>NC_143565.1:90775000-91975000 GCF_054136105.1 Typopeltis vanoorti
TTTTTCTTGAATAATGTTTGTCTATTTCAGTCTACAGTTCACATCTGAGAGCTGCTCAACTTTTATTCGCTTTAAAACTTCCTTACAATTTCTTCATTTTAATATGAAATTCAATTTTATCCTGCTCAAGACTAAATGATGATCACTTCCAATTTCAAAAATGTACACAGGATTTGTACACTCTAGTGTCTTGCACCAGAAAGAAAACATCACTATCAACAATAACATAGTCAACGAGACTTTTCTTATTCCTTGTGTCCTCTTGCCATGTGAATTTGTGCATATATTTTTATGTTGGATTATGGTGTTAGTAATAATCAGTCCATGTCCTGAGTAGATATATATATATATATATATATATATATATATATATATATATATGGTGATGATTAGTTTCCTTTCATCCATACGGATGTTAGGGGCAGCAATGCTACCATACTAGGGTAGTGAATACGAGCAAGGTGGTTTCCCCGTTGCTTTTCTTGCTGTACTATAGCCTATGGCTGTATCCAGTTTGCCTGTTTGTGGGATGAAAAACCTCAGGATAAACTGGGGGGGGGGGCTACTGTCCACTCCCAAGAATGGCTAACTTTGCTATGGCTGAGAAAGATCCTTCAGCTCCCACGTCTCCGATGGAAATCGAACCTAGGATGCTCCTTCCCCAGGCATATGGTTGCGAAGCACACAGCAGCTAGGCTAACCCCACAGATATATATATATATATATATATATAAAATAAATCATATTTCCCATGGTATGGGAAACACTATGAAATTTATTGACATACTTTATCAAGAGTCTTTTACATAGAGCTCATAATGATCTGCTCTTCTGATTCTCAAATCTTATGTGTATAGATACAACAAAACACCATTCAAAATATTATTGATAAGTATCATCCTTCTACCAGACTACAATCTGATGTGAAAAATTTTTAATATCCTACCTTAAAGGAAGCTCCAAACAAACAGCACAGATCCTTTGCAAATTCACTGTATACACTTCCTTCAAACAGCTTGGAGACTGTTCTTTTTTTGCCATGTACAAAGGATACATTACCATCTCTATCCTTGCCAGCTGTCTATCAGGTACCCTTCTCATGTGATCTTTGCTATTTAGGACAGACTGGCCAATCTGCCTTGATTAGAGTCAAAGAACATCAAGATTATATTATATTTTTGGAAGTGGACAATTCTTGTTTTGCTTCTAATGCTATTGACACTATGCATAAAGTTCTTTGGAACCAGACAAAAGTTTTTCATTCCAGCAAGTGTAAATTTGATCATCTTTTCTTTGAAATGTAACATTACAAAATAGTCTGAACATCAATTGTTCAGACCGCATGCCAATCTCTAACTTCTTGGTAGTGATCACTATTAATGGTTCATAATTTTTTTTAATTAGTAATTGTTTTAAATTATTTTTCATATATGCAACGTTTTACGATTGTTCCTTTGAACGTGCTTCAGCTGCTTCTGTTTGCTTAATGACTCATTTCACTCAACAGCCTGTCTCACATCAGGGGTCCAATGTCCAAGGGGGTCTTTGCACTGGTTCGGGATACAAGAGTGTAGGTGAAAGCTTCAGACATAACAATCAGGGAAAAGGGGTAGCTATGGTATTCAACACTAAATACGAGAATAATCTTAAATGGGAGACACTTGTTTTGCTAATCTTTCCTCTCTCATTCTGTTTAAGTGACCATATCACAACATTGGATGAAATATATTGGAGTTTTTGAATAAAATTTTATATATTTTTGTTACATGTGCAAGCCGTGAAGGTTTTTTTAAATATGTCCAGTATGCATGTTCCATTAAAATTATTTTTTAAAGCATATGGTTACTTATTAATAAAATTATTTTAATAGGCGTGAGCAGCAGTTCCTAGCTTGCACCAATTAGATAATATTCACAAGATTTTAGTTAGGACAGAGCTGTAGGAACATACAAATAAACTCTTAATGGAATTTTAAGTTACAAAAAAGAGGAAGATGTTCACTAACTTTAGTATAAAACCTTATGGCTTCGATTGCATACAAGATGTAGTACTACCATTCTGTACGATGAGCTCTTTTTTTGCATAGCTATTCTGGTTTGAGCTCTCATTTCTAATGAAAGGGAGAAATAAATTCCTTATAATGCAATAGAATTTCCATATCATAAAGGTTCATGTACCTCTTTCTTTTATCATAAAAATTATTAGTCAAGGTTTTTAAAATAAGCCCTGCTTAATCAATTTTATTCTTACAATATTTTACATTACAATAACAAATGTATATATCAAATCTGACAATGTTAACTCCTCTAGTTTATAACTTCAAGTTTAGTTGTGTCCTCTGTGATAGGATACTTAACCAAACACTTATTGCCTTAACAATACACCACAGACATAATTCCATTCCCAAAATTTAAGAAAGCAAAAGAAGATGTATAATATAGAACAGCAGGAGAATAGAATAATGCAGTACAACAATAAATTCATTAAAAATACTATATAATGTGGTAGCTGTTCTGCACTGTGCAAAAAAAAATGTTAATTTTTTCCATTTCATAAAAATGGATTTAAATAACCACACTAACATTATGCTTACACTAGAGTATGTGTGTGTAGGGGGGGGGGGAGAAAGAGAGAGAGAAAGAGGAGACACTTGTATTTAAAGAATTCCATAGCTGAGACTGTCTTGTAATTAAACTCTTTCAAATGTCCAGTTCATATGCTTTTTGCATCAGGCCAGATGGGCTGCCTTGTTCGTCGTTATGTTTGGCTTGTGTACCACTGCTCTTCTGTGGAAACTCAGTAAATGGAGTTTTTTCCCCGTACAGTATTAGTGCTCACCATGGTGTTACTGGTGCTCTGGAACTCATCACGGATAGTCTATGCTGATTGTAGCCAGTTTCTGCATGCCTCCCATTTTAACACCCATGTCAGTATTTTTCGGCAGCTGCCCTGGGTGTTTTCCTTCACTAGTGATGCCAAAATGTCTCCAGTTGAGCAGCAATGGCACGTTATGGACGTGTCACCAATGTGACAGCCCACAATGACACTTCTCTTGAAGTCACTGAGTTCACGTCATGTTGCCACACCACCCGCATTCAACTGCTACAATGAAATACTGCTTTCTACTATCTGTACACCGGTTTTTATGGTATTAAAATCTGGAATGTTCCATAATTTCAAACAACAGGGATATCTGGACAATTATTGGTATACAGAGTACTGTGATGTATATTGTGTATACATATTGTGATGTATGTCTCGTAATGCATTACAAATGTGCTGTTTGAAACTCATGGAATTCACAGGCAGTTATTTCAGGAAATTTAGATATTACATATTTAAAACTAACAAAACTTACTATCTTCATATTAGTTGAATTATTTCCTAGATGTATTAATGGCACCATAATAATTTGAAGACAGAAAAAGCTGGTTTTAATCACTAGAGTCCAACCGCTGTTTTTCTGACCATGAGTTATTATAAATAATTTAATTCATTGCAAGCAAAAATGACTGCTTGTGTGCACGGCTGTAACAGTACAGAAAGATGTTAAACCACTACTTATTGAAGTTTTGACAGGTAATTTACCACACTGGCAAAAAAATTTTTAAAAAAAATTGTATATCACTGTACAAAATCTTGGACTACTAACATACCAGGTAGCTAGCTAATAACACATTTTAAAAATATAAATATAATTGAAAATTAGAAAAAAATGCTGTACATGTTGAATACGTTGAAAGGAATCAGTAACAGATTAATTTATTATTAATTATTAATCAATAAATTCAATTAGCAATTAATATTATGATTTTAAATATTTACATAATAATATTAACTGTACCATTAGCCGAGTAGTTAGCACACTCACTCTCCAACCAACAGGCTGTGGGTTCTATCTGCTGTGGGCATGGATGTTTGTGACTGTATTTAAGTGGAAGATGAATGTAGTCACCCAGTGTGAGACCACTGCCTCGCTTACTGGAGGCCTGAAGTCACTTCAAAAGTTCCATGTTTGGTTTCTTGAGCAAGGTTTCCAGACTATGTAAAAAATTAATGAAAAATACAAAAATAATGTATAAATTTAATAAAAATAGAAAAAAAAAACATCCCAAGACCTCCCACGATATGAAATGTACTATATATTTCAATTAACCTTTCGCAGATAGGAGCACCATAAAAAAGAAAAAGTTGAGCCTCTGTAGCTCAGCTAGTTTCAACATATTGTCTTTTGGTTGGAAAGACTGTGGTTTGAGTCATGTTTAGGATGTAAAGAACTTATATCAGGACTTATCATCTGAAAGTGAGTTAGATAGTATATGAGAATAGCAGAGTTCCCACTCCGCTGGAAATTCAAGATTTTCTTATCACAACCAGCCAGAATAACACATACACACAATATACAGAAACAAGAAACTAAAGGTATAAGGATTAAACATCCAAGTTTAGAAGAAAAGACTGTTTTTAGAATCTGCCATCCTCAGAAATCAGCCCAACCCGTATAAATGGAAAAAATTCTCAATGGAAAGCATTAATGTTTAAGACACCAGCGTTTAAGAACCGAGGCCTCCAAGAAGAATCCCATAGAAGGTACTCCACCTAGTTAGGACACTAATCAATCATCAGTTTTGTGTTGTGTGGATGTTATTAAGTTCTATATTGTACTCCCATGAAGATGTCTCTGTGACTAAGATGAAATATTGGAAGAATTAAATAGAACTTTTAATCCTTTCTCAGTGCTGTTTTACTCTATTAAGCCTCCAACATGTGTCCCACTCAGTACTTAAGCATGTGATTTACCACCCTATTCCATTAGATCTAGATTTAAAAGCCAACTTGTTTGCTAGTCACATTCGGTATGCTTTCTTCTTTTCCAGGACTGAATCTTCAACTTCATGACGTTCTTTATTTTTCTACCCATGCAGACAACTTCACCACATGCCTTCCTAACTGGATCAGAGTTTTCTTCAGAGTTTGCCACTGAGACTCCAAGGTCTGGTTCTTGTTTTTGAACTGTTTCATTCTTTCTTCAATAATTTTTGTTTTTGTTTGAGTCAGTTGACCTGTAGAAGCTGCTTAACTTTAATTCTTTTTAAAACTTTCTTACATACTCTTGTTTTCAATGTAATTATCCATTTATATCCTGCTTGAACCAGCATGAAGATATCACTGTAGTTCAATGAAGCTTTTCTTATGCCTTGTGTCTTCTTCATGTTCAAACATGGTGTTAGTAATGAGTAGTCAGTGTTCTGAGCAGAAATCAAATCTAGCAAAACTTACCATTATTGTTAGTTTTGCCCTTTACTCCAAATCCTTCCAAAACATTCTTATATGCCTGGCACAAATAAATTTCATTGTCCATTTCCCCATTTTGAAGTGTCCCCACATCACTCTACTTGAAACTGTCTTCCAATGCAGAAGTTTATCTTCATGTTTGTTGCTGCCATAAAAGTCTGCATAATCTATGAATAGAATATGAGTAAAAAGTGACTTTCCCTTTGTTTTTTAATCAGTTATTTTAAAGTGAAGACTGAAAAAATACATGAGCAATCCTTTCTAAATCACTTTTGTTTTTCATTTTTTGTACATATTCTGCTGCATATATTCTATATCTAGAGTTTGGGACTTATTGCTTTATAATTAGAACATCATGATTTATTCATGTTTGTTCAAACCAGGCAATATAATGGACTTCTTCCAGCCATCTGGAGCTGTTCTGGTTTCAAACTTTTATTTAGTAGATTTAATAAGGCCTTATGTAGTTTACAGCAGCAATAATATGGTATTAATTATAGATGATAAGAGTATAAAACATTTTCTTGTTATTTGTTTTTATTATAGCATTATTAATATTCCAAAATCATTTCAGTATATTTTTTGCATATAGACTCATTTTTACATGGCAAAAAAAAAGTAAATAAAATAAAATAATAATACTCATCTCTTGGGATGGAGGTCTCTTACTCTGTGCTTTTTTTTTTATTATTATTGTTTTCAACTAAATACAAATTAAAGATGCCAAGAAATTATATTGTTGGTTTATCGTTTATCCAAGTTTAAGCAAACAAAATTCATATGGAAGTATTATTGTTATTATACTGACATCAACCAGGAGTTATGGATTGATGCAAGTCAGAATGCAAAACGAATGCCTGTTAGAGAATGTTAGTTGCAATCAAAATGGCTCTGAACTCCAAAGTGATTGACAGACATATACACTGAGATTTTCATTATCATCACTGTTTATGAAGAACAAATATATACGGACCACATAAGCATCATTTTATGTTGTAAAAGATAATCAGCTGATTGTTTTAAGCCCTTGATAAAGTGAAAAGGAACATACCTTATAAATGCTAAAGGATGCGTCCGACAAATAGTCATCCAATCCATAAAAATAAAAGAATACTGTAGCTATCCATTGCATGGATAGCTATGGTATTTTTATTTTATTTTACTGTGATTTATTAATTAATGGCAAGTATAAGACCAAGTGATATTAGCAGTACACCCACGCAAATATAATAAGACTGAGCTCAAGATGAAACTGAATATGATTAAGCACAAAGGTGGTCAAAGCATTGCAAGTTTATTACACAACTGAAGTTGATTTTATTGGTGTAGGTCCCTTATGTTCATTAATGCAGGATGACTTTACTGACTGTAATATAATCGCTAATTATATTAGCGATTATACACTAATACTGACTGTAAATATAATCGCTAAGGATGCAATTATTCCAATGTTCCTGTGAGCTATGCTGGCAGTAGCATTGCTACCAGCAGGGCCTCTCAAGCCAGACACAGTTCATAGGGGAGGGGTCAGACAACCCTATCTTGTAAATTAATGCAACCATACTTACAATAATTTATTAAAGATCTAGGAGGCTACCATTTTAAGAGGTGATAGCTTGAATTCGATAAATGAACTTTGTGGTTATCTGACCAATAGACAGCACCATGTAAGGACATTAGTTCATTGCCAGTTACAATTTAAATTGTTTTCCTCAATTACATACTTTAGTGTTGTGTGCCTATCACAGTTATAATTGTGCTCTGATAATGACGCTAATTAGAAAACCAGTAAATATTAATGTTTAAGTGAATATATATATATATATATATATATTTTTTTTTTCCCCTCTCTTGGTGTTTTATATACCATAACACATTATTATTATTACGTGACACCTCCAAGGAGTCTAAAGTTAATTATTGTTTTCTCCACCACTCAACTGACCAACTACCAACGCCATCCCAACCCCCACACACACCACTCGTATTTTCACAGACAATCATAAACATCAATGCGCACAGCAGGATTTAAATCCACAGCCTTTTGGCTGGAGAGTGGATATGTTAACCACTTGTCCAACCAGCCCGGCTAATATTATTATGAATCATCGAGACCTAAGCCACTCTATGATAGTTCACACATTTACACCTTTAATAATTCAAATATGCAAACCAAATATAGCATACTACTTAATTATTGTTTTCTAATAATCCAAATAAATCCTTAAACAAACACAGAACCCCCCCCCACCTTATAAGCAGATTTCGTTACATTCAATGAATTATCACAATATTCAGCATTTCTGCCCAAATAAAAGCATGAAATTACTGCAGGAAACAGTGTTTTGTCTTGCCATGGCAAATAGTTGGGTTGACAGAAAGAGAGTGTTGATCACTCCAACATGAATGTGTTAATATGAGAAAAGAAAACAACGATCAATAAATAAAAACAGTTAAAAAACATGGAAAAAAAGGCATTCCCTGTTTAACACAAAATCCACTTCACACAGATTTCTTGGAATGCATCTCCAGCATAAAACTGAGGTCACCTGTATATAAATTTTCATCATCATCATCGAATTCCTGATATATACCCGCAAGGGATGTAGAGGATATAATAGTACCACATGGAAAATTTACATCATTACTAACTTCCTATGTACAATTTTAACCCAAATCAGTCTGATAAATGTCAAGACCCCAATATTATCAGGTCTTATATTTCTGACTTCTAAGGCACTTTTTACTGTATCAATCCACCTATATCTTGGTCTTCCTGTGGGTCATTTTCCTGCCAACCTAGCAGAGAACAGTTGTTTTTGCTAATCTTTCGTCTCCCATTCTGCTCAAGTGACCATACCAACTGAGATTATCACTGCTAATGCATTCCTGGATGCTCACAATATCAAGTTCTTTCCTAATATCCTTGTTTTCAATATGATATTGCCATTGCTGCCATCTGTTCATGTCCCTAATCCTTCTTAGACTCTCTTATATGCAGTCTCTAGTCTTTGGTCAAGTGTTTTATTTCTAACCCAGCTCTCAGATCCATAAGTTAAGAATTGGTTTAAACAGTGTCTTGGATTGAGCTAATTTAGTGCTTTTGCTAATTTCTCTCTTATTCTATATAAATTTATTCAGTTAACTTCCTACCATACCAGCTTTGTTGATTCTATTGTCCATTTCCATATTTAACTTACCATCTGCACTAAAAATTGTGCCCAAGTAGCTGAAATGTTTTACTTGTTATATAAGTTTTCCATTCACTGTGCTGTTGATATTTTCAATGTTTCTGATTTTTTCATTGTCTTTGTCTTTTTAATGCCAACATTCATAACATATCTATTACAACAGATATTCAAATTAGCCACTGAATCTTGCAGACTTTTACTGAATTTATTCAAAAGTATAACATCATCTGCATAAAGTAAAGAGCTGAGATTAACATCTCAATTTTGATATCATGTTTAATACCACTTTCCTTCATAATGTGATCCATATAGATAATGAATAACAGAGGGGATAATGTACATCCTTGCCTCACACCAGATTTAACATTAAACCATCTTCCTGTACTTCCTTCAATTCTAACTGCTGACTTACAACTCAAATAAAGACTAAGTATTGCTTGATATAATGCCCCATTGACACCATATAACTGCAGCGTATTGAATAGCTTCTCTCTTGGCACCTTGTCATATGCCTTTTCCAAATCGACAAAACTTAAATACAGATCTTTGTTGTATTCCCATGCTTTACGACTATTTGTCGTAAAGTGAAGATCTGATCCCGACAGCCTCTATTTGGCCTGAATCCAGCTTGTTCTTCACCAAGCTTTTCTTTCACAATTCTTCTCAACCGTTTCTCAAGTATACTCGCATAGATCTTGCCAGGAACACTCAGTAGGGAAATACCTCTGTAATTCTCACATTCAGTTTTATTTCCCTTTTTATATATGGGTACTATGAGAGCTCTACTCCAATCATCGGGAATTCGTCCCTCTGTCCAGGCTTTCTGAACTATGCAGTGCAGCCACTGTAAGACTTTTATACCACCATACTTCAGCTTTTCTGGTCGAATATCATCTACTCCTGCTGCCTTTCCACATTTCAATCCTTGATGGCTTTTTCTACTTCAAGTATAGATATGTATTCTTGACTGCATGCCTGGTCAGTGTTTTTTATCACTGTGCTGTCATCACTGCTTGTTTCATTTAGCAGTTTTTCAAAGTAATTACTCCATACTTCAAGGATATCTTTTTCTCCTGTTTTCATGTCACCTTTATCATCTCTAACTTCTTTTACAGCACTCTTTCCTCCATTCCTAAGCTTCAACAACTTCAAGAATATTTTGCCACCTTCTTGATATTTATTTTCTATATTCTTGCCAAAGCCCTCCCATGACTTTTGTTTATCTAGTTTCACACACTGTTTAGCTTTTTTACATTTGTCTCTGTATTCTGTAAGAGTAAAAGCTGACTTATTTGCCAGGAACTTTTGATATGCTTTCTTCTTTTCCTTCACTGCCTCTTTAACTTGCTGTGTCCACCAGGGAGTTCTGATTTTTTTATCCTTGCACACAACCTCACCACATGCCTCTCTGGCAGAATCAATCAATGTTTTCTTCAGAGTTTGCCACTGAATCTCCAAGGTTTGATTCCTGTTCTCAAAGTCTTTCATTTTCTTTTCAATAATCTTTCTGTATTTTAGTCTACAGTTCAAATCTGAGAGCTACTCAACTTTTATTCGCTTTAAAACTTTCTTACATGTTATTCTTTTCAATATTAAATTCAATTTTATCCTGCTCAAGACTAAATAGTGATCACTTCCAATTTCAAATCCTCTGTACACTGTGGTGTCCTGCACCAGGGAGAAAACATCACTATCAACAATAACATAGTCAATGAGACTTTTCTTATTCCCAGCCTCTTCTCTCCATGTGAATTTGTGCACATTTTTATGTTGGAACATGGTGTTAGTAATAACCAGTCCATGTCCTGAGCAGAAATCCAACAGATATTTGCCATTATTATTAGCTTTGCTCTTTTCTCCAAATTTTCCCAAAATATTTTTGTATGTCTCCCAATCATTTCCTACTCTGCTATTTAGATCCCAAACAAGGACCAACTTTACCTTTTTCATTGTGTCAGTTGCTTTTTCTAAAGCCTCAAAAAATTCCTCCACTTCTACCTTAGTAGAGCCTTCTGTGGGACCATAGGCACAAATAAGTCTCATTGTCCAGTTCCCCATTCTCATATTTGCCCACATCACTCTACTTGAGACTGCCTACCATTCAAGAAGATTAGCTTTGTATTTAGTATTGAATATTATGGCTACTCCTTTTCGTTGATTGTCGTTGCCTGAATATAACATTTTGTATTTATTGCTTAGTAAAATCTCACCAGTTTTTGACTTTTTTGTTTCAGTCACCCCTATTATGTCGATCTGGTACCTTATCCAATTCCTCAACTAACTCCATTTCTTTGCCATTCAGGCTTCTTATGTTGATAGTGCATATCTTTAACTCTGCTGATGTTAAGTTGAGGTGTGTTTTCAGATTTCTTGCAGTAGCTGATTTTTTGCTGTTTGCGCTGGTTCCCTGGCAAAAACAATGGGGGCCTTGTTTAACCGGGCGACGCCCCAGCCGGCATGAAATTCTGTCATGTTGTACCATCATTTGAAATTTTGGTTTAAGCCAATAAGAATACAATTTGTTTGGCTAAATCCCAAATTGCCAGCCCATCTTCGTCCATTCGGTATCCAGGTAAATACCTAACAGGGTGCACCACGAAAAGGTGAGGATTGGACATTAGGTTCAGAAGCTCTGGTCGGTTCTCTGTCTCTGAAAGCTATGAGGAGGTCTCCTCTCAGTTATATAGCTTTGACCCTTAAACACCCCTTATATAAACTTTATATATTAATATTCTGAAAATCCTTATAATATTAATAAGTATATATACATATATACATTATACTTATATATACAGCATAAAGTTTTGCTGGTAGGCGGTATAGTTGGCCATTTCAAGCTTATTAATATATATTCCAAGTGTCATTTTTATTACTTTTTATTGTATTATTTTTATGATTATTATTTATTATTGAAAAAAATAACCTTCTATGTTAGTTTATTAAGTGAGTGCATAAACTAAGAAACTTTGCCTCCTGCTAGTGACATGCTTTGACGTGCACAAAAATATGGATGGCAGTGTGAACATCAACCATAGAGTAGAAATCACATATATAAGAAGCAAACGATCAATTATTTCCATTACATCATAATCATATTCCTGATATCTACCCTCAAGGGGTGTACAGGATATTATGATAGTGCTACATGAAAAACTTACATCATTACTAACTTCCTATCAACAATTTTCCTCCAAATCAATCCCATCTTTCAATACTCCAATATTATCAGAACTTATATTTTTGTCATCTAAAGCATTTTTGACTGTTTCAATACACCTTGGTCTTCCTCTGGGATTTTCTCCTGTCAACCTGGAGGAGAACATTTGTTTTGATAATCTATACACTCTAGTGTCCTGCACCAGTGAAAAAAACATCACTATTAACAATAACATAGTCAATGAGACTTTTCCTATTCCTTGCCTTTTCTCTCCATGTGAATTTGTGCACATTTTTTGTTGGAACCAGTTCATATACTGAACTGGTTCCAACCAATGACAAATACCAACAAGTATTTGCCATTCTTATTAGTTTTGCTCTTTTCTCCAAATTTATCCAAAATATTTCTGTATGTTTGACAATCATTTCCTACTCTGCTATTTAGATCTTTAACAAGGACCAACTTTTCCTTTTTCATTGTGCAAGTTGCTTTTTCATCATCATCATCAAATTCCTGCCATGTACCCTCAAGGGGTGTACAGGATATGATAGTACTACATGAAAAAAATTACATCATTATTAATTTCCTATCTACAATTTTCCTCCAAATCAGTCTGTTACGTCAAGACTCCAACATTATCAGATCTTAAATTTCTATCATCTAACGCACTTTGTACCGTATCAATCCACCTATATCTTGGTCTTCCTCTCGGTCATTTTCCTGCCATCCTAGTAGAGAACACTTGTTTTTGCTAATCTTTCCTCGCCCATTCTGTTTAAGTGACCATACCACCTGAGATTAGCTCTGCTAACGCATTCCTGGATGCTGACAATGTCAAGTTCTTTCCTAACATCCTCGTTTTTAATATGATACTGCCATTGATGCCACCTGTTCACGCCTATAATCTTTCTCAGGACTGTCTCTAGTCTTTGGTCAAGTGTTTCACTTCTGACCCAGCTCTCAGATCCATAAGTTAAAACTGGTTTGAACACTGTTTTGTATACAGCTAATTTAGTGTTGCGACTAATTTCTCTCTTATTCCATATGAATTTATTCAATTGACTTCCCACCATACCAGCTTTGCTGATTCTGTTGTCTATTTCTATATTTAATTTACCATCTTCAGTAAAAATCGTGCCTAAATAGCTGAAATGTTTTACTTGTTCCACAGGTTCTCCATTCACAACACAGTTGACATTTTCAATGATTCTGCCTATTTTCATTGTCTTTGTCTTTTTATTGCTGACCTTCATACCATATCTATTACAAGAGCTATTCAATTTAGTCAGAGAATCTTGCAGACTTGTAGCGGATTTATTTAGAAGTATAACATCATCCGCATAAAGCAAAGAGCTGACATTAAAATCTCCAATTTCGATATCATGTTTAATACCACTTTCCTTCATAATGCGATCCATATAGATAATGAATAACAGAGGGGATAATGTACATCCTTGCCTCACACCAGATTTAACATTAAACCATCTTCCTGTACTTCCTTCAATTCTAACTGCTGACTTACAACTCAAATAAAGACTAAGTATTGCTTGATATAATGTCCCATTGACACCATATAACTGCAGCGTATTGAATAGCTTCTCTCTTGGCACCTTGTCATATGCCTTTTCCAGATCGACAAAACTTAAATACAGATATTTGTTATATTCCCATGCTTTCTCGACTATTTGTCGTAAAGTGAAGATCTGATCCTGACAGCCTCTATTTGGCCTGAATCCAACTTGTTCTTCACCAAGCTTTTCTTCCACAATTCTTCTCAACCATTTCTCAAGTATACTTGCATAGATCTTGCCAGGAACACTCAGTAGGGAAATACCTCTGTAATTCTCACATGCAGTTTTATTTCCCTTTTTATATATGGGTACTATGAGAGCTCTACTCCAATCATCGGGAATTCGTCCCTCTGTCCAGGCTTTCTGAACTATGCAGTGCAGCCACTGTAAGACTCTTATTGGTTGGCAAAATTCCAGATTGCCAACCAATCCTCGTTCATTCAGTATCCAGGTAGATACCTAACAGGGTGCACAAGAAGGTGACGATTGGGCATTAGGTCTAAAGTCCAAGTCAGTTCTCCATTCCTTTAAAGGCTATCTAGAGGTCTCCTCTCAGTTATACAGCTTTAACCCTTAAGCATCCCTTATTTCCATTACGAGTGTAATAATCCTACAAATTCAGAAGAATACTCAACCAGATGAGCTCATATTTGCAGATGTCTCTTAGAACTGGTACTACTAAAAGCAAGAAACATGTAGTTCCTCACAATATGCAAGATACATCTAATTTTAAATTACATATATTAGAGATTCTAAATGCACACAATATATAATTCTAATCTTTTCAGCATATAATAATAGCCATTCTTAACAGTAAGACAAAAGAGAACTTCCCTTTTTTCCAAAAGATGATTATATCAGATGAAAAGGTACACAAAGGTAATGGTATCAGATAATTCATATTTTTTCTATAATAAAGCTGAAAATGAGTGATGTACTAATTTTTTTTCCCTTTATCATCAAAAAAATAAATGGCTACCAATGTGTACAAGGAACTGTTGTAATAATTATTTATAGCACATAAACATTGTATTTGCCTGGAGAAAAAAAAAAAAGCAATGTCAGAATCAATTTCTTTTGGTTCTTGAAGAATCTTATATGTCTGAGTTTTAGAAAGTTCATTTGTTCTATCCGTTCCTTCATGCTTACAGAGTGATCGGAATACATCATGAAAATGGAAACAACTACCATGTTAGAGGAAAACTTTAGTTAAATATAAAAGAAAATAAACTCTCGACGTTTCGACCTTCACATTAAGGTCATCATCTAAAGTATACATGTATATACAAAGAAACAAGCTGCAATAACAACTACCATGTTAGAGTAAAACTTTAGTTAAATATAAACCAAAATAAACACTCTACGTTTCGATCTTCACATTAAGGTCATCATCTGGAGTATACATGTATATAGAAAGAAATGAGCTGCAATAACAACTACCATGTTAGAGGTGATAATGTCATTGGATGACTTGAATCTCGTTAGAGTGGAGACCTATGGCTGCAATACCAGTAGCAGTGAGTTTGATGCCATCTAGTGTGAGGTTCCGTCTAACTAGATCAAATACATAGCTGGGGTGTTGTTAAAAACCTAGTGGATCAGTTGCTAGTGAAGATGAAATGCATTACTAAATAAAGAAGATGGGTAAGATACAAGTAACATAATTGGGAGAATTTATTATTCGTGCATTGATTACATGCCTATGGAATCTCATGAGAAGAATGAAACTGAATTTAATGAGTTGTTACAAAACAACTTCCTCAAGCATCATGTTACAAAAGGAACTTGAGGTTAGATGTAAGATCTGATTATAGTGTCAGAGGGGAATTTAGTTAAAGATGTAACTATTCTGCCTCTGGTTGGTGACAGTGATCATGTAGTACTCACTTGAGAAGTGAGCAAGTTTAAAAGTGTTCCATTCAGAAAAGGTTACAAGCTTGAACTACAAAGCAGGACATCATGACTACCTGAGGAGTACATTGACAGTGCATAGGAAGATTTTAAAAATACTTAAATGATGCAACATCAGAATGCATCCCTAGAGTTCAAAGAATAAATAGGATAGGAGTGAAATGAATGTGTAATCTAATTATGCAGGAGATTTACAACAAAAAGATAATGGAAGGAATATTGTGTGCATAAGGGTGATCTCAGTTATGAAAATTATAAGGAGCAGGCCAGAAGATTCATAACTGTTGAATCTATGGAAAGCTAAGTCTTAATATGAAAAGAAACTGGCTCTGCACAATAAAGACAACCCAAAAGAATTCTATCATTATGCTGCAAGCAAATGAAAGAATAAACATGAAGGAATAACTCTACTGAATGCAAATGAACATGAGCAAATAACTCTACTGAATGCAAATTCTGCATCAGTCACCTGCAATGGTATGTATGCTGGTGACTGATGCAGAGGAGATTGTTCAACTAATGAGTGGCCATTTTGCTAAATGCTATCAACCTAGTGTAGGTAACATTGAGCTCACTGCTAACACTTCACTGGATAAAGAAACTCAAGTGTATGAGGAGGAGGAACCATAGCTGTTGCATAAACTGCATAAGAATTCTGCAATGAGGAATAGAGACTGATGGGATATCAACACAAATGCTAAAAGAGTGTTCGGCTGAAATGACTATTCTTTTGACCAAATTATGTAATTTGAGTCTCAGAACATGGAAGATTCCAGAAGAGTGAAAAGAATGTATGGTAATTCCATTGCACAATGGTGGTGTAAAGACTGATGTATCCAACTATCGACTTATCAGTATCTCTGGAGTGGTAGTAGTGAAGATTCTGGAAAAGTAATGTAATGCTCACATACAGAAATGGGTTTACAAAGAAACAACTAAGGGAAGGTCGTGTTTGAGTAATTTGCTTGCATTCTATAATAGTGTATATTATATACACTATTATATTGCATTCTATAATGGTGAATCCATTCCCCTTGTCTAACTCAATAGTTAGACAAGGCTATATAATTGTATGAGGAAATACTCACTTCAGAAAGTACTGAAGAAATATTTATTCTATAGCAACTTGGAAATAACCTTGACATCAATACCAAAGAAAGATATACTAATTATTGAAGGAGGTTGGAATGTGAAGATTAGAAAGGACAATGAAAGATGGGAAAGAATAATGGGCAAATAAATATATGGAGAAAACAATGAAAGAGGAGAAAGAATGCTTGAATTTTCCCTGAAGCATAACATGGTAATTTGCAACACACAATTCCAGCAAAAAGACTGCACGAAGTGGACATGGCAATCACCAGATGAAAGAACTAAGAACATGCTAGATATGATACCCATATGCAAGAGATGGCTAGATCGATAGTGTCAAACATTTCAAGGAGTAGACATGGAATTGGATCATAGCTAGTGATTACCAATATTAAGTTGAAATTCAAGAGACAAGGGAACACACAATATCCACAGTCAGGGATATATGAGGTAAGTGAGCAGGGAAATTACAGAGAAAAGAACTGGAGGACAGAAACAACAAAGTGGTTTTTTCATTCCCAAAGACAGAAAAGCCAAAGAAATGTGGGTCTCAACAATAGACATTAAAGAAAAAAGAAAAAGGAGAATTAAAGATTAAGAAAGAGATCTCGATAGAAATGGACGAACAGCATAGAACAAAATGCAATGAAGTGAGGAAGGTGGTTAGGAGACAAATCAAAATAACTAAAGGAATGGTGTGAGGATATCAACAAATATACAACAAGAAGTCTATAAAATTATCAGAATCATAAAAAATAAGAAATGGAGTACAAAACATAGAAGAATAAATAATGAAAATCGTGAAAGCTTGATGAACACAGAAGAAATAGGAGGAGAGAGAGATGGACAAGATACTACTCAGAGTTATATGAGACACAGACAACTGCAAAGAAAATCTAATGCAGAAAATAATTCAAAGCCAATATTCCACAGATATGTCCAAACAAAGTTTGCTTTGTTTGGCCATATCTGCAGAATGGACAACAGCAGAAAGATCAAACCATGACGCTTGTTACAATGGATGGTATAAATAGAAGAGGACAGCCAAGGCAAGAGTGGATGGAAAATATAAAAGAGTGGTATGGAAAGAGTTTGAAGAATTTGAGTCACTGATTTATGTATGTATGCAAAATAGCATACATACATAAAAAATACAATATATTACTTTTAATAACTAAGATATTGTCGAGGTCTCATCCTTTCACTAGCTATCTTATCTAGCTATCACTGATTAGACCTTTGGTGAGGTCTCATCAAAGATTAGATTCAATGCAGAAGTCATATATTTTACATATACAATTAGTAAAATTGTTCACCACATTATTAAAATACTCTGGATCTTAATCGCAGATAATTGTAAAATATTTTTTTGGTCGCCCACAAAGTATAAAGTACTTATATTCTTGTGTTAATCTTTCACCCAAGCGTAAGCAAACCAAGATTATGAATGAACTATTTTCATTCATAATCTTTGTAATATCATGAAGCTTTAATCCTTTACCCAAGCTTACACTTGGATAAAGGATTAAAAGAAATATAACAGAGAAGGATGTCTTTTTCATATTAAGGGAGCAAGAAGGCTTGGATATAATGAATTAAAAACAGCTGAATGCAAAAATTAGTCAAATAATGAAAATGAAAAAAAAAAAAAAATCATAAAATCACAACTGAAAAATAAATAAATAAATATAAACACATATACAGAAGAAAGAGTGCAAGGAAACTTGCATATAAGACAAATATTTGAAAACCAGCTAAATATAATAATAATCTTCATTAAAAATTTGTGGCACTATAAAAAATACCAAAACGAGATTTCAAACTAATAGCAAAATTACTCACAAAGTCTTGCCTAATATCACTGAAATCTTTGCCGTATTTTTCAAGTGCTTCTTCAAAGAGATTAGCTTCTGATGCAGACCACTCTTCCATTTCGTCCCTACATAATACTGGGCCACCATGTGGGACTAGGCTTGAAATTGCACTGGTGACATCATAGTTGTGTTTATGTAAAATGTCCATAGCATTAAACTGAAATTAAAATGAAAAATCATAAGATTTTCAAAACTACGAAAATAAAAATTTTGCTAACTTATAGAAATGTGACAAGCTTATTTTTTATGCACTTCCTCCTGCAAGCACTTTAGTATTTATGCTGATTGCCAATAAAAATATAATTGCACAGCAAGGCAAAAAATTGTTCATCCTTTCAGAAAGTATTGTCTTCATTTGTGTATTTTTAAACAGATAATTTTATCTATGCACTAAGTGATTGTAGCAGTAACATGAACATGAAAATAAAAATTAAACAGCATCTAGCTTAGGAAGAAAAAAAAAGAATATTATCTTGATTTGAGAATAGATATTTCATCTATGCACTAAGTGATTGTAGCAGTAACATGGACATGAAAATGTCAGCTTGGTAAATCCAGAAACGGTATCTAGCCAAAAAAGAAAGAAAAAGGATATATATTCACAAATAGATAGATATCGAATGAAATTGAATGGTTAATGAAACGGCAATCATAATGTAATCAATGCATGTCATGGATTTGTTAACTCTTTGCTTTTTGCCTGGTAAATTGGTAAATCAATATTTTAAAATTCAACTGATCTCAAAATTTTTGGTCCCTCCACAGTGCACTTAGCACTGTTAGAAGAACCAAGATTGGGCATTGTCTTTGGCAGGAAAAGACCAAGATTCGATTCACATCATGATGAAGAGAATCTTTAAATGGGTATTTCAACTAACTGAGAGTGAGTTAGCCAGTCTCATATATTGAGATAACCCTTTTTTCTTCTGAAAAACTGGACTTTTCATTGTGTAAAACAGGGCAACCAGGCTCCATGCACTTAACAGACACAAATACTGGATATTTGATGGTGCAGACAGCAGATAGTAGCATTGTACAGTGGTCCCCTGCAATGAGTTCTTGCCCTCCATGAAGATGTCATGTAATAGTAATAATTTTTATAGCTATTTTACCTATTTTTGCTTAGGAGTATCCCTTTTATGTCATTGGATTTTTACTCAGTTTTTAGAGCATTACTGATGTTTTAAAGATATAGATATATTGAAGAATATAAGGAAGGAATAATTCTGGATATATCTTTGTAGGATGTTCCTGGTTGTCATCTTATTGAGCAACATTTGGTGTATGGCGATATTACTTAAGTATGATTGAAAGGAAAGGGATTAACTGAAGTATGATTGAAAGGAAAGGGGGGGGGGGAATGTGAAGATAGAGAGAGATGTGGGAGAATTGCAGATAAGATACAAGTTATGTGAAATTTAAAAGCTGGGTTTCAAGGGTGGGCTGTGAATTCTTTGGGAAGAAGAGGGTGAAAGACAGAAATTTTTGGAGAAAGGAAAAGGATAGAATATGATGAAACAAGATTAGGGGGTTCTATCATATTCTATCCTCCCCCTTACCCCCAAAATTTATCTTTTACCTTCTTCCCAAAGAATTCACCACCCACCCTTAAAATCAGGGTTAAAAATTTCACATACTTTGTGTCTTACCCACAATTCTTCCACATCTCTCTATCTCCACATTTCAACCCCCCCCCCCTTCAGTCATACTTCAGTAATATTGCCATATGCCACTCAATCAGATGACAATCAGAAACATTCTACAAAGGTATGTCCAAAAATTATTCCTTTCGTATATTCTTCATATATCTATATCTTTAAATCATCAGTAATGCTCTAAAAATTGAGTAAAAAAACCAATAATATCATAAAAGGGGTACTCCTAAACAAAAATAGGCAAAATAGTAATAAAAATTAAGATTTATTTAGACAATCCAGAAAGAATATCTGTAATAACTGTTATTTCTAAATTACAAATACCTACAAAACAGTAAAATATTTTAAATATGACAGGGAAAGAAAGGTATTCTTGTTTTCATCCATATCTGCCCTCCTCTACATTAAGAAAACATGAACTTGTATGTCAGTATCCTCACAATTAAGTTACTTATAAACAGAGCAGTAAATTTCCTATCAAGTTATCCTTCATATCCCATGATGCATAATACATTCCATACATTATGGTCAAAATCATAAAAAATGTTTTCAATTTATATTGAATCCTTGTGGAGATACTGAGAGCTATTTAATTGGTACATAAAATATATGGTGATATACCCTTTTATTCAAAAGGGTATATCACCATGCCAGCTAGTTGGCTGAGTGGTTAGCGTATCCGCTCTCCAGCCAAAACGTTGCAGGTTCGAATCCTGCTGTGGGCATGGATGTTTGTGATTATCTGTGAAAATACTAGCAGTGGTGGTGGGCAGTAGATGGCATTGATGTAGATGATGATGATAATTAGAGTTTGCTGTTGGTGGATTGAGTGATGGTGAGAGAGAGCTGTAGAGCAGGTTTTCTCCCTCAATGAGTCTTTGGGCTCCTTGGAGGTGTCATGTAATAATAATAATATTCTTCTTCTGTGGCTCTGAGGAAGGACTATAGCAAGTCCCATTTCCCCAATGGAGAAGAGCAAAATATATATATATATATATAAAAGGCTGCTTGGAAGGTGATTTGCATACGCACAAGCTTAGTCATGCTTTTGTTTGTTTATGGCAGAGTAACAATATGGATGAAAACAGCATAATTTCATGATTTCATCTAAAGTCACACTTCACAAACTAGAATATTAGCTGAATTTGCAGCATACAGTTATAGTACAAACATCCTACAACAATTTAATTTCAAAGAAAAGTGGAAAGTGATTTTGATCTTTACATTCACTAGATGTTATGGAACTAACACATCTGGAATAGCTTTTTTTTTTTAAATATCTGTCATACATGAATGAAGGTAGACAAACCTATAATACATCAGTGCTATGTTAGGGTGAATATGAGAAGTGAGAAAGAAGAAATCTAATGATATTTTTCTTCATGAGTTAAAGGTTACAGATGAGGGGGGGGGAGACCTCATGAGGAAAGATGTTCCAGAGGATGGGGGTAGATGGAATAAAAGAGGAAAAGGAGAACCAGTTCAGTGTATTTGTAGCTTTATTGAAATGGGATGTTAGATAGCAACTGCTCTTGCTTCAACAGGCCAACCAAAAGTGGAGGAATGATGTTTGTTAGTTCAGTGGAGAAGGGGCTATGGAACTACTTCTAGAAAAGATATGCAGCTGAAGCACTGCATCTATGAGATAGAAGGTGAAGTGAGTTAGAGAGAGAGAGAGAGAGAAGTCATCAATCAACCAATTCACTCTCCAGTGGACAGCACAGAATTTTTTTAAAGATGTTTTGGATCAGGGGTTCCCAACCCTATGCCCGCGGGCACCATGGCACCTGTTGACCTATTTGTGTGTGCCCGCCGCTGTTCAACCATGTGCCGTATAGTTTGAAATAATCAAGCAACAATTCATGGCATTCTATATGATGCATGCGTTAATGACACATGACGATTATTAAACGCATACAATGTAAAGTAGATGCACATTCAAAGTTGTTCATTCCAGTTTAAGAACTGGAATATCATCATATTCTCCTAATTATGAAGCACTGGCCAATGAAGTGCAATGCCAAAGATCACACTAACTTACATATATATATTTAAATTTTTTTATAATGTAAACTTTTAAGTAATAAAACATTTGATTATAATGTAAACTTTGTATGTATTCATTTAACAAAAGAATTAAAAAAATTTGCTTCAAAAAATAGATGGTGCCCGTCGCCCTGTCGGTATTTTAGAATGTGCTCTAGGAAACAAAAAAGGTTGGGAACCCCTGTTTTAGATGCACCATCCTAAACATGCAGTATTTAAGAGGTAGGCAAATTTGAGATTTGTACAGAGTTAGTAACAGTTATATTCCAGATATCATGTTGGAGGCTTAATGGAATGTATACAGCACTCAGAAAGGATTAACATAGGTTTAATACTTCCTATATTTTGTCCTAGTCACTAGTACATTTTTGGGGATTACAAAAACAACTAATGTAACATGAACACAAATATCATACAATGCTAAGCCCAATCATGTGGGTGACACTAAAGTCCTATCTAGGTGGAGCACCCTCTAAGGGCGGTTGTAGGTGGCCTGAAATGTAAGGTGGGACCTCTGGTGATGAGTGTTTCCCAAATCTTCGGAAGCTTAATGCAACCGTATTTATTAAGATTTGATTGATTTTTGAGAGCTGCTGCTGCTTCTAAGAATAGTCTCTATTTCTTGAATTTGCTGTGGTGGAGCATGGTGGTTTTCTTCCAAGAGACCTTGTGGGTGGTGTCAAAGACATGGTCAGCCAAGCCTGACTGACCATAGTTGTGTTTACAGATGTAAGACTTGTGTTCCTCCAGGCGGATGGATGCTGATCTGCCTGTCTGTCCAAAGTACGCCAGCTTACATGAACTGGGTACTTTATAAACTCCAGGCAGAGAGAGAGAGAGAGAGAGAGAGGAGGGAGCTGATCTTTAGTAGAACGGATAAGCGTAGCAAGTTTGCGGTGGGGCTTATATGCTGTGTGTAGGTTGTACTTTTTTAGAATCTTGGCTATTTTTTCGGATGTGCCATGGATATAGGGTATGGTGATGGCATTTTTAAACTCTTGTTGATGAGAAGGACGGGGAATGGGGGAGGAACTGATTATTTTTTTGATACTGTGATCACTGTAGCCATTAGAGAGGAAAGTGCTGTGTATGTGGTTAAGCTCAGTAGTGTTCCACTGGAACAAAGATTGTGGGCTCTCTAGATAAGAGGTTTTAATAATGCCATATTATTGAGAGGAGTGGTGGTGGGAGAGTTTGTGAATGTATCTGCCTGTGTGTGTGTGTGGGGGGGGGGGGGGTTTCTGTATACAGTGAAGGCAAAGTGTACCATTAGGCAGGCGTGTAACTAAGGTGTCTAAGAAGGGTAAACAATTGTTCTTTTCCTTTTCCATAGTAAACTGGATTCTTGGATGCAGGCTGTTGAGATGACTGAAGAAGGAGTCTAACGTGTGTGGGCCATGAGACCAAATAGAGAACACATCATCTACATATCTTAGCCAGATAGAAGGTTTGAGTGGGGCTGAGGCTATGGCTCGTTTTTCGAAATCATCCATATATAAATTGGCAAGAGGGGGTGAGAGCGGGGAACCCATGGCGGTTCCCTCTCTATCTGCTTGTAGATTTTGTTCTTCCAAGAAAAATACCCAGAGTTAATGGCGGAAAAGAGATCTAAGATGTCAGGTGGAAAAACGTTTTCTAAGAGAGATAGGTGTCAGTTGAGGGAATATTGGTAAACAAAGAGTAGATATCAAAGCTTACCAATATGTCTGCATTATTCAAGGTTAAATTTTCTATAAGAGCTTTAAAGTGGGTAGAGTTTTTTATATAGGATGTGGACCTTCCAGTGAGGGGGGGGGGGGGAGTTGGCTAGCTGTTTAGACAGTCTGTAGCAAGGTGCGTTGGTGGCATCTACTATAGGTCTACGTGGGGAATTGGGTTGGTGGATTTTTGTTAAACCGTATATTCGGGGGGAGGGGGGGGGTTGTTAATTTTTTTGTGATGTCAGGGGGTCAAGAAGATACTTTGTTAAGTAAGATTTTTAATTTCTTAACTTGTGTTTTTGTGGGGTCGTATTCTAGCGGGATGTAGGTAGCGCAATCTCGGAGGATAATATTCATTTTATGATTGTATTCACTGGTATTAAGAATGAACACAAGTCTTACATCTGTAAACACAACTATGGTCAGTCAGGCTTGGCTGACCATGTCTTGGACACCACCCACAGGGTCTCTTGGAAGAAAACCACCATGCTCCACCACAGCAAATTCAAGAAAGAGAGACTATTCTTAGAAGCAGCAGCAGCACTCAAAAATCAATCAAATCTTAATAAATACGGTTGCATTAAGCTTCCGAAGATTTGGGAAACACTCATCACCAGAGGTCCCACCTTACATTCCAGGCCACCTACAACCGCCCTTAGAGGGTGCTGCACCTAGATAGGACTAGTGTCACCCACATGGTTGGGCTTAGTACTGTATGATATTTGTGTTCATGTTACATTAGTGTTGTTTTTGTAATCCCTGAAGATGTCCTAGTGACTAGGACAAAATATAGGAAGTATTAAACCTATGTTAATCCTTTCTGAGTGCTGTATACATTCCATTAAGCCTCCAACATGATGTTCTCACAGCACTTAAGCCTCTACACACGTATATTCCAGATGATAATTTAGATAGGTGAAAATTAGCATCAAGAGTGGAAAAGAATGCCTAGTTTTTAGAAGCTGAGGAAAACTTTTAATATGATGTGTTTATGACAGGAGAAGCTAGAGGTAAGTGTGAGTCCAGGTATGGTAGCATAGAGGGTGATTAGGTTATCCTTGCACCAGGATAACCTAATGGATGGTATGGAAATAAATGTTTAAGGCTCTAATTGAAGATGATCCTCCAAGATGCCACATAGGATCAAATGCTCACACATTTCTCCAAACCTTTCCATGGCATGTGTACAGTGGTGGGGTGATGTTGGCTAACAGGTCAGCCATGGATCTAAATTGGTGGAATCTATAATGGTGATCGTGATTAGTTGGTCAGCCTCTAGGTAGTGGAGAAGTTGACTGTTGATGACATCCTCCATTATTTTGGAAAGCACTGAGATAGTGGCAAGAGTAAAATAATTTAACAGCAGAATTTATTTTCTATTTTCCAGAATAAGTTGGTTGGATACATGCCTACTTCAATGTATAAGTATCAGCAGAGTACAAAATATTATAGATAGGATATAGGACTGGCGTTAGTTCTGGAGAATAAGATTTGTGCACAACTAGAGACACACAACTGAGACCAGAAGATTTTTTAGTGGCTAAGCTGATTAATATTTTTCTAACATCATTTTGCAAAAAAACAGGATGCATACAGTGCTCAGTTTCTGGGTATGGCATGGGAGGCAATTTGACTTGGTCATCTGTGCAGGATGTAGATGAGATGACAGTACTGTTACTTTTTTAGATAAGAGAAAAGAGTTTGTGCAGGTGAGCAGAAGTTGCATCTGATGGCTTTTGCAAGGGACTGGAAGAAAGCATCCAGTTGGAGATTTCTGCTGTTGGCCCTTGTAAAGTCACATATAGTTTTGAAAGAGTTCCAAAACCAAGAAAAAGGAACTTTGCTCCATATTTCATTTTGCTTCATGGAACCCTTACAATTTGCTTCCCGTTAATCACATAACACTTAATATATAAAGTTGTTCTTCAAAACTCACAACTAATGCAGAGATAACACACACACACACACACACACACACACACACACACACACACACACACACACGGGGGGGGGGGGGACTGGGTCTCTGAAGTTAATACTGAAGGACAATGCAATGTATCACCCCATTTATCTTCTCATTGGAGAGAAGATAAAAATACACACAAAAACCTTTCTGAGATCACCAAATTTAACTCAGCAGCCACCCTCTCTCTCCTTTCCAGCTTTCCATCTTCTCTCTCACTTGCTTACTTACTTACTAGCATTCCTGATATCTGCCAAAAAGATTCCAAAAAGAATTCCAAAACTCAAAACTAATGCACATGCCCATTCACAAGATTCAGAGGGAAATCTGGTACCAACATGACTGCTATCACTACTACAATTGCACACATAATAGTATATAGCACAGAATACTATTATATACATATATTATATAATAATATATGTATATAATATAAGCATACGATAATAATGTTCTTTCTCTGTAACTCTTTCAGCATAACAATATTATGATAAGCAATTAGACCACTTAAAATAGATTTGTTTTCTTTGTTTCGTCACCACTTAACTACATAGCAGTTCCAATAATACAAATGCATACAACAGCATGAAAAATACCGTGTTTTGGACAGATTTTATTTCGTCAAAAAAATGTATACACACTTATGTTATTTTATATGTTATGCATATAAAAATGTATAACAGGTGGCATCTATGGATGTTTTTCGAATTTGGATCAAATTACAGTAGCTATGTGTAGTATGACATTCTCTCAAAGATGTTGTTACTCACATGAATACTTGCATCAACACATGACCGGTAGGACAGTCAAACAATATGGCCGAGGCATGATTGTCGTTCGAGGAATGCAAGACCATTTTAAAGTGGTATTTCAAATTTGATAATGTTGAAGTTCAACGACAATGGAGGCATGAGTTTGCAAAACAACCTCCAACACCCATGACAACTGCATGTATTCATGATAAGTTTGAGACTCGTGATACTGTGTGCAATGTACAGAAGGGAAGATCCAGGAGACTTCGCACAGCAACGAGTACTGCTTCCTCGACTATGATGTTGAAACAGATTACACGTTCGCCACAGAAGTCTACCGCACAATGTGCACGTGAGACAAGAGCTAGCAGTGCAAGCATACGGCACATTCTTAAAGCAGCTAAATGGAAAATTTACATCCCAAGATTTTATATGCAATGAATGGAGATGATCCTGATCGAAGAATGCAGTATTGTGAGTGGTTTCAACACATGGTAGATGAGGACGAGGAGTTTGTGAGGAAGATGGTTTGGTCTAATGAAGCACAATTTAAGCTTAATGGAACAATGAATCGGAATAATTGTGTTTATTCCGATTCCATGAATCGGAATAAACACAATAAACACTGTGCTCCAAAAAATCCGGGTATTCATGTCGACAAGGCAGTCAATTTATCGGGGCTCAATGTCTGGTGTGGCTTGTCATCTAGGGGTTTATTAAACCCCTAGATGACAAGGACCATTCTTTTTTGAGGGTACTATTACCAGTCAAGTGTAAATAGACATGCTACGCACATCGAATTTACTTGCCATTCATGCACTTTATGGGAATGATCAATTTCTCTTCCAACAAGATGCCGCACCACCACAGAGATGCGAGAGTTTACCTCGATTAGAGATTTTAGAGACAATGGATAGGAAGAAGAGGTGCAGTTCATTTCCCCCCTATGTTCTCCTGATTTAACACCCTTGGACTTCTATGTATGGGGGACTCTAAAGGATGTAGTGTATCGAGAAAACCAGCTACACTGGGGGGGCCCTTTGGAAATAAATTGAAACGGCATGCACAGCAATCCCACTGGGCACTTTAGCCAACATTGCCCAAGCAGTAAATTGTCGTAAATATAAGTGTCTGGATGCTAATGTAACCACTTTGAGCACTTTGTATAATTGCAGAAGTCAAAGGTAAATTGTATTCATCCCTTGATGTCTGTATAAATTTAGTATTGCAATTTTTATACAGGTTTTTATTTTGGTGAAGTGTGTATACATTTTTTATTGATGGACTCTATATAGTTTTAGGCTATAGTTTTAAAATGGGCATGCCACATATCATTATTAATTCCTAATGTGTGTATAGTCAAAGGGAAGACAGATATAAAATTACCCCATACAAATTTATCCAACTGGCTCAGTACGATTGGATTTTCTTATCCTATTATCATTAAATTAAGTATAAACAGCTTTGTGTATATAGCAATACCTTGCATGATCCAGTTTCAAACAGTGTGGGTTTCACTATAGTGCAGCTTATAATTAGTATAAAATGCATTACAGTACAATTATTGTAATTTTTTCTGAAAAGCAATTATACTGATTACATTCATACAAAATTAAAGTGTTACCAAGCATTCCAAAAAATTCTCAAACATTCTTGTTCATACTGATTGCGTTCATTTATTAAGTCACAGTATACAGGATAGCAGCAGCAAAGATGTGGCCACTTGACACTTTTTTATGTGAAATTACACTTTATATGTAATTATTAGTGAAGAAAGAAAATATAAGGACATGAAGGACCAAAGAAAGATAAATGATTAACAATAGAACAACAGCTTAAAACTAGAAAGTATCTTACAGATATACAACATGTCATAAACTGTTTCTTGACATAAAATAATGTATCTTAAGGATCTGTCTAATCATGTTTATTGAATCAAGACAGTAATTGCTTGTTAGGAATGCATTACAATGAAACCTGTTAAATTTTATTGTTAGGCACAGTGCACCTGCAAGTTGATACCAAAAAGAAAGAAGAAAAAAAAAATATATATATATATATATCATCATCATCAAATTCCTGACAAGTACCCTCAAAGGGTGTACAGGATATGATAATACTACATGAAAAATTTACATCATTACTAACTTCCTATCTACAATTTTCATCCAAATCAATCAGTTACCTGTCAAGACTAACATAATCAGATCTGTCTTCTAAGGCATTTTTTACTGTATCAATCCACCTATATCTTGGTATTCCTCTGGGTCTTTTTCCTGCCAACCTGGCAGAGAACACCTGTTTTGCTAATCTTTCCTCTCCTATTCTGTCTAAGTGACCATACCAGCTGAGATCAGCTCTGCTAATGCATTCCTGGATGTTAACAACGTCAAGATCTTTCCTACTATCATTGTTTTTAATATGATATTGCAATTGCTGCCATCTCTTCACTCCCCTTTGGTCAAGTGTTTTATTTCTAACCTAGGTCTCAGATCCGTAAGTTAAAAGTTTGAACACTGTCTTTTATAGAGTTAATTTCGTGTTTTGACTAATTTCTCTCTTATTCCATATAAATTTATTCAGCTGACTTCCTACCATACTGGAATTGTTGATTCTGTTGTCTATTTCAATATTTAATTTACCATCTTCACTAAAAATCATGCCTAAGTAGCTGAAATGTTTTACTTGTTCTGTAAATTTCCAATATGCAATGCAGTTTTCGATGCTTCTGCCTATTTTCATTGTCTTGATACTGCTGATTTTCATACCAAATTCATTACGACAGTCATTTATTTTAGTCACTGAATCTTGCAGACTTTTACTGGATTTATTTAAAAGTATAACATCATCTGCATAAAGTAAAGAGCTGAGATTAACATCTCAATTTTGATATCAGGTTTAAACCACTTTCCTTCAATGTGATCCATACAGATAATGAATAGCAGCGGTGATAATGTACATTCTTGTCTGACACCAGATTTAACATTAAACCATCTTTTTGTACTTATTTCAATTCTAACTGCTGACTTACAACTCAAATAAAGACCTTTACACTTACCCAAAGTCACAGTGTGGTTTCACTACATCAATTATTATCGTACCATCTCTGCTGTGAGATATCGAGGGATGCCTTAACTTTACCATATTCATGCAGGATGGAGCACCACCTCACATTGGATTGCCAGTACAGTGAATGTTATGAAAACACTTCACAGAAAACAGTGTGAATTAGTCCTGCATTTCCCACAGCATGGCCACCTTGTGTCCCTGATCTCAACCCCTGTGACTTTTGGTTGTAAGGCCATCTGAAACACATGGTGTATGAAGGTCATGTTCCTGATTTAGCAACCTTGAAAGACAGAATAACATAGCATGTGAGGCATATCAATGCAGATCAGATGCATTCAGCTGTAGAAAAGTGTTTTATGTCGACACAAAAATTGATTTATGTCGCCTATAGCCATTATTGTTTAATTAATCCAAAACCACATGGTAGCTCCATATGTCCTCTGACAGCAGAAGTTTGTACTATTTTAAATCTTTTGTAAATAAAAATCCCATGTTCCAGAGTGCACTTAAAACAAGTTTAGTTGAATTTCGTCCAATGCATTTTTTTGCTATAGGGTTCTGAACACCTCCTCTTTAATTATGGTCATCCTGTATATTACACATGCATAGAATATATATTCCATACATATACAGAATATATTATATATAAATCCTCATGTGCATGTGTAAACATACACGCAATCTTTCTATATACTATCATATAAATTAAAATATAAATTAGAAAATTTTTGTAATTTAACAAATAATACATGTGACAAAATTACCACCAACTTACAAGAGTGATATCTCGTGAGGCAGCAGCTGCACTCATATGAAGACTTGGTTGCTTTACAGAACTGGAACAGTCAAGTGCTCTTGCAAATGTACCAACAGACCTATAAAATAAGTGTCTCACTTAGAAGAAGAAACATTAATAGTTGAGAAAGAATGAGGAAAAAAATCTTTTAGTCTTGTTTCAATAATATTGCTATTTTTAATAAATAAACATTTTTATATTTAATGAATGCAGATATAAGTTCCTTGAGAACAAAATGTGGTATGTAATGACTGGCACTTATTTTGAACATATGTAAAACACTTCTTAGTAATAAATTTTGAGTATTTTATTAAAGGATAATGACTGTCTAAAACTTACTCAGACAACAATTCTGCCAGAATTGTGGCAATCCTTATATGGTGTTTAAAACATCATAGAAGCCAAAGTCTGAAAGTGCATTGAAAAACCCAAAAAAATATGAGGTAACCCTGAAGTTGAAAAGCAGGATACATACAAAAGTTATGTTTTGGCAATGCTCAATAACAAACATATGGAAGGTTCACAACATATTACTCCAAATATATAAGAATCATGGCATACTGGTTCCCAGCTTGATTGTATTTTCACATCAAAATATCAGATGATAATCCACCCCACTTAAATTCCAGCACATGGAACAAGCAGAGATCAGTTCCAGATCCTGGAGACTTCCACTAAATATCCCACCACTCTTTTCATTTCATCTCCATACCTCTGTTCCAATTGTTGCAAATTACTTGGGAATGAGATATGGTTGAAATTCAAAGAATCACTAAAACAGAAACTTGGATGAGTGGGGAAAGGAGCATGCTTTCCTCAAAAGAAAAAAGTTAAAAGATCTCTATAAATAGACAACCTGGTTCATAGCAAAGAAACACAACAATGGTATAGAATTATACCATTGTTGAATTATACCAGGGACCTCCATGGAGTCCGAAGACATTGCGGGAGACCCAGTCAATCCACACAATCTATCATACCACTCCTTGAACCCATTAACAGATAAAAAACTCGCAAATGACATTGGCATCCATTCCACTCATTCACAACTCTCCAAGCAAAAAATCTAGTCTTCACACTCCTACTAACCACATCTTTATTCAACTTCCAGGAATGACTCCCTCTAGCCAAATACTGAAACATTTCCTCCTGCATCTATCCTATAAAACCCTTTAAGCAACTTTAATGTTTCTATCACATCCTCCCCCCTCTTTATCTCCTATTAACCAACTTCTGCAATCCACACACCCTCAAACTATCCTCACAGGGAACATTAAATAGGCCACTTCCCATCTTGGTTACTTGCCTCTGAATCTTCTCCATGGCTTTCTCATCCCCCAGAAATCCTGGTAGACCAGACTTCAGCACAGTAATCCAGCTGTGGATGTATCAAGACCTTATAAAGAGGAATTACAACGTCCTTATCTCTACTGTTTAACGTGTTTTTCAATAGCCAAGTAATCTTATGAACTACCTAAGCAATATGTTCTCTAAACTTTAACTCTGTCCACCACCACCTCTAAATCTCTAACTTCATCTATTTCCTGGAGCACAGTGCCATCAATGTGATACACAGCTTGTATTCTATTTATCCCGAAATGCATAACTTTACATTTCTCCACATAAATTGCCACCCATTATCATTTTTGCCCACACTGACAGCCTATTTAAATCATCCTGCAAACTCTCTGCATTTCCTTGATTAACAATTACTCTATCTAATTTCGCATCATCAACAAACAACTGAATATTTCGTTCGAATATTTCCTGTATCATTTATGTACAAATTAAACAGCAATGGTCCCAGCACTGAAAACCATGTGGAACACCACCTGTCTTTGCCTAGATTCTGCCCCTCCATATACCACTTGTTGATATCTGTCCAGCAGCCACTCTCTTATCCACTTAACCAGTGTCATACACATCCTCATTTGTTCTAATTTGTGTAACTGAGTTCCATGTGTTATTCTGTTAAATGTTTTTGCAAAATCATTGTGTAGCCATTTCCGCTATCAAACTCAGCTGTTACTCTATTATAAAAAGTTAGTAAATTACTAAGGCATGACCAACCGTTCACAAAGTCATGTTGACCCTCATAAAGTATGATATTTTTATTTACCCATTCTTGAATCCTCTTTTATACCAATTTTTGTAGTACTTTTACTGCCACACATGAGATACTGATTCGTCTATAATTTCCTACTGCAGTCTTAGAACCTCCCTTATGCAAGGGAATTATTTTACCCTCTTTCGACTCCCTTGGAATTCTACCAGAGCTGAGACTTAAATTAAAATTGAAAGGGATATTCTGCAATATCCTAAGGCTCTAAGCATATTGTGTTTGACAATGTGGAACTCCATTCCACACATTAGTGTCTGTCACATAGGTTAAAGCAGTAACCTCACCAGATAATATATCCTCGCGAAGTGGTCACTCAGTAACTCAAATATTTTATCCACTTCTGTCTCCTGGTAACCATCACTCATTAAGGTTAATCCTCTTTAGTCATTCTTTCTCTTACTTGCCACATAATGAAAGAACTCTTTGGGAATTCCTCTGGCCTGCTTGGTTAGATTCTTCTCATATACTGATTTTGCATTCCTTGCCATCCTGGTCACCTTTCTCTTTATATACCCTCCACAGGATTTTCTTCTTGTGCAACTTGTGCTTATTGATATTACTCATCCATTTAACTCGTACCTGATTAAACTTATATAAGAATTCAGTACATAATTAAAAACTTTTAAGGAGTATTTAAAAATACAATGCCACTCGGCATATAGCTCAAGTACATTGTTCGATATACAGTTCATCAAATTCCACAAAGAAGGGACTCTCACCCAAATCTCTGCAGATGCCAAAGAAATATCCACCACACAAGATATCATTGACTTGTTTTAGAGACACTATGAACATATGTTTCAAGGCAATGGTGTGGGAAACTATAACTATTGCAAGATAACATCTTTCCTGTTCACATCTAAGATGGAGTCAAGAGTTCCATTAGAACAGCTGAAATTAAGTAAACCTATAAAGAATGAATGACAGATCAGGAAATCCCCAGCACTGCAGTCTAGGGGTTTTTATTCTCTCCATTCTAAGTTATAGTCTTTAATTCTTCTCTCCCTATTCACATACCAAATGAATTTTAAGCCAGCCATACAGTCCTCATTCCAAAACCTAATTAAGAGCTCTACATTAAACAAGAGATAGATGCTAATTTCTCTATTTATCAATGCAACACAGACTACAAGATCCTCTTTAAAATAAAATAAAATAAATTTTAAAGAAAAATCAACAATAGGCTCAAAGCAGGAGTGAGATAAATAATAATCTAAAGCACTAGTGTATATGGGGTGCCAGGATGGTTAATAATTCCTAGTTGATATGAAAAAAGCAACCAATGCCAGTAGTCATGATTGATCTTACTTAAGCATTTGACAACATCCAGCATTTCAAGACATATAAACTACATACATCAGTGCTATATAGTTTATGTTATAGTTGTGTTAGCTAACATAAGTATCATAGGTATCCACCTCTTACACAATAAGTTCCTGTCAGACCCAGTCAAAATTCAAAAGAGACAAGGCTATCCTCTTAGTCCCTTGCTCTTTACATTGATTCGACCACTTTTTTTTTTTTTTTTTAAGGAGGTGTCAATTCATATGCTATGGAAAGGGATAACAATTTCCTCAATGAAAGAAAATAAAATATTAGAATATGCAGATAAAAGTGGGCACCTTTGAGGGATAATGACTCAATATACATATTTTTCTGTATTTTGAAAAAATTCAGCAGTCACTGGAACAACTGTCACTACTGACAATATGAAATTAAAAGTTTTTGGAATCGTGAAAACATTCCCTTTAGGCTAGCACCCAAGAGTAAATGTTCTTACTATGCCTGGAACTCCTTTCTCAACTTGTCCAACACTACCAGCTGAAAAACTCACAAACACATTGAAACCTAAGAAGATTTGAAAATATAAAAGCCATAGTATCACAATCTTCCCTTCTCAGCTGCACATAATGTTTATTATGTGCAGCTGAGATTTTTGTGGTCCAGCTGATATAAAGAAGTTCAAAAGAAAATTCAACTATCAAAGAAGCATAGAGATTTCACAGCCTCCAGTATTAAAATTTTGCAATGTATGCAATACAGCCTCAAAAGATCCATAAGTTGGATCTTCTGGAGTGAAGACCTTCTCTGATGCTACCTGGGTGTTCATCTCCCACTATTTGGGATAAATGATAACAGTGGCCTAAGAGACAGGAACACTATATACTTCCTAAATGCTACAGCATTCTGTGCTTACCACTAAGACTGCTACATCATCTGGTACTAACATTCATTCCATTATTAACACAGGACCTGATATACCATCTAGCCATAAATGTTGAACAGTGCATAAACATTTAATCTATCGTTACATAATTTACAGCTTTCAGCACATGCAAACCACATGTATAATCTGCATATAGCAGTTCAAAGTTCCAAATGTCCCCCTTTTGACTCCACGCACACCTGAAGTCTGTGATGCCACATATTAATGGTGGCACGCACAACATCCAACAGAAACACTGCTGCTATTTGCCCCAAATCCATCTTCAGGCTGGTGATGCTGTGGGGTTCTTTTATAAGCTACTCTCTATCAAGCTTCAATCACAATTTGAAATCCAACAGATTCAGATCATGGCCAATCAGAATGTGATATGTCACTGGGAACATTCGCCTCCAACCACTGTTACGTGGTCCTAGTCTTGTGTGCAGAGGCTGAGTCCTATTGGAGGGTCTCATGCCTACTGTGAAACAAGGTGTAGTTCACAGGACTGTACCTCAGGTTCCAGCATGGCATCTTGATACACTCTGGCAGAGGATTCGACCCCTTTCTCACAGAAATGCAACTTAGATACCCCCCGATACATCACTCCTCACCAAACCATCACTGACAGAGTGGGGATGACCTCTCTGAATCCTGGTTGGTATGGGATATGCTGTGTAATCATCTGGTGCATAATACCCGGTTGTTTTCACGATTAAATTACGAAAATCTTCTCATCTGTTTATATCTCTGTGTCTGTTATATGCACACCTCCAGTGAAGTGCATTTGATTTCATCACCCTCTGCTGCATAACTTGTAGTGATAGGAAGTGTCCAGTAGAACGGTGAGAGGCTCTCATCCTCAAATTCATAAGTTAGTACACTTGGCATTATTCTCTGCAAAGCGTTCATCTCTTGCAACATTGCTTTCTGCATTTTCACAGGATTATAGTGGAAGAATGCCTTTACAGCCCTCACAAGCTATTGCATCCTAACCCAACGTGATTAACCTGTTCTTTGGTGGTCAAATGTCTTCTGTACCATCATAATAGTCTAATACACACATCCGACTGATCTCAGGTGTTTTTGGCATGTTGATAGCAGATGGCTGCATTCCAACCATGTGAAGTGCTACTATCACAGCTACTCTGGAAATAGACAACAGAAACAACAAAGCCGGTATGGTACGACATCAACTGAATAAATTTATATGGAATAAGAGAGAAAGTATACAAGACGGTGTTCAAACCAATTTTAACTTACGGATCTAACACCTGGGTTAGAAATAAAATACTTGACCAAAGACCACAGATAGGAAAGTACTAAGAAAGATTAGGAGGAATGAAGAGATGGCATAAATAGCAATATCACATTAAAAACGAGGATATTAGGAAAGAACTTGACATTGTTAGCATCCAGGAATGTGTTAGCTAAGCCAATCTCAGATGGTATGGTCACCTAAACAGAATGGGAGAGGAAAGATTAGCAAAACAAGTGTTCTCTGCAGGTTGGCAGGAAAAAGACCTAGAGGAAGACCAAGATATTGGTGGATTAATACAGTAAAAAGTGTCTTAGAAGACAGAAATATAAGATTTGATAATGTTGGAGTCTTCACAGGTAACAGACTGATTTGGAGGAAAACTAGATAGGAAGTTAGCAATGCTGTAAGTTTTTCATGTAATCATATCCTGTACACCCATTGAGGGAACTTGTCAGGAATTTCATGATGATAATGATGGCTCTCATGATCTCTCCACTGAATATTGACCAGTACTGATATGACTTTCTCTACTGATAAACACGCATAACTCACTCAATTCCATGGGCAGCAAGGGAGTGTGCAGAAGTTGTAACAGTATTTATGGCAAGACTGTTTAACCTCTTCTATCACAAACTTCCAAAGTTGTGTGCTAATAATAACACTCTGTCCTATCAAGATGGATGGAAGAGTTTGGAGAATTGTATATGGTCAGTAAATTTCGGTAAATGCCCTCAAATGGGGATACTTTAATATTGGAGATATAATTTGTGGCATCTGTTACAGGCTGTAAACAATAGAACAAGCATTCTATTGCTGCACTTTTGCTGTGTGTGTGGAACAGACTATGGTATTGGAATTGGTATACTGCAGAACATTTAAGCAATAAGAAACGTAATAACCAAAAGAAAAACAATACAAAATACAAGAAAAACAGAAATAGCACATGCTCTTGAACAGAAGTATACCCTGCAAATTGACAAAGCCATCATAGTAGACATACAGGAAAACGAAACAATGCTTAGAAAATTGGAAACAATAGCCATAAAATGAAACAAAAACTCAATAAATGTTCACTGCCCCTATACACCATCTGTCCAAAAAAGAAACCGAACTTTTCGAAAATAGAAGAAACTTGTGGAGCCACCTGTTGTCGAAAGTGGTAACCTTCATTAGTGTTGTGTCAACCGTCAATGACATTTGTTTCATTAGAAGCCAAGTTATAGTGCCAAGGGTGACAGTGTGTTTTGACGAACGGTTAGAAAATGAGTTTCAAACAGAGAGCTGCGAGTGACTTTTGTGTTAAACTTGGTAAACATTTTACCGAAACACATCAAATGTTTCAAAAAGCATACGGTGATGAATGCTTATCCCACACTCAAGTTTACGAGTGGTTTAAACGATTTCAAAGTGGTCATGAGGCACTTGAGGATGACTTGGATGTTAACTTCTCTTCAGTCCAAATAGGACTGAGAGAGGTTAACATCCAAAAAGTACGTGATTTCATCAAAGAAAACACGAAAACCTCTGTGAGATTTATTGAAGATGAACTCGTTATTCCAAAATCAACTGTGCACAACATTTTGACCGAGAGTTTGGGCCTTCATAAATTTAATTCGTGATTAAATTTATCCAAAAAATGTATCGAATTGAACACTGCAAGGACCTCATTAAAACCGCTTATAAGGACTCAAACTTTCTTGAAACAATCGCTACTGGTTACAAAATGTGGTGTTTTGAGTAGGAGCCCGAAATAAAGCAGTGTAAACCACCAGAAGAGGGGTATCCGAAAAAAAAAAAAAAAAAAAAAAAAAGTCGCTTGGAGAAGTCAAAAGTAAAGACAATGTTTCTACGATTCCAAGGGCATTATCCACAAAGAATTTGTTCCGCCTGGCCAAACGGTCAATGGTGAGTTTTATCTCGAAGTTTTGAAGCGATTGATAGCGAGAATTCGTTCGCGTATGGCATGAATATTGTGATGCAGGCAGCTAATCACTTTTGCATGATAATGCACCATCTCATCGTTCGAACATTGTGAGACAGTTTTTGAACAGAAACCAAGTTCACTGCCCTACTCGCCATATCCACCTGATTTAGCACCCTGTGACTTTTTTCTCTACCCCTGACTTCATTTGCCGATGAAAGGAAAGTGATATGACACCATTGAAAACTAAAAACATTCAAGCAGCAGTAACCACGACACTCAAAAGTATCCCAAAAACCAATATAAAAAAACTCATTTAATGAATTAATTAACCATGCCAAACGCTGTATCGAAGCTGAGGGAGAGTATATTGATTGATATAAATGATTTGAATAATTATAATTGGCCTGTGTTTTATTTTCTATCAAAAGTTTGGTTTCTTTTTGGACAGCAGAGGGTGTATAATGTTCAAGAGTTGGAAGCTCGAAAACATAAAAATTAGGTCATGACTCCATTCAACAGAAAGCAACACAGATACACCCAAGACCAAACAGCAAGCCAACATGACAAAGCCTCCACTTTTCCATGAGCTCTGAACACAACACACAGTTGAAGGGGGCTCAATTCTCCCACCCCTAATTTTGTTTCATCATATTCTATCTTTCTGCTTTCCCCCAAAATTTCTATCTCTCACCCTCTTCTTCCCAAAGAATTCACAGCCCACTCTTGAAACCCAGCTTTTAAATTTCACATACCTTGAGTCTCACCCACAATTCTCCTACATCTCTCTATTTCCACATTTCCAACTCACCCACCCTTTCAGTCATACTTCAATAATATCGCCTTACGCCAGATGCTGCTCAATAAAATGACAATCAGGAACATCCTACAAAGGTATATCCACAATTATTCCTTCCTTATATTCTTTATATATCTATATCTTTAAAACATCAGTAATGCCCTAAAAAGTGAGTAGAGAGCCAATTACGTAATAAAAAAAAAGGGATACTTCTAAACAAAAATAGGCAAAATAGCTATAAAAATTAATATTTATTTAGAGGAGTAACATGGAAAATTTTCCAGAAATAATATCTGTGAAAAATTAACATTTCTGCATATAACAGATTATTTGCATACTATAATTGCCTGGTTGGTCGAGTGGTTAACCAACCCCTGCTTATTGGAGGCCTGAAGTTCCACATTTGGTCTATACAACAGATTTCCTTCACTATATAAAAATAAATGAGGAAACCAAAAAAAAAAAAAAAATATATATATATATATATCATTTTGTGTGTGTGTGTGTGTGTGTATCAGTGGCGTCACATGCCCAATTGAGTTGGGTGTGCTGTCAATGTGGCTTATGCAACTGCACTACGAAATTCATGTCAATATGATATGACCATATGATTACATTTTTATCGATATATGAAAGTTTTAAGAGTGCATAATGCATCAGCACTCATCTTAATTGGTCCAATGCAATTAATTGTAAGATAACTCTGAATACCTTAATTTATCAATTAACTGTAAACAAATCTGCATAAGAGTGGGGAAACAATGTGTTTAATATATATTTGAAAACAATAATGAAAGAGAATGCTATATTTGAGTGGTATATTTGAATTACTCAAAGGTGTAAATATGTGAACTATCAATAAGTCATGTGAGAATGGGAAATATAAAGGAAAGAATAAGTGTGAGTAGAAATACTCTCATTAATAGCAAACAAATTATTAATGATTAACATTTGTGATGTGTGTCCTATAAGTTGCTGTGTATAGCAAATAGCATGTGATCCTATAAATTCTAGACATGCATAAGTGAATTTATTATGGCATAATTAAAAAAAAAAACCAATGAAGAGAAAAAAACAGATTGAAAAGTATAAATACCTAAGCAATAATAAATAGCCACTACATACATTTAAAAAATTCAGTTAAAAACTATAGGAAAGGGCAACTAATAAAGTTGATCAGGTGATTCATTTAGGCATGGCAGGAATACATGTAGTTCGATGGAGCAGCAAATCATCTTGTAAAATTTGTTGTGCATTTCTCTGATTTATGTATATTTCGCTTTGTTTTTCTAAGAATTTTCTTTTGTTTACTGAGACTCAGTATACATTTTGCACAATAATAGGATACATAACATCTCATCATTATTGAAATTATTCAGGGATCATTCGTTGTTTTTTTTTTTTTTTTTTTTTTTTTTTTTAAGGTGTGCAGCTCTTCTGACACTTAAATAAATGTATCTCACATATGCTAGTATTTTGTTGTAGATCAAACTTCTTATAAATACACAAAGTATTCATTTTATTCAAGAATAGACAACAATTTTACTACATCTGTTGTTCCCAAAAACTAGAATAAAAACGTCACTATACCATTAAAAAAACTTTCCAACTTCAACAGATGCTATACTGCACAAACAAGAAAAACAAGTAGGTTTGTTCATCACTAAATACCAGTAAACAGACAACTGGAACAACACATTTAACACGTTCACGCGTTAAATGTGTTGTTCCAATCACGCGATATCGCGCGATGCGAGTTCTCACCAAACGGCAGATCACGCGATATTGCGTGGATGTCGCTAACTAAATTAAAAAATATAAAAAATTTGGCCACCACATGAAATTCCAATTTTCAGCTTGGCAATGAACGATATCGTGCGATCACGCAATGCGAGTTCTCGTCAAATGGCCGATCACGCGTTATCGCGTGGACGTCATTAACTAGATAAAAATGTATAAAAAATTTGGCCACCACACGAAATTCCAATTTTCAGCTTGGCAATGAACGATATCACGCGATGCGAGTTCTCACCAAACGGCCGATCACGCGTCGTTGCGTGGACGTCGCTAACTAAATAAAAAAATAAAAATAATTTGGCCACCACATGAAATTCCAATTTTTAGCTTGGCAATGAAAGTGTTAATGGAAAAACACTCCGCTCCCACAGAATATGTTGCATGCATGCAAATAGAAGAGATTTCTTGTAGCAGTGAACATGAAACACATTTTTCCTAACATCCGCTTTCAAATTTTCAGTTCCAGAAAATATGTGTAACAGCCGTTTATAATACAGCCATTGGATACAGAAAGTGCTCAATTTATGAAAAGCAAAATGAATATATATACAGGGTGTTCGGGATAAATTTGACATATTTATAATTAATTATATTTTTCCGTAAGTTACATGTATTAACACACACTTCTCTTCATTTAAAAGGTTGGACCCTTCTTCATTCATATACAAGATGTCAGAAAGGATGGATAGCTGGAACCCACCTGAATCATGGAAGAGAATAACTTGTATCATGATGATTCGTGCCCGCCATCAAAATAAGGATATTTCGACTGCTGCCCAATGCTCCCTGAATACAGTAAAAACAATCAGGCATGAACTAGAGACTTGCAATGGTGACTACGAGGATGTAGCAAGAAGAAAGATCCCTAGCAGACGATCTGATTGCGTTCGTACAGCAGAATTCCTCGCAAATCTGCAGGAACAGGTGTTGAAGATCCCTGGCATTGGAATTCGGGCTTTGTCACGTGAAATGAATGTTGCAGCCTCTACTATGAAGCTTGCACTCAATGAAGACCTCCGCTACTACTCATACAAGCGCCGCAAAGGTCAGCTGCTTACAGAAAAGGCCCGTGAAAAACGTTTGATAAACGCGAAGAAACTTCCTGCGGAACCACAAACAATCTGGTTCTTTTCCGATGAGAAAAACTTTTGCCAGGATCAAAAACACAACACGCAGAATAACAGATGGCTTGCATACAGTACAAAGGACATTCCTCGTGTAATGCAGACTAAATTTCCCCAAACTGTGATGGTTTTCGGATGTGTATCCTCTGAAGGCAATGTGATGCCTCCGCATTTTTTCCAAGAGGGCCTCAGGTTGACTTCAGATGGCTACGTGGAGTTGCTAAACACTGTAGTCAAGCCCTGGATAACAAGGGTAGCCAATGGTAGGCCGTATGTATGGCAGCAGGATTCGGCCCCTTGCCACACCTCTGGGAAAAGTCAAAAATGGTTGTCTGAAAATTTCTACGACTTCACCAGTCCAAATGTTTGGCCTCCAAACTCCCCAGACCTTAACCCCATGGATTATTTTGTATGGGGCGCAGTTGAAAAAGACACCAATCGCACTTCCAGTAATACAAAAGCCCAGTTAATGGATAAAATTAAAACAGTTTTTGCAGCCCTTCCCAGGGAGACTGTAGCATCAGCTTGTTCGAGGTTCCGAAGCAGGATTGAAGCTGTGATCGATGCTAATGGTGGTTATTTTGAGTAAATCTTGTTGATAGTATTGTAATTAACTCTGCCTGTAATGTTTTTTGTCAATTCATTAAATTTAATAGATACAAAGAAGATTTTCTTTTTCCTTACGAAACTGTCAAATTTATCCCGAACACCCTGTATATAAAACTTGAAATCAGTTTGAATTGCATTTCAGATATTCGATTCATCCAGACTTAACAATTGCTAAGTTTAGAAATAAAATTCTACCGATGAGGTGCAATTAACATGCCATATAACATCTTTAACCACATCACATATACCACTAATCAGGAATGAATTAAGCTAGCTGAGGGCCCCCTGGCAGTAAAATTTATGGGGCCCCTAAAATTTTTTTCTACATTTGGAAAAGCTGCCATTTCACTTACAGCTAGATATATTTGTGTGACAGTATTGAATTTGTCATTATCTTCTTTTTAAAATAGTAGAAGCTGTTCCAATTCATCACCCCGTGTGGTGACCAGGGTTAAAGAATAGTCCCAATGTAGCCCATGCATGTCGTAAAAGGCAACTAAAATGGGTACCCAGTACCCGGGGGTATAGCCGGGTTCCTTCTTGTAAGGTTGGGCGCAGGGCTAACAACCCTGTCCTGTAAAAACTCATTTGTTAAGAAAGTCAAAAGGAAAATTAGCCAGACGTACTTCGCGGAACAACTTGGACAACAGAAAAAGGATTATGAATATTGGTTTGGAAGCTGGAATGTCTTGAGCCTGAACAGACCAGGAACACTGAAGAGAGTGTGTGAGGAACTAGAGATATAGAGTGCAGATAACAGCATTGCAGGAGGTGAGATGGAAAGGAAGTGGCATATTTGATACCAGAACACATACTATTTTTTACAGTGGAGGAGATCAAAAAGCCTTTGGACCGCATTTTTGGTTAATAAAAAATGGAAACACTTGGTTCTTGATTTTAGACCAGTTAATGAACGACTTTGTGTACTGAGAATAAAGTTTAAGATATTCAATATTTCACTTATATGTGCACATGCACCAACTGAGGACTCTTGTGAAGAAGACAAGATGAATTTCTATGAATTATTGGAGAAGATACATAATCAGGCACCGAAACATGATGTAAAAATGGTTCTAGGAGACATGAATGCCAAAATAGGAAAGGAAGAGACCTTCCAACCAACAATTGGAAGAGATAGCGCACACGAAGAAAGTAATGAAAATGGCATGAGACTAATTGATTTTGCAAGTAGCAAAAATATAATCATATGTACAACCTGTTTTCCACATAAAAAAGTACATAAAGTTACCTGGAGATCGGCAGATGGAAAAACGGAAAATCAGATAGATCATGTGATGATTGATAGACGACATGCAACAGATATCATTGATGCAAGAAGTTTTAGAGGAGCGGATTGTGATACGGATCATTACTTGTTAAGAATTAAATATAAACAAAGGATAAAAATTAATAAAGTAGGTAGAGGAAAGAGAACACCAAGATATGACATCCAAAAATTAAAAGATGGAAAAATCAGACAAAAATATATTGACAGATTGGGAGAAGAAATAAATGAGGATGAACATATAAATAATATGACTATAGATAAAAAATGGGAATGGACCAAGAATAAATTTTCTAAAGTGGCCGAAGAAGTCCTGGGATTCAGAAACAAAGATAAAAGAAATGAATGGTATGATTTGGAATGTAGAAAATGTGTTGAAGACAGAAATACAGCTCGTCTAAAGATGCTTGGACGAAAAACTCGAGCAAATGAGAATGAATATAGAGAAAAACGAAAACAAGCCAAAAAGATTTGTAGAAGAAAGAAACGTGAGTGGGAAAAGTCAAGGCTAAATGAAATTGAGATTTTGAAGAATACAGGACAAATTAAGAAAATGTATAATAAGATAAAGGAAATTAAAGGCGGATTTCAACCCAGAACAACTTTCTGCAGAGACCATGAGGGAAACTTGCTCAGTGGAAAGGAGGACATTTTGAGAAGGTGGGCAGAATATTTTGAAGATCTCCTTCAGGACAAAACAAGCTTGGAAAATGACGTTCCAGAAGAAGACGAGTTTAACGAACCCCTGGCAAGTATGGGAAAAGCTGAGACAGAGGAAGCACCAGAATTAAACGAGGTGGAATTAGCCCTAAAGAGAATGAAAAATAATAAAGCACCTGGTGAAGATGGAATACCAGTTGAGCTATTAAAATATGGTGGGCAGTCACTATTAATCAAAATACATAAGTGCTTGTCAGAGGTATGGGAAACTGAATCTATGCCTACTGAATGGTACACTGCTATTATCGTTCCTATACATAAGAAAAATGACAAGTCTCTGTGCCAAAATTATAGAGGAATATCACTGTTAGCAGTAATTTACAAAATATTTGCAAGGGTACTGGCAACTATATTGGAACCCTTTATAGAAAAAACGCTGGGCGACTACCAATGTGGTTTTAGGTATGATAGATCAACAACAGACCAGATTTTTACAGTACAAACTATAATGGAGAAATGCTACGAGTTCAATATCAATCTGCACCAGTAAAAAAAACTTTAAACAAGCCTATGATAACATCGATAGAGATAAGCTATTTAAAGTCATGAAGGAATTCCAAATTCCACCTAAACTGATAAGATTAGTTAAAATGACACTCAGAAATACCATGGGTAGAGTGCAAATACAGGGCGAACTGACACCTGAGTTCAGGATTACCAAAGGATTACGACAAGGAGATCAACTATCAACAATGCTTTTCAACCTATGTCTTGAAAGGGTAATACGAAATGTAATTATAAACAGAGGTCGAACTATTATGAATAGAAGTCTACAGCTTTTGGCTTTTGCGGATGATGTAGACTGTATTGCAAGGACTGAGAGAAGCCTTAGAGAAGGTTATAGACAAATGAGAGAGGAGGCAAGGAAAATGGGACTACAAACAAATGAAACTAAAACAAAATACTTAATTGTTGCCAGAAATAAACAAAAATTGGGAAACAGCCAAAGTTTCACAGTAGACGAAGAAACCTTTGAACAAGTCCAGCATTTCAAATATTTGGATTCAGTAATAACAGAAAGTAATGATATGTCAGTTGAAATTACCTATAGAATAGTTGCTGCAAATAGAACTTATTATAGTATTCAACCACTATTAAAATCGAATTTGATTTCGATAAAAAGTAAAATCCAGATATATAAAGTAATCCTCAAACCTGTGCTTTTGTACGGCTGCGAAACATGGACAATAATCCAGAGAGATCAAAACCAATTACAAATATGGGAACGAAAAGTATTAAGAAAGATCTTTGGCCCAATTAATGAGAATGGACTTTGGAGAGTGAGAAATAACAAAGAAATAATGGAGAAATTCAATGAAGTGGATATTATTACTGAAATAAAGGTGAGAAGACTGAGATGGCTAGGACATGTTCAGCGAATGGGAGATAATAGAGCCGTAAAAAAGGTCTTCATGTCTGGACCAGGTGGATCTAGGTCCAGAGGACGACCGAAAAGGAGATGGCTTGACGATGTGGAGGATGATTTAAAGAAAATGAGAGTAAAGAACTGGAGGAGCAAGACACAGAATCGCGAAGAATGGAAAGATATCCTGAGACAGGCCCAGGTCCTAAATGGACTGTAATGCCAAGGAGTAGTAGTAGTTCCAATTCATCATCAAAATGCATAATAATATATCTCGTTCTTATAGATTTAATTTGGCTCTTACTTAACCAAATAGCATATAGCATCAATTAATATTTTTAAAATACCTCTATTTTAAATACTTCACGGAACTTCAGAAAAACCGACTGGACAAGGTTTACTCAAATCTTGGAGCCTCTGTCAAGATGAACCTGTCTCTGGAAACCTTGACAGAACGCTACAAATCCTTACTTCACACATCAATAAAGCTGCCAAAGCAAGAATACCAAGAGGCAAACAGAAAAATATCTGGATACCATACTGGAAAGATCACAATATTGATTCGACGATTACAGAAAGAGACAATATTAACGAACAATTCATAATTAATAAAACTGATGAATCCAGAATAATTCATCAGTTTTATGGGCATAACACACAAAATAGAGCAGGAAATTTGGAAGTGCAAACAAGAGAAATGAGCTTTGCAGTAACCTGGACCCAAGAAAAGACACCCAACACTGAAACATTATTAGAATCCTAGAGAACAATATCAAAGAAGAGAACCAACGGAAAACAAACTTCTTCATAAATGCCTGGAAACAAGCTATTACAGATCAAGAAATTGCAACCACACTGGCAAAAACCTATTCAAAAAAACTCCAATCTTCAGTATAACAGAGAGGACAAGACCCTCAATAAACTTACAAGTCAAATACTAAAACAAGCAAGAACATATCAAACTAATAACATCTTCTCCGAAGAATTTACACTAAGTGAACTAAATTCATCAATTGAGAAAACTGCACCTAATAAATCTCATGGTAATGATCTTATCTTTGATCATATGGTCAATCACCTTGGCAAAATCGCCAAAGAACAACTTGTGGACATTCTCAATATCTCTTGGCAAACAGGCAAACATCTAAAAGAATGGAAAAAATCAGTTATTGTACCCATCCTGAAACCTGACAAAAATGCTGCAGAATGTCAAAGCTATAGACCTATCGCATTAACTACCATACTCTGTAAAATTACTGAAAGAATCATACACTCCAGGCTCATGCACTGGCTGACAAAAAAAAAAAAGAAAATTAACTACTACCAAACTGCCTATAGAGCCTTTCATTCAGCAGCAGATCAATTATTCCACTTCTGCCAAACAATAATAGACTAATTATAAGAAAAACCAACAAAAAAGACAACTGCCATATTCCTTGATATGATGTTGCTTTCGATCGTGTTTGGATCAAAAAATTAATACAAACAAGACAAGATATTGGAATTAGAGGAAATGCTTTAATCTGGATTGCTGATTTCATTAGAGGAAAAAAGATCAAGGTTAGAATCAATGCAGCAATATCAACAGAGCAGAGAACCTGGGCTGGTGTTCCCCAGGGCTCATACTCAGTCCCTTACCATTCCTTTTATATGTCAATAACATTCATCCCTACCTTACAGAAGACACAAAAGTAGTTTGCTACACAGACGATATAGCCATCTGGCACACTAGTGCTAAAATCAAAGAATCAGAGGAGATTCTAAACAAAACCATGAGAGGATTAGAAAAATGGTCAGATGAACTTAAACTCAAAATCAACCCAGACAAAACAAAACTAAGCACCTTTAGTACAGACAGGAAAAATAGATATTCCTACAATCCCAAAGTCATGATCAATAATAAGCTAATTGAAAAAGTCACAAATCCAAAATATCTTGGTTTTGCACAACACATCTCTAATGCTTCCAACAGAGCCCTAAAAAAATTAAATATGCTGAAAAGGCTTTGTGGAACAAATTGAGGCACAAAACCAAAAATCCTCAAAATTACTTACACTACACTAATAAGGCCAATAATGGAATATGCAACACCTATCTGGTCACCCTCGGCTTCATTGGTAAAGACAAAATTAGACAAAATACAAGCAAAAGCATCCAAGATTATCATTGGTGAAGTCTCATCCACTAACAACATCAGAGCCCAACAGGAGTGTGGGCTCAACCTGCTGGAGGACAGACGAAAATTTGCCACCATAAAATTCATAAATAATATCAGAAACTACCAAAGCGATCGTATCTCCCTAAAAACTTATGAACACTGGAATCAAAAATGCAGACTTCACAGATCATCAACTTTACAATATGATGACACTATCAGGAAGGAAATAGGTCTATCAACCTTCTTTCATCCTCCAAACAGGTTATTTGTTATACCAATGAATTGTCGGACACCGATATGATTAATGGGGACGCTGGTGTTCTACTCCCGAAAGGCGAATAACTTTCAATAAAAGTTGGATCTGGGAGAATTGCTTCCAATTTTACCAGTTTATTGCAAACTTTACACAATAAATAAAGCACTCGAAGCCTACTCAAAATTATCATCATCTCAACAATCTGAGGGAATTATAATTTACAGTGACTAAAGATCGGCTATGGAGGCAATCAAAAATGACAATACCAAGCTCACACAAGACACCCATAAACTCTTAAATCAACTAAAGTGTTTAGGAAAAAGTTGCATTTTACAATGGATTCCTGCTCATGTAGGCATTGATTACAATGAAGCAGCTGATAAATTAGCAAAAGAGGCCAGAGAACTCAACCAAAAAACTCACATGATAACTCTTGCTGATGCTAACGCACTAGCAAAAGCTAAACTAATTCCACTGAAATCAGTGATACAACATAAAATTCCCGAAATCAATGCTGACAGAAAGACCTCCACCACGATAGCAAGACTATGAATAGGACATTATAGAGGAATGAAGATCAATACACATGATACGAGAACATATAGAAACTGCAACAACTGAACTAACACCCACTCACATCTTTACCTGTCCAGCAATTACAGCAGCCTTGCAAGAAATAGATCCCAATCCTAAACAACAGCAAGATACAAACAAAATCATTGACATAGCCAAAGCAGTTCAAGGAGCACATGGAAACATCTAAGGCTCTTCAAAGGACAAAACATCAACAACCTCTATTTTTCTTTGCTTGTCAATGAGTGTCAATTCTTTGTTTTCCAAACATCTTAATATGTAAAAATAATTGAACATGTGATTGGAAGCACTCATCTTTTTGCACTAGTGATGTTAAATTAAGGTCAGAATACCCATGCTTATTCCAAATGCCTTTCTTTCTGGAGAATAGTAAACAAGGCCAACAAAAAAAAAAAGTCTTGACTACACTCCACATTCAGCTAACCATTCTACAGTATTGTATTCTGAAATAGAGAAGTGTCTCATGTACTCAGTTTTTGCATCTTTGTGCTTGCACAGTAAATTTGGAAGATGAAGACGAGGCTTATGTCCTTTGACTAGTCATACAATCTGTAAAAGTTCTGGAAAAAATGGGACATTTTCATTAGATCATCAACACTGTTTCCCATTGTAAATAAGGCCAAAAAAGTTATAAATTTATGGAAAATTATATATTAAAAACTTGCTGACCACGTCAGTTCACACTCCACACATGCAAATCAGATGAAACTCAGAAAACAAAAACAGCAAATGACAACATTCAATTGGTTGGGTGACACGATAACAGACTGTTTTCTAGGTGCTAATGTCTCAGTATTAATGCTGCCTCTCCTTCTGTGCATGTTAAACCACTGGAACTCTAAGAATTTGACCTGCTGCACCATCTGTACATCTGTTCATAAGGCTCAAAGGGGTATGCATTATGACTGCCCATCCAGGCTATTTATGCGAATGTGGTGCAATGTTTACAAGTCAAAAAGCATCCTCTTCATGAAGCATTAGTATACTGTTAAAGATACCAAGCAATTTTATAAACTTGGTTTTAATCCTTTTTCCCAAGTAAGCAAACAAACAGGAAAGTCAAGTTTGCATCTGAAGTATTTTCAGGTCTGAGGCAACTCGTGATAAAGATTGAGTGAGCTCTGATCACTTACCTTAGTATCTCCCCTAATGCAAAGCACATCTCCTTGCAGACATGTATGATGCCATGCATTAAGGGAAGGCCACTACCCAGACCGGTTTCGACCTTCATTGTGGTCTCTTCGGTGTGAGCCAGACCCTGAGATGCCAAGGTTGAAGTAATGCAGAACTTATAAATTTAACTTATACAAGTTTCCACAAGGTGCTTTGACCTTATTAAATAAAAATCTCAGGATGAGAGAAAGATGTAGAAAGTTTTTTTACCTTGGGTATACTATACATTAAAGATACCAAGCAATTTTATAAACATGGTTTTAATCCTTTTTCCCAAGCAGATGAGTCAAGTTTGCATCTCAAGTATTTTCAGGTCTAAGGCAGCTCATAGTAAAGGTGGAGTGAGCTCTGATCACTTTCCTTAGTATCTCCCCTAATGCAAAACGCATCTCCTTGCAGACATTAATGATGCTATGCATTAAGGGAAGGGCCACTACCCAGACCGATTTCGACCTTTATTGAGATCATGTATATACACCCTCTGTCCAAAAAGAAACCGAACTTTTGATAGAAAATAAAACACAGGCCAATTATAATTATTCAAATCATTTATATCAATCAATATACTCTCCCTCAGCTTCGATACAGCATTTGGCATGGTAATTAATTCGTTAAATGAGTATTTTATATCAGTTTCTTGGATACTGTTGAGGGTTGCGATTACTGCAGCTTGAACGTTTTCAGTGGTGTCGTATCGCTTTCCATTCATTGGCAATTGAAGTCGGGGGTAGAGAAAGAAGTCACAGGATACTAAATCATGTGAATTCGGCCAGTGATCCAACACACAAACTTGGTTTTGCTCAAAAACTGTCTCACAATGTTCGAACGATGAGGTGGTGCATTACCGTGCAAAAGTGACCAGCTGTCTGCATCACGATATTCATTCCGTACGCGACGAATTCTCGATGTTAAATGAAATCTCAAGTTTTTTTTATATTAAGTTTATTATTATTATATTAGTAGTATTATAATGCTTACCGCACCTCTCAGATTGGAGATCTAAATAGCAGAGTAGGAAATGACTGTCAGACATACAGATATTTTTGGGAGGAAATTTGGAGAAAAGAGCAAAGTTAATAATAATGGCAAATATCTGTTGGATTTCTGCTCAGTATAAGGACTGGTTATTACTAACACAATGTTCCAACATAAAAAATGTGCATAAATTCACATGGAGAGAAGAGGCAAGGAATAAGAAGTCTCATTGACTATGTTATTGTTAATAATGATGTTTTGTCACTAGGTGCAGGACACTAGAGTGTACAGAGGTTTTGAAACTATAAGTGATCACCATTTAGTCTTGAGCAGGATAAAATTGAATTTCATATTGAAAAGAATAACATGTAAGAAAGTTTTAAAGCAAATAAAAGTTGAGCAGCTCTCAGGTGTGAACTGTAGACTAAAATAGTCTCCTCCTGGACTTCTGATCAGAACACAGACTAGCCATTACTAACACCATGTTTCAACATAAAGATGTGCACAAGATCGCATGGAGAGAAGACACAAGAAATAAGAAAAGCTCCATGGACTATGACGTCATTGTTCATAGGTTTTAGATGTTGATAGATGCTCATTCAGGATACAAGAGTATGTACAGAGGATTTGAAATTAGAAATGACTATTACTTAGTACTAAGCAGAATAAAAATGGATACCACATTGAAAAGAACAGTATATAACATCATGCACCAGAATATCCACAAAGACACTCACTTTCACATCCACTTGACTAATAACCAGAGCACAAACAACAACATAAATGACATTCACTATCCCTTACAGCAGTGGTTCTCAAACTGTGGGGTGTGACCCCTGGGGGGAAGCGAATAGCTTGAAAGGGGGTGCAGCATACTTTCCTACAGATAAAAATTAAAACTGCCCTAAATCAGTTTTAAAAATAACAAATAAAAATACAGAAAGAAAAACTTTTGATGGTACAGGTTTTAATTATCATGAATTTCAAAATAACTAATATTTATTTTCTTCATTCGCACTTATAAAACGTGTGTGCCAGTGTTGAAAGTTCATTTCAAAAAATACTTTTGTGATGATTTTGATGAATTTTATTAGATTAAAAACCCATTCGAAAATGCACCTTTGGCCATCATATCTGAACGTAAATGAGCAAGAACAACTCATCGATTTCACTAGTGATACTTCACTGAAAAGTAAATTTAAGGAATTGTCTTTGCCAGAGTTCTGGATACATATTGGTAAGGAATTCCCAACTCTGAGCCTAAAAGCATTGGAGATCCTTATTCCTTTCGCAGCAACTTATTTATGCGAGAAAGGTTTTTTTGCTTTGGCAGTTATGAATTCAAAGTATCGTTCAAGACTAAATATTGCTAAAGAAGTTAGAGTGGCCATTTCTGATATTACACCACATTTTGATAAACTTTGTTCTCAAAAGCAGGCCTATCCATCACATTAGACTTTGACATTTAAATGTTTGATTATTTTTATGGAGAAAAAATAAATACTTGTTAGTTAAATATTGTTTCATTTCAATACATATTTTGGTTAATTGCAAGTGTTAAAACTAATTTTTATTGTAGTCCTAATATTGTGATACTTTAATTATTTTGTGTCAAAAATTGTTAAATAGTATGTAGAAAACACAAAATAAACTGAATAAAACGTCAAACTTAGTATGACTTCTATTTTGATACATAAAACCAGCAGGGGGATGACAGTGTTTTCTCTTGTCAGGTGGGACCCAGAGGTGAGTTTGAGAACCACTGCCTTACAGTCATTCAGACAAGACTTCCTACTTTTGCTAAATTCCAAAATGTAGTTACATTCACTATTGTCACCTTCAATATCCAAATTACACACTTCGTGATTCCTTTCACCACAATGGCGGTATCAGTGCTTTTGTGAGATCTAACTGCTTCCTAGAGAATGACTCATTTGGAATTGTGTACTTCAGACTTCCACTAGCTCAAGGTTTCCTTGCCCTATTTAGTAACACTGATCTGCTGTATTTACCACTTTCCAAAATCTGAAAACAACTGACCTCTTTATCTTCTTTACTATAGAGCTCAACTATCTGCAATTCAGCTATCAAAATAGTGAGGGCATTTTTCTAGGTGATCAAAACATCCACAATTCTTTTCTTTCTTTTCTTTTTTTTTCTTTTTTTTTTCTTAATGTGGCTTCCATCCACGAAAGGTTATTAGTAAACCTATAGTACATTTGTACCATAGGTCGGATAATGATGTTTTTTTTTTCCAATTTTGTCAATTTCTTTATTTTTAGTCCCGAAATGAAATGCTCTAGAGACCAAACACAGAACTTTTTCAAGTCACTTCAGACCTCTAATAAGCAGGCTCCCCTTTTCCAATACTGCAGACCAAACTGGATAAGATGCAAAAGTGTTTGTCATAAGCAATGACCTAATACAAACCATATATCTGCCTACCCAAATACATGATAATCCAATTGACACTCCCAATACTCTTGATCTTTTTTTAAATAGTTCTCCTTCCATATACACAACATAGGTAACCTCTCCTCTTAGTAACTCAGATCGTAACCTTGTGCAGGTCTCCTCTCCCCCCCCCCCTCACACAGAACACATTTTCTACAACTACTCCCAACCTCATGTCCTCTGGCACTACAAATGTTACAAGTGAGATGACCTATGAAATTTTTACTCTACCTTTTGATTGTCAGACTAATGCTTCACTCTTCTGACCCAAGTCATACGAATTATCCTCATTAGCAAACTCTTTTTTTGGTTAGCCCATTCTAACCAAAATTCTCATCCCCTTTTCAAGGCCTAGTCCAACAGAATGCATACCAAATGAGTGAAAGAAAAAAAAAAAAAAAAAAAAAGGAGAGGGGGGAGCTTGCATCATATACCTCAGCTTTATACTCAGCCTATACTGAAGCATGAAATAAATGCAAAATAGTCATCAGCAAAACTAAATTTGACTTCATAAAGGCCAACAGCAGAAATCTGCCTCCTGCCCAGGTGAAAGCCATGCATTCTGATATGTTGCTAAAACAAATGATGTCACTTCTATCTCTTTCTCATCCAGATGATAACTCTGTCACAGCACCCAAAGATAAAGCTGACCTCCTGGTCTCACTCTTTTCCTCTAATTCATGCAAACATATCTACCAATAACTGTCCGGACACCTTAGCAATTTACAATTGATACCAGCAGATACCTATAGTCCACTATATTGCTTTGATCTCCTCCTGCACCCTTTGAGGGAGACTCACAACTGCCACCTGATGTAACCAATGTGCAGCAGACATCAGGTGAAATTAGTCTCCATTCCTCCATCAAAGTAGCACTGAGTTCAGCGACAGATCAAATTTGTCCCACAGCTGTTCGATAGGGTTGAGGTCAGGACCCTGCACAGGCCAGGGCAGTTGTTTAACACCCATCTCTTCATACCATTCCATAACAGCTGCAGCTTTGTGGCATGGGGCATTATCGTCTTGATAGTACCATGGGTCCTTTACATAAAAACTCCATAGCGTAGACAGCACCTGATTATCCAGAAAATCAAGGTACTGAATGCACCCCATACCAATACTCCTCCACCACCAAACTTTACTGTAGGTACAACACACTGTGGTAACAAGTGTTCTCCACACCTTGCCATCAGTCTGAAAAAAGATGAACCTTGATTCATCGCTCCAGAGTACCATTTTCCACTGGTCAATTGTCCAGTTCACACAATCTGTGCACTAGGCCAGACAAGCTGCTACTCTTCTGTGGAAACCAAGTACATGGAGTTCTTTTCATACAGTATTAGTATTCACCATTGTGTTAGTGGGGCTCTGGAACTCATCATGGATGGTCTGTGCAAACTGTATCAATTTTTGTGTGACACCCATTTTAACACCCTCCTGTCCTTGTCAATTATTTTCGGTGGTGGGGTGCAAAAGTAGACTAGACTCCTAGTGGTGCATCCCCAGGCAGCATGACTTTCCCAGCGAAATAGTGTAAATATCTGACAGTCAGACAATCCCATAGGATCTCCTGACTATTTGATTACATTGCATTTACCCAAATGTAAAATCAGATGAGATGTTCAGGCTCTTTCCAGAACCAGCAGACGTGGCAACTTGGAACTTCAGTCCGTATCTGCCAATTAAATATTGAAAGCATCAGCTGGCCTAAATGTCAGTGTTTTTCTAAAATACTCAAAAAAAAATGAAACAGACGTAGTTGTTATCCAGGAGACATGCATTGATAAGGAACGGGATTTTCAGAAAAGTGATAAAATTCCAGGGTATGATCTAGTGGGTGAAACACTCCACCAAGTATATGGCATTGCCACATATGTTCAGAGCAAGATTGATAATGTCTGCCTCGTATCAATATCAACCCAAGGAAATATCCATACTGTGACTGTAAAAATAGGAAAAAATCACAGTCATCAATGTATACAAACCTCTGAGTGTGATGTGGCCAACATGTGTTAGAGACTCAAGCCTACCCTTCAATTTATATAGGAAACTTCAATAGCTTCAATAGCCTCCTGTCCTTGTCAATTATTTTCGTGTGTGCATCCCCAGGCAGCATGACTTTCCCAGCGAAATAGTGTAAATATCTGACAGTCAGACAATCCCATAGGATCTCCTGACTATTTAATTACATTGCATTTACCCAAATGTAAAATCAGATGAGATGTTCAGGCTCTTTCCAGAACCAGCAGACGTGGCAACTTGGACCTTCAGTCCGTATCTGCCAATTAAATATTGAAAGCATCAACTGGCCTAAATGTCAGTGTTTTTCTAAAATACTCAAAAAAAAATGAAACAGACGTAGTTGTTATCCAGGAGACATGCATTGATAAGGAACGGGATTTTCAGAAAAGGGATAAAATTCCAGGGTATGATCTAGTGGGTGAAACACTCCACCAAGTATATGACATTGCCACATATGTTCAGAGCAAGATTGATAATGTCTGCCTCGTATCAACATCAACCTAAGGAAATATCCATACTGTGACTGTAAAAATAGGAAAAAATCACAGTCATCAATGTATACAAACCTCTGAGTGTGATGTGGCCAACATGTGTTAGAGACTCAAGCCTACCCTTCAATTTATATAGGAAACTTCAATAGCCACCATGAATCACAATCATCAATACAAACTCAGAAATATAGGACTAATGACTTGAATTGCGAATCTCTTGTTGACTAGGCTGAAGATCATAACTACCATTTGATCTTTGGTGCAAAAGATAAGTGTGAGGCCTTGGATCAAGATCACAATCCAGATCTGTGGTTTGTTTCCAAGAGTATTAATGGTGAAACTTTGATGGTTAAAAGAAAAGTCTCTTGGAGGACTTCCCCCCCATTATGGTCAACATCGACCTGTATTCATCAAAGTGGGGGCTGCAAGTACCGTTGATCTCCTCTTTTCCTCGCCCTCGTTGGAACTTCAGCAAAGCAAACTGGAATGCCTTTGCTGAAAATCTGGACAAATGTCTTCGTTGGATATCACTCACAGCAAGGACTACAGCCGATTTGTAAATGCTGTCATTACAGTCGCCAAAAAATATATCCCGAGAGATTTTAGAAAAGAATGAGACTCTTTATCAAGAATTTTTGGATAATGGAGAACAAGAAATTGCTGAGGAATTATTGCATAGCCTCAATGATGCTTGTCAACTCAAGTGGACAGAGACTGTTGAGTCTCTGGATTTTAATCACTCTAGCTGCAGAGCATGGGGTCTGCTATGAAAATTGGGTGAAGTTTCACTGATAGGACGCCAGGAAGCCAAACTGTCTCCTAATCAAGTTGCAAATTGAATACTCTCAACTGTCAAGAGCACCCTGGATTAATAGCCACGATACTCGAGTAAAAGAGATCGTGATAAACTGAAAGAGACGTGCAATCAAGAATGTTATTCTTTCCCCTTTCTTCTTACAGAAGTGACGGATGCATTCGAGGAAATGAAGCCAGGTAAGGCTCCAGGGTTTGATGGAATGCACCCTGAGTTTCTGTGCCAATGTGGTAAATATGTGCGTTTCAGGATATCAAAGTTTTACTCCAACATTTACCTTCAGAGTTTAAAAGATCAAAAATCATAGCTATTTTGAAGCCAGGTAAACCAAATGAACAGGTAGAGAGTTATCGACTAATCACTCTGTTAAGCACATGTCTTAAATTACTGGAGAGACTTTTACTGAACAGAATAGGCCCAAAAATACTGGAACATATACCTACTGGATAGGCAGGATTCAATAGGATTTCAGCAGCACCTTAAGACTTCAGTTGCCTTTATAGACCTCACTGCTGCCTATGACATGGTTTGGGGGCAGGGCTCATTTATGAACTACTTAAAGTAACACGATGCAAAACAACAACTGCGCTTATCAATAGTATGCTCAGTAATAGGTTATTCCAGGTAGTTATGGGAACCAAAACAAGTGGAAGCAAATTACTGAATAATGGGCTTCCCCAAGGATTCTGTCTTTTCTCCAATGCTATTTAGTTTATCTATCGCCAACATGCCAGATACCATATCCAGAAAATTTGGATATGCAGATGATTGGACTCTGGCAATAAGTAGTGGCTCAAAAGAAACTACAGAGACAACACTGATGACTGACCTAGACTCTCTTGATAGATATTTCAGGAATTGATATCTTCAACCAAATACCAACAAGTCTAAGACCTGCTGCTTTCACGTTAATAATAAACTTGCCAATAGAGAACTTCAGGTTTATCTTAATGGACAACCAAGTTTAACCCAAACTTCTTCGACACAATAGTATCCCCAAGTATTTGGGAATAACTCTTGGCAGGTCTTTGACATTTAAAAAACATCTCTTGAACATGTCATCGCTGAAGCTCCACAAGATGGGGAGCTTCTGCGATGACGCTTAGATGCTCAGCTCTCGGCCTTGCATTTTCCACTGCCGAATAAGGAGTTCCGGTGTGGATTAAAAGCGCATACACCCATTTGGTTGACAAACAGCTCAATAATACTCTTATTTCAGGGACAATCAAGAGTACTCCTACAGAATGACTCCCTATTTTAAGCCATATTCCTCCTCCACCGTTAAGAAGCGCCAACACCTTATGTAGGGAGTATAGAAAGATCCAGGAAAAACCCCCCATCTTCCAGTGTATAGAGATGCTTCAAATTTAATAAATAGATTGAAATCGAGATATCCTCCTGTTAGTGCTGATATAAGACTGCTAGAGGACAATTTTGATGTCAATCAAAAGTGGAGATGCCAATGGGAGGTGTTTGCAGATCCAGACCTGCAGAACCTTCCCTGCATTGAAGAACAACCATCTAGATATGACCTTCCACATAAAACTTGTATTACTCTAAATTGGCTATGCACTAACCACAGTTGATGTGCAGACTTTTTTTTTTACAAGTGCCAGAAAATTCGTTCCCTGCAATGTGACTGTGGAAATGAGAAGCAGACCATTCACCAAGAATGCCCACTGAGAGCATACGAAGGAGAGAAACAGGATTTCCTAGTTCCAACATTTGCGACTATTGACTGGATTAATAACTTAGATATAAACTTGTAATATCTGATTGAGAGAAGAATCTTAATTTTTGTATTTGTAATTTCTACTGGTGTTGTTTGTATATTTAATGTATATGTGCTATATACATATATTTAGAGATGTCGAGTTTAGATTATGTCTATTTATATTTTAATTATATACATACTGTTATAATTGTCACCGACACTGTATATGTTCTTTTTCTTGTGATGTAATAGCCATACAATAAATAAATAAATAATTTTCAGTGGCCGCCCTGGATGTTTTCCTGCACTAGTGATGCCAGAGTATCTTAATTTGTTGATCACATTGCCAACCGTTAATTTTGGATGCTCCAGTTGAGCGGCAATGGCACGTATGGACATGCCAGCAATGTGAAACCCATGATGACACCTCTCTCAAAGTCAGTCAGTTCATGTCATGTTGCCATACAACCTGTATTCAACTGCCACGATGAAATACTGATTCCTTTTATCTGTACACTTTTTTTTATGTTATTAACAAACCTGGAATGTTCCATAACTTCAAATAACAGGTGTGCCTGGACAATTATTGGTAGCTAGTGTAGATGACCAAGGCAATTTGCCTTCTACCATACAAGCATGTGAGACTGCATGCCCCCCCCCCACCTGGTTTTTCAGCAAAAACATTAAAAGAATACCAAACAACTTAGACACCAAAACATCTTCTAGGTCCTGACAGCATTTCTCCAATTGTACCCAACCACTGTGCTCCAGAGCTCACACTTGTCCTGTAAATCTTCTCTATCAGTCTTCTAAACTTAGCTGAAACTTATCCCAGAATGTGGAAGCAACCATATATCCAGCCTATTATAAAAATTGGAGACAGAAGTAAAACTTCTGACCACTTGTCATAACTTCAATCCTCTCCAAAAAATAACAGTCCATAGTCAACTTCTCCACTACCTAAAATCCATGAGTTAATCAGCCACCACCAGTATGGGTTCCACCAATCTAGGTCCACACCTAACCTCTTAGACATCACCCACACACGATATGGATAGGTGTAGAGAAACATGCTGTTGTTCCACACTTCCAAAGCCTTTGATCATGTCTGGCAACGAAGCTTTCTAAGAAAATCACTATCCTTTGGTCTACTTGCCACCTTCCGTAATTGGGGAAGCTTTCTCTCTGGTCATTCACTGCATTTCACAGTGGATGGCTCCCTCTCATCAAGCTTAGCTATCAATACAGAAGTAGCTCAGGGCTCTGATCTACCAACTACCTTTTTTCTCCTATACATAAATGACTTGCTCTCAATCACCGCATCCTATTCAGCATATCAATTTCCTGATATATATATATATATATACCCCTAAGGGGTGTTCAGGTTATAATGACAACATTACAGGATAAAGTTTACATTATTAATCTCCTATGAACAATTTTCCTCCAAAATCAATCTTATTACTGGTGAGCACCCCACATTCCATGCTTCAAAGGTACTTCTGACTGAATCAATATCCATCTAGATCTTGGTCTTCCTCTGGGTCTCTTTCCTTCCATCTTGTCATCAAACACCTGTTTTGCTAACCTTTCTTTACCCATTCTATTTAAGTGGCCGATACCACCTTAGATTAGCTGATGATAGTACTCTCCATTAATCCTATTCATTTCATAAACCATGAAATGCTCAGACATCCCAAGCTTCAAGATCATATGCACCTAATGCCTTAAACAATGATCTTCCTACCATCCTGCAGTGGGGTAAGTACAGCCTGGTCACGTTTAATGCATGCTCAAGTATGTCTTTATCCTTAATAATGCACATATATCATTAGACCTATTTCCTGGGACAACAATTAAGCATTTCAACATGTTTGGATATTTAGGCATCATCCAATTTTTTTTTTCTTTTTTTCCCCATGCTAAATATCCTGAACCATCCTACCTCTCCCCACCAACACACAAAAAGTAAAAATGTAGTTGAGAGAACCAATATTTTGACCCAAACTCAACTTGTCTTTCCCAAAGTTTCATCATTATCAAATTCCTGATGAAACTTTGGGAAAGACAAGATGAGTTTGGATCAAAATATTGGTTCTCTAAATTTTTTCTTTTAAGGTGACATGATGGTCAGCATTCATAACGGAGAATTTATGGACACACAACACGCATGTTAGAATAATTACTTTACTTATAATTAAGAAAATAACATTTGACATTTCAACCTCTGTATTGAGGTCATTATCAGGAGAACATTCACATATACAGGACACAAGCTACATGACACTACAAAAAAGTAAGATGAGTCTAAATGCTTTGTTAATCATTTACCCTAGCCTATTTTCTAGTAAAAAATAATATAAAATAAATTAAAAATATTACTAAATATATAAAAATTAATTCACAAAATAAAATAAACTTTTCATATGGTATAATAATATACAAATGATAATTAAAAAATTTTATAGCAGAACTACATTAAATAATTTCTATTACGATGGTTTCCATTGTTTTCCTGTTTTTTTTTAGTTTATTCACATATTTCTCCTGATGTGAAGCGAGAATTTTCACAAAACTAGTAGTGTGTTCAATAAAAAATTAATCTAACCCATCTGTTTATTTCATGTGGAATACCAGCAAAGACATTTCTGATATGTCCTCATGCTACAGAAGCCTACACAACATTAACTGGTTTTAGTTAATGGTACTCTCAGCATCTCACATTTATGACTAGTTTAAAACTTATTCCTGAAGTGAATTTTTTTTTTCCTGCTAAACTCAGTATGAAGTACTTGTTTCTTGTTCCCCTGAAATAGTGAGCACTTTATTTACACACACAAAACTCTTATTTTATTCTCAGTCATGCTGAATTTTCACAACAGAAAGTTCCATTAGAAAGGAATTCAGAAAATACTCTTCAATGTTGATTAATAATAAATAATCATAATCATTCACCAGCCTATTTCTAACTTACTGTGATTGCTTAAGAATTCAAAATTAAATTCTGTGGTAACATTCAAATTTGGCTCCGAGTTTACTATGCAACAATGCTTGCCTCATAATACAGATACATAACTATTTAAATACTTTGTAGTATTTAAATATTAGTATTATATAAATATTAAATAATATATAAATATTAAGTATTTAAATAGTATTAAATATTAATAGGAGAAGCAGTTCTGGTAATGGATACTGCAAATAAAAATAGACATCTGAAGATAAATTATGACATAATTTATCTTTCAGATGTCTATTTTTATTTGCAGTTTATTTGCATATACATCATTAGTAAAGTAGGCAACGTATGGTGCTATCTGAATATTCATGTGAAGAATTTCTCACTATGGAAAAGCAAACGTGAACAAAAATTTTAAAGAGTTTCATTATCTTTGTTTCATGTTACTCAGATTTTGTAGTTAATCATAAATACAATAGATTGCTTTTATCTAGCAGGAGAATCCAGCTAATCAAAAATTACAGTTTTTAATAATTTTGATGTTTTTAAGTTCTTGGCCTTCGTAAGGACGCCCAACAATATAATTTTATCATCACCTCCTTATTTTAAATTCTTCCCCAAACATAAATAAACGATTATTTAATAAATTTAATAAATCAAAATAAATTTACGAACAGTCACCAGGAACCAATTAATTTGTAAAGGCGGGAACTACCTGCAGGTTATTAGTGATATCAGGTACCTGAATACTTTCTTTCATTCATTTCTGATTAGTACTTTCCTCTATTCCATTCGATCTGTTTCTACTGCTGTAGGGTATACCTGCCCTCCAACCACAAATTGTGAGTTTAAATCCTATTGTAAGCATGGACATTTGTGAATGTCTTTAGGTAATAGATGATTTTTGTTGATCAGTGAGAGGCCATTTCTGTTTACTGGAAACCTGAAGTAGACTAACAATATATAGTATGTTATAATTTGAGAGCAAGGAACTGGATTGCTATTATAAAACAGGATTCCCCAGAGTCAAGTACTCAGAGAGGAAGAACCTCTTTCAAGTCACAATACCTGCATACCTATTATATCTTTTTTAAAAACATCATTCACTGAAGATGCACTCATATCATCCACTCCATATATACATTCATAATATCCACTGCAATAGATATTATGAAGTGGCTTGAAAAAGCCTGGGCAAATGAAACGAAACTGCCACTCAACGACAGTCATATACATCTATTACCATGTTCAGGGTTCAAATCCACAGCAAGTCTGGAAAATTTCATGCAGTAGTTTTAAGAGGTATTCATTAAACACACGTATTCACAAGAATATAATAATTTTATTACTGCAAATATTTCAACCAGAAACTAACTGGTCATCATCAGTGAATCAGCATTCTAGCTTCACCTTGTGATCATGTTGATGCACTAATGATGACAAGTCAGTTTCTGGTCAAAATATCTGTGGTAATAAAATTATTATATTCTTGTGAATATGTGTGTTTAATAAACTTTATTATGCCACAAATGTCATTAAAAACTTGTTCAAGAGGTGTTATTGTATTGCATTGAAGTAGTATCATCTATTCAGCTTAGTTTTGGTCTTTTCAGAATTTTTCATCTAGCTGAGCTGATGAAGATGAATCAGCTGACATAAACTACAGTGCAAAGCCAGGTTATAGAATTAAATGGTACCTTGCTTGGAGTATCATTCTGTAGAAAGCATCTCAACCACTTCCCCTCTCTCAAGATTCATGAAATCTCCTTCCTCAACCTGTCCCACCCCACCCCAAACACACACACAGAGCCAATGAGGTTTTTTCAAGTTATAAATAAAAAATAAATAAAAATAAAATAAATAAATAAATAAATAAAAATCAGCTAACGCCTTTTTGTTCCTGTATAGGGAGGCCATTTTTTTTTAGCCCTATCTAACTTTTGGAGACTGAGTGGGCAGTTCAATCTCCACTGGTAGCTAATCAGAGATAGCTGGCACAAGGCTATCACTAATTAATCGGCACGCAGTGAAGGTGGCTAGTAAGTGCTGCCATCTTGTCGTCCCTAACACAATATTTTTAATGTCTGAAAATAGCGTGGGTTCGACGGCCGATTTTTTTGAGTTTACGGGACGAAAAACCCAAGTTTCTGGGGGAAAAAATCCGCTAGCCCGTGCCAGAGATCGACTAACTCTGGAACCGGTCGAGAAAAGACTTAGAAAAAGTTCCTCTAGTCGGTGACTAGATTTGAATGCCTTTCGTCGTGCAGTCAAGCGCTGTAGAGTGCAAACGCCACTTCTACTGAGCTACACAGGCTCTTTCGAGTTATAAATAAGTCAAAAAAAAAAAAGTGTTTGTAAATTGTTCTATCAAGCTACTGGCAAACCAGCCACTCCAGGATAGAGTGCCTGATCCAGAGATTGATACTATGGTAATCTATGTGACTAATATATATTCAACTAAGAATATAAAAATATGATTACCCACCTACATATAATGAGGAACTGATCGATCTGCCTATCTGACAAACCATGATGTGGAGTGTAAACTAATTCTTCTAAATCCTCTTCTCTTCTCTCATCCTCAACACCTATAAAAAATTAAATATGTACATCTTTGTACAGGAAAATAAGACTGATGCATTTTATTTTTACTTTACTTATTTAATTGTTACCTTCTGGAAGTAAAGGTGGAATTTCAGCCTGATACCTTGGTCCTACTCTAATTTCCCCTTTGTCGGCTAAGAGGGTCTTTTGTTGTGGATCATATACCAGAGAATAGAAAAAAGAATCCTGAAATATAAAATTATGCCATCAATACTTATACAGAAAAGAAACTGTAAAAATTAAATCAAAAGGAGAGGAGTGTGTTAAGTATATTTATACCAAACATGATACTATTTTTTTATCCCCGAGCTATTTCAGACCTTCAATAAACAGGATGGTGATGGTCTCACAGGGATTTATTTATCACATGACTTGTACACATGGTTAAAAGACAATAAGAGAAAATACACATAAATATAGATGATAAGATACACATATAAGATAATATAAAAAAAAAAAAGGTAAAACATCTATATTCAGGCAGATACAAATATGAAATTTATGACAAGCACCAGACAGAAGATTAATCATATTTTAACATTTAGTTTTTTAATCCAATTGATCGCCTCTGGAGATAGGTCAAAGATATCCTTAAAGTCACTTGGATATGCCTTCAGCTAATATTCCTGTACTATATGGCGAATGGTTTGGGTCTCGGCTCCACAGGGACAGTGGGAATTTGGTATCTTACTCCACTTTGAAAGTAAGTCTCCACATACACAATGGCCTGTAAGAATCCTGTTAGCCGTCATCCATATATTCCTGGGGAGGTCAAATCCAGATGGTTTTTTGGAAGATGTTTATGTAATTACAAACTTCAGGTGATACTGCTTGGGACCACAGTACATCCCACCTACTCAACATACTGACATTCTGGTTAAGAAGATTATGGGCAGTTTTTATGGCTGGTCTTCTGGATTTTAGTCTATTAGATATAGCATCTAAAATAAATTCATGTATTGGGAGGTTTTGGTTATTCAAAATTCTTTTATATTCACAAAGCAAGGCTTCTTGTCGTCACAGTTCCAGAGGAGCAATATTGCTCAAAGTGGAGAGCCATTGTAAGGGTGTACTCCTAATGCAACCCATTATTAAACACAGAGTGGAGTTAAGTTCAGCATCTAGTTTATTGACATGGTAACTATGGAGCCAGACAGGAGTACCATACTCTGCTCCATTGTAAACTAGACCCATGGCAGTGCACCGCCAAGTTGTGGCACTTGAGCCCCTTATAGTATCACAAAGCTTCTGAACTATGTTATTTCTGGTGAGAACTTAAGCAGCGACATTAATCATATGCTGTTTATATGACAGAGTTCTATCCAGAGTTATTCCCAGATATTTAGGTGTCGGATTGAATGAAATTAATGTTCCATCAGCTTATATCTCTGGTTTTTGATTTACAAGTCAATTATTGAGGTGAAAGCAAGAACATTTGGTTTTACCAGAATTTGGTGTTAATCTCCACTTTTTATAGAACTGCAATAAAGCTGACAGATCATTTGTCAATATTTCTTCAGTTCTTTTTATAGACTTGTCACTGATCGCCAGAGCTAGATCATCTGCATAAGTAAACTTCCTGCTGGCTGTTTCAGGAATATCTGTGATGTAAAGGCTAAAAAGCAGTGGTTTGGGCACCGAGCCCTGAGGTAATCCATTCTTAAGCACTCTCTGTTTACTGATCCTTCCTCCAGTGATAACCCTGAAATATCGATCACACAGTAAGTTGTTTAGGAGATGACCCAATATTTTACATGGGATGACCTTAAGAAATTTATATATATATATATAAGTCCCTTCCTCCAAATAGTATCGTGCACCACTGTTAAGTCAATAAAGACTGCAGTAGTCCTCAAGCATCTTTGAAATCCTGCTTCAATGTAGGTTGTTAAGCTGAGAACTTGATCTGTGCAGCTGCGATCTCTTCTGAACCCTGCTTGTTCTATTGGAACACATTCCGAAATTTTATCACTGATCCTATTCAATATTAGTCTCTCCAACAATTTGTAGGTTGCACTTAAAAGGGCTATGGGGGCAATAGCTTTCAGTTCTGTCTGCTGCCTTACCTGGTTTTAACACAGCAATGATTTCTATCCTTTTAAATTCTTTAGAACGCAGCCATTTCAAGTATATCATTAAAGAACTTAGCCAGTCACGATTTTGCATAAGGTCCACAATACATCAGGAATTCATTATGAATATTGTCAAATCCAGGAGCCTTCCCCATTTTGATATTTTGAAACGCCAAGGATATTTCCTCACGGGAAAAAGGCAAAGAGAATTGTTAATTCTTTTGATTTACATACTTCATTGCCTTCAGTTTGCATTTTACTTCTTTAGTATGTTCTTTATCTATCGGAGCTCTAGAAAGTGAAACAATATGAGCAGCTATCTGATTTGGATCGACAAGAGGAAATTTCTTTGGTACAGAGGGACGTGAACCAAGCTTTTTAAGTAGCAAGCAGGCTTTTCTACTAGTGTCTGAAATCTATGTTTTCAGTTATTTGAATCCACTTTTCCCTAGGAGCAGAGCTGAGACTATGGAGCAGTTCTTCTCCTATCTCGGGATCCTTACTTTCAAGGAATTCCAGATACTGGGATTCACTTTCGTTGGTCCATCCAGGCATGTGTTCTTTTTGGTAACCTCGAGGAATGTGTATTGTTACCACCGCTAAGTAACTACTCCAATGTTTTTGTAGTTTTTGTAAGTTGGGGGAATTCTAAAGCATGCGTCTAGATCTGATTTAGAAATTCCATCTTGGTCTAAGAAATGATGCCTATCATTGGAATTTGGGCTCTTAATTCCATAAAGATGGGATGGTGCTAGCTATTTGGAAAAACCTCAAGAATACGTCTGAAAGTCTGTAAAGGCTGATTTTCACTATCTGGAGACGAATGTCAAATCTGGGTTATATTCCTTATTCCAGGCTCTTGATTTAAAGGTGCCTTTTCCCTCAGCATCAAAAACAAGTGAAGACGGTGTTGATCTGCCCATTCAGCTAATATTTCCTCCTTTTTGATCATTCTGATCGTATTTCCAAGAAGTATGATGACTGTTGAAGTCCCCAGAGTACACCGTTGGGTGGGAGTATGTCTGTAGAACATCATTTGGCCAAACAGTTGCAAATGGTTTATGTACATTCACAATCGTAATGTCCGCTATTTTAACAGCAATCTTATGGATTTCGTCATCAGTAGAAGAAGATATCAGCACAGCATTCTCAATACCATTTCAAACATGTTATGTTGCTGTAGCTACGACCATAAGTAATCCTGAGAATGTCGTAGCCATGGATTATTGCTCTAGATTTAACTTCATCTTCAGTTTCGATATGTGATTCTTGAATGAGAAGCAGATCGACGTTTTGTTCTCGTAGAAGTTTAAAAAGACATTGACATTTTGATGCGCTAATACCCTCAATATTTAACTGGCAGATATGGATATTATGTCCAACATTCCTTATCAGCTGGTTTGAAGAACTATTGTGAAGGTTTGCATTTCCATGTGTAAATATGGTCAGGAGTTGACACAATTGCACAATGGTCTGGCTGCCAGTTGCTCTAGTTCTTTAGCATGACCCAGGGTGCACTACGAGGAGGCGAGCTAGAATTGCACTCACAGGGATGAAAATAATCTACACTGTTTTGGGTAGCTAGGTGGAGAGTGTTTCTGAACATTAAAAGTGAAGTTTGAATCCAATTGTAGCATATATGCTTTGTTAATATTTTTACATAATAAATGATTTTCATCCCCCTTTGTTAATATCTTTACATGATAAATGATTTTCAATGCCTAATAGTAGTACCAGCACTTTGCTTAGTGAAGGTCTTAAGTGGAATTAAAAGTTTCATTCTTGGTCTCTACAACAGAGTGCCTAAATTTAATCTTTAGCCATTCATAACACTAAGATGTGATACCTTTACAACCTTTTGTGACTGGGATTCACTAGAAAAAAACTAAGGATAGTGAGCAAACATGTATGTCACAGTGATTATTCAAATTATATATGTATTCATTATATAATAATATATTCATATATATTAATATATTCATATTATATCAGTGAATAATATGAATATTATTATATTCATATTAATGATTATTCATATATAACCTATAGGCAAGAGAGTAAAGATATCCCCTTGGTCAACCAAGCTGACAACATAATTGATTGTTTAAATCAGGGGTCGGCAACCGGCATCCCGCATGCGGCCCAAACGTGCATGTTTGGCGGCCCATAAAAGGTTGACCATACTTAGGTGGCACGTGGCCCGTATGTTGAATTATTTAAATAATACATTTTATAATATGAATAATAAATTAAAAATAATTTTATACCTACACTTCGTGATATCGCTGTGCAACTTAGCGCGAGTCAATAGTGTGAGTAATCCTGAGTGTGGATAACAAAGGCGACTTCATCTGACGACAACCGAGATTTTGGCGCACATTTGCAGTCAGTTTCCTAGTTCTCTTTTAATATAATTGAATAACATCAACTGTTATTTTCAGAGGATATATATTTGTTAAAAATAATTTCAAAAAGGGTTCATAAATCATTAATGTTGATATTGATGACGTACCAAACCAACTGCAGATGGAAGTTTTGGAATTAGAACAAACGCAATGAAACTTACATTGTGTTGTAATTCCATAATAACGCATTTTCGTTAGACAATATCCAAACATTTTTTCGATGCTTATCAAAAAAATTTGAAGGATTAATCATTTTTGCAAAGAAAATGATACTCGCATTTGGAAGCACATACATTTGTGAAAGAGCATTTTCTGCCATGACTTTTAGAAAAAATACATTTTCTTCTCGACTGACTGATAAACATTTGCGTGCTTCAATTCGAATTTTCATCTCAGGTTATGAAGTGGATCTAGATAATTTGCCTAAGGGAAAACAATCACAAAAGTCACATTAGGCAGGGAAACACACATATTGTGATGCATAAACTATATTACTTTGTTTTTAGGTGATAATTTTTTATTGAGTATTATTTTCATGCTTGTTTCATATCTTGTACTTTAAATATTTCTGTTTTTTAAGATTGATATAATAAAAACTGTTAACTTAAGTATTTTTTCCGCTCACTATTTTCTCTTAATTAAACGCTTGCGGCCCGATTATTAAAAATAAAAGTTGAATATGGCCCGCAATTCTGAAAAGGTTGTCGACCCCTGGTTTAAATACAACCTATTAAGAAGTGCATCTAGGAAAACAGGATAAAAAATCTACCTAATCTAAAAAACACAATGCTTAAAGAAATGCTAATTAATTACTCTGCTTAGATGAAATATTACTATTATATTTTCAACTTTCCACAGGAGACACCTGTCCATCTAGAGGGCAACAATATGAACTCTATGGTCACTCATTTCTTAGGTACTAAAGTATATATATAATACTACAGAAAAGTGTTTAAGACCAATTAGAAAACCAATCCCAAATCTTTAGACAAAGGCAATCCTAGCACTGGAATTAATAAAAATAAAATAAAATATTACCAACAATAACCTTCGGTAATATCTCTTAAGTCTGTGTGCATGCAAAGTTTATATCACAGAAAGCTGGTGTTAAAAAAAAAAAAAAAAAAAAAAAAAAAAAAAAAAAAAATTAGGTAGCTATTTTAAAAAGGTTTTTAAATTGAAGGATTGCTTACTACATGAGTAGCAATATAATTTATGGAAATTAAAGAATCAGTGTCAGAAAGATAAATCAATTACATGAAAAAGAGGAAATGCAAAAACAAATAATAAAAATAAAGAAAAAATAAATGTGAATGGCATTTAAAGAGAGAGCTGATTAATGAGCAGAGACCTATGAGCAGTATAATGATAACTCTTTCTTTGTGCACTATGGAATGTGAAAAAGAGAAAATTGCCGAGCAGGCCACAGGAACACTTTTTTCACTGTTTGGTGAGCAAAATGAAGAATCATTATGGATAGATAATTTAATGAATTCCGATGGCAGGTAAGTGACAGAAACAAACAAACAAAGAAAAAATGTCTAGTGATCACCCTGTATGTGATATCCAGGTAGAAATAATGCATTGATTGATGTGACATGGATCAAAACAGAAGTAGATGAATTAAAGGTATTCAGGATAATGAGATATCTCAATGTGAATACAGACTGGTATCCATCCATCCATCCCATTCATCTTCAAGGCCCATCTTTCCTAATTCGGTTCTGGGGACAGCAGCTGCAAGAGGAATTTCCAATGGTCACGATCCGCATTGATTGATGTGACATGGATCAAAACAGAAGTAGATGAATTAAAGGTATTCAGGATAATGAGATATCTCAATGTGAATACAGACTGGTATCCATCCATCCATCCCATTCATCTTCAAGGCCCATCTTTCCTAATTCGGTTCTGGGGACAGCAGCTGCAAGAGGAATTTCCAATGGTCACGATTCTCCGCCACCAAGCTCAGGTGTTCTGATGGGACTCCTAGACGTGTCCACCTGAGGTTTTGGATATAATCTATCCAGCGGGTCCTTGGCCTTCCACCCTCTGGCTTGGCAAAGAGGGCCTACTGGGGGAGCCTCTCTTGTGGCATTCTTGACCAGGTGCCCGTACCATCGTAACTGTGATCTCTCAACACGGAGAAGGAGCAGTTGAGCATTGAGGGTTTCCCGAAGTGCAGAGCTTCTGACTCTGTCGAGTCGTCAGCCCTGCAATCCCTCGCAGGAACCTCATTTCAGCCACTTGGATTCATGTCTGCATTTCTTCTGTCATCACCCAACTCTCATGACCATACGTGAGGATGGGGAAATAGACTGTATTAAAGAGAGCCTACTTTACCTTCTGGCTTAACTCCTGCTTCAATACTACCGAACAGCCAAGCTCCCACAATATTGCCCTTGCTGAGTCAATTCGAGTATCTAGCTCTATGTCCCACTTTCCATCACTCGTGAATATGGATCCCCCAAGGTATTTAAACTTCTGCACCTGTCTCAGTGGGACTCCACTCACATGTAGAGTGCACTGAGATGGTTGTCTTGAAAACACAAAATTTTCTGTTTTGACCACAATGATCTTCATCCCGGCATCTGCACAAACAGCTACAAACCTATCCAGGGTCCGCCGGAAGTCATCTGTGGAGTGTTTAAGCAAAGCTATGTCATCTGCAAAAAGCAGACATCCAATGCTACATCTTCCAATTCTGACACACTCACTGCGCTTATCAATCCAGTCCATAAATATTATGAAAAGGAGGGGTGAAAGAACACACCTCTGGTAGAGACCAACAGAGACTGTGAAAGGTTCAGACTTTGTACTGTTTACCCTGACACAAAACTCTAGGCATTCATACAGGGACTTGATGGCAGCTAATAGTTGGCCATCCACACAATACTCCTGTACTACTTGCCAAAGCTTATCCCGAGGAACCCGGTCATATGTCTTCTCCAAGTCCACAACATGTGTAGACATTCTTGACATATTCCCAAGATTTCTCAAAGTCTTGCCTTAAAGTGAAGATCTGGTCAGTTGTGCTTCTACCAGGACGAAAGCCACATTATTCTTCCTGGAACTTTGACTCAACTATGCTCCTGCACCTTCTTTCCAAGCACCTAGCACATACTTTCCCAGGCAGGCTGAACAGAGAGATGCCACAATAGTTGCTGCAATCTCTCTGGTCTCCCTTCTTTAAGACTGGTATTATTATGCCTGTCTGTCATTGCTTTCATGCTCACCCAGATATCCAAGCAGCCTGACATACTCGAGCCAGCCAGAGAACACCATCTCGATTTAAGACTTTTAGTATTTCAGGCCGAATTTCACCATCAACCGCAGCCCTGCCCGATTTTATTGCTAAATGGACTTCTTCTGCTGTGAGACTAGTCATCACCCCGATCTGCACCTCTTGGATGTCCACAGCTGCTGTGCCACCTGGGTTGAGAAGGCGCTCTAAAAGTATTCCCTCCATCTGTGGAGGATATCCTTCTTGGTTGTTAAAAGTGTACCATCAGAGACTGAATTACCTTTGCTGTGAACAATTTCCTCCCTCGAAGGCGGCGAATGGTCTGCCAGAATACTTTGTTTGCATTTACATAGGATGAGTCCCAAAGGACTCCCAAGCCTTCTGCTTTGCTGTCTTTATGTTTACGAACATCCAGCACTGAGGAAAATGGGTCTACTGGGACTATAAAGAAGTTAATCAGCAGCTTTTCACACCTCAGTGTACCAGAGACGCATCTCAGGTGACCTGACCCTAAACCATATTAGGTAGGCCTCGTTTTTTGCCTGGACAGCTTTTTGGACCTCTTGGTTCGACCAAGGTGTCCTTTTCTCACTGTCCGTCGACATGCCGAGCCGCTTTCTGCCACAGCATGAGAATGCAGAGGCAGTGAAAGCTGTTCTGAACAGATCCCACTCCTCCACATCTGCGGTATGCTTGGGAATCTCTTTGAACCTGGAGGAGATGTTATCTGCAAAATTCTTCCTCGCAGCCTCCCATTTCACATGGTATAGCTGCTTAGGTCTACCAGCATTGATGGTAGCATTTGATTTCTGTAGCCGTAGAATGCAGACAACAAGGTGGTGGTCAGTTGACAGTTCTGCCCCTCTCCTCACACGAAAATCCACCACTGAGGAAAATAGGTCTGCTGGGACTATAAAGAAGTGAATCAGAGACCTTTGTCCAAGTGTATCCCTGTACCAGGTATACTTATTAAATTCTCGGTGCTGGAAGAAGGTATTCATTATGGATGAGCTGTTAGTACAGCAGAAGTCCAATAATTTCAACCCATTTGTGTTAAGGGTCAGGGTCTCCATTCCTCCCAACCACACCCTCCATGTCTGGTCATCTGCGCCAACATGTGCATTAAAGTCACCCATTAGCAGGACTGATTCCATGTCTGTCACCCTGTCAAAAACAGCATCCACTTCCTGTAGGAAGGCAGAGTATTCTGACTCCAGATTAGGTGCATGGGCTTGCACCACAGCCAAGTTGTGGTTTTTCATCAGGAGCCTTAACACACATACCCGTTCCCCCTAATGGGATCCACTCAGCAACACAGTCTGGCAGCCGGGGGTTTGTGAGTATCCCCACACCTGCCTGAACAGACACTATCGGGCTCACACCAGAGTAGTAGAGTTTCCACCCCTCATCCAGGTTGACCGTTCCAGAGCCTCTCCTCTTGGTCGAAGAGAGCCCAACTAAATCTAGTTGGTAGTGCTTGGCTTCCTTGACCAGTTCCTTCTCCTTCCCTGTCAGAGAAAAGATGTTCCAGTTGCCTAAAGCCATAATCTGGTGCCGTTGTCATTACCATTTCCATCCTTTTGCAGAACCATTTCTTTGCACCGCTCCTAAACATCTCCCCAGACAGGCCCACCGATGGAGTTTCCTCTAGCAGAGTGCTGAGGGATGGTGTCTGAGGGGGATTGTAACATATGTTTCGACTAGGTCCCTCTGCCTAAAACCTGAACGCGTCCTTGGTAACCCACACGACAGACGATGTGGTATGACAATACAGACTGGTATTGTATGGAATATGGAAAATTTTACAAGAATGTGCAAGAGAAATGGCAGTACTCCTGATATGGATGTTTTAAGCCAAAGAACTGACAATCCAAGGAGGAAGAAAGAAGGCAAGACTTCTGTTGCATAAAGTAGACTGATTATGTTCCAATTAACATCTTAGTGGTGGTGGTTAAGATACTGAGAAAGTTGGTTAAGGGCAGAATTCAGTTATAATATGATATTATAAGGGATAGCACAGCACTGTGAAGGGTTGCTTTGGTCTCAGTAATTTTTTTTCTCTCTCCCCACCCCTATAAAAGTGACAGTTGATTTAAATAAGGGAAATGGTTACACTATGATACTGCTGTACTTTGTCAAAGTATGTGACACCATGTGGAATATTATTACATAAAGTTTAGCAAATCAATATGACCATGAGGCCAAATCAAGGAGAAGACAAACTGATCAGTGGTATGTTGCAGAACTTTATACTTCACTATTTAATTTATACGTGAATTATGTTTGGAATAGATTGAGAGAGTATACATTGTCTGCAGATGATGCTCAACTAAAAAAAGTAATGGCTAATGAAGGTGATGTAGAAATATGCAGGATGGTTTCAAGACACTAAATATGCAGGCTAAATGATAATGGTCATCAGTAATGCAGCAAAGAGTAAGCACCTGCACTCTTATTTGAGTGCATAAGCTTATATTCCCTGCCACATTAAACTTAAAAAATTAAGTGTATTTCAGAAGTTCTGGTATAATAGTATTCGCTGCCTCCCGTGGAGTTGTGAATGAAAGGTATTATATGGAACATTCTGGTTTCAGAAAGCTCCAAGTTTTAGTGAACAAGTCAAAATTAGTTGATTTGGAATGTTACCACTTTGTTCTCAAGACAAATGATTTTCTGTTTGGCTAATTTGTTCTGCTTAAGTATTTCAGTTTCATTTTTGCAAAGGGAATAACAGTGAGATGAATAATACAATTGGATTCAAGTCAACAAATCCCATGCTTTCTTTTTTTCTTTAATTGTATGCAGCAATATTCACAGTTTTAATGATGGTCTTCTTTAAGGCCATGATAACGTATTGGCTTGGAGAGGATGGGCAGTAATCCATCTAACGAGAGCAGTGAAACACCATCATTGATTTAATCACTCTTGTCATCCAGAAGAATCGGTAACCTAACTCTGTTCCTAAACAGCTTATCCTGCTCTATCTCAGAATATGTCCAAATGCAGAGCAGTATGTAAAAGTGATGACACCACAGTTGTGTAACAACTGTGGGATGCAATCAGGAATACATTTTAAGAGGGATGCAATCAGGAATACATTTTAATACTCGAAGTACATAAAGCCAACAAAAACCCGAAATGTGAGATGGCAGCTGGAGTGGATGATATTTAACTAGAAATGCTGGTCTGGTTGGGTGAGTGGATAGCATACATGCTCTCCAGCCAATTTGTTTCCGCGCTGTAGTCTGAAAAAAAAAAGTTCGCATTTCCTCCTGGGGAAAAAATGGTTTTTTCATCTCTCAACCAGACCCCACCATGATCATGCAGTTTGATAAAGCATATTCTGAATGAGCTTGTATAGCTCCTTGAGTCTTTTCTTCAGGCATCTCGTGTTTTTTTAAGCGCATGTATGAAGGTATAAAAATTTTAAGTGGCTGCACTGCAGAATTTACAGGGCATAGTCAAATTTCATATTATCGTTATTAACTTTGCACTTTCAGGAGTCAAAAGATTCATCATGGGAAGTCCAAATTCTCATGCAAAAAGTCATGGAAAACCATGCTATAAACCCATTTGCAATATGATTTGGAGTAGAATTCTCATAGTAGCCATCTTTAAAAAGGGAAAGAACACAATGTGAGAATTACAGAGAAGTTTCTTGATTGAGTGGTCTGGTAATATTTATGCAAGCTTACTTGAGAAGAGGCTAAGAAAAACTGTTGAAGAGAAACTTGGAAAAGAACAAGCTGGGTTTGGGCCAAAACAGGGATTGTCAGGATCATATTTTCACTTTCAGATATTAAGGCATGGATGGTATGGAGGGCAGTCAGCTGAACAATTTATATGAAAAAATATGAAATATATGGTGATCATTCCCTAATGAAAGGCTTAACCTAATGAACAAGCTGGCTTCAGAAAATGGTTTATAGCACAACCAGCCATCATTGAATCAACTAAGAGAAAAATACAGAGAACACAATTTATCAGCGTGCTTAGGTTTTATAGACTATACGAAAGCATTTGATTCAGTTGAAAAAACAAGCAATCCTAATAGTAATAAAGAAATATGGAATAAGCCAAAATTATATACAGCTAATAAAATATATGAAAAAGCAACTGCTAGTATCCTTATATATGAACAAAGAAGCCCATTCCAAAAAAATGAAGGATAACTCCTACCTAACCCAAATTATTCAATGCAGTAATAGAATGAAGTGAACTAGATTGGAGAGACAAAGGAATCAACATCAATGGTAAAAAAACTAAACCATTTACAATATGCTGATGATATTGTAGTAATAGTAAACAACAAAAAAGAACTAGAAGAAATGATGAATTAAATACAGTATCAAATAAAGTAAGATTATACATAAAGTACGAAAAAACTAAAATAATGACAAACCAAACAACAGAACAAATAATAGAAAAAGAAGCATCTATGAAAATATAAAAAGAAGAATTCTGCTAGGCTGGGTGGCTTTTGGTAAACTGTAAAGATTCCTGTGCAGTAAAATAAAACATGAAAATAGAGCAAAACTTTTCAACTAGTGTAACATCTCAGTTATGACCTATGAATCAGAGAAAGAGAAATAGGCTATAATCAAATACTGGGCAGTGTGAGAAAACTGAACATAGAACTGAGATCAGACAAGTAAAATAAGGAATGAAATATAAAAAAAAGAAACAAAAGTGTTGGATATAGGAGAAGAGATTTTAAAATTAAAATGTAGATGGACAGGACATATTGCATGGATAAAAAGTGACAGATGGACAAAAACACCACCCACTGACATCCATACAAAAGAAGACAAATGCTGGGATGACCACAGAGAGAGGAGAGGGATGACCTAGTGGAAATGACTGGAGAATGTTGGCACTGAGAAGCTTCAATAGAGAGATGGAAATAAATGTGGGAGGCCTATAACCAAAAATGGTTATAAAAAGTTCTTAGAAGAAGAAGACATTTACAGTTCACTTCTGAAAGCTGCTCAATTCAGATTCTTTTTAAAAATCCTACATATTTTTATTTTCAATATGATACAATATATGATATATTTAATTCTATTTTGTTCAAAACTAAATGGTGATCATGTCCCGTTTCAAATACCCTGTATAATCTTGTATCCTGAACCAATAAGTTACAACTGTTCATAATAACATAGTCAATGAGCCTTTTCTTATTCCCTGCATCTTACATCTTCTTCCTGTGTAAATTTGTGTGCATCTTTATGTTGGAACTTGGTATTAATGATGACTAGTCTGTATCCTGAACAGAAATCCAGGAGGTACTTACCATTAAACCATCTGCAGTGTATGTGTATATATATACACACACACACACACACACAACACACACACAAAGAATCAAGCCACATTACCATCCACAGCTGTTTCTTACATCATACCAAAATCTGGGAAGACAAGTTTTAATGTGGCTTGATTCTTTGTGGATAATGATGGAATGTGTTCCATCCATATAATTTCTATTTCAAACAGGTCACAAATAATCAGGACTAGTTCTATAGCAATTACTTACTCAAGCACTATAGTCACCAAATTTGACAATATAACAATCTCAGCCCATATTTTAAATCTTGATTTAGCCACCACTAATGCTGTTAGGTTTATTAGTATTTTTAATTAGAAGATGATTTGACTAAAAATGATCTCTTGCCACACTAAAAAACACAACTTGCTTGGATGCAGTAGTTTTTTTTTTTTTTTTTAACCAGAGGTCAGGGTAGCAGTAATTATAACAGTAATGCATGATGGATGATTAAAATCTGATCTGAAATTCCAGCAGGAAAATTTGAACGTGATGTCTGTTTGTGACATCATTACCACTTCAGCATATGAAAGTGGTGGAACACTATCTCAAAGCTATGTGTCCTTAATAATATAGTTAAACTATGTAGAAAGTTTTTTAACCTTGGATTTATCATACATCAAAGATACCAAGAAATTTTATACTTGGTTTTAATTATTTTCCGAAGGAAGCAAAACAATCTTTTGTGCATGAATTATATGCACATCTGTGCTACTTGTGTATAGAGGTTAATGACTTCATATCACTTGCCTTAGTATATTAGGCAATCTTCGTATCTTGGTATCCTCATAACACTTACCGTAGCATTTCTATTTCATACACAATCACCTAGGTTCCGTAGAAAAGATAACACTGGGCCTTTGAAATGCTCCCATGATAATGATGATGATGACAGAGCGAGGGAATTTGGGTTTCAATTTTGATACTAAGACAGAGAAGAGAATATATAATAGATGCAAACATGTTAGATTCAAAACTTTTATAGTATATAGAGACATGGGAGTTATTTTTCCCTTTATAGTAGCTGGAGAGTCAATCGGACCTAAAATATCAGCTACCTTAGTTTAAGAGTTTGCTTTTGTTAATTTTATTTATTATGTCCCTTTGTCTTTTCCCAATTCAATTTTGAATAAATTAACCCTACCCTGATTAATTCCTTTGTCATTTTTTTTAAAAGTATCCTTTGAATCTAGAAGCATATTATTTTATTACATTTGTCTAATAATGACCATGATACATCATTTCTTAAAGATGTCAAGCACTACCCAAATCAATTACAGTCATACCCCGGCTTACGCGGTTTCTTATATGTATGTATTCCCGTCCCGCTTCACCACTAGTCATATCTTTCAGGTGCTGGCCGCATTCGCCAGTGTCGCACATGCTGTGAACAAGCACTGACGTGTTTTGCACGGTCTCCATTCATACACGATTTTTATAGTCTACATATCTTGCGATTGTTTAATGTTATGTTCTTGATAAAAATTTTATCATATAAAAAATAATAATGTCGTCCAAAAGAAGCAAGTCTGATTCTTCTACAGCTAGCAAGAAAAGAAAAAACATTGACTTTGGAAACAAAACTCAACATTATTAAGGATTTTGAAGGCAGAATGAAAATTTGTGAGTTAACAAAGAAGTTCAATCTACAGGAATCCAGAGTAAGAAAAATCATAAAAGAAAGGTTTACAGATTTTGGAAGACATAGATTCTAACGAGGAACGAATTGTAGCCACAAGGCAAGGAATAAAAAAATCATTAGCTTGCTATGAAGAAATTTTGCGTAACAAGAAAAGACATTATGCCGTCAGACAAATCTATTAGATTTTATGAAACCATCGACATCGAAATAACTTTCTTTTTTTTTTTTTATGTATGAAAAACTACAATTATGATTATATTTCTTAAAAAATATAGGTGTTTTTGTAAACCTTTGGTCCCAATTGTATGTTTGTATACATAAATTACATGCAAAATTATACCCCGAGTTACGCAAATTCGACTTACACGCTTTTTGTTGGCCCCACCTACAGCGTAACTTCGGGGGTTTTACTGTATATAAAAGCTAGAATTAATGGAATGCAAATTAAATAATTAAATTTTACCATGCTTTTATATATTTTGTTAAACTAAATTATGTTTAAGGACTACTTTCGGCTTGCAATTTGGCAGTAAGCAGTCTTTTTTTTTCTTCTTAACCAAAACTGTGGCTGCTGCATTTTCATTTGTAAAAACCTCTAACTTGATTACATGCAATGTATATTTACCCATATTCTGGTAGGAAATAATATTTAAACATTCTCATTATGAAACATACTGCTTTATTTTATAAAGCAATGTTCTTTTTTCTTCCCTATTTACACAATTGGTTTAGCTCGTCATAACTAATGTAAAAAGTAAGAGATCAATATATAATCCTGTGAGATAAACAGATGGTAATGCATTTTTTCTTTATTAGCTCTTAGTTTAAACACTTGGTATTAACATGTATCACGTTCTTAAATAATAAATTACATGACAGCCACAGTAATTAAGCACAATATTTAGCACAATAATTAACTTTAATGAAAGTACAGATATTACATACTGAAAATAACAGATCATCAGTGTGGCGAAACAAGCAAATCAAAGGAACGGGAATGCAAAGTACATATAGCAGTCGGTGGTTTACCAATTAAAAACTGTCGGCACGTGATAGAAATTAATATTACTAAATAATATTATTAAAAACTATTTCTGATGGTCACATAAGACATAAAATAAGAATCTCCCAAACTTATGGGGGAGAGAGAGAATTGTTCCAATTAAGATTTGGCCAGTGTAAAAAGGCTCTGCAACTTTCTTTGAAAAGGTGTTCGTATTTAAATCTTTATCTATGGAGAAGCTGAGCTTTATGCCACTGGATATTGTGTGTAGTGTCAATGCTATGTTATGCCAGACCACACTTTTGAGGTTTCATGTATTCGATATATTATTGATATTTATTAATTCTTTTTTCCACAATTCTGTGGAAAAAAGAATTAATAAATATCAATATTATATCGAATGTTGATCCAAAGTATGTTACATTACATTCACACGGTATCTGGTAAGCACCAGCTAATGATAGAGGTGCCAGTTTGACTATTGTAGATAGCAACAATGAGAAATTTTGTTGATCAGAAAATATATGGGAATGAGATGATGCTTCCTCAAAATTCTACCAACCGGTTCAGAGATACCAGAAATATATAAGGGATTGGAATCCCAGCAGTACGTTGAAGAATCCTGACGTGTTGGAACATAGGAGTCAATTATCTGCTGAATTTGATTAGGGTTGTAAACATTAACTTCCATTAACGTTTTGATAGTGAAAAGCTTAATTTGCTTCTTTCTACACATTTATGATGTACTGTTATTTTCAGTACAAAATATCTGTACTTTCATTTCATTAAAATAAATTACTGTGGTCATTGTGTAATTTATTATTTATAGTCATGGCACAGGTACCTTTAAAGATTAGACTTGTTCTTAAAACCTTTCTTAGGTGGGATTATCAAATATATGTGTGTATGTATATTTATATATAATGTTAGGACAATCATCAAAAATCTGTCAGTTCACACAATGGCCAAACTGTTTGGCCAAATTAGGATCATTTCAAGTCTATTCTTAACATTTTGTACTCTGTCTGGCAAATTCTAGTAAGGGCCAGAGACTACTGGCCAAAAAAAGAAGTTACTATGCTTTAATTAACATTATTTTTAAATCTTTTGTAAAGAGCTTTATTTTCATTTTGCAGAGTAAAATTTCATTTTTATCAAAATCTAAAAGAAAAATGATATTACTAATTTAACGGGGTGCTTAAGGGTCAAAGATGTATAACTGAGAGGAGACCTCCACATAGCCTTTAAAGGAATGCAGAGAACCGACCAGGGCTTCTGACCTAATGTCCAATCCTCAACTTCTCGTGGTGCACCCTGTTGGGTATCTACCTGGATACTGAACGAACGAGGATGGGCTGGCAATTTGGGATTTAGCCGACCAAATTGTATTCTTACTGGTTAAACCAAAATACCATGAAAAAATTTCATGCCAACTGGGGCATTGCCCGGTTAAACAAGACCTGCCATTCTTTTCGCCAGGGAACCAAGGCTAACAGCGAAAAGTCAGCTACTGGAACAAATCTGAAAACACCCCCCAACTCAACATCGCCAGAGTTAAAGATCAGTATATCAACATAAGAAGCCTGAATGACAAAGAAATGGAGCTAGCTGGGGAATTAGATAAGTACCAGATCAACATAATAGGGGTGACTGAAACAAACAAGACCAAAAACTGGTGAGATCTTTCTCAGCAATAAATAAAAAATGTTACATTCAGGCAATGACAATCAAGGGAAAAGAAGGAGTAGCCATAGTATTCAACACAAAATACGAGGTTCATCTTCTTGAATGGCAGGCAGTCTCAGGTCGAGTAATGTGGACAAATATGAGAATGGGGAACTGGACAATCAGACTCATTTGTGCCATGGTCCCACAGAAGGTTCTATTAAGGTAGAAGTGGAGGAATTTTTTGAGGCTTTAGAAAAAAGCAACTGACACAATGAAAAATGAAAAGTTGGTCCTTGTTGGGGATCTAAATAGCAGAGTAGGAAATGATTGTCAGACATACAAAAATATTTTGGAAAATTTGGAGAAAAGAGCAAAGCTAATAATAATGGCAAATATCTGTTGGATTTCTGCTCAGAACATGGACTGGTTATTACTAACACCATTTTCCAACATAAAAATGTGCACAAATACACATGGAGAGAAGAGGCAAGGAATAAGAAAAGTCTCATTGACAATGTTATTGTTGATAGTGATGTTTTCACCCTGGTGCAGGACACCAGAGTGTACAGAGTATTTGAAATTGGAAGTGATCACTATTTAGTCTTGAGCAAGTTAAAATTGAATTCCATTATGAAAAGAATAATATGTAAGAAAGTTTTAAAGTGAATAAAAGCTGAGCAGCTCTCAGATGTGAACTGTAGACTAAAATACACAAAGATTATTGAAGAAAAAATGAGAACTCCATGGTGGACACAGGAAGTTAAAGAGGCAGCGAAGGAAAAGAAAAAAGAATATCAAAAGTTCCTGACAAATAAGTCAGCTTGTGCTCTTAGAGAATACAGAGACAAATGTAAGAAAGTTCAACACTGTGTAAAATTAGCTAAACAAAAGTCATGGGAGGAACATAGAAAATAAATATCAAGAAGGTGGCAAAATATTGTGGAGATTGTTGAAGAAGCTTAGGAATAGAGGAAAGAGTGCTGTAAAAGGAGATAGAGATGATAAAGGTGATATGAAAACGGGAGAAAAACATATCTTTGAAGTATGGAGTAATTACTTTGAAAAACTGCTAAATGAAACAAGCAGTGAGGCACAGTGGCAAAAAACACTGACCAGGCATGCAGTCAGGAATACATATCCATACTTGAAGTAGAAAAAGCCATCAAAGGCTTGAAATGCGGAAAGACAGCAGGAGTAGATGATATTCGACCAGAAATGCTGAAGTATGATGGTATAAAAGTCTTACAGTGGCTGCACTGCATAGTTCAGAATGCCTGGACAGAGGGACGAATTCTCGATGATTACAGTAGAGCTCTAATAGTACCCATATATAAAAAGAGAAATAAAACTGAATGTGAGAATTACAGAGGTATTTCCCTACTGAGTGTTCCTCATAAGATATATGCAAGTATACTTGAGAAACGGTTGAGAAGAATCGTGGAAGAAAAGCCTGGTAAAGAACAAGCAGGATTCTGGTCAAATAGAGACTGTTAGGATCAGATCTTCACTTTACAACAAATAGTTGAGAAATCATGGGAATATAACAAAGATCTGTTTTTAAGTTTTGTCCATCTGGAAAAGGGCATATGACAAGGTGCCAAGAGAGAAGCTATTCAATACGCTGCAGTTATATGATGTCAATAGGGCATTATATCAAGCAATACTTAGTCTTTATTTGAGTTGTAAGTCAGCAGTTAGAATTGAAGGAAGTACAGGAAGAGGGTTTAATGTTAAATCTGGTGTGAGACAAGGATGTACATTATCCCTTCTGTTATTCTATATGAATCACATTATGAAGGAAAGTGGTATTAAACATATTGTCAAAATTGGCAAAGAGCTGACATTAACACGATATCATGTTAATGTCAGCTCTTTGCTTTATGCAGACGATGTTATACTCCTAAATAAATCCGCTACTAGTCTGCAAGAGTCACTGACTAAATTGAATAAATGTTGTAATAGATATGGTATGAAGGTCAGCAATAAAATGACAAAGACAATGAAAATAGGTAGAATCACTGAAAATGTCAACTGTGTTGTGAATGGAGAACCTGTGGAACATGTAACACATTTCAGCTACTTAGGCACGATTTTTAGTGAAGATGGTAAATTAAATATAGAAATAGACAACAGAATCAACAAAGCTGGTATGGTGGGAAGTCAATTAAATAAATTCATATGGAATAAGAGAGAAATTGTTCAGAATACTAAATTAGCTGTATACAACTGTGTTCAAACCAGGTTTTAACTTATGTATCTGAGAGCTGGGTCAGAAGTAAAACACTTGACCAAAGACTAAAGACTGCAGATATGAGAGTCCTGAGAAAGATTAGAGGCGTGAACATATGGCATCAATGGCAATATCATATTAAAAACGAGGATATTAGGAAAGAACTTGATATTGTCAGCATCAAGGAATGCATTAGCAAAGCTAATCTCAGGTGATATGGTCACTTAAACAGAATTAGCGAAGAAAGATTAGGAAAAACAAGTGTTCTCTGCCAGGTTGGCAGGAAAACGACCCAGAGGTAGACCAAGATATAGGTGGATTGATACGGTACAAAGTGCCTTAGACGATAGAAATGTAAGATCTGATAATGTTGGAGTCTTGACAAGTAACAGACTGATTTGGAGGAAAATTGTAGATAAGAAGTTAGTAATGATGTAAATTAAACCCCTTGAGGGTACATGGCAGGAATTTGATGATGATGATGATTAATTTAATTGCAAAGTTATATATATATATATATATATATATATATATATATATATATATATATATATATATATATATATATATATATATATATATATACACACATGAATTTGTTGAACTCCTTTTATATGAAAGTATACCCATACTTATTACAATATGAATACTTTTTTAATGAAACTCTACAGTTTAAAACTTTTCAAAGAAATTCTAGTTTATCGAACACTTAAAACAAGACAGTTTATTGAAAAAGAAATTCCACAATTTCTTGAATATTTAAAATAGTAAACTCTACTTGTGCTTCTGACGATAGGAAAAATCTGCTGAACTTTTAGAAAAGTTCAACAGATTTTTTAAAATGATAATATACATAACAAGTATGTATATTATCATTTTAAAAAATGATAATATACATACTTGTTACAGTATGGTGAGATTTTGTGACTTGAACTGTACAATAGTGAGAGATTTCTGCACTTACATATCTGTTGAGCATTTCTAAATGCGGTTGCACTGAGCGTAACTAACCCTTGCCCACCAATGACTGAGTGACTGGATGCAATGCTACTGAGGAATCTTTCTTCTCTGCATACTGACTCCAGATTTATAAACTTCTCAATGATGAGAGAAACTTCACTTCTAACAACTATTTTCTGAAGCTCTCCGTTCTCAGCTTGTAAAAACCATCTTCAACTCTCATAGCCATTGCAATCACACTTCTTGAATCACTGCAGCCTCTGTTGAAATCAATTTGAAAATCGTCTCCAACATTAGCTGGTGGCCACTTGATATCAGATTTTTTAAGCATTTTTGTAGCTTAATTCTGCAAAATAGTGTGCACTAATATTCTTTTCCTATGAATTATTTCTTTGTTTTTACAGCGAGTGCATATAACTTTCCCTCTATAGCCTTCATTTTCTTCTACAGGTGTTGTTCTGTAGATCACATGAACAGGCTGCTTACAAGATTCACAAGATGGGAGAGATGTACACACCTCTGCACATACCAAATGCAACATTTTTGTCTTCATAAGTGCTTTTTAGTTAATATTCATAGGCTCTGACTTGTTTTCACCATTTCTTTTGTGATCATCACTTTCAAACGTTCGTGACATTTATGCTACTTTCCACTTCTTGTTCTGCTCTCTCACTTTCTATCTCTCTAGATCATCATCTCTGTTAGGGGCTTGTCCAGCATGTCTTATGGATTTACATCCATAAGACATCCTGGACAAGCCTGTAACATCCTTCATATCTACATAAGGTAGATGTGAAGTGCTCAGACCTACTTTAGCTTTCAGCCAAGCAATGTCTTATAAGTTGACTGCTATCTACCCTCTGTGGAGAACAATTATTCATAAACTGATTTTTTTTATAAAACCCAATGTCATGATTTGTTTGCCTACTACTACGTCATAATCATGTTCTGAATGTCTTAGTTACCTCTCTTACAAAACTTTAGCTTTGATTATATCTGGGTTTACCGTGCACCATCATTAGTTCAGGTCATATACTGTTAAGTTTGTTTATTACTTTATTTACAAACTCTCTTCCATTATCCAATTACAACACACTTGGGTCTTCCAATAATGGTGAATATATTAAGCAAGTTGTATTGCCACTTGTTCTGCTCTATTGTTTTTAAGTGGTTGTAAAAATATAAATTGTCCTGATAATTAAGTATGAACTTATATTCTCCATCAGCATTACTTTGCATGTTGATAAGATCAATCTGACATCTTGAGTTAAAAAACACTGGCTTAGAAATACACATTTGTGAGAAATGAATATTTTGTCGGACACAGTTTAAAAAGCAGTAGATATGATAAATTCTTCAGTTACATTTTAATACTTACTATGTAATTCTTTTTCAATTCATGTACAGTCTTCATATCCTAGTTTAATGTGAGTGTTTTAGAGAATGCCAAACAAGTCCTCAGTGTGTATGTAATGCAAAACTGTAGCATCATCTTCACTGGCATGAATTATTAACTTTTCTCCTCCATTGATGACAATAATATCAAATCTTCTCAAACAATAATAATCAACAACGTCCTTGTTTGTTTTGACTTGAGCTTCCTTCACCTCATTAAGTTCAGAATATTTCTCTTTCGTAAATAGCGCACTGTTTTCACATTTATCTTTCAACAACACTTTCATAATGCATCATCCAATTATTTTTCATATCATGAACTGCTTACATTGTACCACTTACTTCAATAGTCTGCCCCTCTTTTTCCAAAGATAAAGACAATGCTATTTTACAAAATGAAAATGACACAATCAGTATCACAAAACAACTTGCAATAATACTCTTGCACTATCATAAACCAGACTACCTACAAAATCCTATTCAGGACCAGCCAAATAGTTGACAAGTTTTGACAGATTCAGCCAGAGGAAATTGCGCAAAACAACTGTTGATTGTTGATTTTGGAGTTTGGCCGAGCATGATTGCCTAAATCCCAAACTGGCTGCCAGAACTGAGTGAGAGATGCTGATGCTGACCCCATAAAGGCCTTTACTTCAAAATCAGAGCTCTTCAAAATCAGCTTGTTTCAACTCCATATCATCTGCAAAATGGCTTCATAGGACCAAACAAAGGTTTGCAATTGCAAATTCAGCCCTTATGCATAAACTGGTGTGAATTCAGACATTATCATGGATAAGGAGAACCTTGTTTATGTTTCTGGTGGACCAAGCTGTATAGATGCACTTTCTCAATTTTTGAAACATCTTCCCACACACTGACTGAATCGTGGTGCTTCTCTCTCTCTCTCTCTCTCTCCAGATAATCCACAAGTAAGATCCAATTCTCTCTCCCAGAACAAAGCTGCCATGACTTTGACCACAGAAAGCTGTCTTTTGAATTTCTTCTTGCACAAAAAATTGAGATGATTCCATTCCATCAACTGTCTGTTCATTTCAGTCATAACAGTAAACCCACATTTCATTACCTGTGGCTATGTATGGAAGGAAGTAACCCCCCCTGCATTCTTATAGTGGTGGAGAAGTTCTGTGCAGATGATCTTCCAGGTTTATCTGTGTTTGTCACTCAACATTTTCAGGACCCACCATGCATAAACCTTGTTATAGCCAAGGTCATTAATAACAGTAACAACTAATAATTTTCCAGTATTGAATGACATGCACACTTCATGAGTTATGATATAGGCAATCCTCCTTGTTAAGAGCATCAATATGACTCATTGTCCATGATTATTGTCATCAATGGCTTTCAGACTTGTCTCTAACCTAGTTTTTGCTGAGTATCTGACCTAGCATGTATATGTTGATGTCAACATTACTCTCTTTAAACATTTTTCAGACAGGTAAAAATTTCTATCTGCTTCATATAGCCATTATTTTGAACTATTTCTGTACTACACTCACATAACATATTATAGTGGCACTCACCACAGTGGAAGCAGAGGCTGCTACTATTTGAAATAATGTGAAAGCTTTATTCTGTTTGTGAACTGAAAGCAAAAATAGGATTACATATTTCCAAGGCTATATAGCACAAAAGAATTTCAAAATTTCACTTGCAATTGTTCAATATGAGCACAGTTAATTGCAATTGTTCAATATGAGCACAAATAAAGACTTTAAAATACTATTTCTTTAATATAAATTACAATTTAATCATCTAGCCTCAATCAGATTCGAACTATTTTCTACAAAACCTCAGGTCTACCAAACATTTTGGAAATTCTGCAAAAATATTTTAACCTCCCTACAGGCTATGTGGATGAAATACACAAACCTTAAGGGAATTTGAGGATCAAAACTATTTTACTTGAAATTTCCTTTATTAGAAATTGTCCTTCAATATTTTAACTTATTGTTTTATGATTTTGTTTCTTTCACAAGAGATAAAAACAAATTTTACATGAGCAAAAATAAAATAATCTATTTTGAAATATGATAAGATATCAAACTTAGCAATCAATTTATTTTTCATATCATGGGAATTAAATATAATTTCTTTCATTTCAATGATTCTTGTAGACAGGCTTATACGTTGGTTATGCATTATTAAAACACTTAAGGAATAGAACAACGTAGTTAAGGATATAAATTAAATTATACATTAATAAATATTTTCCGATATTTCGGCAACGTTACATTGCCATCTTCTAAAGGAACTTACAAAAAAGTTACGTGCACATAGGCACTACAACACAGAAACTGGGAATGAAGAGATGAAGCTATTGTTCTCCTAACAGTCCTGATGGTGCCCTCTAGCAGGCTAAGTAGGTGTTCTTGGCCGTAGGACTGAAGGTCTGCTGATGTAGGCCTCCCAAATTTGGGGCGGTCGCATACAACCAAATTTGTTGAGGTTTGGAGAATTTCTTAGGGCTGAAGCTGATTCCATAAAGAGTCTTTCAAATTTGTATTTGCTACGGTGTATCACTGTAGCTTTCTTCCACCGTATTCTGTGGCGTGTATCCAGAGCATGGTCCGCAAGCCCAGAATGACTGTATTTGTGAAAACGGATGTAGTCCTTGTGTTCTGAAATTCTGATATTCGCTGTCCTGCCTGTTTGGCCAAAGTAAGACAGTTTACAACTGCAAGGGACCTGGTAAACACCAGGTAGGTCTAGGGGAAGTGGTTGGTCTTTAGTGGAGCGGATAAGGGATGCCAATTTTCTGTGAGGTTTGTAACAGGAGGTCAGGTCATGTTTTTTTAAGATTTTGGTAATCTTTTCCGAGGTGCCTCGGATGTAGGGAATGGTGATGGCTTTAGAGTAATCCTTGTTGTGAGGGAGGGGAGGGGATCTGTGGTTTGTAGGTTCTAATATTTTTTGGATTTTTTTTGGGGGGGTAGCCATTGGCTGAGAAAGTGTTGAGGATGTGATTTAGTTCAGTGTTTAGGGCCAAGTTGTTTGAACAGATTAGTTTAGCCCTGTTGTATAGTGTTTTCACTACTCCATATTGTTGTGGGGGGGGGGGGAATGTTGGTGAATGTATCTGCCTGTATGGGTGGGTTTTCTGTAAACTGAGAAAACTAAGGATCCATTAGGCTGGCGGGTGACTAGTGTGTCTAGGAAAGGGAGGCTTTTGTTTTCCTCTTTTTCCAGAGTGAATTTGATTCTGGGGTGTTGGCTGTTTAAGTGTGTTAAGAAGGAGAGAAGTGTTTCAGAGCCATGTGGCCAAATAGCGAACACATCATCATCAATGTAGCGAAGCCATATGGTTGATTTTTGTGGGGCAGAGGCTAAGGCTTTTTCTTCAAAGGTCTCCATAAAGAAATTGGCCAAGGGTGGGGAGAGTGGTGAGCCCATGGCTGTCCCCTCTATTTGTTTGTAGAATTTTCCCTGCCAAACGAAATAGCCTGAGTTCATTGTGAACTGAAATAAGGCTGAGATATCGGGAGAAAATTTAGCTTGGATTAGCTCTAAAGTTTCCTTGAGTGGGACATTTGTAAATAAAGAGGACACATCAAAGCTGACCATTATGTCAGTATGTTGGAGTGTAAGGTTTTCTATGCTGGCTTTGAAATGGGCTGAGTTTTTTATGTGTGATGGTGTGTTGCCAGTATAGTGTGTGAGCTCTTTGGCCAAATGTTTAGCTAATTTGTATGTGGGGGGAATCAATGCCATCCACTATGGGACGTAATGGCACATTTTCTTTGTGTATTTTTGGGAGTCCGTAAATACGGAGGGGGTATAGAGTTAAACGGCTTTAATCTGTTGGTAACTTCTACAGGTCAAGAAGTGACTCTCTTAAGGAGCCTGTGAAGTTTTCTAATTTGAGAGTTGGTGGGATTGTAATTGATAGGGAGGTAAGTGGCCCGATCTAATAGAAGAGCATTCAGCTTACCTGTGTAGTCCTTTTGGTTAAGTACTACAGTTGCATTTCCCTTATCCGCTTTGGTGATGACTAATTCTTTATTATTCTTCATTTCCTGTAGAGCTTTATATTCCTTGTTTGATATGTTGGTTTTTGGTGGTCTTGCTTTGGAAAGGACACAGGCTACATCCAGTCTTACACTGTTGGCGACTTGATGTAGAAAGTGGAGGATTCCACGCTCGATCTGGATCATAATATCCTCGCTAGGTATTTTATTGGGAGCAATGGCGAAGTTGTGTCCACGTGACAGCGCATTGAGTGCTTCAGGCTTCAGGGTGACTGAAGAAAGGTTGATTACCCTGTTGGTAGCAGGTTTTGGAAAGACGGTAGAGATCTTTTTTAATTTTTCGAACTTTTTCATCTGTTGGCCTAGTATTTTTTTAAATTCTTTTTCGGCAGCGGTACATGAGACGTCATGTAAAATGGACCAAAGTTCGTGGTTCAAAGTGCGCGAAAGCTCATCTTCGACGGCACGAATAGCTTTGTTAATGTCCGCTAAGAGCGACCGCGTGGCGGTGATTTGTTCGCGTAGCTAGCGTGGTTATATATTCGGAGAGCTTTTTGTGACACAAACCGGTGCTTAAATTTTACACAGTTCGGGATTACTTTATTATCCCGGCAGCGTTTCAGGAACGCTAGACGATTTAATTGTCTAGACAGCTTCAATTTCAATTTACCATATTGGCGGGCCTTCTGCGCGATTGTATCTCCGTGGATGATGTTGATTCTCGTAGGCAGGCTTATACGTTGGTTATGCATTATTAAAACACTTAAGGAATAGAATAACGTAGTTAAGGATATAAATTAAATTAAACTTTAATAAATATTTTCCGATATTTCCGACGATTCCGACAGTGAATATCAGAATTTCGGAACACAAGGACTACATCCGTTTTCACAAATACAGTCATTCTGGGCTTGCGGACCATGCTCTGGATACACACCACAGAATACGGTGGAAGAAAGCTACAGTGATACACCGTAGCAAATACAAATTTGAAAGACTCCTTATGGAATCAGCCTCAGCCCTAAGAAATTCTCCAAACCTCAACAAATTTGGTTGTATGCGACCGCCCTAAATTTGGGAGGCCTACACCAGCAGACCTTCAGCCCAACGGCCAAGAACATCTACTTAGCCTGCTAGAGGGCACCATCAGGACTGTTAGGAGAACAATAGCTTCATCTCTTCATTCCCAGTTTCTGTGTTGTAGTGCCTATGTGCACATAACTTTTTTGTAAGTTCCTTTAGAAGATGGCAACGTGACGTTGTCGAAATATCGGAAAATATTTATTAAAGTTTAATTTAATTTATATCCTTAACTACGTTGTTCTATTCCTTAAGTGTTTTAATAATTTCAATGATAATATTGCAGAACTTATTTTTTATACTATTTTCAAATAACATTTATTGAAATAAACATAATATAAAATTTTTCTTTACTGAAAATTTCATTATATGGTTTGTCATCATGCTGATTAGATAAATAACAAAGGAATTTAAATTTCACTACTTGCTTTTATATTGTTGAGACAAACCTCAGTTACTTTCACCTTTAGCTCAAATACTACAATAGTTTTTTTTTTTTGTTTGTTTGTTTTGTTTTGATTTTTGTAGGGTGCTAGTGCTGAATACTGTAAAAACAGATGTGGTGAAGAATGTTTAAAATGCATATACAGAATGATTTAAAATTGATAATCATTTTTAAGAATTCCAATTGCATCCCCTCCCTCCCTCCCACCAACACACACACAAATGAAAACCCACGTTCCAGGAATGGAATTATAAATAACTACTGTACTCAGTCTAATTTTATACTAATCTGAAAGTTTTCACAGGAAAATCGATGCATAGGAGTATTCAAAATCTATTACTTCTTCTTCTTACCACTTGAAGAAAAGAAATAAAATAAAAATGTTGTGTCTGCTGAAGCAGTTGTTTTTCAAAACCCAACTATTTCTTTGCATTTTGACTATTCCCACCTTCTTTTCCATCAGATGTTCAACTATTTGCTGAAATAAGTTTTACAAATATATTTTATGTTATATTTTCACAATATAAAAATCATTTATATTTATGCCATAAAAAAGGTAAGTTTAGGTTTGAGCATTAATGTTGTTGTTTTTTTCTTGCAAAGAAGTCCTGAATGTTATTATTTCTATTGCTGTTGGTTGCCATTTTTGACATAAGCAATGGCCAGGAATACTACTTAATAATCCTCTTTGCCTCAACAACAGGCTGAAAGCTGAAATTGCCGACACCAGCTGATAGGATTTTATCAACACATTCTACCTAACAATTTCTTAATCAATAATATTGATAACAATCAGAGCTTATTTTTATTATCAAATAATTGTAAATTATCTCATACAATTGCCTTCAAAAGAAACAATGAAAAGGAAACAGCTGAGTGTTGTCTTCCCACCTCCCAAAAAAAAGTGCATGAGATTATTTTCTATTTTCTACTCAAAAGGAATTATAAGAAAGATATTAATATTGATATTGCTCTAGTTGCATGGTTAAGCAGACAACTTTAACAGAGAGGGAATTAATTTCATAACTGTTTTAATTCAAGTTGTAATACACAATTCATGGAAATGGGTAAGTGGGGAACTGCAGCTCAAATTTTCAGAGTTACACATTATTATGAATGTCATGGTACGTGAAAAGATTTTTGTTTTCTATAAATAAAAATAAACTGTAAGCATTACATGAGGTGATTTCTAGTTAGAATTTTCAAAAAAAAAAATACAATAAAATAAACAAAACTTAATTTAAAAGAAAGAACTTTATAAAGTCTATTCATATGCAATTAACTTTTAAAATAATTGTTTTTTTAAAGTAATTAACATATAAAGTTCTTCAAGGGTGAAAAAATTACACCATCATCTAAGTGCAATTATGAAAAACTGAAAAAGGCTCCAGCATTTGCTTTTCCAAACTTATGCAAGATTTATGTACAGTAAATCGACTGCAATTATTTTCTCGATTGATCAATTGTTGCTTATTTTGTCCTGCCATTATTAACAAATCATAATACTAATATAAAAAAAAAACACTAGAAATATAAAAATATATGGAATACATTCAGTCTAATATCTCTATTTAAAATTACAGCTATTCTGCATATATATATATATATATATATATATATATATATTGTAAGGAAAAACATTTCTTGCTTTTGGCAGTACTGACTGAGATGTAGCTACAAATGCAAGTTAATCCCATTAAGTGTTCTCCTGAGTGCAAATGATAATCACACCTCTTAATGGAAATAACTGATCACTTTCACATCTTATCCATGTTCCTTCAATGCTACACTTTATAATCATGTTTTGGTAGAAATGTAAATATGTTGTAGCCAGTAAGAAGGTTACATAAAATTCTAATTTTTTACTTTTATTCTATTTTTTTCAAAAAAATAAGATTTTTAGGTATCCATTTAAACTTTTAGGTACCAAGCAATGTCAAGATGCATTGTCTAAAAACAGTTGAACTGCTTCTGAATATATGCGGTTTTTGAGTTTATTATAAGAATTATTTTTTGATAATGTTATTGATATTCTTAGTTTTAAAATAAAGTTCCAATAACCAAGCAAAACAACTCGCTATAGTTCAATCACTTACATATCTCTGGGAAATTAGAACTTAACACCTCTCATCAAAAGACAGCAACAATAGAAACACTACAGACGACATAAAAAACCAGAACAACCTTATAGTGTTAATAGAAAGGACAACAAATCTGGTTTGGAATCTCACTCTAGAGGGATAGGTAAATCAAGTTTTGATGGGTGAAGGCACATACTAGGGTAGCAAGAAATGAGAGTGTGGATCAACTGACTAAAGAAGTGCTATAAATGAATAGTTAGAAACAAGTTACCAAAAGTACTGAAAATCTGCTATAAAAAGACTTCAGGGAAGAAGAATGGAAAACATCTAAAAATGGATCGACCACAAAAGAATTCTTTCCAAGTATCAGAAGCAGACTCCAGCAGAAAAATCATAGCATCTCTCCAGGTTTAACCATGCTACATGGAAAATTAAGACACTACCAACACAGATTCCATATCCTGGAATTGCCAACATACATTTATTATCCACACCTTCAACAGACTGTCGATCACTTACTTTATGACTTAAGCTACTGGATCCCATCCGGATACCCCTAATACAACACGTCATCACTTCTGGAGATGAGTGACCAGTGTCAAAACAGACTTATCCAAAAGTATTACTCATAATGATTTAATTTTTCCAATAAAATCAATTTCCAGTTGTACTGTAACATCAATTACTGATATTGTGTGAAGAATACATACATATAGATGTAAAATATAAATATCGATGTAAATATGAATATTGATATAAAAATATAAATGATAATCAGTACTTGGAAGCTACATGTAATATAAGCATTGCATGAAATGGAGTATGTAACAAATAAATTACCTCCTGGTAGTGTTACTATTGGGAGGAAAATGCAAATAAAAATAATAATAATAAAATGAAATAAAAAATACACACACATGTATTTACACAAATGCGTGACCCCTTTTAACTACTTGCATATAGAAAATGCATATGACTTCTGCATTATTACAACCTTGGTATCACTTCTGGGTTTGGCTCCCACTGATGAGACCCCAAAATAAAGGTCAAAACCAGTCTGGGTAGTGGCCTTCCCCATAATGCATAGCATTATACATGTCTGTAAGGATATGTGTCTTGCATTATGGGATACTAAGGCAACTGATGTGAATTCATTAGCCTCTGTATGCAAATAGCCCAGTCTTGAAATTACCTCACACACAAAACTTTGTATGCTTACACTTGGATAAAGGATAAAACCAAGAATATAATTGATTGGCATCTTTAATTTACGGTATAACCGATTGAAAAAAATTGACAGAATGCTCAGATACCTCTCGGAGTTCAATGTTTGTGGCACCACAAACATGGGACCGAGGTCAAACCAAGAAAAACTGGACCATACAATCACACTGCAAATTTCATAATTGGGGATATGCACTCAGGTAAGAGATGTTCACCGGGCATCTGGCCATGCTCACATCCATCCATCTCCTCGGTAGTGAATCTAGCATGATTTATCTCCATAATACAGCTTTCCATGTCCCACTGTACATGCTCTTCACAACACTACATGTTGGTTGAGTAATATAGGGTTTGCATATTGTGGTCCTACTATAGAAACCCATGTCCTGAGCCTTGGTACTGAATGTTTTGTGCAGATTCATTTTTCAGTCAATGCCTGCATTCAACATGCTGGCTAACGAATGGTAGGTTTTACATATTATCCTTTGTAGCACCCTTCAGTCATATTCAGTAAGCACGGTGGATCATTTGTTGCAGGTAGCATTTGCAGCTGACTCCGTCTGATTCCATCTCATTATGGTGTCACCAATTGAAGACCTGGGCTGGCTCAGTTTGTCAACAATTTGCTGAACAGACAGGCCTGCAACATCACATTCCATTACAATTCCTCTTTCAAACTGGGTCAGTTCCCTTCTTGAGTTATTCTGCCTGGACACAGCAGCAATGACTTGATAGCATCTTATTCCCAATTCATACCGGCTACAAACACAACTCATTACATGGCACGATACATCTTAACCATGGGGGTATCCACTGACTTCTTTTCAAGCAGTGTATATAACTGTGTTTACACACACACACACACACACACACACACACACACACACACACACACACACACACACACACACACAAAGTAAACCTCAATATATGCAGTTAATTCATGCAGTGGGTGTACCCATATATATACATTTTTTTTTTTTTGTTTTTTTAAGAATTGACTGACTAAAACCGAGATTTAAGTAAAAAGGTTTTAATATTAAAACACGACTAGTTTCGGCTTGTAACCCTTCCTCAGGTGACATTATAAAAGAAAGAAAAAACACTGAAGCTTAAATAAACTATGAACAACATAGAGAGTCTCTATACATAATTGACATTAAAACTTTGTGGTTGTATTTAAAGCTGTTCTTTTGTTTGTTGTATTGTTGGGAAAGTGCGTGCTAGTAGCATCTCGTGAACGCCAGTACATGATTACAGCTGAATGACTATCTGGGAGATCGTAGCTCAAGTTATTATTTAGATGAACAGGATTGAAGATGATTTCCCTAGATTCCACGATTTTTCTCTCAAGTTCATCATTGCAACAGAAGATGTTAGTAGATTTTTCCCAGCAGACTGTGTGACTTCGGATTTCATCATTAGGATTAGCCGAGAAAAGGATATGACTTGATAATGCACTGGCTTGTTGTCTTTTGTAAGTAATGTCCTTCATGTGTTCTTCCATATGCAATTCGACAGATTTGTCTGTCTGCCCAAAATAAGGAACATCACAATCACACAATATTTTATATACACCAAAGTGATATTTTATATATCACAAAGTCTACTGGGAAAAATCTACTAACATCTTCCGTTGCAATGATGAACTAGAGAAAAAAATCGTGGAATCTAGGGAAATCTTCAGTCCTGTTCATCTAAATAATAACTTGAGCTACAACCTCCCAGATAGTCATTCAGCTGTAATCATGTACTGGCGTTCATGAGATGCTACTAGCATGTATTTTCCCAACAATACAACAAACGAAAGAACAGTTTTAAATACAACCACAACGTTTTAAAATCAATTATGTATAGACTCTCTATGTTGTTCATAGTTTATTTAAGCTTCAGTGTTTTTTCTTTCTTTTATAATGTCACCTGATGAAGGCTATTACAAGCTGAAACTAGTCGTGTTTTAATATTAAAACATTTTTACTTTTAATTCTTGGTTTTAGTCATTCAATTCTTTTTAAAAAATATGTATGTTAACCGAGTCAATAATCATTCTTTCATATATATATATATATATATATATGAAAGAATGATCATTGACTCGGTCTGGGTAGTGACCCCACCCATAATGTATTGCAGTATACATCTCTTAGTGAGATGTGCTTTACATTATGGAAAATACTAAGAATAGTGATCAAAGCTTTACCCACCTTTACAATGAGTTGCCCTGGTGTTGCACCACCTTTAGACTTGAACTACGTTTCAGGTGCAAACTTAACTGTTTGCTTACTTGGGATTAGGAGTAAAATAACCAAGTTTATAAAATTACTTGGTAACCCTAATATACATTATTCCCAAGGTAAAAAACTTCTTTACACACACACACACACACACACACACACACACACACACACACTGAAGTTAAAAACCAATGGGATATGCTACTTTCTAGAATACATATCTGTTGTGTGTTGTTCAGAGTTGTAGCCTTCTTTTTCTCTTCATAAAATTTATAATAACAACTAATTCCATTTTTTAGAGTTTGGCAAAACTAACATGCTTCTTTCCACATTCAAATCTAAATTCATATTTTGTTATTTAACAGTTTCCAAATTTCAAAACATCTGCTCGAGTTCCTTTCACTAAATTTCTTCTGAGTCACAATTTCTTCTTTCTCGTTGAGGACACACAGTTGCTCATATTCTATAAGACTGGTGTCAGGTGAGTGGCTGTGAATGTAATTATCTTACATTGGGGTAAATCAACATCTTCAAAGCCAATATCCTTTCCAATGACTCAAATTTCTGCAATAAAATTGTCAAATTGATTTTCAAGCCTACAAAAGTCATTTATGCAGTAAGGCAGAAGATATTTCCACATAGCCTTCTTTATAATAGCCAAAACTTCTTGCTATGACTCATAAATATTTTCAATAGCTTGCCTAATGTTAAAATTCTTCCAAAATTCAGTCAATGAAATTGCATGACTTTTTCTAGCATGCACTGCTTGTGCAAAATTTCTTTATAGATAGGCTTTGATAGTTGAAATTATGCTTTGGTCCATTGGTTGTAAAAAATATATAGTGTTCACAGCTAAAAATACAACTTTCACACAGGTCATTCAAGACAGCAGGATGGCAAGGAGCACTGTCAAGAACTAAGAGCGCTTTAAATGGAAAATTATTTTGTTTGTGATAGTTTTCGACTACTAGATGAAAATAACTCTTGAACCAGTCTTCAAACATAGCTTGCATGACCCGTGACTTTTTATTTGAATGCCAAATTGCGAGCAGTGATGCTTTGTTACAACCTCTTAAAGCCCTCTGATTTAGTGAATGGCAAACAAGCAGAGATTTCAATTTAAAATTGCTTTTTCTTTCTAAGTTGGCATTGTAACCAGGTTGTGATTCTTCATTTTTAGCTAAGAAAGTTCTAGACAGTTCTAGCATTTTCTTCCAATAAAGGCCATTTTTATCTATGTTAAAAATTTGATGGTCATAATAATTATTCTCCTCAATCATTTTTTTAAATGTGCAGGAAATTTCACAGCTGCATCTTTATTTGCTGCTTCCCCTGTTAACTTGACATTACACGTTCCAGTTCGAGCTTTAAACTTTTCACAATTTGAAACTGGAATCCATTTTTGATTGCAATTTTCCATCCAAGTTATTAAAATATTCTCTATTTCAACCAAAATATGACTTCTGTTTCTAGCACGCTGCATGTTGAAAGATGTTGATGCAACTTTCAATATGGAATATATAGAACAATGCTTAGATTTCAGACAGAATTAATTGTACCATAGATTCGTTGAGGCCTAGTGCCATGCCGATGCTTACCCTTGCTTCGACGATTATCAAACCATTTAATAATGTCAAGTTTCGTATCCAAAGTAATAACTTTTATGTTTCTTCTTATCAGATTTCACTGACATATCACTTTTCCAAAAGGAAAGGTGATATGTCAGTATTTATACTGTATTTAATAAACTTTTACAGTATATTAAATACAGTACTACTTAGTGTGAAATACAGTATTGGGAAGACACTGCTTCAACACACCTGCCTTGGATGATTGCCAAAGAAAAACTGAGCTTATGGCAGCATTGTGTCAGGGCAGAAGCACAATCTAGTAACACTGTTTGCAGATGACAATTTTTGAACTTTTTTTCCTGCACTAATCGAAATTTAAGGGAGCATATCTAAAGGAATGATGTAAATATTTGTGACCGTATTAACCTAATCTAATCAAAATCACATATATGAGATTTATCTGTGTACATATCACCTACACACAAAATACATCCCAAGACCTATGACACAACATTGCCCTGAGTTAGTAAATGAGAGAGAAATATATTGACTGCTTTTGAAAACTTGAAGGTTGTAATATTGGAGAAAATCTGAAATGAAAACAGAGGAGGAGAAGTTCGTTCAATGAGTTTGAAGTTGAAATGTAAACGTGTGTTGACTAGCAGCTGCTTGGGTTCATATATGAGTACAGGAAAGTAGAGGAATTACAGCAGACACTTCAGACAGTGCTCATGAAAATACCTGCAGAAGAAACATAATGCAGCAACAGAATGTCTATGAGAAAGTGATGAGGGAGGATCATCAATTAAACTTCCATTTTATGGCCTCCCTTCTACACTGATTGGATTGCCAGCTTCCTCACTGGTCATTCGTTGTGCTGTTGTGAATGACTTCCATTCATCAGATTTCCCCCATCAATGGTGGAGACCTCCATTTTCTGACTTCAAATCCTATTCACAGCTTTGCTGATGAGAGTACTCCTCATTCAATAAACCCTGTAGTATTTTAATGTTAGATGCCCAAAGATATCTTAAATAACCAGTGACTTAAACACTGACCTCCTCAACATCCTCAAATAGGGTGAAGACAACTTACTAAATTTCAATGCCAAAAAAAAAAAAAAACTCAAGCTTATTTTATTACCTGCAAGAAAAATCCTAACTCATCTCATCTCAATTTTGATAATGTTCCAGTTTCCTTTCAAGATTGTGTTTCTCTTCTTGGGTCACATCTAATTTATCCTGGAACACATATAATTATTGGTGTTATTTTCCATTCTAAATATTTCTTCTATTCTTCCCAACTCCTAACACTCTCAAATCCAACCAACCTTCACGTACCGTTCCCACATTTGTGAAGGAGCACTCAAAACCTCCCTAAGAATTCTTGATGATATTCAGAAGAAAGCAAATTGCTTAATAGATGACCCATCCTTTAAAGACTCCAATCACTTTATCATAGCTACTCTGATACTTTCATGGCACTGAATTGGAGATTACTCCTCCATACCCGTCCCCCCCTCATCCATTCCTGTCTGTCAACATAGACAGGGATGGATGGAGGGGGGGTATGGAGGAGGAGTTATATCCAAGAAGATATGAACTCAATGTGTTCATGCCAGGATAGACTAGATGTGAGAGAGTTAACCCAAGGAGAGAAAATTGGTCCTGGTTGGCAAGAGGAATATTATATGGGGAATAAAAGCACTCACCCAGTGAGTATAATTTCTGTTATTAGATCACAGCAAATGCTAAGATTAGAAGATCAGAAACAATAATCAGCCCATGAAAATAATGTGTAAAAGTCCTGAAGGTCATCCCAGTTGGCACTGTTGTAGCGACACAGAATATGAGGCTGTGAATGACTGGGAGAAGGCTGATCTGTAGCAAAGGAGACACAAACAAGGTTATGATCAACCATGCCAAGAGGAGATTTAGTGGTGTATTTGAAAAGAGAGCTAGTTAAGAAAAGGACCAAGGTGTCGGGAGAATGAAGAAGCTTATCTGGAATTCTTGTGGGTTTGTAGACAATTTGTGTTAATTTAATTATTCATAGGAAACAGTTCAGCTTCTTTACCAAATTGGTCTGTGAAGTTGGAGAAAGGAAGTCAGTGAGTCAGAATTCTGGACATTGAAATCAGCAAGAGGATAGTTAAGTTATATGTGATCGAGATAGGTATTCAATGAGATCAGTGAAACCATCAGCATTCGGAGAATGGAAGATGGTTTCAGTGATCAAACAAAGGCAATAAAGTGAGGTAGAGAGAGAGAGAGATCTTGAGCCAAAGCAGATCATATAAAGGGGATTCCAGGTCCAATGACCTTTGGCATGGGATATCAGATCTAACAAAAACACAGGTTCCATCCTTCTTGCAAACGTCATCAGAGGAGATGTAATGAGGAAATTTGAGTTTGGACACTGCAAGAAGCACCAGTAGTGTTTAAATGATAAATAGCAGGTTTTGATGATTGTAGGTGGTGGTGCACAGCACCACCTACAATCATCAAAATCTGCTGATGTTAGTAGAAGTCAATGTGGAAGATTTTTTTTATAGTGAGAAATGAGATTTTCTTTAAGTTTTTTTTTTCTTGCAATTTTTGGAGTTTTTTTGAGGGAGATGTTTTTTTTAGCCACAATGACTCTAGAATTTTTTTTTATTATTGATCATGGTCATGAGCAAATACAGAATGGGAAAAGTAAAGAGTAGAAAACATTCAGTAGGGATGATAGTCAGGGGTGATCTCTCCCTCACAAGGGATAACCACACCTCAATCCAAGGGTGGCCTCATACAGTGCCCATTGCAAACTGCTTACTCAAACTCTATCCAGGCACAACCTGAAAAAAGTAAGCAGCAGCAGGATTATTTACCAGTTAATTGGAAAGCCTAATGAAGAGTTACTATCAGATTCGGTCCCATGTGTCTTGATGTCCAGCCTGTGGAAACTGTTTCTCAGTTCTATCTTCAAATGCAGGAGGTACTGGTTCCATGTTAAAAGAACAGAGCAAGTGGGAAGGCATTCACCCACACTGCATGCAGGAAGAGAAAATGGGGTGAAGTCAGAGACAGGAAACCCTACTCTAGAGACAAAACATAGCAAACGCCACCTCATGCCTCTAAAAAGTCAGGCAGTGGTGTTTCAACGGGTGATGAAAGATATCTACCACCTATATTCATAAGATTCATGAAAGAACCGGAGGAGGGGTTACACTTTAGATAAGTTTTATGTCTCTTAATTACATGTTTTCTGCTTGCAAGCTTTCCTGTTTTGCAAGGATAAAAAACAAGAATTTATGTAGATTAAGAGAAATAGTTACGACAAATCTAATTGTAAAAGTCTAAAATTTCATGAAAATTTTACTTACTTCTTTATTGAGGTAATAGAGTAGAGACTCTGTCTCATTTAATAATGTAACTGAGCATTTTCCTCGGATATGAGTGGCTGGTAATGTTTCTACTTGTCGAGATAAAAACAATTCACGATGTTTCAGCTGATGCCGTTCTTTCTCTGCCAGCTGTTCTGTCTCCCGTTCTTGTTCTTCTTCTAAGGCACCTGGTACAGACACCATACAATAATAATAATAAAAAAAATCAAACTAAATGCAAGTGAGAGCACAATGATTTATTGATATAATATTCAGTTTACCCAATTATGGCACAAAACAAAAACTGCTTTGATAAAATTCTAATAGTAACACTTTCTTTTATATGCATCATGTATTTCTAACAATCGTATACTTTTAGCTAACAGAACAAAGAATGTCTGTACTCTGCAAGCAACCGGTCTAGTTGGCCAAGTAGTTAGCATATCCACTCTCCAACCAACAGATTTCAGGTTGAAATTCCACCATGGGCATAAATGTTTATGTTTGTCTTTAGGTGAGAGATGAATTTCATCGCCTGGTTTGAGACCATCACCCTACTCAGTAGAAGCCAGAAGTGGCTCAAATAAAGTTCCATGTTTGGTCTTCAGAGCAAGGTTTCCACTAATGTACTATAGGCTCACAACTGTTCCTTAATGTAAATCACATTAAAAAATGGTCCTTGGGTGGTGTATGATTTTCATCACCAGGTGTGACTGTAATGCTGAGAGTTGGCTGCCTGAAGTGGCTGGAAAAATACAACGTTTAGTATCTGCATAGTTCCTGTGGCACTGTAATTAATGCACTGTAATATTTTCTGGGTAGAATTGTCATTAATATCAACTATCCATTTCCAGCCATTCCAACTTTTGAGTTTTTTTTTCCACACTTGCCATGTTAATTGTGAAAAAAATCTCAAAATTTGGATTGCTTTATAGAGTTCAAACCTTTTCCTTAAGCAACCAGTTTTTGAACTATCAGTAAGCAAATCCTATTTGTTGTTGCTGTTTCAAGTTGTTTCCTCAAGAAAGGTTTAGCAATATTAATAGTTTAACAAGATACTTTGAATTAGGTGGATAAAAACATGGTACTTTTAAATTTTGTAGAAGTGTACACTTCTTTGCTGCCAATGTCAACATTTTTGTAATATTAAATATACAAAGAAACAAGCTACGTTACAATCTACATGGTATGCTAAAGTCACAGTAATCTGGTCAACCATTAACACTACTGGTTGACCACTGGTGGGAAAAAACCTTACTACATCAAAGCTAGAGTCCTGTTATTATTAGTATCTGTTTGGATACAAATTATTACAAGATATATTAAGCTAGAGAGCAGCATGTTCTCACATAATTATTCAAATAAATTAGAACAAAACAGTATAGATAGTGGCCAATGAGGGCAGAAATTATTGCTTAGAATTCTATAGTAAGGGTTTGCTGGAGAACTTGAAGAACTGAAGTGGGCTGAAAGTGTGTCATTCAAATTTTTGGGGTTTTTATTCCATCATTATACTTTAAATTAAGATGGCTGATCAAAATTTCACAAGCTTCTTTAAATTTGCATTCATACCAGGTTTCTGTATGATGTAAGAAATTTCCAATCAATTTCACCTTTCCAATAAATTTGGTGTATTGTGTTAAGAGTGTAATCTGAATCTGAAAGGCCAGCTTCACCAAAATGGTTAAATTTAATGTGTCTTTTTTTTTTTTTTTATACTGATAGGAATTGTGCATCCAGTTTCACCGATATAAGGTATGTTAGAGGTGCAATAGATTCGGTATATCCCATGGTGAGCCAAGGGAGAAAGGGATCCTTGAAGAAGTTGAATAAGTTTTTTTATATAGGAGGTGAGGTTTAAAGGTAGCATTAAGGTTGTAATAGTGTAGAATTCTATTTATTTTATCCGATAACCCTTTAACGTATGAGACAGCCATGGTTTTACTGTAATCTCTATTATTTGCATTTTTTATGGTATTTTGTATCTTGTATCTATATACAAATAGTCTGGTCAGGAATATATTTCAAGCAAACTTTGTTTGCTTACACTTGGATAAAGGATTAAATAAGAATATAATTTCTTGTCAAGTATAATTTACTCTATAAAATTTATTTGATTTTGTACGAAAACTATAAAATGAAAGAAAGGATAAAAGCACAGCTGATGATAAAGAAAGAAAACTGGGAAAGAGAATAAAGGAAATGGTGGGTAACAGGGTTCCTTAGTCTTGACCATTTTACTGTTCCTGGGACTATACAATTTCACTTGTGAAAATTATTTTTTAAATATATTTATTATATTTCAATACATCTCGGTGATATTTTTTAAATATCACATGGCCAGCCATATAAGGACTTCTGTGAGAAATTGATTATGTAAAACAATAAGACTGGTGATTATGACAAGCTCAAGAGAAAGCTTGCAGCTATAGCATAGAATGAGGAACTGGATGGAAACGAGATCAATGGCCTTGATGGCATATCACATTGCGTGCGTGCATGTATTGAGGGAATGTTCCAGGGAGTAAATTAATGACAGCGCTACTACTACTAACTGACATACCTCTTTAACATGAGTCTTAGATTGGTCCAAATTCCATGGGAGTGGAAATAGGACAAAATTGTTCTGCTGACTCAGGTCGAATTACAAACCAATTTGTTTGTCTGGAGTTATCATCGATGTGTTAAAGAGACTAGGTATATGTTTCAGATTAGTGAGGACTAGGATTCAGAAATGGGTTAACAATAGCAGCATTCTCTTTGATGGTGGATTTACTAAAGAAATTGTCTTAGAAATCTACTTATTTATTATAACAAGGTGAGAGATGCACGGAGAAGGGGAATGAATACACAGTGGTATATTTAGATTTTGCTAAATCCTTTGGGAGACTGTTACATGACAAGCTGGTAATTAAATTGGAAAAGTGAGGCTGGATAATAAATTAGTGAAATAGATTAGAGAATGGCTGTCTGATAAGTTGTGAAGCATCAACAAGTTGTATGGGTGGGTGGGGGGGGGGGGGACATCACAGAAGAGGAGCATCATTGGTGGAATGCCCCAAGGGGCTGTTTTGAGGCTGTTGCTGTTTAATTTGTATGTAAATAATAATGGGAAGGGCTTGAGTAGTGATATACAAGTGTTTCCAGATGATGCAAAGTAGGGAAAAACTATGAGGAGTAGAACAAATGTTGTGACTTTGCAAGTCCTTAGTGAAGTTCACTAGGACTTGTTCCCACTAATGACTTCAAACGGGTTACACTATAAGATTGGTGGGGATATCGTAGGAGGAGATGAGGGATCTCAGGCTGTTAACAGATAGGAAAATGAAATTTGGAAGATATTTTGCTAAAATTGTGAGTATAACATACTGCATTATGGCAATGATGCAGAGAACACCGGCATGTAGGAATAAGGATGTTGTCATTCCAATGTATGAGGCTTTGATCAGACTGCATATGGATTACTGTGCAGAGATTTGGTTATCTGGTTTTCAAGAGGATGAAAATATGCGGAAAGGGTTCAGAGACAACTGACTAAGATGCTTTCTAGTCCCAGGAATGTTGGAGACAGATTGAGGAAACGAAATCTGCAGTCTAGTTGATGGAAGGAAGGAAGGGGAGGAGTAAATGAACAAGACATAAGTTGGCAAGAGATTATTACCAGATTAACAGAAATGAGATTTTTTACAGAATGAATGGAGACAGGGAGAGTAAGAGGCCGTTGAATGCTGAATAAGCAAGAGGTCTCCAGACACTGTATAAGGAGGGTGTGAGCAAGGGGGTTATAGAATAGGTTTTTCAGTGGAGATTCGTAGGTGGTTGTGGAATGCATTATATGAAAGTATAGTAGATGTGGAGACAGTAAATGCATTTAAGTCCCAGTATAATGAGGCTCGTGTGTGTGTGTGTGCGCGTGCACACAATAGTAGTTGAGATGCTACAACGAGTTGTTTGATTCCACAGAGGGTCTGATGATGATAATTGCCTATAAGCTATATAATACTATTTTACTAAAATTAAAAATTATAAAAAACAATAAATTTGACAATTTTCTGTTTCAGATTTGTAAATTTAAATTTATGAAAGGTCTCTAATCTCAAGCTGTTTTTTCTGGGACAAGAAAGATTCAAAAATCTAAGGGACGTCATCCCTGGAATTCACAAGTTAGAAACCTTAATTGGTAATCATACACAAATGACAAAGAATAAAAGGATTGGCAGGAAGAACCACATAAAACTAAAGACATGAAAAAGGACAATGGAAACAATAATGGAAGACATAAGAAAGAACTGGCAGAGCAAGAAAATTATAAAAATAATGATTTAGTTTTGAAATGTTATGTTTCCTTAAATTAATATCTCCTACCTGAAATCACAGAGCCACCATAGTTCAGTTGGTTTCAACAAACCCTCTGACTGGAGAGTAGAGTCCTGAGTTTAAATCTAGTCTATGACATAAGGAACCTTTACCAGGGCTTTTCAGCCAAAACGTGAGTTAACTGGTTTGCATACAGAGGCGGAGAGTTTAATCCTGAAAAACTTTCATCCCTCAAAACAGGCAACTGGCTGGTGAACATTTATCTTGGATATAGGATACTAACTGCAAGATGGAAGAGATTAGAGCCTCGCCAGCTTATCTTTCTACTGCAGAATATGGATATCAAGAGATCATAAATAATCATCCTCCTGGATGGAGATGACACTTGACAGGAACTAAAATCATAATGAATTAAATATGTATGGTGTGTGTGTGCCATTAAAATAAAAAATGGCCAAAAACTTGGGCCATCAGTCAATTTTAAAAATGATCACTTCTGCTTACAAAAAGGAAGGGCACACAAGCAATGAACAAGTGGTCTACATTAATAAGTCTTGGGAAAGTGATTGGCACAACTGATGTGAACATTAGTTACTTAAATGAACAAGTCCTAATTTCTATTATTAGTTATCCATCTGTGAAGATTTCAGGTAAGTGACATTTTAAATTTCAACATTGTGGATTTCCATTCATAATTTCATTCTATTCGATTTCTTTCTTATCACATAACTGTGTGCATTTGTACTTTTTATTTGTTGTATGTGTGCTCTATATATGATTCCTACCAATGTACAATTTCTCATCATTTCCTTTGTTCTTTTTCTTGCCATTCTATGCTCATTAATCTCAACTACAGATTTCTCCTTTATTTTACGTTTAAATACAAAATATTGAATAATTTTATGCAGTACCTCTAACAGGATTACTCCCAACAGCTGTATTTTGTGACAGCTGCAAGATCGTTTGAGGAAATTCAGTATGAAAATTATGTGCTTTTACTGTTTGCAAATGACTTTAAAATATTACCATCTCTCTGTTTTATATATTATTATTATTATTATTATTATTATACAGGTATCTCCATGGAGTCAGAAAACCGATCTCAGAAGATCAGTTATTCACACGAAATCTATTATACCTCTCCTTAAACTCATTCACTGATGAAGCACTCACAACCACTCTGGCAACAACCCATTCACCACCCTCCAAGCAAAATAGTCCTAAACACTCTCGCTAACCACACTCTTAAACAGCTTCTAGTGACCTTTGTTCTCTCCCTTCTTGTCAGGTACTTAAAATATTCTTCAGTGTGAATCTATAAAACCCCTTGAATAACTTTAATGCTTCTATTATGTCACCTTTTTTTTTTCTTCTATCAGCTAATTTTTGAAGTCTACAGACTGTCAATCTACTCTGATAGCATTCCACAGACCTGCCACAATCTTTGTCACTTGCTTCTGGATGCTCTCCACAACTTCATCATCAGCTGGAAGTCCAGATGTGGCTTTATTAAAGTCTTATATAGTGGAACAAACACCTCTTTATCCTTGTTTGTTACTATGTTCTTCAACAACTATGTAATCAGATCTGCTGATTTGGTTACCTTTGCAATATGCCCTCTAAACTAACTCACTGTCCACAATCACCCCCAAGTCCCTGGCCCCATCAGTTTCATGAAGTTCAGTTCCATCAGTATAGTACACAGCTTATCATCTCTTCCCAAAGAACAATCACCTTAGACTTTAAACTGGCAGCCATTTACCTTTGCCCATACTGCTAGTCCATTTAAGTCTTCCTGCAGGATCTCTGCATCACCTTAATTTACCATTACTCTTCCTGGTTTAGCATCATCAGCAAAGAACTGAATATTTCCTGTCAAATCATTTCCTATATCATTAAACCAAGAGATGACCAAGTACTGAGCCCTGTGTTACACCCTGTGGTACAATCCAAATCACCAGATCCATCACTATTTGCTCCTATTTATGCAATAGAGATACATGCGGAATCTTGTCAAATGCTTTTGCAAAGTCTAGCAATATCACTGAGTAGCCATTTACCTTATCCAACTCCATTGTCACTTGATTATAAAAAGTAAGCAAACTGCTAAGATTAAGACCTACCGTTCACAAATCATGTCCCTTATAGGTTATATTCCTATCCACACAGTCCTGAATTCTTTCTTTCACCAATACCTTAACCACTACTCCTGAGATGTTGACTGGCCTATAATTTGATACTTTTCAAAGCACCTTCCCAGTACTGAGGCTTAAATTAAGTGGCTTGGTCAGAATGAGCTGATAATTCCCTTGCACATTATCGTAATACATAGGCCGATATGTCATCTACTACCATGGCTATGTTCATATTGAGGTTCTGCAATATTTTAAGCACCTCCATTTCTTTAACCTCTATTCTCTTATCAATGTCACATCTGGAACTGCAATATCACCACCTAGATGGTACACCCCTGCAAAATGATTACTCAATAATTCAATTATTTGGTTTGGTTCTGTTACTTAGGGATTTCTTTTGGCCTCATAAGCTAGCTGTCTCTCAAAATTAGCTTTGGCATTCCATACCATACAATATCAATCTTCTTCCCTGTGCCTTATACTGCTGATGGGCATGCTGATCACCTTTTTCTTTATAATCCCTCTTTGTGTGCAACTGCTGCTTAATGAAGCTATTCATCTAACTCTTACCTGATTCACCCCTTCTGACTCTAGGTATACATTGTTATACTGCCTTCTTCAACCACCCCTTCACCACCTCCCATGCAACAACACTTATCTCCCCTCCAAATTCTTATGCCATGGATTGTAGAAAACTGACTCTTCAGCTTGTTATAATCACCTGTTTTGTAATTCCACATATCCTTCATAAGAGAAAATTCTGCATGTCTGGCAATTTGCCAGGTCAAGACTGCATGATCACTTTCTTCCAAGCAGAGGCAGCATCTAGATTGATTAGTGTTAAGTACTCCAGTGCAATGATCAGTTCCAGCACTTTAGAACTTCGTGTACATCCATTATATGTTAATTTTTTAAGTAATTTTTCAAGTAATTTTTCTCTCAACAGCAGTATAAATTCTATTTCCTTCCCTGCCTGTGACAATTCCTCCTCCTCCTCCTCCCAATCTATGTTCCCATATTTGAGATCTCCCATAATAATTACTCAATCTGTACTCATCATGCTAATTTGGAAGTGCATGTTATCTACATTCTCCTATATATCCCCCCTAGATTAAACACATAGTGGCCACTGAATCGAAATCTTTATGCAGATGTATGTAAACATCCCTTACACAGTGTATACAGAAACTACTTAGGCACGTGCACTGCCATGTGTTCTAGGCAACTATTTAAGAATGCTACTGGTCAGTAATCATCAACAGTATTGATTGTAATGAGAAAAACAAAGGATTTTTCAGAGTTCGATAAAGGGCTTATTGTGGGTGCCCTTCTGGTTGGATCCAGGATTTTGAAAACAGTTATGCATATGTAATTTTGAATTACATATTTAGTCATGTTGACCACTATCACAGCAGCCAGTGCCAAAAACTCCTCACCTTTATTTCGAATACTTTTGGCATTAGTATACATAATCTATAATAGCCCCTTCATCCGACAACCTTCCTTACACATTGTTAGTTAGCGTACTAAACTTAAGAACTTGCCATGTTATATTCCAGATCATGTGATCACTCTCCCACTTACTAACCTCTAGATTATGTAGACCCACACCCACCTGCATTTCCCCTAATGCTGCACAACTGAACAACACTTTATCAAGACTCCTAACATGAAATCCATTCCATGCAAGCCATCCACCTTATATAAATCATACTTTCCAACTCATTCCACACATCCACAAACTCCACACCGTTCCTACTGCACAACTTGCACGGAGACTCATTCACAATCATAGCTCTCCGTCTGAGCTTGCTTCTATCATACCAGGCAAGGTTGCAGATAAATGTCAGTCCAAAGAGATAGCTATGATCTTGTCTGCTAATGTGTATTGCTGAGGATAAGGAAAGATGACTTAAGATCCTTTTTGCTAGAGAAAAGGTATGACTGCATTTTAGCAGCAGCACTGAAGATGAACAGATTATCAATGCTCCAAGATGGATAATATGGAGTCATTGGTTGTAGATGACTTTGATGTTAGGGATGTCTGAGAGCTACATGGTTTGTCAAAAGGACAGGATGAATAGAGTGTGCTATCATTAGCAAAGCTGCAGATATGATTCATGGTGATTGTGAGTAGGTCCTTTATGTATAAGAGAAAGAAGGTAGTGTAGAAAGGCACCCTCAGGCATTCCTGCATTGATGGCAAAGCTCGAAGAGATGGGCCATCCACCATGACACACAGCGAATGACCAGAGAGAAAACTGGCTATCCAGTTACAGAGGATGTTAGGTAAACTAAAGAAAGGTAATTTGCAAGGCAGGCCTCAGTGTCTAACATGGTCGAAATTCATGGAAATATCATTGGCAGTAGAGCACATTTCTTCCAACCTTCCCATTTATTTATTTACACATATGGATTTGTGAAACTGACAAGTGAAATGTACAATTACAATCTCCAGATACAAATGATGAAATCTTATCACGTAAAAGTTCACTACATAAAATGCACGAAGTACATTCCAATTCTTCCTTTTTTTTTTAAAAAAAAAAAAAAAGCAAAAGTAATGTGTTATAATCAAGTCAAAGAAAATTATCATCCTACTGCACCAAATATGACAAGACTAAATGTTCTCGCAACGCATCACAACATGAATGTAGCTGTATCCAAGGTTTTATTAGAGAGCAGTTGTGACTTTTGTGAAATCTTGATCCATTAGGGGAAACCCATTTCACTTTGCATCATCATCTTCTAGCACGAGGAGGAGTTCTGCTGATACTTCGACGAGGACTGTGAGAATAACATCTTCGTGGTGAACGGGACCTTGAATCTTCTATTTCCTCCATAACCACCACCACCACCGTGAAATTGGCGCCATGGGCAATCGTTTACAATATGAGTAATCGTCTGTGCCACGGGAGAACAATCATAATAAGGGTGGTCGCATAGCCCCCATTTATGTAGTAGGTAGCCACATCTGCCCTGGTTAGTTCTGATTCTGTTGATTGATGACCAAATGTTCCTAGGAAGAGCACAGGGATCTTCTACCAGAAAGCTGTTTATTGGGAGATTGTTGGACCAGTATTCTCTCCACATGTCAGGTGTTGATAGCAGGGTAGCTGAAGAGAGTTCGTCCATGACACAGAGAGACTTTCTAGATTTTAGGCGAAGACCAGGTGGATATACAAGACTCTGGTGCAGGGGAAAGAGTGGACTGCTCATTGCTTTATTAAATTCTTTAAAACAGGCTTGTCTTCTCTGTATATTTGGTGGAGGAATGTTAGATAGGACAGGCAGCCAGGTGAGAGGGGTGCTTCTCACTATCCCACTAATTGTGCGAATGGTAGAGTTTAGCAGAGTTTTCCATGACATGTTCAGTGATGTAGACTAAGAGATCAGCAGTGAATCTGCATTGATGGAAGCCATACAGATAGATAATGATCAAATGGTGAGTTTCTAGGCAGTGAAGAAGTCAACTAGATAACTATAATCATTATTCTGGAGAGAACTGAGTTGATGGTAATTGGTCAGTAGTTGGGTGGTAGGGTTTCATCTCCCTTTTTTTTGGAATGGATTGGATAACACAATGTTCCAATATAAAAATGAAAGAAACAAAATAAAAGTTGCATAAATTCATATGGAGAGAAGAAGCAAGCAATAAGAAAAGCCTCATTGACTATGTTATTGTTGATAATAATGTTCTGGGTGCAGGACACTAGAGTGTACAGAGGATTTGAAATTGGAGGTGATCACCATTTAGTCATGAGCAGGATAAAATTGAATTTCATATTGAAAAGAAGAACATGTAAGAAAGTTAAAGTGAATTAAAGTTGAGCAGCTCTCAGATGTGAACTGTAGACTAAAATACATAAGTTTTATTCTAGAAAAAATGAGAGTTTGAGAACAGTAACCAAACCTTGGCGAATCAGTGGCAAGCACTGAAGAAAACGCTACTTGATTCAGCCAGAGAGGCCTGTGGTGAAGTTGTCTGCAAGGATAGAAAAATCAAAACTCCGTGGTGGACACAGGAAGTTAAAGAGACAGTGAAGAAAAAGAAGAAAGCATATCAAAAGTTCCTGGCAAATAAGTCAACTTGTGCTCTTAGACAATACAGAGACAAATGTAAGAAAGCTAAACACTGTGTAAAACTAGCTAAACAAAAGTCATGGGAAGACTTTGGCAAGAAGAAAATAAATATCAAGAAAGTGGCAAAATATTCTGGAGGCTGTTGAAGAAGCTCAGAAATGGAGGAAAGAGTGCTGGAAGAGGAATTAGAGATGATAAAGATGACATGAAGACTGGAGAAAAAGATATCCTTAATGTATGGAGTAATTACTTCGAAAAATTGCTAAATGAAATGAGCAGTGATAGCACAGTGGTAAAAACACTCAACAGGCATGCAATCAGGAATACATATCCATATTTAAAATAGAAAAAGCCATCAAAAGCCTGAAATATGGAAAAGCAGCAGGAGTAGATATTAGACCCACGAATGCTCAATTTTGTCACGTGCCAACCAAAATTTTGGGGAACATATTATTATTTGATGTCTTTTAAGTATTAGGAGAAGCTTTCAAATAATCAAAAATCACACTAGAGCAGTAAAATCAAAGAATATTGTAAGAGTGATTAATGTAAGTCATGTAAGATTGAATGAATTTAAAAACTAGTGACAGAATTTTTTCTTAAAAGTTCTTCTACCCTGTTGATGAAGTGGATATTTTTATTTGCCTTTAAGTGTAATTCTAGCTGGCATATACAACCCCACAATCTGAAGATGATATTTTTAACATCAGCAAAAAAGTAAACAATAGTTCTGAATTTTTTTTTTTTTTATAAAGATCAATCAGACATACGTTTTTTTCAAGTTTTGCAAATTTCAAATTATTACAGTGCACAATCTCATAGTCACTTTACTTGATTAAAGCACAATAAAAGAAAATAAAATTAAAGATATTCTTTTATGAATTTTTTATAGTCTCAAAAAAATCAACATTTTATTATATGCCTAAATTAAATTACCTTTATAATTCACATTTACAGCAAAAACAAAACAGTGTACATGCACAACAATAATACACTTGCCGCTGCTTATTTCTGCGTACTGGCAGATGTATGTGGCAAATATATGTTTGAATGGAACATGTTTTGGCAAAGTTGCAGCTGGTGACTTTTCGTATACTAAATATATTAAAGATCATAAACTTGAGATGATTAATAAGTTTTTAAATAATGAAAAGTTTTTATATCAGTGATGGAAATGTTTTGGTGACTAAACACAGTTGTTTTCTATCAGCTGACTCATGTCATGTCATTATGCCCCTCAGCCAATGGCTAGAGATTCTTAACTTCAGCTGTAGTTTTCAGCTGCCTGGCCTTGTTCCTACAGTGGGCTATGTATCTGTTGGTTAGTTTCTTTCGTGTAAAACAAAATTTAATTTGTACACATTGTAATAATTAAAAAAAAAAAAAAAAGTTTAAATAATTATAAGCGTATAAAATGATGTCACCTGTAAATCGTTGACACACCAGCAAAATTTTCATACGTGCCACCTCTGGCATGCATGCCATAGGTTTGCCATGCAGGGTCTAGGAGGATCGATTCAGTCAGAAGTGCCTTAGAAGCATGAATTGTTAGATACAATATTGGAGTACTGGCAAATAATAGAGTAATCTAGAGGAAAACTGTGGATAGGAGATTAATAATAAGGTAAACTTAAACATCTAGTGCTCATATAGTAGTTTGAACATCCCATGAAGTACATAGCAAGAAAAAGAGGATATTTATTAGGGAATTAAGGTACAGAAATAGAATTTTCAATGACAGTTTGGAAGATTTCTATATTATAAATAGAATAAATAAAGCTATTGTGCAGTTGAAAGGTGACATTTCACATAACCTTTCAGTGAATTTTCGTTCAACCTACTTCAGTTGTGTGTGTGCATGACATACTTTTAGAAATGGAAGGAAATAACATACATTACCGGCATATTTTGGTTTTTTTATTTCCAAAAAGGCAAACGAGCTGCAGAAGCCAATAAAAAAATATGCAGCGTATACAGGGATGGTGCCTTAACAGAACATGTATGCAAAAAATGGTTTGCCAAATTCAGTTCTGGAGATTTCGACGTTAGTGATGCGCCTCGCGCCGGTCACCTGACCGAGGTTGATTCGAATGTTGTGAAGGATTTCGTCGACAAAAATTCATCGCAAACAGTGCACTAGATTGCTGCAGTACTGAACATATCCCATACAAGCGTTGAAAACCATGTTTCAAAACTCAATGTTTGGGTGCCGCATGAATTGATTGAGGCCAAAATAACTGCGCGCATTTTCATCTGTGATTCGCTGCGATGTCGCCAAGAAAATGACCCATTTTTGAAGCGGATGATTACGGGAGATGAAAATTGGGTCGTGTACGATAACGTGGTACTTAAAAGATCGAACAAGAGCGAACTGCCACGAACATTAGAACATTTGTTCACTTTTTGGTTACAATTTGAATTATTTTCGCAACTATTAGATCAAGTACTCCATCTTTAAGAATAAATGCATTTTTGTGAGCTAAACAAAAATGGCCGAAATCAAGTAAAATATTAGCAACTTAGTCTTTTTATTTTGGTGTCATTCAAAACTGTGATCCCCAATTATGAATAATTACTATCTCTTAAGCCTTTCACAAAATGCTGGAACATTCCACAATTAAACCACACAATTTATGCTGAAACACATATAATAATAATAGCATGTATTTTTTGTTAAATAATTATTCAAGTAAAATACACACTGTGTCAATTACTTGTAAACATTTTTCTCAATATATATCTGTGTTGCAAAATACTGATTATGTAAATGTGGCCAAGAAATGAATGCATATTGGAAATATTTAGAGCATGATAGTGTAATTGATGCTAAGTTAGCACCTACTCTTGTTGAAATCATGGCAGAATAGTTACAAAAAAACAAATTAATTTCTTCAATGAATGACAGAATTTTAGATGCACAGCACAAGAAAATACTGATGAAAAGTCCAAAAGACAGCTTGTTAAATGAGAAGAGGAATAGAGAGAATTAAAATCTGGGTAGCTGAGAAGGAGTGCATAGCATGGGGGGGGGGGGGGATTTAAAGTTATGGAATAATATGGATCTGTATTATTTCCATAAATCTGAGGAATAAAACAGAAGTTTATTTAAGAAGTCCAGTCTGCTAATATATATATATATTTTCAAGTTACTTGTTACATGAAATTAAAAATACCAAGATATTGTATACTTGGTTTTAATCCTTTATTCAAGTGTAAGCAAACAAAGTTTCATCTGAAGTATTTTCAGGACTGGGGTAACTCGTGGTAAAAATGGTATTGACTTCACATCACTTGCCTTAGTATCCCATAATGCAAAACACATCTTGCAGACATGTATAATGCTCTGCATTATGGGAAGGGTCACTACCCAGACTGGTTTCAACCTTTATTGAGGCCTATTGAGGTTTAGCCCTCAATAGGCCTCAATAATAGGCAATTGTTTTAATATTGGTAATAAACCTGAATATGAGATACTTACTTTGATGCTTGTCTGCTAACATAATTAAAGACCCAGAAATATCCCTTCTTCGATAAAAACACATTACTTTGGCTTCCACATTTCCATTTGGCGTCTAAACATAAATTTAAAATTTCAGAGATAAGGTCATAAAACAGCCAGAAATTCTTTAGAAGTCTTTAAACAATAAATGATTATTATTAAATTAAATAAAGATGCTATATAAAATTTGAAAGCTGCTGAGTACTATCTCTTTTATCAGCTTAAAAAGGAAACATTACTATGTGTTATATCCAAAGTTACATAACATACCATATGAATGATAACAGTAACAATTTAAACAATAATAACACTATTAAATGTATTTAAATATATATAGCTTAAAGAATGGGAGAGGAAAGGTTAGCAAAACAAGTGTTCTCTGCCAAGGTGGCAAGAAAAAGACCCAGAGGAAGACTAAGATATAGATCGATTGATACAGTAAAAAGTGCCTAAGATAGAAATATAAGATCTGATAATGTTGGAGTCTTGACGGGTAACAGATTGATTTGGAAGATAATTGTAGATAGGAAGTTAGTAATGATGTAAATTTTGCATGTAGTACTATCATATCCTATACACCCCTTGAGGGTAAATGTCAGGAATTAAATGATGACACACACACACACACATACACATATATAAATTAACTGTAATTAAAATAAAAATATTTCATTCCTAAAAGGAAATAGGTGGAACTATTATAACCTTAAGTTTATTGAAAATTGCTACTCAGCCAGATGAATTCAGATCTACCAAAACGTTTGTAGTTATGGGTGATGATTAGAGTACAGCAAACTGCAACTCTAAAAGTTCAGTTTTAGAAACATGTCATGTTCATAACCCTAAGCTTGTATTACTACGTGACATAGTCTTCGTTTTACAGTCAATTTTTCTAAGCTGTGGGATTATGACAACAAGTTTCTTATGGAAAAAAACTGGTACGAGACTTACGTATAACCTGTAAAATGCACTGTGAAATGTAAAAAATGCACAGAAATGATGAGGGTTTCTTCTGACCACATCTGGACTGTACTCAGATTACCCTAATGTTATCTACAACTTTTAACCTAAAGATAGCGTGAGGTTTTAACAGATTACAAAAATTAGAATGCGTAAGGAAAGCTTTGCAACATGTGTATGGAAAATAACAATGGGTGGCCCCTAGAGGCAGAGTAAAACTGTATTTGTTAGGCATAGATTTCTTTCTAGCAATGGTTAGTGTGGATCTCCCTTGATGAGTCTTGGAACGCTATGGAGGGCTGACTGATAATAAAGAACAATGCCCAAACCTCATCCATTTGTGCTGTGCCTTATTACTAGGTTATAACCATCTGGACACTGAACGAGGAAAGATATGATGGCAAATTGGATCTTAGATGAATAACTGTATTCGACACTGCTATAAACCATACAAATATCATGGTACAACATGATGAAAGTTAGTCATAGGTGAAATACATGGATGAAAAGTTCAGCTGGCTGAACTTTCATAGGGGGAATCCTGTGAAGCTGTGAAACAACCTCAATTCAATGAAATTGAAAACAGCAGAATTAGCAAAAGATACATCAATGGAGAAGAGGTGGAGCAAGCAGAGAAATCGTAAAAATATCACGTTGATTCAATATCTAACACAAAATCTAGCATTCAATATCTATCACAAAAATAAACTTGTTTAATAGCAAACAATTTTGAGAAGTGTACAAATTTCAAAAGTGAAAATTAAATAATGAGATTTATTATTTAATTATATACTGAATACTTTATATCCTGAATACTATACTGAAAAGAAAGAGGAAAGAATTTTTTTTAAAAAAAATCAAAATGGAACATATGTCAGAAATGAATTGTAGACTCAAACATACAAATACTATTTTTCCATGACTGCTAGTCAATAAATGACAAGCAGTCATGGAAAAAGAGAAAGCATATCAAAAGTCACTAGTTAGTAAATCAGCAAGTGCTCTGAGAGAATATAGAGAAATTTCTATATGCTCTGAGAGAATATAGAGAAGTAAAAATTTTTTTTACTTCTGGAGAAAAGTAAAAAAAAAAGTGAAGCAGTGTATACATGGAAAAGTAGCTGGATTGAACAAAAATAATGAGATTTTGGTAAGAATATAGAACATAAATATCAAGAAGGGAGCAAAATATTCTGGAGTCTATTGAAAAAACTTAGAAATGGAGGAAAGAGTACTGTAAAAGGAATCAGATATGAGAGAGGTGACATTAAATTAAAGATGTACTAGATATTTATAGTAAGTACTTTGAAAGACTTATTTTTTTTTTAAATATTTATCCCACACGAGAGTTACAAGACCTATAGCACATCAGTGCCATGTGTCAGGTGCAGATTAGGACTGAGAAAGAAGAAATCTACTCTAGTGACCTGTTTCTCATCTTCCTCATTTATTCCATCTACCTCTATCCCCTCAGGTTCAATATGTTTGCAGTTATACTGAAAATGGTTGTTGAGCAGCTATTGCTCTTGTTTTAATAAGCCCAAGTAAGTGGAGGAATGATGTTTGCCAATTCACTGGAGCAGTGACCATGAGCTACCTGTAGAAGAGAGCTAAAACACTGTGAGATAGTGATTGAAGTGAGCCTGTGAGTCAATGAGCCACTGCTCTCCTCTAGACAACATCAAGAATTTTTAGGAAGGTGTACCACCTCAAATGTGGTGCCATATTTTCTAGGACTTTTCCATAACAATGGATGGTTCTGTATCAGCTTCATCCAAATATAGTAGAGATTTTGTATCTGTTTCCTTGCCCATGTACAGGTCCCTATAAAACCCACCACATATTTTCATTATTTCTTCTCTATTGTATTGTACTATTCCTTGGTTATTTTTCAATTTTCAAATACATTTAAGGTTAGATTCCAGGTAAAGGGAATAAAGCAATGCTCATATAAAAAGGGAAATAAAACTGGATATGAAAATACAGAGGAATTTCCTTGCTGAATGGTCCAGGTAAGATTTATGCAAGCACTGTTGAAAATATAACTGAAAAGAAAATTTGCAGAAAAGAAACTTGGAGAAGAACAAGTTAGGTTCAGGCTAAATGAAGTTGTGATGATCACATTTTCATTTTAAAATAAACAACTGAGAAATCATGAGAATATAATAAGAATATGTACTTAAGTTATGTAGGTCTGGGAAAGGATTATAACAAAGTACCAAGAAAATATTTGTTCACAATAATAACTGAATTAAAGGAAGATGGTTTGACATAAAATCAGGTGTAAGACAATGATACACACTATCTCCGCTCTTATTCATAATCTATATGGATCACACCGTGATGACAAGCAGTAATTAATTCTGATATCAAACTTGTAGATGTTTATATCAATACTTTATTTTATGCATAGATGATGTTATACTCTTGAATTTGTTGCCACTTCACAGGATTCTTTAACTACATTAAATAACTGCTATAATAAATTTGGAATGAAAATCTGCAAAAAAAATAAAAACCTACAAAAACAGGTAGGAACACTGAAAATGTCAGCTACATCCTGAATAGGAAAAGTTAGAACAAGTAAAACATTTCAGACTGTTTAGGCACAATTGTTGGTAAAACTAGGAAATTACATACAGAAATGGATAACAGAATAAAAAAACAGGTGGCATGGTGGAGAATGAAGTGAATACATTTATATTGAATAGAGAGAAATTAGTCAAAACACCAAACTAGCTGCATACAAGACAATGTTCCAACTAATTTTAACGTATGGATCTGTGAGTCTGAGAAAAAAATCAGGACAGTACATTGATGGCAGAATTGTATTAAAACTGAAAATATTAGGAAGGAACTTAACATTTATAGCAATCAGGAATATGTTAGTATAATTAATCATAGGTGATACAGTCACTTATTATTCTAAGGGCACCTCCATGGAATCGAAAGACTCATTGCAGGAGACCCAAACTATCCATACAATCTATCACGCCTCTCCTTGAACTCATTAACAGATAAACACTCACAACTAACTCTGGCAACTCATTCCACTCATTCACAGTTCTCCAAGCAAAAAATCTAGTCCTCACACCTTTATTCGACTTCCAGGGATGACCTCTTGTTGTGGTCCCTGTAGCCAAGTGCTAAAACATTTCCCCTGCATCAATCATATAAAACTTTTAAGCATCTTAAATGTTTCTATTATATCCTGTTTTTCTCCTATCAACCAACGTCTGCAATCCACACACCTTCAATCTATTCTCATAGGAAACATTCCACAAACCACTTACCATCTTCTGGTAAGTGGTTTGGTTGCTTGTCTCTGAATCTTTTCTGCATCCTCGTCCCTAAGAAATCCAGGACACCAGACCTGTGTACATTAATCCAAATATGGATTACACTTAAACAGAATGAGAGAAGAACTATTAGAAATGTAGGTGTTTAATGTCGAGATAGCAAGGAAGGCCAGATATAAGTCAGTGTTTTTCAAACTGAGTGTCATGACCCATTAGAAGTCCTCGTTAGTGGGTGGTGACCAGTGGTGAGCTATGAAAATTTTAACAAAGTGCTCGCATCGTCGAGCAAAAAAAAAAAAAAAAAAAAAAAAAAGGCACTACTAATTATATGAAGAGTCAAAGGCTTCAATTCGGTGACATGAACTTATTTAAGTTAAGGGATATTATATCCCATATTGTTTCTTAGCCGAATAAGAAACTCAAAGAGTTTCATGCTAAATATAGAAACTATATAAAGTTCGGCGATTCCAAGCGTAATTGAATTAGCCAAATCTTATTCAGCTAAGAAACAATATGGGATATAATATCCCTTAACTTCACCGAATGATGTCACCAAATTTAAACCTTTGGCTCTTCATATAATTAGTAATTTATTAGGACACCTTCTTGGATTCTCATAGAAGAGATGCAAGTTCTGTTCGCTACAAACTTGGTATTAACTAGGTCTACCTACTCACTGATGAGACCTCAATAAAGGTTGAAACCGGTCTGGGTAGTGACCTTCTCTCATAATGTAGAACAGTAATACAGCTCCTAGGAGCTAAGTTCACATTATGGGTAAATACCAAGAATAGTGATCGGATTTTGCTCCACCTTTACTATGAGTTGCCTCAGTTTGCACTACCAAATGGGTCAAGTGTTGCACTATCCAGGTATTTGCTTACGCTTGGAATCGCCAAACTATATTTCTATATCCGGCATGAAACTCTTTGAGTTTCTTATTTGGCTAAGAAACAATATGGGATATATCTCTTAACTTAAGTTCATGTTGCCGAATTGAAGCCTTTGGCTCTTCATATAATTAGTAATTTATTAGGCCACTTTCTTGACAATTCTCATAAAAGGGATGTAAGTTCTGTTTGCTATAAACTTGGTATTAACTAGGTCTACCTACTCACTGATGAGACCTTAATAAAGGTTGAAACCAGTCTGGGTAGTGACCTTCTCTCATAATGTAGAACAGTAATACAGCTCCTAGGAGCTAAGTTCACATTATGGGTAAATACCAAGAATAGTGATCGGAGCTTGCTCCACCCTTACTATGAGTTGCCTCAGTTTGCACTACCAAATGGGTCAGGTGTTGCACTATCCAGGTATTTGCTTATGCTTGGAATCGCCAAACTTTATATACAGTAAAATCCCTTTTTTTACACTTTTCAGGGGACTGATGGAAAAAAGTGTAAATAGCAGGAAATGTAAAAAGACACTAAAAAAGACTAAAAGATAACTTACTACTAGTATGTGAGTTTACATACTAGATTACAAAATTTATTAACTGAAAATAAACAAATTTTGAGTTACTTACATTTATCTATTTAAAAAAATTTTTAATTGTTGATTATCTTCGCTTTTCGGTTTTTTTTTTGTTTTTTTTGACAATGTGCCAGATTGCTTTGCATTGAGTTCAATGCTTGACCTGTTTTCTACTATTGTGTTCAAAGTGGACACGGAGCGTCCAAGATCTTTTGCTAAATGCACACGTGTTCCGGCATGCCAATCTGCACATCGCAGAATTGCCATCTTTTCTTCTACCAAAATACATTTTCTTTTTTTCTTTCTCCATGTTACTAACATGGATAATCCACCACCACAACTTGAAAGCAACTTTCAGACGCTAAATTGCATAACAGAAATTCTGCAATATCAATTCATATTGTGATTGAAAAATCACGGTGTCGCTCATCACTACATTACTGCTTCAAGCATGCAAGTCACTGTGATGGCGGAAACGAAACTTACAGCCGAAAGCAACGCCATCTGGGAACAGAAATGAGCATATTTCCGCAGAAATCGATTCGAAAATCGGTATTGCCACCCAAGAAAAAAATGCAAATCACGGGAAATAACATCCACATCAAGTTGTTAATGGCGGGAAAACAATATATATCGGAAGAATAGGCCTTACGACGGGACCAACGGAAAATGACGTATATGGCAGGAAAATGTAAATTGCGGGAACGTAAAAACGGGGTTTTACTGTAGTTTCTATATTCAGCATGAAACTCTTTGAGTTTCTTAATCGGCTAAGAAACAATATGGGATATAATATCCCTTAACTTAAATTATTAATACAGCTTGTGTACAAATTCCAATCAAAAAGTATGAGAAGAAAATCAACTTCTAAAGGGTATCATTTTTAAACAAACATTTCATGATCTAAACATGAAATATTTGCACACAATCAACTGTGTTAATTTATCTTACATAAGAAAAACATTTTTTAACTATAAAAATATAATAAGAATGAAATCTTTGATAATCTTTTATAAAACATTTGATATGCTACTGGTTTTACCATATGATTAGCTACCAGAAGGGAAAAGGGTAAAGATAATGCATGAGTTTATTTTATTTTCAAACTTGGACGCATTCGTTATAGAGGAGTTGAAACAATAATTTCAAATAATCTATACACTGTGAATAGGCTAATTTTTGTTACGTTACCGTATGAGTTTGTCGCTTAATATGTTTCAAAAAAAAATTATTTTTTTTTTAAATAAAAAAGTAAACGAAAGTAAAGGCTTGCAAATTTGAGAAAAATTTAACAAAGGGCTCGCACGAGCCCCTTATAGCTCACCACTGGTCGTGACCAACATTTTTTAAAATGAAATATAATAGAAAATATCACAATAAATCTGATAGATTTCAACTTTAACACACTGACAGTAGGCAGTGTCAAATATTCCGCAATTCCCTTGAAGAGGGAGCATGCTTGATGGTATATTAAGTCCCTTCTACATTGATCACGGACTTTTTTACAAAGTTTTAAATATATAGAGTATTAGTTTAAATGTTTTCGATTAAATTTTAATTGTAAATTAGAGTTGTCTTAATGATAACATATGGTATCTTCAGGAGAGAAATTGTTTATCATTATGCAAAGTTAGATCGTTTTCATTCTAGATGTCTCATTTTACACTAAATGTAGCTACATATTTTACATAGACTAATTGTGTCTGTACTGTATTTAGTGGTACAATAAAGCCAATAAAGCTACGTGTTTTTTCTTGTATTTGCAGTATAGTGTCTCTGTTTATTCCTACGAATACAAATAAATCCTCCTATATTTGATGGCAAGCACACCAATGGCATTAAATGAAATATATCCTAATTTCTATCTAATAGACTAAGGATAAACTTCATCCTCTAACATATCCTGGAGTGTATAAAGTTCCTTGCGACTGTGACTTGGCCCACTATGGGTAGACAGGAAGATCTGTTAACTTGGAGAAGTTAACAGAGCCTTGGAGAAGAATATAAAAAATATATTTGCTACCATTATTATGGCAAGGCAGGACACCCCCCTTCACACAGGATTAGATGGAAGAATCAGTGCTATTTAGAAGTCATTACAGATGTGAAAGATTATTTTTAGAGTCAGCCATGGCTATGAAGAATTCTCCTAACTTGAACAAGTATGGATGCATTAAGTTGCCGAAAATTTGGGAGCTGTTGTTACTCAGTCACGTATAAACTATAGCATGTTGCTCATAATGAATGTTTATTTTCTTGATCATATAACTAGAGTAATTATTTGGACAATTGATCAAGTGTTAACTAATAAATATTTATTAAACCTACTAGTTTCACCAAACTTTAGCTGTTGGCATCTTCAGGGTAGAAGCAATTAGGTTAAAAAACATTGAAAAAAAAAACATTAGGTTAAAACCTAATTAGATCTCTTAACACACAGGAAATGAACTTCAATGCAAACTAAAGAACGTTCCTTAGCAACAACTAGTTAATCATGTACATGCGATAAGTGCATCACTCACATTCAATGCTATTTTAGTTTGTAACTATAATTGTTAGAATTTTACAGTTATTCATATTTGTATAATGTTTTATAACCTAAGTGCTTGTACCCTGAAGATGCCAACAGTTAAAGTTTGGTGAAACTAGTAGATTAAACTGATTTAATATATATTTATTCGTTAACACTTGATCTATTGTCCAAATAATTACTCTATAACATGCTGCTTTTTGTTCTGAAGATGCTGATTTGAAATTCAGTGAAATATAAGCCAGTTAAATAAACACCCTTTATAAAATAGTTTCTTTGGTGTTGTTAATACCGCTAAAAGAGGGTATAAATTTCCTAATTTCTGTTTTTTGAATGTTTTATTTAAATGTTAAATTCTTGTCCTTTTGGCAAAGAGTGTGGTACATATTCTTATCAGTTTAATATCTGATATAGGCCATAAGATATTAGGCTAATTTTTGGAAGTTGTAAAATCTTGCATAGAAGGATTTTGTACAACAATTCCTTATATGCTGATTTTACTGGAAAACGAAAACCCATACAAAATACTTGTAGTTAATTAGCTAAATTTTTTATGTTAATGTAGTATAGAAATAATTCAGAGTAAACTGTTAGATATTGTGACCGCCAAATTTCTGTAAAGAACAAATAAAGTTAAGTCTAAATTTGATTGTAACAAAGGAAAGTTCCAGACAAACAAATATTCCAGACGGATTAACTTATGACCTAAGGCAATCACTATCGCGAAGGTCAAGTATGTATGGGGTTTCCAGCCTTAACATAACAGCGAAAAAAGGTGGCAGGAGCAGACCCATGAAACACCCAAGGAAAAATCGTAGCAGGACCCAAGGTCGATGGAGAGATATAAAAGGGGAAGGATCGATAGATCAAGGCTCCCCTTTCCCGCAGGCAGTTGAGAAGGTTCTTTCTCATTTGTGGCTTGTGGCACTTAGGCGCGCACTTTTTGGTTTTTGTCATCGCCTCTACCCAGACGCTGTTCCGGCTCTCGGTTTAAGTCCTCGATGCAAGGAATTCCAGTGACTTGCCAATTCAAGGTCGCACTTCGACTTCCTGCCAACAAATGCCTGAAAGTAATAGAAGGCTCAATTATGAAGTAATGATGGTCAGTTCCGGAATTCCAGCCGCCAAGTTTCCTAAAGGTCTCCATTGATGAAATGTCTTCGATATCGTAAAAGGCGCCCAATAGTGAGCTATATCGGAAGGTAAAAGATGAAGATAACGATATAAAAGATCTACTATTGCAGACTAGATGACGAAAAAGTAAAGCCTTGTATAAGAATTTTCTAGAAGTGAAATTTGTGGTAGAAATTACTATTGTGTTGAAATTTCGTTAGAGTTAAGAACAGTAATAAGGACTCTAGATCGTGAGTTATGTTTTTGTGAAATAACCTGCTGAGTTATGTGTGTTAAGATAGAATTGATATAAGTGACAGTTTAGAGTGCGTGATATAATTTAATGTCCGAGTTAAAATATGATGTAGTATGCACAAGTCTGTTTTACTGTATGAATAATTTGTGGGAACAATTAGTGCATCAGACCAATTGTTTAAAGGAGAATTGTAAAGCTAGGTTGATTAATTTAAATCCAAGCTAATATTGCTGAAAGGTATAGAGCCTGAGAGGTTTTGAATGTTTAGTGTTAACTTTTAATGTACATTCAATTAGCATGCATAAATTGTTTTATTTGTCAAATAATTTGCCTGATATTCGTGCATACCAATGCACTGCTCATAAAAATCGAATTTGTGTAACCTTGAGAGATAAGTAGCCACAACTGATAGACAGAAATTTTGCGTTGCTCAATTTAGTAATAAGTACAAGAGAAAAATGACGTGCCTTGCTGAGTGTTTTTCTTTGGAAGGATATTCAACTCCTATCTATGAATTTTGATGGTGCAGTCGAGATAAATAAATTTTCAAAATTCAATTTAGAAAAAACGCCAGCAGTTCAGACAAAGAAGTTGGGCTTCCAGCCAGAGGCAATTTCTTAGTTCTAAAGTTTTGAGCATGTGAAGAATCATTAATTAAGGCCTTGAGACAAGGGGGGGATTAAAGTTGAATGAGACGATTAAAAATAAGAGACTAATTCAAGCAAAGTATTTAGAGCTCGGAGGTACGACTGTATATCAAGTAGAGTACTTAAGTTTAAGTAAAGTAAAATATTGAGTGCAGAACTTTTAAACAAGTACAATAAAAACAAATAAGAGTAATATAGATTTTACAATGGCACAAATGACATTGAATTTTACAGTGTCAAAGTGCTTGAGACTTGTTCCAGCTCTGCTGTGAACTGCCTGATATTGTACCTCAGTCCCCTCAGGGCATCACTCATCAGCCTTATATATATTAAGTGTGTCTGTGTGCTGAGTCGAGATGTAAAATGTAATTTATATTGTGGGTCATGGTCAGAAAAGTTTGAAACTGATCTAGGTAGATTAACCTCCTTACAGGCTGACGAGGATGAAATAGTGAGACCAAATGGGACTTCTTATTCATGTTATTCAATGGGTGTTACAGAATTGTATCCAGATTTAGTTGGACGTCTATAGACGTCATGGCTGGTTGGGGTGTGCACTTAGAAGATGTAAATATAAGAACTGACAAATAAAACACTAATATGGAAGGAACTGCCACTAAGAAGTTAGTACTAATATAAACTTTTCATAGTGTACTGTCAGAGCATCCTGTATACTGCTTGAGAGTTGATATCAAGAAATTATTGATGATCAAAATTGAGAGGATTGGCAACAAGAACCAAATATCTGACTTCTAATGGCAAAATTTCAAGAAAATATTGATTCTGACAGGGAATCATGCAGTGAAGTTGTCAACACAAGGTTTTGATGAACTCAAAAAGACAAAGAGGATGTCACTGGGAAAGAAGAAATCATATGGAAAGTTTCTTGCAAGTCTGTGTCTTCAGAGAATACAAAAAGATGAAGAAAAAAAACTAAGTTACATGAAAGCAGATAAATACTTGAACAATCAAACTGTTGTTTGATTTTAGATTAGATATGGAGGAAAGAGTACCTCAGATTCTTTTCTGAGGTACTCTTTTCTCCATTTCTAATGAGGTTAGTGTTGAGATGTACTGGATTGATCACGATTTGCTTTGATTCCACAATTTTTTTTTGAGATCATCATAGCATCTAAAGATGTTCTCTAATCTGTTCCATGTGACTGGGTGAGTAATAGAGTTTTCTTCATTAATGTCAACAGAATTGAGAACGTGATTAGACAGTGCGCTGCTGTGATATATGTGATGTCTCTAATATGCTCTTCCAGATATAATTCAGTGGATTTTTCAGTCTGACCAAAAGAGGAGATTTTGCACTTGAAACAAACATGGTAAATGCCTGGATATTTTAAGCTGTTATGTTTTTGTTTAAGTGTACTGAATAAGGAAAGGAGCTTGTCCAAAGGAACAAAAGATATCATCATCACAATCAAATTATTGATATATACCCACAAGGGGAGTACAGGATATGACAGTACTACATAAAAAATTACATCATTACTAGCTTACTATCTACAATATTCCTCCAAATCAGTCTGTTACCTGTCAAGACTCCAACATTATCGGATCTTATATTTCTACTTTTTATTATTGTATCAGATCTTATATTTCTACTTTTTATACACTTTTTACTGTATCAATCCACCGATATCTAGGTCTTCCTCTGGGTCTTTTGCCTGCCAACCTGACAGAGAACACTTGTTTTGCTAATCTTTCCTCTCCCATTCTGTTTAAGTGACTATACCACCTGAGATTAGCTCTGCTAACGCATTCCTGGATGCTAATAGTGTCAAGTTCTTTCCTAATATCCTCATTTTTAATACGATATTGCCACTGATGCCATCTGTTCATGGCCCTAATCTTTCTCAGGACTCTCATATCTGCAGTCTCTATAGTCTTTGGTCAAGTGTTTTACTTCTGACCCTGCTCTCAGATCCATAATTTAAAATTGGCTTGAAGACTGTCTTGTGTACAGCTAATTTAGTGTTTTGGTTAATAATTTCTCTCTTATTCCATATAAATGTATTCAGTTGACTTTCAACCATACCAGCTTTGTAGATTATGTTGTCTATTTCCATATTTAAGTAACCATCTTCACTAAAATTCGTGCCTAAGTAGCTGAAATGTTTTACTTGTTCTATAGGTTCTCTATTCACAATGCAATTGATATTTTCAATGATTCTGCCTATTTTCACTGTCTTTGTCTTTTTAATGATGACCTTCATACCATATCTATTACAAATGTTATTCACTTTAGTCAGGGAATCTTGCAGACTTGTACCAGATTTATTGAGAAGTATAATATCATCCACATAAAGCAAAGAGCTGAGATTAATATCTCCAATTTTAATATCAGGCTTAATACCACTTTAATTCATAATGTGATCCATATAGATAATGAATAAGAGAGGGGAAAAAGTACATCCTTGTCTGACACCAGATTTAACATTAAACCACCTTCTTGTTCTTCCTTCAATTCTAACTTACAACTCAAAGAAAGACTCAAATTTCTATTGCTTGATATAATGCCCTATTAACACCATATAACTATAGTGTTTTGAATAGCTTCTCACTTGGCACCTTGTCATATGCCTTTTCCAGATCTGCAAAACTTAAATACAGATCTTTGTTATATTTCCAAGATTTCTCAACTATCTGTCGTAAAGTGAAAATCTGATCCTGACAGCCTCTGTTTGGCCTGTATCCAGCTTGTTCTTCACCAAGCTTCTCATCCACAATTCTTCTCAACCATCTCTCAAGTATACTTGCATATATCTTATGAGGAACACTCAGTAGGGAAATACCTCTGTAATTCTCACATTCAGTTTTATTTCCCCTTTTATATATGGGTACAATGAGAGCTCTACTCCAATTATCTGGAATTCGTTTGTCTGTTCAAGCCTTCTGAACTATGCGGTGCAGCAACTATAAGACTTTTATGCCTCCATACTTCAGAGTTTCTGTTCGAATATAATGTACTCCTTTTGCCTTTCCACATTTCAAGCCTTTGATGGCTTTTTCTACTTCAAGTATGGGTATGTATTCCTGACTGCATGCCTGGTCAGTGTTTTCTTACCACTGTGCTGCCATCACTGCTTGTTTCATTTAGCAATTTTTTTGAAGTAATTACTCCATACTTCAAGGACATCTTTTTCTGCAGTTTTCATGTCACCTTCATCATCTCTAATTCCTTTTACAGCACTCTTTCCTCCATTTCTGAGCTTCAACAACCTCCACAATATCTTGCCACCTTCTTGATATTTATTTTCTATGTTCTTGCCAAAGTCCTCCCATGATTTTTTTTAGCTAGTTTAACACACTGTTTAGCTTTCTTACATTTGTCTCTGTATTCTGTAAGAGTAAAAGCTGAATTATTTGCCAGGAACTTTTGATACGCTTTCTTCTTTTCCTTCACTGTCTCTTTAACTTCCTGTGTCCACCACCATGGAGTTCTGTTTTTTCTCTGGCTGAATCAATCAGTGTTTTTTTCAGGGCTTGCCACTGAATCTCCAAGGTTAGATTCCTGTTCTCAAACTCTTTCATTTTTCAAATTTGAGAGCAGCTCAACTTTTATTCGCTTAAAAACTTTCTTGCATGTTCTTCTTTTCAATATGAAATTCAATTTTATCCTGCTCAAGACTAAATGGTGATCACTTCCAATTTCAAATCCTCTGTAAGCTCTGCTGTCCTGCATCAGTGGGAAAACCACTATCAACAATAACATAGTCAATGAGACTTTTCTTATTCCTTGCCTCTTCTCTCCATGTGAATTTATGCATATTTTTATGTTGGAACATTGTGTTAGTAATAACCAGTCCATGTCCTGAGCAGAAATCCAACTTGCCATTATTATTAGCTTTGCTCTTTTCTCCAAATTTTCCCAATATCTTTTTTTGTATGTCTGAAAATCATTTCCTACTCTGCTATTTAGATCCCCAACAAGGAACACCTTTTCCTTTTTCATTGTATAACCTTCTGTGGGACCACAAGCACAAATAAGTCTCATTATCCAGTTTCCCATCATATTTTCCCACATCACTCTACTTGAGACTGCCTGCCATGGAAGAAGATTAGCCTAATTTTAGCTAACTTAGGAGAAACGAAGCTGATATATGGTAGATATATAAACTTTTACATCATTTCTATCTTCAATATGGCAAGGAGGTGGATTAAATAGTAGCTTTCTGTCTGTTTAGAATAACCATTTTTCTGAAAGGTTGTAAGAAGAAACTGTAGTTCTTTGTTGATATCCTCTTCTTCACAGAGGAGGGAGCGAGCATGTTTGCCTAGTGTTGAGATAATGCCAAGGTTATGAGGCAGATAATAATACGATTGTGCATGAAGATATCTATTGGTGTGAGTGGATTTTCTAGAAATGGAGATTTTTATTTTTCAATTACACGAGTGAGTTTGACATCCAGGAACAGGTGGGAGTTAAATCTGAAGTAAATTGAATTTTCAGGTATTGAGATGGTTTAGGAACTCTTTCAAGAATTCAGGTCCATAACTCCACATTAAGAAAATATCATCTATATATCTCTTCCATAACCTAGGCTTTAATGGGAATGAAGAGAGCTTTTCTCTCAAATGTTTGGTTGTGCTGAATTCTCAGTGCGATTGGGAATCCAGCACAACCAAATATCAAAATTAAGTATCTTCAGTTATATACAAAAGCTGTAGTATATCATAACGCACTAGATGTGGAATCTACACAGGAGAAGAGACAGACAATGATGAACTCAATTTCTATAAATCATACATTTTTGGTAGTGATTTCCTTTTATATTTACAAGTGCAAGCTAAATGGCATATAGCTCAGCTTTAGAATAATGCATTTAATGGAACCTAAATGAACATAATGCAGTAACAAAACACAGCAATACAAACAAGGTCTCGGATCTCAAACTATCAGATCCTCAGAGTGTGCTCTGCATGTATTAAACACTGCAGGTATGGATGGAGTATGAGACTTCCTTTGCTAGAGGTTGCATGATTGAGAAGAAACCTGCCATGAAGGAATGCTCTTATGTTCAATGCAGTTAACTTTGTCAACATTCATGCCAATAGCGTGCATAATCTTAGGAGTCTGGCTCAAGGCTATTTTGAGTGTGGTTGTGTTCTGATGCGCAGAAGTGTCGAAAGGTCTCGCATCTGTGGGCATACAGTATAGAGTTGTAAATCTTTTAAATCTTTTATTGTTTTGTATTCCTTATTTATTTTTTTAAATGATTTTTACAATAATTATGGCTGGCAATTTAACAAACAAAAGTGGTCAATCAAACAATACTGGAAGACAAAGAATTCTGAAAAGGTTTGACAGAAATGGGGTGAAAAATTTCATACATCCCCCACCAGGTAGAGCTAACAATTTACAGAACACACGATAAATCTGATCAGACTGGGTCCATCTGTAATGCGCCAAAGAGTGGTCGACTTGTCAGTGTTACTATTTCTAAAAATGAAATGTTAGTTGCTCATGCATTTACTCAAAGCCCACAAAAAAGCATCTAGTGAGTAAGGCATTCCCACAGATTTTGGGTTGTCTGATGCAACGTTTAAGAATGAAATTGTATCGGTCTAGATTAATGAGTGGATTATTATAGGATGATCCAGATCGCCTTTTACTATGCAGTAACAGTGTGATTTTCTTTCATAAAAGAAGAGCACTTTTCTGTGCGCCAGTCTAGGCTGTTTTATCTTCAGTTCTTCTTTTAAATGGTCCAACAATGATGCATAATAGACTTCTGTTATTGTCTTGCCCTTTTCCAAATAGCCTATCATGATAATTCCTTGGGAATCCCAAAAAACAGTGGCCTTCACCTTCCCAGCTGATAAAATGGTCTTTGCTTTTTTCAGTGCTCTTTCACCGGGCATTGTCCACTATTCTGACTGCTGCTTGGACTCAGGTGTGTAGTGGTGGATCCAAGTTTCGTCTACAGTCACAAATTGATGCAAAAAATCCTGCGAATTGTGATTAAATATCACCAAACACTGCTCTTAAATGTCTTTTCGCAACATCCATTGTGCACACAGCTTTTTCATGTGAAATTTTTCGTGCAGGATATTTTTAAATTTTTAATTTTTTTGCAGTTGGCAGACTTTTTTTGCCTGAGTAGTTTGGGTTTTTGATAGTGTGTGTGATGCTAAACATATACGTGTTCTACATTATGAGAGAAGGTCACTTCTCTCATAATGTAGAACAGTAATACAGCTCCTAGGAGCTAAGTTCACATTATGGGTAAATACCAAGAATAGTGATCGGAGCTTGCTCCATCCTTTCTATGAGTTGCTTCAGTTTGCACTACCTAAATGGGTCAGGTGTTGCACTATCCAGGTATTTGCTTACGCTTGGACTCGCCGAACTTTATACAGTTTCTATATTCGGCATGAAACTCTTCAAGTTTCTTATACACCCATTCAGTTGAGATGCCTACAATCTCAGCAATCTCACGCACTTTCACTTGGTGGTCTTCCATAACGATACCATTGATTTTGTCAATCATCTCCTTCGTAGTGACCTCAGTCAGATGAAGCAGGTTCTGGACGCTTCATCTTCGATGGACTTACGACCACATTTAAACTCATTTATCCAAAAATAAATAGTCTCTGTTCATAGGGACTCTGCTGGTGCAGAGTCCTGAACTGCATCTAACTCGACTTTGATCTGAACAGCCATCCACTTCTTCAAATAAAAGTGTTTTATCACTGCACGAAACTCATTGTTCTCCATTTTTATGAAAAATGTGAACACGGTCATTTTAAATGTTTGCCAAATGAGAACTGCTTGTCGCATGTGGCTAAAATTTTGCCATGGGGGCATGAAAAAGATGATACATGCCAACACTGGTATGAATGAACGAAGTGTGTCGTCATCTATTGGAAATTTACTAAACTTTTCAAAGTTTATAAATATAATTAGATGTATATTGTTTATATAGAATTATTAAATTTATTAAATATATTAAATTTATATAGTTTTAAAAATTGCACCAAACCCATGTAAGAACAAAGCAAAAATTAATATAGATACTAGAGTGAAACCTTTATCTAGCTGAGCAGAAGCTTTGCAGTTATACACCGAAGAGCCAAAACATTATGACCACCTCGTAATATGATGTTGGTTCTCCACATGCCCAAAAAATAGCTCTTATCTGACAGGGCATCGATGCTATAAGATGTCTAAAGGTTTCATCATGTAGTATGTAGTACTGAATCCGTTTACTCCTAAGTTATGGGGTTGAGCCGCTGCAGGAAGGCTCAACCACATAACTTCCAACACAAAGCACAGATGCTCAACCGACTTGATGTCCGAGGAATTTGGGGGGGGGGGGGGGGGGGGGATTACCTGGAAGTTTTCATCATGTTCCGCGAACCATTCTTGAACAATCCGGGCAGTGTGGCATGGTGCATTATCCTGCACACAACCAAAAGGGAAAACTATTACCATGAATGGATGTACCTTGCTGCAATGTTATTTAGGTAGGTGGTAGATGCCCTAGTTTCCTGCACATGAATGACTGGAACCAGGGTTTCCCAGCAGAACATTGCCAAAAGCATTACACTGCTTTATTGGTCTGTTTTCGTCCCAAGGTAGCTTGCTCCACCTTTGCAACGAGTTGCCCTGGTGTGTACCACCTTAACCCAGTCCTGAAGATACTTTCAGGCGCAAACTTTGTTTGCTCACACTTGGATAAAGGATTAAACTAAATTTATTATACTCTAACCAAGTGAAAAATAAACTTTCAACATCTTTCTCTAAATCCAGAGTAAATTATTAAAAAAGGGTGGCACACCAATTGGCAATTCCTATAGGTAGAGATGACCTGCTAATGCTTCTGCTTAGTATCTCCACTTGGGCCTGGCTCCCACTGAAGAGACCTCAATAAAGGTCGAAACTAGTCTGGGTAGTGGCCCTTCCCTTAATGCATAACATTAGACATATCCGCAAGGAGATGTGTTTTGCATTATAGGAGATACTGAGATAGGAGTGTTGGTAGCTTGCTCCACCTTTGCAACGAGTTGCCCTGGTGTGTACCACCTTAACCCAGTCCTGAAGATACTTTCAGGCGCAAACTTTGTTTGCTCACACTTGGATAAAGGATTGAGTAAAGGAACTCTGACAGCATAAGAAAAAATTAACAGAACAAGAAGCAGAAAAACACCAAAGCAGGTGAGACAACAATAAATAATAATAATAACAAGGTATATCAATTAGAATATAAGAAAAAAGATAGAATATAACATATTCATTCGATCTCAAAATCTATGTTTGCCAATGAAGTCAATAATTCGAATATCCTGTGCAAATGTAATGGAGAAACAGAAAAGAAAAGTAAAGGAGATGATAGTTCTTGATGGAACTAATGAATTAAGTAGCACTATATATAGCATAAGAGAGGATATGTAAGATCAGTAGAGAATGCAATTAAGAAAAGGGAGAGAGCGAAAACTGTTAGCTCACTACCGATATATGACAGTACCAAGTTAAGAAGGGCTATGATAACAATGATTCAATGCTCAGGCTGTGTAGAACAAATGAATGCTAGTTTCTGGATGAGTGAAGTCAGTGAGTTTGACAGTATATAAAAGACTTGATATGAGGGATGGCCTGCACTTGAATGCATTTGGCATCAGGAGCCTGAAGAAATTATTTAGTGAGTTGAGAATTAATGCAGAGAGAGAGTCAGGGAAACTAACCAGACCATCATGAGAGGAATGGTGAAATTGTGTTTATAAGTTCAGCTATGGTATGCAAACATGACAATGACATGAATGCCACTGAATATGGTTATGAATCTGGTGATAGAGTGGAAACGTACGTTCTGGGCTCAAGCTTTTTGAATGTCTCTGTGAACGGAAAAGAGAAAGTTGACCAACCAGGCCAAGCAGACCGTGTAAGAACATCTACGGGCTACTTGAAATACTGTACATCATGAAAAAGCCAGGAGGTAGATAATCATGCCTATACATAATGCCACAAGCATCAGAAACGAAGGGATAGAGTTTGCTATCTTGGTGAATATCTTTGGGCCTGGAATCAGTGAAACCCGGCTATCAGTCATGAGTAGTAACTGGAATCAAATATAAATGGTATAGTATTTTGAGGAAGAACGTGATAAGAGAGGAGGAGGTTACTGCTAATGATATCATATGCTCTATGTCTGGTTAGGATAGAAACTCATGAAAGCAATAACAGTAATAATGTCCCATGTAGCAGCGAGTTTGAGGCTATGTGGTGTGAAGTCAAGACTAGCGGGATTAAATATGTGGTGGGGTTCTGCCACAGACCTGGTAGTTCATCTGCCAGGGACAATGAAATGTATTGTAAAATTAGCCTGATGGGTACTAAGTAAATAATTATTATGGGCAACTTAAATTATCCAAGCATTGGACAGAAAAAAAATTGCATGATAAGAATGAAGGAGAATTTATTAAGCTGTTGCAAGACAACTCTATCAAACAGCAAGCAAAAGAAGGAACTTGAGATCAAAGAGTATTAGAGATGAACATAGTGTCAGAAGGTATATCAGTTAAGAATGTGACTATTTTGCCACCAGTTAGTGACAGTGATCATGCAGCACTGATCAGGGAAATACCTAACTATGTGGATGTTCCAATTTGGAACATACATCCACAGGTTACAAGCTGAACTACAAAGCCAGAAATTATGACAAACTCAGAAAAATATTATCTTTAGTTAGTGAATGGGAAAGATATCTGCAATGCATGGGGAAGCTTTGAAAAGGTGCTTAAATGAAGCAGTATCTGTAGAATTTGAAGAACAGATATTGTAGACACGAAATGGATTTGCAATCTTATTGAGCAAAAGACCCATTAAAAGAAGAAAATGTTGTAGGAGGAATATCGTGAGAACTGGAGTGAGAGGAGTTACGAAATATATAAAGTGCAGACAAGAAAGTTATAAGTATTGTATGGAAAACTATATCTGAGTATGAAAAGTAACTGGCTAAGGGACCCAAAATAAATGTATCGCCATGCGGCAATTAAAAGAAAAAAATAATGTAGAAGAATAAAATTAGTGAACAAAGATGGTGCTCTTATGTCAGAAACAAGATGAGAAGACTGCATCTGAAGCTATTTGAAGTGGGCACTCAAATAATGAGTGCCAACTTCACTTCACTATGTTACATAAACCAGGATTATGTAACAGAGTTATAGTGCTATCATTACAATGGATGAAGAAATGGAGGTGTGTGAAAATGAGGTTCATGAGCTGATACATGACCTGCATTAAGAAACAGGGCAAGATGAGATATCAGCATGTGTGCTAAAGGAATGTATAAACATGGTCCTTGACATATTCGTATAGCTTGAATCTCAGCTCAGAAAGGTTCCCACAGGAATGGAAAGAAGGTATGACAGTTCCGTTGCACAATGGTGCAACGGAAAAATTACTGACCATGCCTAACTAATGACCTATCAGCATCTTTGGAATGGTCATGAAGATAACAGAAGTTAGTAAAAACTTGTATATAGAAATGAGTTGAGAGACAAGATATACTTTGCAAAGAACACATTGGGTTTACTCAAGGGAGGTCATCTTTTTTCAATTTGCTCATATTATATAATAATGTTATATCTGTGTTTAAGGTACACAATGACACTTTTGAACTTTGCTAAGGAATTTGACAGGATACTGTAAACATAATCATAATTTACAATTGTGAATCTTTTTACAATTGTTTCTGTACATTAGAATTTTTTCTTGTTTCAGTTTCATAACCATATATGATCACCCTTTGCCCTGTGACCGATAAAAAAATTAATATTATGTTAAAAAAATAATATAAAATGTCTCAAATTTAATAAAGTTCTAAGATTTTGATAACTGTAGTAATTTCAATAGTATTTTATTCTATTTCACAACTATTAAGTGTACAGTAATATGAGTTATTGCATGTAATAACATTCTCCTTTCAGTAATAACAAAGTGGCATCCATTACTAACATCTCGATGACCTCAGCTGAGCAAGTAAGCAATCACCGAGGACTTTGATGGGAGATTGACAGCTGACAGAGAGTGTTCAGTACTGAGGTAACGAGAAAACAGGAGAAGGGGAGGTTTGAGAATGAAGACCAAGAAATTTTGTTTTAGCAAGTAAAATTTGACAACTGGAATATATTACTGCCAACCACATGTGCAAGAACCCTGGCTGGCACATTGCCAAGAAGCGTCGATTCATGTTGAAGGGGAAGAAAGGAATAACATGATGTATGAATTCATCACCAACATGCAAAATCACGTACTTTATATGTAAAATTTTCCAACTGTTGTACAAAATAGTTACCACTTTGATTACCCTATTATCAAAATGGATTCACCCTCTTCTGCCATGCTCAGAAGTGTCAGGGAGTCTTGCATCTGTGGTTGGACAGTAAATGGACAATTCTGAAAGGAATTTTTGCAAAGTGAATCCTATGACTGACATATTGATACTGTAAACAAGTGAACAGTAACAAAAGGAGATATTAAACAGACATTCTATTTCAACATTTGAATAAATGATAAAATGGAAAATCTCATCAATATCACTGGTGTCCTAGTATCCCAAGGGCACTGGTGATATTGGTAAATTATGTTCTTAGAAACAAGAGATGGAATTACAGACATCAACTAAAAGCTGGCAATAATGAATAGGAGCTCTACTCTGATGTGAAAACAATATGTGCAGAGTGGTGGAATTAAGTTCAGCTAAAATGAACCAATAACAGAATGAGTCAGTGAGTGAATGAAATTATCCTCTAAAGATATCAAAAAAGCTGTATAACTGAGATGAGACCTCCACATGGTCTTTAAAGGAATGTGGAGAACCGACCAGGGCTTCTGACCTAATGTCCAATCCTCACCTTCTCGTGGTGCACCCTGTTGGGTATCTACATGGATACTGAACGGACGAGAATAGGCTGGCAATTTGGGATTTAGCTGACCAAATTGTATTCTTATTGGTTAAACCAAAATATAGAATGATGGTACAACATGACAAAATTTCATGCCGGCTGGGGCGTCGCCCGGTTAAACAAGGGCCCCGGTTGTTTTCGCCAGGGAACCAGGGAAACAGCGAAAAGTCAGCTACTGGAACAAATCTGAAAATAAACCCCAACTCAACATCACCAGAGTTAAAGATCGGTACTATCAACGTAAGAAGCCTGAATGGCAAAGAAATGGAGCTAGCTGAGGAATTAGATAAGTACCAGATCGACATAATAGGGGTGACTGAAACAAAAAAGACCAAAACTGGTGAGATCGTTCTGAGCAATAAATACAAAATGTTATATTCAGGCAATGACAATCAAGGAAAAGAAGGAGTAGCCATAGTATTCAACACAAAATACGAGGCTAATCTTCTTGAATGGCAGTCAGTCTCAAGTAGAGTAATGTGGGCAAATATGAGAATGGGAAACTGGACAATGAGACTTATTTGTGCCTATGGTCCCACAGAAGGTTCTACTAAGGTAGAAGTAGAGGAATTTTTTGACGCTTCAGAAAAAGCAACTGACACAATGAAAAAGGAAAACTTGGTCCTAGTTGGGGATCTAAATAGCAGAGTAGGAAATGATTGTGAGACATATAAAAATATTTTGGGAAAATTTGGAGAAAAGAGCAAAGCTAATAATAATGGCAAATATCTGTTGGATTTCTGCTCAGGACATGGACTGGTTATTACTAACACCATGTTCCAACATAAAAATGTGCACAAATTCACATGGAGAGAAGAGGCAAGGAATAAGAAAAGTCTCATTAACTATGTTATTGTTGATAGCGATGTTTTCTCCCTGGTGCAGGACTCCAGAGTGTACAGAGGATTTGAAATTGGAAGTGATCACTATTTAGTCTTGAGCAGGATAAAATTGAATTTCATATTGAAAAGAATAACATGCAAGAAAGTTTTAAAGCAAATAAAAGTTGAGCAGCTCTCAGATGTGAACTGTAGACTAAAATACACAAAGATTATTGAAGAAAAAATGAAAGAGTTTGAGAACAGGAATCAAACCTTGGAGATTCAGTGGCAAACTCTGAAGAAAACATTGATTGATTCTGCCAGAGAGGCATGTGGTGAGGTTGTCTGTAAGGATAAAAAAATCAGAACTCCCTGGTGGACACAGGAAGTTAAAGAGACAGTGAAGGAAAAGAATAAAGCATACCAAAAGTTCCTGTCAAATAAGTCAGCTTGTGCTCTTAGAGAATATAGAGACAAATGCAAGAATGCTAAACACTGTGTAAAACTAGCTAAACAAAAGGAGGACTTTGGCAAGAATATAGAAAATAAATATCAAGAAGGTGGCAAAATATTCTGGAGGTTGTTGAAGAAGCTTAAGAATGGAGGAAAGAGTGCTGTAAAAGGAATTAGAGATGATAAAGGTGACACGAAAATGGGAGAAAAAGATATCCTTGAAATATGGAGTAATTACTTTGAAAAACTGCTAAATGAAACAAGCAGTGATGATAGCACAGTGGTAAAAAATACTGACCAGGAATGCAGTCAAGAATACATATCCATACTTGAAGTAGAAAAAGCCATCAAAGGCTTGAAATGTGGAAAGGCAGCAGGAGTAGAAGATATTTGACCAGAAATGCTGAAGTATGGTGGTAAAAGTCTTACAGTGGTTGCACTGCATAGTTCAGAAAGCCTGGACAGAGAGACGAATTCCCAATGATTGGAGAAAAGCTCTAATAGTACCCATATGTAAAAAGGGAAATAAAACTGAATATGAGAAATATAGAGATATTTCCCTACTGAGTGTTCCTGGCAAGATCTATGCAATTATACTTGAGAAACAGTTGAGAAGAATTATGAAAGAAAAGCTTGGTGAAGAACAAGGTGAATTCAGGCCAAACAGAGGCTGTCAGGATCAGATCTTCACTTTACGACAAATAGTCGAGAAAGCATGGGAATATAACAAAGATCTGTATTTAAGCTTTGTTGATTTGGAAAAGGCATATGATAAGGTGCCAAGAGAGAAGCTATTCAATACGCTGCAGTTATATGGTGTCAATGGGGCATTATATCAAGCAATACTTAGTCTTTATTTGAGTTGTAAGTCAGCAGTTAGAATTGAAGGAAGTACAGGAAGATGGTTTAATGTTAAATCTGGTGTGAGACAAGGATGTACATTATCCCCTCTGTTATTCATTATCTATATGGATCACATTATGAAGGAAAGTGGTATTAAACATGATATCAAAATTGGAGATGTTAATGTCATTTCTTTGGTTTATGCGGATGATGTTATACTTCTAAATAAATCTGCAACAAGTCTGCAAGATTCTCTGACTAAATTGAATAACTGTTGTAATAGATATGGTATGAAGGTCAGCAATAAAAAGACAAAGACAATGAAAATAGGCAGAATCATTGAAAATGTCAACTGTGTTGTGAATGGAGAACCTGTGGAACAAGTAAAACATTTCAGCAATTTAGGCACGATTTTTACTGAAGATGGTAAATTAAATATAGAAATAGATAACAGAATCAGCAAAGCTGGTATGGTGGGAAATCAATTGAATAAATTCATATGGAATAAGAGAGAAATTAGTCGGAACACTAAATTAGTTGTATACCAGACACTGTTCAAACCAGTTTTAACTTATGGATCTGAGAGCTGGGTCAGAAGTAAAACACTTGACCAAAGACTAGAGACCACAGATATGAGAGTCCTGAGAAAGATTATAGGCGTGAACAGATGGCATCAATGGCAATATCATATTCAAAACGAGGATATTAGGAAAGAACTTGACATTGTCAGCATCCAGGAATGCGTTAGCAGAGCTAATCTCAGGTGGTATGGTCACTTAAACAGAATGGGCGAGGAAAGATTAGCAAAACAAGTGTTCTCTGCCAGGTTGGCAGCAAAACGACCCAGAGGAAGACCAAGATATAGGTGGATTGATACGGTAGAAAGTGCCTTAGACGATAGAAATATAAGATCTGATAATGTTGGAGTCTTGACAAGTAACAGACTGATTTGGAGGAAAATTGTAGATAGGAAATTAATAATGATGTAATTTTTTTCATGTAGTACTATCATATCCTGTACACCCCTTGAGGGTACATGACAGGAATTTGATGATGATGATGAGATATCAAAAATTAGTTTTATTTAGAAGGCTTTGAATCCAATTAGTTTTACAGTTAGGAATATTTACCTTGTATATAGTTATGTTTAGTTTTATTAAATATATATATATATATATACACATTTTTTTTAATGTGGTCTCGAGGTAATCATTTCCTGGATTCTAAAAATAAAAAAATAAATAGATTGAGTTTAAAAGTCATTACACCAATCAGATATGAATTGTTGCGAATTTCCTTAAATTGAATTAACATCAAGCATACACAACACACATACAAAACCATATGAAGGCTATTGTATAAACCAGAGAATATGGGATTAGAATATAAACTATTGACCATATGGCAGGCGACAGGTATCAGAAAAAAATGTGTGTTGGGGGGTTCTACCAGATTTAAGGTCTCCAGGGTGTACCTCAGGCAGTGCTGGATTAAGGGACAGTCTGACCGGCACCCCCCCCCCCCCAAGGAGCCAAAACTAAAGCTGGCACTAGTGTCTTAGAGCATGTGCTCCTTCTAAGAATAATGAAAATAATGATTCGCAAATTTCAAATTCAAAAATGACAGTTTACTTCCGGAAAACATCAAATTGGCGTTAGAAACTTTACACTTTTTAAAAGCAAGCAATTTGCAGAATATAGTTCCAAATACGTGGGTCGCATTGAGAATTTTGCTGACAATTACTACAATGGCAGCAACAGCTGGAAGAAGTTTTAGCAAATTAAAACTTATCGAAACATATTTGCGATTGACAATGGGGAGTGAGAGATAAATTCTTTAGCCTTGTTATCTACTGAAAATGCTGTTGCTAAGAAAACAGACATCAGTGAAAGAATAAAAACTTTTGCAGATTTAAAATCAAGAAAAAATATATCTAAATTATAAATGATTAAATTAAAATTACAGTGTAAAATCAATAATTTTGGTTTGTAATCAATTTTATTTGTTTCTTTTTTATGTAGTATATCTGATTGAATAAAAATGATAAGTAGAAATAATGAAGTTATGAAATTATTAATAATTTGAAAAAAATACTTATACTTACAAATAGAAAGTACTTAAGTATAAAAAAAAACTTAGGCGCATCACACACAGAGTCTGCCCATGCCGCAAAATTATCCTGGTCCGTCACTGACCACAGGGATCAGCTCTTTGATCACTGTTCTTTACTCTATATATCAATGATACTAGGAAGAACCTGACAGGATATTTTTATTTATTTTTTTTTTTTGGAGAGTCCATCCACGAGAGGTTGGTTAGTACCATGAACGGGTAATAAGGAACTTATTCACATTCGATTTGTTCGATTTGGAGAACATAAGGTGGAGGACTGTTCGAGGACAGCAGTAGAAGGGATAAACGAAGAAGAGAAATTTGTACTCTGGGTTTGCGGTTGAATTGTGAGAGGATGGAGAGAAATTGTTGATGCCAATTCTGATGAACAGTGGCCATAGAAGTATTTACAGAAGATACAAGCTGCAGAGAATGAACACCTGTGCAAAAGTGAGTGGAATGTATTATCGATCAATCTAACTGCTCTTTTTTGAATAGAATCCAATATTTTCATGGAGCTCTTAGGAGCACCACCCCCATATATGAAAGCAGTATTCACTGGTCAGGTGGATTTCTAATTTATATAAGATTAAGAGATCTTCAGAGTTAATTTAATGCCTTAAGAGAAAGCCTAATTTTTTGGATGCAAAGGAGGTAATAATCGTGATATGTTTGTGCCAAGAGAGATTAGAGGTTAGAGTTATTTCAAGAAGATGAATCTCATCTTGAGACTTTGCTCATGAAATTCGCAATTCGAATATTACTAAGTGTAAGACTGTAAGAACAGGGATCTTTTCTGTGGAAAAAAATGCAGAGCTGTGTTTTGCTGGCATGGAAGTTAATAATGTTATCCAAACCCCATTGATGAATGTTTGGAAGACTGGAATTTAAGGAAGCAGAGGTTAGATTTCTGGAGGTTATGGTGATTTGTGCTTTGCAGGGTCTGACAAACAAAAAGGAGTGTGATGTTCTGTCATCAGCAAAACTGTGTACTGGATTGGCAGTCAGCTGGAGTAGACCATTTATATACAGAAGGAAGAGAGTGGGCAAAGAAACAGAGCCTTATGGAACCTCAACATTATTTGTACAGATAAATGATAAGGAGCCATTCACCATCACTCAAAGTGAGCATCTGGCCAGAATGCTGGCGCTACCCAATTGCAGAAATCAGGGGACAGAACAAATGATAAGAGTTTTCTGCCTTTGTGCCAAACTCAGTTAAAAGCCTTGGAGATATCAAGAGCAACCATTTGAGATTCACCAAACCTTTAGAAGATGTTTTTGTCCAGGGATGGGTGATGTAGGTTAGTAGATAATGGAATCAATAAATGACATAAGTCATTTATTAAATGAGAGTCTTCAAGGTAGTGCAGGAGTTGGCCACTGATAGTTCTTTCCATAACTTTAGAAGAACTGAGGCGAGAGAAATTGGACAGTAGCTTATAGGTAAGGATTTCTCACCCTTCTTAAAGGGATAGGTTGTATATGAGCTAGTTTCCAGATTGCAGGATAGATACCAATGGAATAAGAAAATAGAAATAGGCACGATAAACTGGGAGTTAGCACTGGGGCACAGACCTTTAGAATAATTGGAGGAATACCATGAGGACCAGATTTTTTTTGGTATCCAGTTTGAGCATAATTCTTATCTCTTTCTGGAAAAAGATCAAGCATGGCAGTGAGTGTTGGATGTTTCGGGGACATTTATCATGATCAGCTATGCAAGAGTTGGAGGAGTAGAAAGTCAGGAGGTTGGCTTTTTCTGTGTGATGATGATGCAATAGTACTATATGCCCACAGATGGGGGAAAACCTTCGACATTTCTGCGCATGTCAGAAGGAGAATCCATTCCGATATTATGGTAAGAAATGCATTCCGTGGGATGGGTGTTTATTTTTATAATCATCATCAAATTCTTGCCATGTACCCTCAAAGGGTGTACAGGATATGATAGTACTACATGAAAAATTTACATAATTACTAACTTCCTATCTACAATTTTTCTCCAAATCAGTCTGTTACTTGTCAAGATTTACTCCAACATTATCAGATCTTATATTTCTATCATCTAAGGCACTTTGTAACAGTATCAATCCACCTATATCTTGGTCTTCCTCTAGTTTATTTTCCTGCCAACCTGGCAGAGAACACTTGTTTTGCCAATTTTTCCTCACTCATTCTATTTAAGTGACCATACCACCTGAGATTAGCTCTGCTAATGCATTCCTGGATGCCGACAATGTCAAGTTCTTTCCTAATATTCTCGTTCTTAATATGATATTGCCATTGATGACATCTGTTCACACCTCTAATCTTTCTCAGGACTCTCATATCTGCGGTCTCTAGTCTTTGGTCAAGTGTTTTACTTCTGACCCAGCTCTCAGATCCATAAGTTAAAACCGGTTTGAACACTGTGTTGTATACAGCTAATTTAGTGTTCCGACTAATTTCCCTCTAATTCCATATGAATTCATTCAATTGACTTTCTACCATACCAGCTTTGTTGATTCTGTTGTCAATTTCCATATTTAATTTACCATCTTCACTAAAAATCGTGCCTAAATAGCTGAAATGTTTTACTTGTTCCACAGGTTCTCGGTTCACAACGCAGTTGACATTTTCAACGATTCCGCCCAATTTCATTGCATTTGTCTTTTTATTGCTGACCTTCATACCATATCTATTACAACAGTTATTCAATTTAGTCAGGGAATCTTGCAGGCTTGCAGCAGATTTATTTAGAAGTATAACATCATGTGCATCAAGCAAAGAGCTGGCATTAACATCTCCAATTTCAATATCATGTTCAATACCACTTTCCTTCATAATGTGATCCATATAGATAATGAATAACAGAGGGGATAATGTACATCCTTGTCTCACACCAGATTTAACATTAAACCATCTTCCTGTACTTCCTTCAATTCTAACTGCTGACTTACAACTCAAAGAAAGACTAAGTATTGCTTGATATAATGCCCCATTGACACCATATAACTGTAGCATATTGAATAGCTTCTCTCTTGGCACCTTGTCATATGCCTTTTACAGATTGACAAATCTTGAATATAGATCTTTTGTTATATTCCGATGCTTTCTCAACTATTTGTCGTAAAGTGAAGATCTGATCCTGAGAGCCTCTATTTGGACTGAATTCAGCTTGTTCTTCACCAAGCTTTTCTTCCACAATTCTTCTCAAGTATACTTGCATAAATCTTGCCAGGAAGACTCAGTAGGGAAGCTATACTTCAGAAACATCAACAAAAAAAGGTTTAATTTAGGAAAGTTAAAAACCCAGAGATAAGAAACAGATTGAGTCAAGATCTGAATCAAGGGATGGCACTTATCAAGAAAATGATGTCATGATGGTTAATGAATCATGGGACAAATTAAAAATCTGTCTTCATAGAGAAATTTACCAATACCTCGTATCCTGATAGAGCAGTAAAAAAGAAAGATTGGATAATTGACGAAATTCATTCTCTCATGGATCAACGCAGATCATATAAAAATCACAGTCCAACAAAATATAAAGAGGTTCAAAAAATCTACAACAAAAAGCTGAAAGAGACCTCAGGTATATTTAAGAAAAAACTACTATATGTCCTTTGAAAACAAAAAGGGAGAAATAATATCTGAAAAAGATGACAAAATACAAGAATAGATGAAATATGTTGACTCTTTTCTGATAACAGACAGAACGCAGAAAATACTTATGAACAGATGGATGGTCCATGCATTCTAAGATCAGAGGTAGAATGTGTGCTGAACTCAGCTAAAAATGGTAAAGCCTTGGAACCTGATAGAATACCAGCAGAAATAGTAAAGTTATTAGAAGGTGACAACATTGCTATATTAGTAAAGCTATTTAATAAGGTCTACAATACAGGCATATTCCCACAAGACTGGTTACAGTCGACCTTCATCATGCTACCTAACAAAGCAAATGCGAAAACTTGTAATGTCAATAGAATGATCAGCTTAATGAGTCATGTTCTCAAAATGTTCCTGAAAATAGGAAAATACAGAAAATATACAGAAAATGTGAAGACACCATCAGTGATACCCAGTCCGGCTTTAGAAATGGTTTGGGAACGAGAGAGGCTCTTTTCTGCTGTCAAATCTTATTCCAAAAATGAATTGATCAAAAAGTATTCATTTGCTTCATTGACTTTAAGAAAGCATTTGATAAATTCCAACATACTAAAATGATTGCACTATTAAAGAGAATTGGATTAGATGGTAAAGACATCAGGAATATTCAAAACTTATATTGGAACCAAAAGGCATCTGTTCAAGTTGATGACATTATTACAGACCCCATTAACATCAAACGAGGAGTAAGGCAAGGATGTGTGCTGTCACCACTTCTTTTTAACATATACTCAAAAGCCATATTTCAAAAAATCTTAAAAGGAAGTGATTAATGTAAATGGTGAAATCATCAGTAACAACCGATATGCCGATGACACAGCTCTCCTGACTGACAATATTCAGGATCTTCAAAATCTTCTGGAATTGGTGAATGAAGAGAGTGAAAAAATGGATTAAAAATAAATATCACCAAAATTCATGGTCATAAGTAAGAAACCAATTCTGAATTCATCACTTTCTTTAAATGGAAAACGAATAGAAAGAGTGACAAAGTTTAAATATCTCAGATGCTGGTTAAATGAAGAATCCAATCCAGAAATGGAAATAAAAGTTAGAATTGAAATAGCAAGAAAAAATTTTCTCCTGATGAAATCAACACTGTGTAACTGCAACTAAAACTTAGAGCTTAGAGTATGAATGGTAAAGTACTATGTATGGTCTATACTGCTGTACGGTGCAGAAGCTTGGACCTTGAAGACAACATCAATAAAAAAAACTTGAAACCTATGAGATGTGGTTATACAGATGAATGTTAAAAATCCCATGGACAGCAAAAACATCCAATCAGGAAGTATTGGAACAAATGGGGAAATCACGTGAACTTTTAAATACCATAAAAAGAAGGAAAACTGCATATCTTGGTCATATACTTCGTAATGAAAAATATAAAATACTTCAATTGCTCATAAAGGGGAAGATAAATGGAAGAGGACAAGAAGAAAATCTTGGCTGGCAGACATCAGACAGTGGACTGGCATGAACTCTCAGGGACTGTTTAGAGAGGCTAATGATCACTCAAAATTTCCCAAGGTGATCTCCGACCTCCAATAGAAGATGGCACTCAAAGAAGAAGATATATGGGTACTATGAGAGCTCTACTCCAATCATCGGGAATTCATCCCTCTGTCCAGATTTTCTGAACTATGGCAGCCACTGTAAGACTTTTATACCACCACACTTCAACATTTCTGGTCGAATATCATCTACTCTGCTGCCTTTCCACATTTCAAGCCTTTGGTGGCTTTTTCTACTTCAAGTATGGATATGCCTGACTGTATGCCGGTTGAGTGTATTTTAGAACTGTGCTTTCACTACTTGTTTCATTTAACAATTTGTCGAAATAATTAGTCCATACTTCAAAGATATCTTTTTCTCCCATTTTTATGTCACCTTTATCATCTCCAACTCCTTTTACAGCACTCTTTCCTCCATTTCTAAACTTCTCCAACAACCTCCAGAATATCTTGCCACCTTCTTGATATTTATTTTCTATATTCTTACCAAAGTTTTCCCATGACTTTTGTTTACCTAGTTTTACACAGTGTTTAGCTTCCTTACATTTGTCTCTGTATTCTCTAAAAACACAAGCTGACTTATTTACCAGGAACTTTTGATATGCGTTCTTCTTTTCCTTCACTGCCTCTTTAACTTCCTGTGTCCACCAGGGAGTTCCGATTTTTCTATCTTTGCAGACAACCTCATAACATGCCTCTCTGGCTGAATCAATCAGTGTTTTCTTCAATGCTTGTCATTGAATCTCCAAGGTTTGGTTGCTGCTCGCAAACTCTTTCATTTTTTTTTCAATAATCTTTGTGTATTTTAGTCTACAGTTCACATCTGAGAGCTGCTCAACTTTTATTCGCTTAAAAACTTTCTTACATGTTCTTCTTTTCAATAAGAAATTCAATTTTATCCTGCTCAAGACTAAATAGCGATCACTTCCAATTTCAAATCCTCTGTACACTCTGGTGTCCTGCACCAGGGAGAAAATATCACTATGAACAATAACATAGTCAATGAGACTTTTCTTATTCCTTGCCTCTTCTCTCCATGTGAATTTGTGCACATTTTTATGTTGGAAAATGGTGTTAGTAATAACCAGTCCATGTCCTGAGCAGAAATCCAACAGATATTTGCCATTATTATTAGCTTTGCTCTTTTCTCCAAATTTTCCCAAAATATTTTTGTATGTCTCACAATCATTTCCTACTCTGCTATTTAGATCCCCAACAAGGACCAACTTTTCATTGTGTCAGTTGTTTTCTCTAAAGCCTAAAAAATTCCTCCACTTCTACCTTAGTAGAACCTTCTGTGGGACCATAGGCACAAATAAGTCTCATTATCCAGTTCAACTTTATCATATTTGTCCACATCACTCCACTTGAGACTGCCTGCCATTCAAGAAGATTAGTCTCGTATTTAGTGTTGAATAATATGGCTACTCCTTTTCCTTGATTGTCACTGCCTGAACATAACTTTTTGTATTTTTTATTGCTCAGAAAGATATCACCAGTTTTTGTCTTTTTTGTTTCAGTCACCCCTATTATGTCGATCTGATACTTATCTAATTCCTCAGCTAGCTGCATTTCTTTGCCATTCAGGCTTCTTATGTTGATAGTACCGATCTTTTACTCTGGTGATGTTAAGTTGGGGTGTGTTTTCAGATTTGTTCCAGTAGCTGACTTTTAACTGTTTGCCCTGGTTCCCTGGCGAAAACAACGGGAGCCTTGTTTAACCAGGCAACGCCCCAGCCGACATGAAATTTTGTCATGTTGTACCATCATATTGTATTTCGCTTTAAGCCAATAAGAATACAATTTGGTCGGCTAAATCCCAAATTGCCAGCCCATCCTCATTCGTTCAGTATCCAGGTGATACCAAACAAGGTGCACCACGAGAAGGTGAGGATTGGACATTAGGTCAGAAGCCCTGGTCGGTTCTCCGCAATCCTTTAAAGGCTATGTGGAGTTCTCCTCTCGGTTATATAGCTTTGACCCTTAAGCACCCCATTTTATTATTATACATCAGAAAATTAGCTCTTTTATGAAAATTCTAGTTCTTAAAGTGGTAACTATTTTGCTTGTACAATAGTTGGAAAATTTACATATATAGCGCCTCCATAGCGCAATTGGAAGAACGATGGTGCATTGCGCCCTTCGATTTGGAATAGGCCTAAGTTCGATTCTCGTCGCGATGGGAGGAATCTTTATCTGGTCGATTTCAATCGAAGGTGAGTTAGCCGATCTCATATGGAGGTAGCAGGGTTTTTCCTCCCGGAAACTCGGGTTTTTCATCCCGCATACATACAAATCGGCCCTTCAGAACACACGCAATTTACAGACAAAAAAAAAAATTACTAGTTGGGGTGGTGTTGGAAGTGGGCGGTAGATGGCGTTGATTCGTAGTAGAGGTTAGGTGTAGAGACAGTTGTAGATGTCCTCCCACGATGAGTCTTTGGACTCCTTGGAGGTATCAAGAATAATAATAAAAGCAAGTGATTTTGCATGTTGGTGACCAATTTGTATATCCTTTATATCTTTCTACCCTTCAGCAAGATATTGAATATTCTTGGCACATTGCCAAAACCGGTTTTATGAAGTGTGGGCGTACAATACCATCTCAGTGTAATAATAGTGGGAGTAGTGTTGGGCAGGATGCAAGTCTCCTGCTTTTAGCTCTCTCACAATCAGTTTTTGATGTGGTTATAGTTTACTTACAGCTGTTCCAGGCTATGGTGCAGGCGGTATAGGAAGATGGAGTTTTGGATGCAAGCCTGACTCTTCTTTTGTACAGCCTTGGCATTCCTGTGAGAGAGAGAACCAAGGGCTTAGATAAGGCACAAGAATTTAGGGTAGAGCAGGGAATAAATGTTTCCATGCCAATGGGTATTATTTCAGTAATTCTTTCTGCAAATCAACATTTAAGGAAAGGTGACTGAAGAGTTCTGGGGGGGGGGGGGGGTTTGGAAGGTCACACCATTTGGCTTCTGGTAATGCCATACAACATGGATATGTTGGTCCATGGGAGAAGGGAACAGCACTACATTGTGGTCCGAGCTGTCTAAAGGGCATACAACATTCACAGCATACTTGGATAGGTCATTGGCGAGGAAGAGGTCCAAACTTTTGGGGAGTGGTTGGGATTGACTTTTGTTTGGAAAGTTGGATTGGAGAAAATCAACATTTAACGAAAGGTAATTGAAGTCATCTTCCTTGGGAACTTCATTGTTCAGAACACTAGCTGGCCACCCAGTTCCAACTGCATAGATCATGCAGGTAGAGAGGCCAAGTCTTTTGTTGGTTGTTGTTGGCATTAGGAGAGTGGCAGAGACAGTATATGAATTTGGTAGAATGAGGCAGGATGATTTTTAGCTAAAGGAGGTCAAAATTAGGAGATTCCAGGACATATAATCTCTGGCATGGTATATCAGAGCGAACATATGAGCAGGCCCCCAACCTCTGAGGAGAAAGGAATTAAAAAGTGTGTAGTTGGGAAAGCAGAGATGGGTAGTGTTTGAGGAGGTTCAGAAACAAGTTTCTGTCAGGAAGAGTAAGTGAGTTTTGCATTATTAAGGTTAGAAGTGAGGCCACATATATCTGTGAAATGGATGTGGAAGGTTCTATGAAGTTTGTTTTTGACTACAAGTTCTACATTTCCTATGCAATGTTTGGGATCAGGTTTTCACACCAGTTGTTTACAGAGTTGGATTTTCTCATTATATCCCTTCTTTGTAATCAATTATCCATGTTTCTTCTCCACTATGACGTTTCTGTTCCAGTTTTCTTAATTTTTATTATTATTATAATTACGTAACACCTCCAGAGAGTCCAAGGACTCATCGCGGGAGGGCATCTACTCCACAATTCTGTCTCCACACTTAATCCACCAACTATAACGAAATGAAAGTACCATCATTATCTACCGCTCATCATCACCACTATTATTTTCACAGACAAACATCCATGCCCACAGCGGGATTCAAGCCCACAGCCTTTTGGCTGGAGAGTGGATATGCTGACCACTCAGCCAACCAGGCTGGCATTGCTTATTATTTGCTGCATATAGGTCATATCTGGCCATGCTTGCGCATGTGATGTAGGGCTGGTGCCTTCTGCCTTGCTGTTCATGGCCAATATTAATGTCAATCAGCTTGTTGGGATTGATTTGATTTTTTTTATGGTGTAAAGAAATCAAAAATCATACTCTGCCCTAGGACACAGATTACAGCAGTGCAATATGGTAAATTGTTAGTAGTACAATCTAAAACATCCATGCTCTTGGCGGGATTCGAATCCGCAACCTCTTGGCTGGAGTATGGATATGCTTAACCACTCGGCCAACCAGACCTGCTGGGGTATCGCAGGTCACTTTTATTAAGTGCAGGAAATTCATTCTGTCTCTCTGTGTGATCATGGATCCAAAACAGTGACATCTGATGGTTTTCTTGGGATCAAAACTGCATTGTTCAACAAGCCTGAAAATGTCGTCATTTAGCATTGTATTGGTTCCTGAATGGAGGTGTAGGATGATGGCATTGCACTTCTTATTTTCGGGTTCGATTGTGTCTTAGACTGATGAAGCATGAGATTGCAAAGCTTGCTAGTGTTATCTGTAGCAGGCACATTGGCTTCGAGACACTGATTGTGGATTGCTTAAAGCTGTTTTTCAATTGTGTCAATTTTCGGGAAGAAGGTTTTGTCAAATAAAATAAGGCACTGTTCCAGGCTATCGATGTACAATTGTTTGAAAATAATGCAAAAAAAGGCAGGGAAATCAGATATGTTACTGATATACAACACTTACAGATTTGAATAAGCTGGGGCTGTGTGAAAATGATAATGACTCTCAGTTGAATGTTAGAAAATGTAAAGTTATGCACATTGCCATGATGAGATTTCCAATGACATATTATATTTGTGGCATTATGCTACAAGAAACCACTGAAACTAAGGATCTTGGAGTTATACCAGATAGGAAATTGAAGATCAAAGGTCATATTGTAAAAATTGCAAATACAGCTCAGAGATAAATGTAATGTTAAAACAAACATTGATGTAAGGATATGGAGGTCATTTTATCTCTTTCTTTCTTGTGACTTTGAGACTGGCACAGTTAAGAAACTGTTTATGTTGAAGAAATGACAAAGCAGGTTCATTTGCTTTAAATAAATATTTTGAATGGGTTATGTGTAAAATGGCCTAAGACGAATATGATCAGTTGGAACAAAGGAAGCAGCTGCTGTAATAGAAAAAATGGTGAACTTAAAAAATAGAGATGCAATAATCAAAAGAATTCAGGAATTTTATATTGAACTCTATGAAGACAAGGACCGAGATATCCAAGAATCAACTATGGATAACTTGAGTGAGGAAGAATACAATACCCCTGAGAACTTACACGGTAAGCTGGAAATGGCACTGCAGCAAACGAATAATGGAAAGGCCCCAGGAGAAGAAGCCTTGTCATCAAACAGCTGACTAAATTCTTTAATAAATGCCTAAAACAGAGAAAAATTCCAAAAAATTGGAACAATTCACTCTTAATATTAATTTTTAAAAAGGGCAATAAGGAAGAAAATAAACGTGAGGGAATGCAATACTGTGAACGCTTAAGCTGGAATATAGGAAGAATTACAATGTTCTGGCATATTCACATTAAGACAGCTCATTGAAAAATCAATTCTTCTTCTTCTGCAACTTCTCCCACTTAAGTGGGGTCACTGTTGATGATGAGTCTCCTCCACATCCTCCTGTCTTTGGCTGCCACCACATCCAAGTTCTTCATCCTCAAGTCCTCTTCTACCAGCTCCCTCCATCTCTTCTTTGGCCGCCCACGCTTCCTCCTTCCTTGCACATCCATCAGCATGACTCTTCTTCCCACATATTCGTCTTCCCTCCTCATCACATGACCAAACCATCTCAACCTTGCCTCCTGTATCTTCGCTCCTAAGTTCATAACTTTCACTGTTCCCCTCACATAGTCATTTCTCAGACAATCCTTTCTGGTCACACCGCACATCCACCTAAGCATTCTCATCTCTGCTACTTCCATCCTGTTGATGCTATTTTTCCTCATGGCCACAGTTTCTATAGCATACGTCATAGCTGGCCTCACTACTGTCCTATAGATTTTGCCTTTCAGATTGATCAGCAGCCTCTTATCGCATAACACTCCAGCCATCTCCCTCCAGTTCCTCCAACCCACATGTATCCTGCATCCCACTTCCTTCTCAGCTCCTCCATCTTCTTCTTCCACTGTTGAACCTAAGTATCTAAAGTCCCTCACCTTCCTGATGACATTTCCTTCCAGCTCCAGATCTGTCTCCTGGCTGCTGCCCACTGTGCAACACATATACTCTGTCTTACTTCTGCTCAGTCTCATACCTCTCTCTTCCAGTACTTTTCTCCATCTTTCCAGTTTAGTTCCCGCTTCTTCTCTTGAATCTGCACACAGCAAGATGTCATCTGCATACAACATTGTCCAAGGCGCATCTTCTCTCACCTCCTCCGTCACCACCTCCATCACAATATTAAACAGAAACAGACTTGATGCTGACCCTTGATGCAAGCCAACTGTTACTTGAAAACTGTCTGTCTGTCCCAGACAGGTCCGAACACCTGTCTTCACATTTCTGTACATCTCCCGCACCAACCTGATATATTTCTCCGGAACCTTCTTCTCCCTCAGACACCTCCAGACTTCTTGCCTTGGTACTCTATCGTATGCTTTCTCCAGATCAATAAATGCCAGATGTAGCTCCCGTTGTTTCTGTCGAAACTTTTCCATCATCTGCAGTAACCCAAAGATAGCATCTGCTGTTGATCTACCAGGCATGAAGCCAAATTGTTCCTTTGCAATCTCCACCTCCTTCCTCAATCTTCCATCAAGAACCCTTTCTAGGATTTTCATTTTGTGGGACATCAACTTTATTCCTGTATAATTTTTACAGTCTTATGCATCCCCTTTACCCTTGTAGATGGGGACAAGAGTACTCTCCCTCCATTCCTCGGGTATATTTTCCTGTCGGCAAACTTTCATGAACAGGTCCCACAGCAGGTCAATTCCCTCTTCCCCCAGAGTCTTCCATGTCTCCACTGGAATCCTGTTGGGCCCACCAATTTTCCATTACTCATCCTCTTCATGGCCTCTGTCACTTCCACTCTATTGATGTTCTGCACCATCCCCTCAGAAGGCTGCCCATCTTTTCTGTGAGTCCTTGCATTTTCCTCATTCAAAAGTCCCTCAAAGTATATTCTCCATCTGTTTCTATGTCCACATCCCTCCATAATACTCCTCCATCAACATCTTTGATCTACCTCACATGTAAGATGTCCTTTGCTGCTTTATTTCTACATTTCGTTAGTTGGTAAACTTTTCTCTGTCCTTCCTTTGTTTCTAATTGATCGTACAGATCTTGATATGCCATGGCCTTGAAGTTGATGATAATCAACTTCAAGGCCATGGCCTCAAAGGCCTCAAGATGATAATCTTGAAGATCTGGAAGAAAGGCTAAATCAGCTAAATGAAGCATCCAGAGTAATTGGATTAAAAATAAATAGAGAAAAAACAAAAATATTGATGAATAAATACTCAAATTTTAAAATAATGAAATAGAACAAGTTACTTCTTATTTGGGCCAATTGTTATCCTTTGAAGATGGCCAAAGAAAAGAGACTGAACAAAGAATATACCTTGGATTGATGGCTTATGGATAAATGAGAGACATATTCAGAAGTGACATCCCTATGAGTCTATAAAGGAAAGCTTTCGACCAGTGCATACTTCCTGTCCTAACATACGTGAAGTGGTGAGCTATAAAGGGCTCGTGCGAGCCCTTTGTTCAATTTTTCTCAAATTTGCGAGCCCTTTGTTCTTCTTCTTTAATAATCTTATAGAACTAAAAAATACCACCACGGAATGTGTACATCCTACCAGAATTGCTATTTAAATTCATATGGATTTTCTGATAACTATATAAAAAATCATTTCATTGCATTTTGTTCTGATGGAGCTAGTGTAACAAATCAGGTGTGCAATCAAACTTCTACAAAAATTTCCCAACGTTGTGATTTGGCATTGCGCTCATCGTTTACACTTAGCATTAGACCAGTGTTTCTCAACCTGTGGTCTGTGACAATGGGACAGGTGATCTGCAAGGACTTAAATAAATAAATATATATTTTTTAATTATCCAAAGAAAACAAATTAAAATTGAATAAGTAAAAATTATTGAAATCAAATGAAGACTTAAAAAAAACAACAAATAGTGTCAGAAATTTCAAAAGTGGAAGCATAAAACTACATTGTTCACTTCACCCCTCTTTTCTTATTCGTCATACTGTCACTAAATTTGTAGTGGCAGAATGATGAATAATAAAAGAGGGGTGAAGTGAATAACAATATAGTTTTATTGCTTCCACCTTCCTTTGCTGTTTTGAAGTGAAGATTTGAAGTGAACATCTGTTATCTACATTTCAACCAATTGGTTGTTGTTTATTGTTGAATGTTTCCCTCTTTCAACTAAGCCTCGGTATATCTTCAGAAGTGCTAAGTGATACTTGGACAAAGTGTGTCGTGAGTTAAACCCAGTATTTATATATTTTTCGGAAACGTTTTTTAATAACGGAAAAGTGGCTCAGAACTAGGACCTTGAAAAGAAGAGCAAATGAAACATTTTATGCTAACCCTAATTGTGATACATGTTGTAACTGCGAGTAAATCTGATACTATTAAAGTAGAAGAAACAAGCATTTCAAAGAAAAAAATGCAGTAGGAAATACAACAGTTCATATTTGGAATTCGAGTTTACTCGGTGTGGAGAAGAAAATGAACAGGAACCTCAATGTGTTTTGTGTTATGAAGTGTTCTCGAACAAGTGCATGAAACCTGCAAAACTCGGACGACATTTAGAAACTAAAGATTGTGATGTGAAAAATAAGCCAAATGAATTTTTCAGTGACACTTAGGGACAATAAATCATGGGAAAGGTATAGTTTCGGCCATGGGTTCCATTAATAGCAAGGCACTGGAAGCATCCTACCTGTCAAGTTTGTGCATAGCAAAACCTCATTCTATCGAGGAAAATTTGCTACTTCCAGCTATAAAAGATATGGTACAAACTATGTTTGGCAACAAGTTACTAAAAGATGCTGATTTGATTCTTCTTTCAAATGACATTGTTGGTCGCAGAATTAATGATATGGCAGGTGACGTAGAATCTCAGTTAATCGAAAGAGTTAAGAAGAGCCATTATTATGCGTTACAAATAGACTATACTACTGATGTTACAAATGATGCACAGTTAATATGCTATGTAAAATATGCGCGTGATAAAAACATTCATGATGATATTCTGTTTTGTAGAACTTTGCCATCCTGAATAACTGGGAAAGGAATATTTCACACTCTCAATAATTACATAATACACAAAGGGATCCAGTGGGGAAAATGTATAGGCTTCTGTTTGGATGGAGTTCGTGACCTTACAGGCAGACACAGTGGGGTTGTTTCTTTGGTCAAGGAAACAGCTCCGGATATGAATTCGGTACATTGTTTCATACATAGGGAAGTGTTAGCCTCCAGAATTTAAAACTGTGTTATACAATGCTGTAAAGCTAGTTAATTTTTATTAAATTCGACCGTTAAATAACAAGTTATTTTCAGTACTCTGCAATGAAATGGGCAGTGAATATATACAACATTTGCTTCATTCTGAAATTCGCTGGCCTTCCAGGGGCAAAGTACTAACAAGGTTATTTCAATTAAGGCATGAAGTTTCATTATTTGTAAATGAACATAATTCTGATTTTGCATCACTCCTTCTTGATGAAGCATAGTTATCAACACTATCCTATCTTTCAGACATTTTTTGCGAAATTAAATGAATTAAATCACTCCCTTCAGGGAAATTCTTTAACTGTTCTTGATGCCTACGACAAAATAAAGGCATTCGATAAAAAATTGGCTTTATGGATTAATTATGTAAAAGACAGACAATTTGTACCTTTTCCAACATTGGAATCCTTTTTAGTGGAAAATGATATTTTTGTTGATTCTGAGTTTCTGGAAAGGGTTTGTGACCCACCTCAAAAATCTGAAACGGAATTTTGAAACATATTTTCCGAATAACTTTTATAAGAAATTTCTGTGGGTTTGCGATCCATTTTGGCTTGCAATCACAAGAACGACCTTTCGTTATTGAAAAAAGAACAGTTAATTTAGCTTTAAAGTGACAGTGGACTTAAAATGCAATTCCTTGATCTTGGTTTGACTCGATTTTAAATCTCGCCTTCAGTGAGAAGTGAATTTCCCGAATTATCTGAACAAGCATTGAAAATCATCACGCGGTTCTCTACAACCTATCTTTGTGAGAAAGGATTTTCATCACTCCTTCAAATAAAAAACAAAATACAGAAATCGTCTTAGTGTGCTTGCTGATCTTCGACTAAAATTGATCAATATTGAGCCAGATATCCAGCAACTCTGCAAGGGCCAAGAAGAAGCTCAACCATCTGATTAAAAGTAAGTAGTAACATAATTATATGATATTATTTATTTGTTTAATAAAAATTAAAACTTTGTTCAATGATGATACATTTTTAATCGTTTACTTCTAATTTAATTAATTATGTTCCCATATGTATTCAAAACATGCCTTTAGATTTATTATGTTATAAATGGCACAGTTTTTCCCAAATGTTGGTAATTCCTACTTAGGTTTTTAAAAATATTATGAAAAGTCAAAATGACGTATAGGGAAATAAATTAAAAACACTATGTTTATTTTTAAAGTAAAACTTTAATTCCAACATTCTAAAATATTATTTTTCTAGCTTTTCTGTCCGTAAAGTCGTCAATAACATTGTCGAAGTCTATTTCATCACTCAGTTGCTGTTTTATAAACAGTATGGCAAGATTTCTTAAACGTCAAAAAAGTGCCATCTGGGGCGTATTGCACTTTTGCCCCCCAGCTATGCCTCTGTAACTTAGTGGTCCGTAGAATTGTTTTAGGCATTTTGCTGGTCCTTGGGCTTAGAAAGGTTGAGAAATGCTGCATTAGACGATTCGATAAAAAACATTAAAGAAATAAATCATTTTGAAATATTTATGGATAAATTATATGCTTTTTATCATCAATCACCAAAAAATCAATGAGAATTAAATACGATTGCAAAAGACTTGTATCGAAATTTTAAAGATCGGCCGTGTGTTTGGACCACGATGGGCAGCTTGCAGTTTAAGAACGGCTCTTCTGTGTGGAGAAATTACCCAGCTTTATGCAAGCATTTTGCATCAAACGATAAATATAAGGAATTATATTTATCATTCTCAATTTGGAATTTTTAAGAGATTTAGCATTAATGATTGATATCCTACAGGAATTATCATATCTGTAAGAAGCTCTACAAAGTCGCAATATAAGTATTAATATTATAAGGGCTAAGTTAGGCCTTTTTTTTTTTTGTTTGATGATGTGAGTCCTTTGTTAAAATTTCCATAGCTCATCACTGCATATGGGGGAGAAACATGGACTTTAACAGAAGCCCTAAACACAAAAGGATGAGAACAACACAACATCGTATGGAGAGAAGTATGCTAAAAATAACATTAAGAGATAGGAAGACAAATACCTGGATAAAATCTCAAACAGGTGTCATGGATATTGTAACAGGTTAAGTTGAGATGGGCTGGCTGTTGCAAGACAATGATGAGAGATGGACTAGAAAAAAAAAAAAAAAAGAGTAGAGACCACGGGATGGAGCAAGACAAAGAGGAAGACCAAGAAGAAGGTGGAGAGATGAGCTGGAACAAGTTGCAGGAGTGAGATGGATGAGAGAGAGGCAGAAAACCGAGTGGTCTGGAAAACCATGGGGGAAAGCTTTGTCCAGCAGTGAACAAAACCAAAAGGTTGAAGAAGATGATGTGTAAAATGCACCAGAAACTATTTGTATTCCTTAATTATGGATAGCATCAAACCATATGAAGGTAATCAGATTGATGGATGCTATTCAACCATCTGATAATCTCCTTTGCAGAAAAGTAAACTTGGAATCCATAATGAAGCCTTGATAGAACATGTGCACAATAAAGGTGAAGCAAGGGAAATCAATGCATCTCATCCCATTCTACAGAGAATAGAGTGCAAATATTCAATGCTCCCTTGTATTTTTTCTCTTGGATAATAAATGTGTGTAAGGAATAAGCCTTCTTCAAAAGGAATTCTAAGTTTTGTTCCCTTCTTAATTCTGGGTCTGGTAAAGAGCGTTTTGGGGAAATGTATACAGAAGTAATTTTTCTGCTGAAGCTTGAACCCATTATTAAAGGCCCAAGAAAAGATACAATCAATTAGTTCTTGAACAAAAATGAGAGTAAATTTTGAAGTCATCAAAATGAAGACCACTGCCTACTGAAGAAGGAAGTTGTTCAGTTAACGAGTTTACTTTGACAAGTGTTCACACTTAAGAAAGAGCCTCTTAGCAAAATGGGGATAATGTGCTTCCTACTCCGACTAAGATTCAGTATGAATGAGAAAAAGTTTCTAATAATAGCTAGTTTTTATTAAAAATAGGAAGATGCCCATGGAGGCTTAAGTTATAGAGATCTTTTAATATATCATACAGGGTGTTCGGGATAAATTTGACATATTTATAATTAATTATATTTTTCCGTAAGTTACATGTATTAACACACACTTCTCTTCATTTAAAAGTTTGGACCCTTCTTCATTCATATACAAGATGTCAGAAAGGATGGATAGCTGGAACCCACCTGAATTATGGAAAAGAATAACTTGTATCATGATGATTCGTGCCCGCCATCAAAATAAGGATATTACGACTGCTGCCCAATGCTCCCTGAATACAGTAAAAACAATCAGGCATGAACTAGAGACTTGCAATGGTGACTACGAGGATGTAGCAAGAAGAAAGATCCCTAGCAGACGATCTGATTGCGTTCGTACAGCAGAATTCCTCGCAAATCTGCAGGAACAGGTGTTGAAGAACCCTGGCATTGGAATTCGGGCTTTGTTCGTGGAGTTGCTAACTGTAGTCAAGCCCTGGATAACAAGGGTAGCCAATGGTAGGCCGTATGTATGGCAGCAGGATTCGGCCCCTTGCCACACCTCTGGGAAAAGTCAAAAATGGTTGTCTGAAAATTTCTACGACTTCACCAGTCCAAATGTTTGGCCTCCAAACTCCCCAGACCTTAACCCCATGGATTATTTTGTATGGGGCGCAGTTGAAAAAGACACCAATCGCACTTCCAGTAATACAAAAGCCCAGTTAATGGATAAAATTAAAACAGTTTTTGCGGCCCTTCCCAGGGAGACTGTAGCATCAGCTTGTTCGAGGTTCCGAAGCAGAATTGAAGCTGTGATCGATGCTAATGGTGGTTATTTTGAGTAAATTTTGTTGATAGTATTGTAATTAACTCTGCCTGTAATGTTTTTTTGTCAATTCATTAAATTTAATAGATACAAAGAAGATTTTCTTTTTCCTTACGAAACTGTCAAATTTATCCCGAACACCCTGTATATCTAAACTGTATCATAAGCTTTTTCAGTGTCAAATAATACTGAAACCAGATATTCTAATTTCAGGGATTCATCTCTTAAACATGTTTCTATACAGAACAAATGGTACAATGTTGGACAGAATCTACAAAAGCCATATGTGCTAAAGAGTGTTGCCCTCTAAATACCAGAAGTCAGGCATTTTCTCCAATATTTTACAATGGTCAAAGAAATAGGTCGAGAACTGGTTGCTGTGATGCTGAAATCCTGGTTTCGGGATGGAGTGACAAAACTTATGTCAAAAATCTCGAAACTTTTTCTCCCTAATAAATATTTTGTTGTATAGTACAAGAAGATTCACTGAAAACAGAGGAAGATGTTTTATCATTTGATAATGGATGTTATCAGGCTCTACCACACTGGCATGAGAGAATAAAAGAACTCTTTTCAGTTCCTTCTTAATGAATAGCTGATTGTAGGACTATTGCCATTTGTAGAAAAGTTGAGTTGCTGTTTCTCTTTTTATTTTTTCAATATCAAAAATTTAGAAGGATAGGACGGTGTTAAATTCTTGCAAAACCTTTCCCCAAAAACTTTGCAACTGCTTGAGATTCAGCATTTACACATTCATTATGATGGTCCAAGATAGATGAATAATGTGTTGTATATCTACTCCTTTATTTTCCAGATCTCATCCCATACAACTTTTACACTGGTATATTGATGATATAAACTTGATCCATGATTATTTTTGACTCTGATGTCTAACACAACATGATTTGGCCTGAACACATTTAAATGCAATGAGATTTCAGGGTATCTATGAAATATACACCATGCTTTGTTTAGATTTTTTTTTTTTTTTTTTTGGCTGCTTTGCACTTTGGGTTCTGTCATGGCTTTGAACTAAGTGCAAACTGAAATGATGTTTTTGGAAGTGCAATTGTTGCTTCCTAATACAATTTGTAACATACATCACTGCTTGAGTAATAGGTATTTAGCTGATTTTATTCAGCATTAAATTTTTCAAAAGGGCAAAAAATATTCCTGTCAACCTAGTCACAAATTTCCATGTAGGCATCCATGTAAGAGGACATTTTCCTGTGAGAATATAGTGCAAATCACAGGAAAGATATCGCATCTACATGTGTTCTCTTCAACATGAATAGGGAAGAATGGAACAGGAGCAGATTTTAAGATCAGTTGCAGAATATGAATAGGTCATATGGCAGGTATTGTATTTATTATTTAGGAGAACTTATTGCCAAGTATATACTCAACAATACAGTCTCATCCATTTGTGTTGGTACTACTCCACAGTGTTATGTCCATTAAAGTCACCCATAAGAAGTATGCACCGAGGCAGCTGCAACATAAGATCATCAAGATTGATCTGATTTAGATCGGAACCAATAATAAAAAGAACATATTGTAATTAGAAATCTCGCTGAAATGAAAATGGTTACTGCTTTCAGAGCGGTACTAAGTTAGATACACTGGAAAGGGATATGGCCATCTGCTAGGATAGTGACTCCACCAGGATCTGGACCATCTTAAGGTAGGGGTACGTTTTTCATGCAGACAAAAACAGATTTATTATGTGTTTCTAAAGAACCTTGATATCACTGATATTTTGATGGAATCCATGAAAGTTCCACAGTAAGAATTTTCCTATTCTTTTGGCTTGGCAGACTTGTCCAATTTCCGAGCATGTGAAGGCCTGCCTTTGAAAGTATGGACAGCAAGTATCCATCTCTTCATCTGGAAAAAATGTCTAATACATCATCTCATATTTCATAATCAGTTGTTACCAGTAGCACACTCAGGATTTAATCGGGGGGGGACTGAGTTGAGTAGACGATTGAGAATACGCATCACATACGACCTATGACTGAGCATCTGCAATGATCGCTAATTCATAAGTAGCATAGAAATAGAAGATGACACAAAATAAATTTTAAAAAAAATGAATTTTAATTAGGAAAAGATTTTTGTAAAATTTTTTAGTGTTTTTCCCCCTTTATATGGGGGTATGCCCCCTGCTCCCCCCCTCTGGGTGAGCCATTGGTTGTTACATACTTGAATGAATACAGAAGTATAGTATTTTTCTGCGAAGGTGTCCTTTTCTGGCATAATTTTCTTGACAAATGGAATCTTGATGAGCAGGATCATTTTAAGAGTTGTTTCATGTATGAAACTATAATAGACCAAGCAACTAATGCACTTCATAGAGAAGCACTCGTTATAAAGTTCAGGTATGCTGAAATTATCAGATGATGCTACAGACAACAGTTCAAGTTGTTTTTGATATTTCTTAACTGCTTTCTCAGCATAAGAGGATCTCAAGATAGATGTTGTGGTCGCTAGCTTCCTCTTTGCATCCTGATATAATCTGTTCTGTGTTAATCTTTTGTATTTGTTTTTCATCCTTCCATCTTTGGCATGCATGCAGGTAGGCTGGATCTCTCACAGTTGACACATTAAGGTTTCTTTAGAGGGCAAGATTTATTATCATACTCTTTACTGCCATGTTGGGCACAATTGACAGAGCCACAACAATCATTTTGGACATGCTCATATTTCTCTCATATAGTGGTTTTTCGTCCCACTGAACAGGCAAACCGGCCCCGTGAACACATGCGGATTACAGTCATGAATACTTACGACAATATGTGGAAGAGATAGGTTCCTCAACACATGTCGTTATGCCCATAGTTAACCATGAGTCACATCATGGTAGTCAACCTCCTAGATAGGATATGACACATGAATGGAATGAAGTGGATTAGTGGACTGTAACACTACTGACACCAGAGCCTAACAGGACATTTGAGGTACCCTATTATTACCATTTACCAATGTTGGAAGTCTGAGTGTATCAAAAAAGTAATGCTGTCTTATTGAAACCAGGTAACCAGCCATACATGCCCTGATATGTACCTCATACTTCTCACTCTTCAATCTTTAACCTTTGAAGAACATACATCTACAAAGAGTGTTTTATGAGGTGTTACCAAAACTAGTATTTCTCCCTCCCACACAAACAATGTTGTTCGCAGTAGTTTTTCTGTGTAATTGATGATTCAACTGAATATCACCAGAGTTCTTTTGGGATCTACCTATTTTGGGAGGTGCTGCCAATCCTTCTAAACCCTTCTAATAAAGAAAGGTGATATTTTCCCTATTGGCTTTTCACCTGTTGCATGGATGATGATGAGAAACACTGGTGCATTTATGTGTGTCACATGTCTTGTTTCTGTTATCAAATGATGTATCTATGAGGGGCCCTGGAATATCTAAGGATGAAGGATTCATGATCAAGGGATTTCTGTTTGGAGCCAGAAAAATCACCCGCAGCCATACACAGACACCCATATATGGCAAGCAATAAACACACACACTGAAATGGAACAAGGTTACCACAGAGCAGTGCAGCAAGCTCCATCCCCACAGGTAGATTTACTGTAACATCACTGACCCTTGCAGGCAAGAGCACCAGCTGATTGAAATTGACCAAGTCATCTGGTACTCAGAACCTCCTTTCCTGATGTCCATAGGTCACAATACATGACAAACGCAGCAGCAGGATGGTGGATCCCAGTGATGACAGTCTGGAAGATGGGACAGTAAAAAGACTTACGAGAGTAGAGCAAAGAATACAGGAAGAAAAGGAAGAATGAAAAGGGCAAGTACCAACACTAGATCTCTTTCCTTCAACCATGAATAGTATTTCCCTACATGGAATGGGAAATTAATGATATCATGGCATATACCTGAGAATAAAACTTTTAATATGAATTTCTAAAAACTCAATCAACATGGATTATTTAATAACTATGTTTTACGATAAAGAGCCAAGAGGCTATTTTTTCCAGCAGCATAAATTAAATTAAGGGGATAATAAATCCCTCATTATTTTAAAGCCGGATATGAAACTCCAAAATCAAAATCTACGAGTTTCATGCCGAAGAACTATTGGCAAGTCCAAGCGTGTCAAATGTGTCTACGAGTTTCATGCCGAAGAACTATTGGCAAGTCCAAGCGTGTCATCACCTGGGTAGTACAACACTAGGGCAATTCATTGCAAAGGTGGAGCAAGCTCCGTCCCTATCCTTAATATTTTCTCATAATGTAAAACGCAGCTCCTAGGAGATGTATTACTGTTTTACATTATGAGAAGAGGTCACTACCCAGATCAGTTTCGACTTTTATTGAGGTCTCATCAGTGAGTAGGTAGACCTGGAATACCAAAGTTTAAGTGAACAGAACTTACATATACCCCTACTAACGAATAGCCAGACCGGTGTACCCATATATTATTATTTTACTATGTTTTATTAACTGTTTTACATCATAAAATACTATACAGCAAACCCTTGCCGAGCGCGGATTTGCAGTACGCGATTTTGTACATATGCGTTATCTTAATTGTTTCCATTTAATTTGTCCAACGCTAGAAATGAATTCCTACACGGTACACTGTAGAGCGTTCGGCAACCATGCTTGGCGCTGCCCGTTAGCTGAGTAACCCAGACCGAGTTGCAATCATTTCACTCGCATTAGCAGAGCTGTAATCACGTATTTATCAGTGTTTATCCTCTTCTCCTTTTGCATTTGTATTTCTTTTAATTTCTAAAATTCAATATGGCATCTAAGAGGAAGAATGAAGATAATAAAGCAGCAAAAAGATGCAAAGTTTTGACATTATCTCAGAAAATTGAAATTTTAGATAAGTTGCAAAATGGTACACATGTTTCATCACTTACTAGCTATAAACAAATCAAGCATAAGAACAATACGGGAGAATGAAGAAATGATTCGGTCTAGTGTCAAAGGTTCAGGCGTTACTTCGGCAAAGGTTGCTCGAGTTTTAAGAAGAATTCCGCAATTGGAAAAGATGGAAAAAATATTAATAGCTTCGATTGACAATCAAGTAAACGAAAAAGGCTCAGTTGTGGATGGTGTTGCTATTTGAAACAAAGCTTTAGATTTGTTTTCTTTCGTTTTAAATAAAGATGGCCAATTATCAGAGAAAATCGACTTTCAAGCAAGCAAAGGTTGGCTTGAAAACTTTAAGCGTCATTTTAATTTGCAAGTTTTCAATGCGGATGAGACGGGCCTATTTTATAGGCCCGTCTCAAGCAAATGGGACAATGAACCTACATCAACAAAGACACAAAAGGTTGCCCCAAGTTTTAAACCTTTTAAGGATAGACTCACTTTGCTTTTTTGTGGAACTACATCAGGCGACTTCAAGTGCAAGCCTCTGCTCATTTATCGATCTAAAACGCCTTGTGCATTGCAGGGAAAAAATTTTGAGCAACTGCCCGTTGTGTGGAAGTGGAATAGAAAAGTGTGGATAACAAAAGCCTTCTTTAATAACTAGTTTGAAAATTCATTCGTTAAAGAAGTCAAACATTACTTAGAACAGCAAAACGTGCTTTAAAGTTCATCTAATTCTCGATAATGTTCCAGGACAAGATGCTGAAGCCCTCACAATATTGCATCCAAATGTAGAGGTTTTATTCCTCCCACCTAACACCACTTCCTTAATCCAACCAATGGATCAAGGGATCATAAAAACATTCAAAGCCTATTATGTCAGGCATGTTTACACCTCTGCAAATAAAGTACTAGACGAAGGAAAGCACAACACGTTAATAGCGTTTTGGAAGCGATTCAACATAAGCCACTGCACAGAAATGTTATATGGTGTCAGTGGGGCATTATATCAAGCAATACTTAGTCTTTATTTGAGTTGTAAGTCAGCAGTTAGAATTGAAGGAAGTACAGGAAGATGGTTTAATGTTAAATCTGGTGTGAGACAAGGATGTACATTATCCCCTCTGTTATTCATTATCTATATGGATCACATTATGAAGGAATGTGGTATTAAACCTGATATCAAAATTGGAGATGTTAATGTCAGCTCTTTGCTTTATGCGGATGATGTTATACTTCTAAATAAATCCGCTACAAGTCTGCAAGATTCTCTGACTAAATTGAATAGCTGTTGTAATAGATATGGTATGAAGGTCAGCAATAAAAAGACAAAGACAATGAAAATAGGCAGAATCATTGAAAATGTCAACTGTGTTGTGAATGGAGAACCTGTGGAACAAGTAAAACATTTCAGCTATTTAGGCACAATTTTTACTGAAGATGGTAAACTAAATATAGAAATAGACAACAGAATCAACAAAGCGGATATGGTAGGAAGTCAATTGAATAAATTCATATGGAATAAGAGAGAAATTAGTCGGAACACTAAATTAGCTGTATACAACACAGTGTTCAAACCAGTTTTAACTTATGGATCTGAGAGCTTGGGTGAGAAATAAAACACTTGACCAAAGACTAGAGACTGCAGATATGAGAGTCCTGAGAAAGGTCAGGGGCACGAACAGATAGCATCATTGGCAATATCATATTAAAAATAAGGATATTAGGAAAGAACTTGACATTGTCGGCATCCAGGAATGCGTTAGGAAAGTTAATCTCAGGTGGTATGGTCACTTAAACAGAATGGGCGAGGAAATATTAGCAAAACAAGTGTTCTCTGCCAGGAAAAAGACCAGAGGAGGACCAAGATATAGATGGATTGATATGGTAAAAAGTGTCTTAGAAGATAGAAATATAAGATCTGATGATGTTGGAGTCTTGACAAGTAACAGACTGATTTGGAGGAAAATTGTAGATAGGAAGTTAGTAATGATGTAAATTTTGCATGTAGTGCTGTCATATCCTGTATACTCCCCCTTGAGAGTACATAGCAGGAATTTGATGATGATTTTTAATGGAACTCAAAGATATTAGTCATGGTTAGGAATGCCTTGTCATGTTACATGGAAATTTATCGAGTTCAGAAGAAACTACATATATATTTTGTTTTTATATATATTAAAAGCTCAAAACAGTAAATTGTGTAACATTTTCATTTTTGCATAATCAAATAAAATGATTTGTTTTATAATTTAAGATGCCATGTTTTAGACAACATTATAGTGAGGTATCATAGATGTGCTTGTGCAATTAGCTACTCTACATCTTCAAGAGGTTTCAGTGTGATGAATAGAATAAAAACTCGGCACAGAACTATACTTTAGGGTTCCAGCTTATAACAATATCCTGCCAACTGATTTGTTTGAACTAGAATGGGCAATTGATAAGTGGTATTTTTTAGATGTTATGTTGAAAGTTTTTTCACTTGGTTCTACTATAAATTAAAGATGCCAAAAAATTATATTCTTGGTTTATCCAAGGGTAAGCAAACAAAATTTGCAACTAAAGTATCTTCAGGAAAGGACAACTCGTATATAGAGGCTAATGACTTCACATCACTTACCTTAGTATCCCACAATGCAAAACACATTCTTTCAGACATGTATAATGCTAAGCATTATGGGAAGAGTCACTACCCAAACTGCTTTCGACCTTCATTGAGGTCTCGTCAGTGGGAGCCAGACCCCGAAGTGGTCTATGAGAAATTAGGATCTGATTTACATTATACTTGTTAAATGACAGTTTTCGGGAAGCAGTGAGGTCATAAAAGTAGAGGCTCTGCTATAAGAGAATAAATCTATGATGGGTGGAATTATTATTATATAAAAAAATTATATAATAGCTAAAATATCTGACCAAACTCTGGGTTCTTTTTTTGTACCACAGATTCTAATAACAAAAAGTTCATATAAACATAGGGCCAGAAATGCTTTGCTATAGTGCTGTAAGAAACTGACACACACACACAGAGTAGTGTGTGCAATTCCAGGTAGTACTGTACATTGGGATTATTATTATTTTTTTTTTTTATAATACCTGATCCACACATGAAAGGCCACAAGACCTATAGCACATTAGTGCAGTGTGTGGGTAAGAGGAATAGAAGAAAGGAGGAATCTGTTCGCATTTTGTTTGAACAGCCGAGGGTTGTAATCTTTGAGGAAGGCAGAGTGGGGAAGATTGTACCAAAGGACAGAAGTAGATGGAATGAAAGAGGAGGCAGTGAAGTCAGTTCAGTAAGTTTCAAGATGGACAGTATAAGGGTGTTGGTTAGCAATGACTCTTGTTTTAATGATTTTGGAAGAGAGTGGAGGAATAATAGTGGCCAGTTCAGCAGAGCACTGTCCATGAAAGTATCTGTAGAAGAGACACAAGGTGGAAACTGAACATCTGTGAGAGAGGGATTGAAGTGGGTATGTGAGAGAAGGATCACTAATTAGGCAGACTGCTCTCTTCTGGATAGAATCAAGCAATCATAGAGAGGATTTTGGTGCACCATCCCAAATATGGGAGCAATATTCCATGGCTGGGTGGATTTGGGCTTTGTATAGAGTTAGCAGCTGTCAAGGTGTAAAGTAGTGTCTTGTGCAAAAAAGTACACAAAGTTTTTGGCAACTGCAGAAGCTATAGCTGTGATTGTGATGTTGTTGTGCTAGGAAGGATCGGAGGTGCAGGTCAGTCCAAGACGAGAAATTTGATCACGTTTGGATATCTCACTATTACTGAAGGTAAGGGTAGAGGGATGCTAGCTCTTTCCTGCAAGAAAGAGCTAGCCTTTTCTTGCAAGAAAAAGTTTTGGTGGTATTGAAGTTTACGAGGTTGTCCTTGCCGCTCTGGGATATAGCTAGGAGATCAAAGTTCAGGATACTGGTCATGGTAGAGCTTGAGGATTCTAATACTTGAGCCCTACAAGGTTTGCTGAATGAAAAGGAGGAATGAAGTGTGCTGACATCAGCAAAGCTATGGATTGGAATGGAAATCTGTGAAGCAGGTCATTTATATACAAGAGGAAGAGTGGGTGAAAGAACAAAATCCTGGAGTAGTCCTGCACTGGTTGGGAAATTGGAAGAGAGTAAACCATCCATCATGATATGTAGTGAGTGATCAGTGAGAAAGTTGGCAATCCAGTTGCAGAGTGAGGAAGGAAGACCACAGGATTGTAACTGCCATCCTGATCACATGCCTTCGAAATGTTGAGGGCAACCAAGCAAGTTTCTCCAAATTTCTCCATGGCTTGAGTCCAGAGGTGAGTGACAAAAGCAAGATCAGTTGTAGATTGCGAGTGATAGAATCCATTATGGACACTGATTAGTTGGTATGCCCTTAGATGGTTCAAGAGTTGGTTGTTGATGACCTTCTCCATAATTTTAGAGAGAACAGAAGTGAAAGCAATTGGACAGTAGTTAATTAGTTGACTTTTATCACCTTTCTTTGGGATAGGCTAGATGTGGACCTTTTCCATGTTGTAGGGTAGATGACAGTTTGAATAGGATAGATTGAAGAGGTAATACAGACTAGGTGTTAATTCTGGGGCATAATTTTTAACCACAATAGGAGGATACCATCAGGACCAGGTGCTTTGTGTTCAGGTTAAGAATTCTTTGGATTTCATTTTGTCGGAAGACTATGTGAGTCATAAAGGGAGGAGTGTGATGCCAGTAAGTTGGTCTTGTATTTAGGTGAGGTAACTACAGTACCATCCCGATGTAAGAGTGGTGGAAACTTGGATGGAGAGGAGTTCACCCAATGGCCTTGGCAAGGGACCAGAAGGAGCAACTGCTATTTGGGCCTTTCAAAGTCTGACTTGGACTCGGTGATAATTCTTTTACAATTGTTGCAAGCTGCAGTATATGCAAAGTGGGCAGCAGGGGTTTTGAGCTATTCCTTGTAGGCAATGTTTTTTTTTTCCTTTTACACACATTCTGAGACCCACAGCTCGAATGGTGGCTGAGAATATGGAGTAGAACAAGGGATGAAAGTCTTCATCCCTGTGAGGATGATTTCTGTTATTCAGTCTGAGCAGGTGTTTGGATCAGAGGAACTGAAGCAGTAATCAGACCATGGGAATCAGACCATGAAGGAGGAAGAGAAATCACAGAGGTCCTGCCAGTTTGATATGGACCTTGAAGGACATGAAACTGTGAACTGATGGGTGAAGGTTGTTCTGTGACAAAAGAAACTTCTATGAGGTTGTGGTCCAAATTACCAAGAGGAGAACTGGCAACCACGATATACCTGGAAGGGAAGCTTGTTAGGAAGAGGTCAAGTGTGTTGGAAAATTGGAGAGGGTTGTCAGGTATTTTGGTAGAAAGATTGATGATCTGAGATAAGTCACTGCTGATGGCAAACAACTGTCTGCTTGATCAATGAAACTAGAGAAGGGGAGCCAATATGAATTGTGGACAATGAAGTCAGACTGAAGTAATAATATCAACAGAAAAATCAAAAACAATGGCCTTTAAAGGACAAGATCCAGTAAGAACTAAAATAGTAATAGATAACATGGTTTTAGAACAGGTGAATTCATTTAACTACCTAGGATGTATGATTACATATGAAAAAGATATAAACCTAAAAATTGCAAAATATTTAAAAATAACAGGTGTAATTAACTCTATATTTAAACCAAACCTAGTTCAAAAACAAACCAGACTAAAAGTATTCAATACATTAGCCCTACCAGTCTTATTGTATGGAAGCGAAATCTGGGACAATAAAACAAAAAGACAAACAAAGATTAATAACAGCTGAAATGAAATTTATGAGAAAAACTGCAAAGTATACTCTTTTCGATCACAAAAGAAATTAAGAAAGAATTAAACCAGGAATCAGTAATAGAAAAAAAATTTTAAATATAAGCATAAATGGATGGAACACTTTGAAAGAATGAAAACAGAAAGATTACCAAAACAAGCCTTAAATTACAAGCCACTAGGGAAAAAGAAAACCAGGACGTCCTCTTAAGAGATTCAACGATGACTTCTAAGGCCGGAACAGGCCAGTCTAGGCCTAACTCCTTGACAAGAATGATGATGTTTTTTTAAAGTATTTTTTGTGGAAGAATTTTTTTGAGATCCACAGTAAAATTGCATTTCTTGGATTGCAGTTCATTGAATTTTGGTGAGGCAGAGATAAAGAAGAAATGGGACATGTAGTGAGAGGTGACAGAAATTTTCCTGTGCTTCTCAGTTTTAAACTTCAGTGTTTTTATTGCTGTTTCCTATTTTTAGAAAACACCTGAGGAAGGCTGTCAAAAGCCAAAACTAGTAACTAGTAGTGTTTTATATCATTAAAGCCTTACAATTATTCTTGATTTTAGTCATCAATTTGATACATTTATAAAAATGTATCAAAACAACTGAGTCAATGTTCCTGAATGCATATATATATATATATATATACACACACATATATATATACACACACACACACACACACACACACACACACATATATATATATATACAGTGAAACCTATGGGGTATCCATAACTATAGAAATTAGGCTGAAATTAAAATTATTTAAAATAAATATATAGCAGATAAATTATTAAATACACTTGAGGATAACAATTTCCCAAACTTTTGGAATAGTGAAACAGTCGTTTCGATTAAGATTAGATCTATGAAGTAGCACTTCAGCAATTTCTTTTTATAACCGTTCATGTTTATATGTGGATCTATGTAGCAACGTGGCCTTTTTTCCACTGGATCCTATGGTTAGCATTTTCGGTTCTATGTTGTGCAAGGCCAGATTTGTGAGGTTCGATAAGGCAGATGTGGTCTTGATGATGTTCAGAGATACATTTATTTATAGATCTTCCTGTTTGTCCATAGTAAGACAAGTTACATGAATGGTATTTGGTATGCCAGGTAGCATCATTGGTGAGAGTTTGTCTTTTAGAGAAGGTAGCTACTCACTGAGGAGACCTCAAAAAAGGTTGAAACTGGTCTGGGTAGTGACCCCACCCATAATGTATTGCAGTATATACATCTCTTAGTGAGATGTGCTTTACATTATGGAAAATAATAAGAATAGTGATCAGAGCTTTATCCACCTTTACAATGAGTTGCCCTGGTGTTGTTCCACCTTTAGACTTGAACTACGTTCAGGCAGCAAACTTAACTGTTTGCTTACTTGGGATTAGGAGTAAAATAACAAAGTTTATAAAATTACTTGGTAACCCTAATATACATTACCCAAGGTAAAAAAAAACTCATTTATACACACACACACACACACACACACACACACACACACACACACACACACACACAGAAAAACCTCACTTAATGCGATTAATTCATCGCTTAATGAACACTAAGTGAAATCGCATTAAGCGAATACAATAAACAATAGGAATAATATAATTATTCCTATAAATAAATATTCATCCATAAGTTAGCATAAATTTGAGAAAAAAAAATTATGTATAATCTATTAGAGGATAAAATCATAATAGTTAATAAAAATAAATTACTTTAATTTTTATTTAATGTCTACACATTTAATTGGGCTACTTTATTACAAAATAATAATTAAGTAAAGATGTTTGAACAGTGCTCGACTTTTTCATCTTGTCATGCAATTTGTGATAGCTGGTGATCGCTTTATCGAGATTTCGGCAGACTTCGAAGCTTCGTTCTAGGATCAGCATCAAACAAAATTTCCTTAGCATGACCTAGCTCAAGTTCTTTTGCAGTTAGCTTCTTAGTCATAACATTCTCTTCTTGTTCTCACTCCTTATCTTCTTCTTCTTCATATGCATGCTGTCTTCTAGTTGAAGGAGATCATCCTTACTTAACTGTTCCGAATAGGAATCAAGCATCCCAGCTCTCACACAATCATTGTATTACTAGTACCACTTTCATGTCTCTTAATGAGTTCCAGCTTTTTCTCTAACATAAACACTTTTCTTCTCTTTTTATTACTGCCACTTTCTTTATCAGTTTCTCTGCTCTCTTCACAAATGTCCCAATCAATGACACGTTCTCTTTTCCATATCAGGGGGTTAATATAATAACGTCTTGTTGGTATCTAAATTAAAGCAAAATGAAGGAAAAGTGATTGAGCAAGACAACAGAATAAGAATGTGCGCTTGTGATGATTGCTTCAAGTCAAATGCTGAGTGTCACCGCCCGCAGCACTGCCTACTACACTGACAAGTGCCGCCGCTCGCTGCAGATTGGCAACAAAAATTTCATGTAACATAAAAAAAATTGCTTTAAGTGATTAATCACTTGCTTAAAGCGGGAAATAGTATCGTTTCACTCAATTGTGCTAACTGATTATAGCGCATACTGAATTCGTGTTAAACTAGGTTTTCCTGTATATACATACATACAAAAACTATTACATTAGTGAATACTGAATTTTCCCTGGTAAATTGAAATAAATAACCAAGAACCTAAAATTTAAAAAGAAAATGCATAACAATAAAACCATATTGCTTTCTGTACATAATATTGTATTATTACATTTCCGATGATCATACTGAAGAGAAGAGTTAAAGAAGATAGGTAAATATTCCACAGTTCATTTTAAAAAAATGCTAATTATTGCCATGAGCACCTGCTTTATTTTTTCCTTATATGTGAAGCTCGTGTTAGAATCATAAAATTTTAGACTGGCTGTGCATAAATAAGTATCTTCACCTTAACATAGTAGGCTTAATGGCATGTGAGGTCAAGCAACTTGATTTCTTATAAACCTAAGTAATAATGGTTGTTGCTAAAGGCCAGGGAGTTCCATAGATAATCTGGAAGACATGCATTGCCAAATTAGTACAATGAGTATAGGTTGAGTGATTATTATGAGGGACTTCAACTATAGAGATATAGACTGGAAGGAAGAAAGATCACATGGCAGGAAGAAAACAGAATTCGTATACCTGCTGAGGGATAATTACTCAAGGGAGCATGTGATGGAGGGGACTAGGGGAGTGAGAGTACTGAACCTGGTCATACGATCAGAAGAACTATTCATAACCAAGGTCTTTGATCTGTGCCATTGCATAAAACACTGCAGAGTACAGATGTTAGTAGTTCATGGGAGATAGTTAAGAGTTATCTAGAGAAAGCAATATCAAACTCTAAACCCTAAGGTAAGAAGAGTTAATCAGGTAAGAGTTAGATGGATGAGTCATATTATTAAGCTGCAGAAGAAGAAAATGCTGTGCAGGGTATATAAGGAGAAATGACAAACGCATGAACAGTACAAGGCTCAGAATCGAGAGGTGACCAGCATGGCAAGAAAGGCAAGTTCAGATTAATTGGGAGAAGAATCTAGCCAAGCAAGCCGAGGGAAATCCCAAAGAGTTCTTTCACTATGTGGCAAGTAAGAGGAAGAATGAATATGGAAGAATAGCCTGAATGAGTGCTGATGGTCACAAGGTGACAGAAGCAGATAAAATAGCTAAGTTACAAAGTGAGCAACCACTTTGAAAGCATATATCATTCTAGTGAGGTTAATACTTTAACCTATGTGACAGACACTAATGTGGGAACAGAGGTAGATGAATTGGAGGTTCTTAGGATATTGCAGAATCTCAATGTAAATACAGTTATGGGATTATATGGGATATGAGATAGGGTTTTGCAAGAATGTGCAGGGGAACTGGCAATACCTTTCACTAGGCTGTTTAATTTAAGTCTCAGCTCTAGTAGAGTTCCAAGGCGGTGGGAAAGAGGACAAAATTATTCCTTTGCATAAGGAAGGTTCTAAGACTACAGCAGCAATTCATTTATTTTTAATTAAAAACACACAACACTTTGTAAATACTATCAAAGACATCATACTGGAAAAAGATGATTTATTAATCAGTTTTGATGTCTCTGCTCTCTTCACAAATGTCCCAATCAATGACACAATCCTTCTATTACAGGATAAATTCCTACCAGATATCACAGTGCTACTTGCACAAACAGCACTGTGATATCGGGATGGGAATTTTTTTTGTGTGGCAAAACACTTTCTACCTACAAAAAGAAGGCATAGCCATGGGCTCACCATTATCTCCCCCCATTGTTAACTTTTACATGGAACATTTTGAGCAATGTGCTCTGGATTCCTCTTCTTTAAAACCCAAAGTCTGGCTTAGATACATTGACGATGTTTTCGCTATCTGGCCTCATGGCCGCCAGACAATAGACACTTTCCTCTGCCACCTAAACAAACAACACAAACACATACAATTCACAATCAAGATTGAAAAGCAGAACACACTTCCGTTTCTAGGTACACTTGTCACACGTCTTCCTTTAGGCAGTCTTTCTTTCACTGTTTACCGGAAACTGACACATAATGGCCAATACAAAAACTACTACAACCACCCAACACAAAAACTAGGGGTCATTAATCTACTTAAAAACAGGGCTTTGAAGATTTGCTCCAATGAACAAGCACTTAAAGATGAATTAAAAGTTATCAATAATACCTTCCTAAAAAATGGTTACAGCCAAAATACTATCAAAAAAAATTCTCTGCAAGACCTCTTAAATACAAAAATAAAACTGTAACCATATAATAAAATATGTAAATAAAACTGTAACCATTCCATGCATTAAAGGGATATCAGACAAAATAAACAGAATATTACAAAAATACAACCTTAACGCCACCTTTAAACTTCCTGCAAAATTAAAGAACTTAACTCATCCAAGGATCCACTCCCTCCAATGGCCCATCCTGGAGTATACCGTATTCATTGCACCTGTAATTTGCCCTATATAGGGGAAACAAGATGCACAATTCCTATTACAAAAAAGGAACATAAACGGCATATTAAATATAGTAACTATGGTCAAGCTGGTCTTTCTGATGATGCCCTAAACACTTTACATAGAATTGACTGGAAAAGCACCAGTTGTTTACATCACACCAAAACATGGTATGAACGTAAATTTAAGAAGGCCTGTGAGATTCTTATCACCCTAATCTTAACACTAATGATGGTCTAAAAATACCAAGAATATGGAAGGCACATATTCCACCCACCTAACCTTTTCTACCTAGGAGTTAATTTTGAATAGAACCATAGGTAATCCAGGATCCTAAATCTAATATAACAATTGTCATGTTAAATTAGGACATCTTTTTCACTGTAACAAAACTATCTATATGAAAGAATGTTTCTCTGATGTAATCTTAAATAGAATATAGCTCTGATGTAGTTAATTTATTTTATTTCATTTATTTATTGTAATTTTATTTTATTTTCACTAGAGGTCAGGCCAGTAGAATAACTATTGATCAAATCATCGTCTCTTCAGCATGCCATGTGAAATGTAATTTAGCTTGTCTCTGTATATATATGTGGGTATACTCCAGATGATGACCTTAATATGAAGGTCGAAATATCGGGAAATTAAAAATTATTTATAGCACTGTTGTAGAGTCCATAATTTTTTTGATTGGAATAGGCCTAAGTTTGATTCTTTTCGGGACGGGAGGAATCTTTATTTGAACGATTTCAATTGAAGGTGAGTTAGCCGATCTCATACGGAGGTAGCAGGGTTTTTTTCACCCGGAAACTCAGGTTTTTCATCCCGTATATAGAAAAATCGGCCCTTCAGAACACAAGCAATTTACAAACAAAAAAATACTAGTTGTGGCGGTGGGCCGTAGATGGCGTTGATTCGTAGTAGAGGTTCGGTGTAGTGGTTGAGACGGTTGTAGGTGTCCTCCAGCAATGAGTCTTCGGACTCCTTGGAGGTATCAGGAATTATAATAATAATAATTTGTGTAATATGAACAATAAAGGAAAGGACTACAGCAGCAAATTATAGAGCAAGCAGTATCTCAGGCATAGTGGTAAAAGTACTAGAAAAATTGGTAAAAAAAGAGAATTCAAGAATGGGTAGATAAAAATATGATACTGTATGAGGGTCAACGTGGCTTTGTGAAGGGTCAGTCATGTCTTAGTAATTTACTCACTTTTTGTAATACAGTAACAGCTGAGTTGGATAAAGGAAATGATACACTATGATTTTCCAAAAGCATTTGAGAGAATACCACATGGAACTCTGTTACACAAATTAGAACAAATGGGGATGGATATGACACTGGTTAAGTGGATAACAGGGTGGCTGCTGGTCAGATATCAAAAAGTGGTATATAGAGGAGCAGAATCGAGGGGAAAACACGTGACCAATGGTGTGCCACAAGGGTCAGTGCTGGGACCATTGCTGTTTCTTTGTACATAAATAATATAGGAAATAACCTGAAAGGAAATATTCAGTTGTTTGCTGATGATGCAAAATTAGAGTAATAGTTAATCAAGACAATGTGGAGAGCTTGCAGGACAATTTAAATAGGCTGTCAGTATGGGCAAAAGATAATGGGTGTCGATTTAATGTTGAGAAATGTAAAGTTATGCACTTTGGGATAAATAGGTTACAAGCCATTTATCACAATGATGGCACTATACTCCAGGAAATAGATGAAGCTAGAGATTTAGGGGATGGTGGTAGACAGAGAGTTGAGAGAATATATTGCTAAGGTTGCTAAATTGGCTCATAAGATTACTTGGCTAGTGAAGAACACATTTATAAGGCCTTGATACACCCACATCTGAATTACTGTGCTCATCCCCTGGGTTTCTTGGGGATAAGGAAGTGGTGGAGAGGATTCAGAGACAAGTGACCAAGATGGTGAGTAGGCTGTGGAATGTTCCCTATGAGAATAGATTGAAGGTGTGCAGATTGCAGAAGTTGGTTGATAGGAGGAAAAAGAGGGGATATGATAGAAACATTTAAATTGCTTAAAGGATTTTATAGGATAGATGCAGGTCAAAATGTTTCAGCATTTCGCAAGAGGGACCAGAACAAGGGGATCATCCCTGGAAGTTGAATAAAGATGTGGTCAGTAGGGGTGTAAGGACTAGATTTTTTGCTTGGAGAGTGGTGAATGAGTGGAGTGGTTGCCAGTCAGTTTTGAGTACTTTTTCTGTTAATGGGTTCAATGAGAGGTATGATTGGGTCTCCTGTGATGAGTCTATGGACTCCATGGAGGTGCCTGTATAATAATAATAATCTAACAAGATAGCTAATCCTACCTGCATCCTATTTTCATTCTGCAAAACAGATTAGTCTGCTTGAGAGTACAAGTGAAAATCCCAAGCTTCCAGCACGTGAAACCTTGTCTCCTCCATGTGGTACAAAAATGGGAAGGTAGCCGGTAGCCTAACTAAAAATTCTAGTTGTTAACGTTAACAAAAATCGAAAATGAACTTTTATAAAGTTTTACTCTTCCTTCAAGAAATCTTGTAAATTACATTAGTAAAGGCATTATCAGCTAGTCGTCATTTGGCAATTATGTGACACCAAAGTCTCACAGAGGAAGAGCACTCTGTACCACATCCCACTGTCTACACTTTTTAATCTAATATGCCATCTATGCTATGCCATATTCCCACTAATAGTAATTTTGTCTGTTCATTATAATGCTCTCTTGCTAATTTGCTTGTATATGCATGACTTATTTTTCATGGTATTAACAACACCACAAACACTTTTATCAACAAAGATGTTTTATTAACGTTTATATTTCGCTGATTTTCAACTCAGCATCATCAGAGCACACATGTAAACGCGACAGTGAGTGAGTGAAACAATATAATTGCAAAAGACAAAAGATCTAAAGTCCTATTTTTGGCACCCTCTAACGGGAAAAAAAAATAAATAAATAAAAAGCAGTTATCCAGGAGTTTTTCTTAGGATAACTATCTCCCAAATTTTTGGCAAATTAATGCAACCATATTTGTTAAGGTTGGGAGAATTCTTCAAAGCCATTGCTGATTCAAAAAATAATCTTTCAGATCTATAACGACTCCTAAATAGCACATTCGTTTTCCTCCATATAATCCTGTGTGAAGGAGTGTCCAAAGCGTGGTCTGCCATTCCCGACTTGCCATAGTAATAGTAGCAAATGTATCTTTCATGTTCTTCCAGGCAGATGTTCACTGATCTTCCTGTTTGCCCATAATAGGCCAAGTCACAGTCACATGGAACTTCATACACTCCTGGGTGTGCTAAAGGGTGAAGTTTATCCTTAGGCGAGCGGATCAGAGTTGCCAGCTTGACATGAGGTTTGAAGGTGGTGCGAAGGCCATGTTTCAACAATACTTTGGCTATCTTTTCCGATGTACCTCTGATATAGGGAATAGAAATGGTCATGTTGTATTCTTGTGTATTAGGGGAGGGCAGAGTAATGGGCCTATGTAGTATTTTATCTATTTTGTAGGGATTGTAGCCGTTGGCTAAGAACATATGGCGCAGGTACTGGAGTTCAGTGGTCAGAGCTGTATCGTTAGAACAAATGGCTCTGGCTCTGTGTGCAAGTGTTTTTAAAACGTACTGTTGGACTGGATGATGATGTGATTGTTTATGTAGGTATCTTCCTGTGTGTGTAGGCTTTCTGTAAATAGAAAAAGATAGTGATCCATCTGAAAGGCAGGTGACTAATGTGTCAAGAAATGGTAAATTTCTTGACACATTAGTCACCTGCCTTTTTTTTTTTTATTTGATTTGATTCTTTTATTTGATTATTTTTTCTACTGTGAAGTGAATTTTGGAGTGTTGGATGTTTAGGTAGGTGACAAAAGCATCCAAAGTGTCTTGTCCATGGGGCCAGATGGCAAACACATCATCTACATAGCATAACCACACTTGTGGCTTGTATGTAGCTGTGGTAAGTACTTTGTTTTCAAAGTGTTCCATGTAAAAATTTGCTAATGGGGGGGGGGGGGGACTTAATGGTACTGCTATGGGTTCTCCCCTCTCTCCCCCGTTAGCAAATTTTTACATGGAACACTTTGAAAACAAAGTGTTCCATGTAAGTTCCAAGTTTTTTTTTTTTTTTTTTTTCATTAGAGGGTGCCAAAAATAGGACTTTAGATCTTTTGTCTTTTGTAATTATATTGTTTCACTCACTCACTGTCGCATTTACATGTGTGTTGTGCTCTGATGATGCCGAGTTGAAAATCAGCGAAATATAAGCGTTAATAAAACATCTTTGTTGATAAAAGTGTTTGTGGCGTTGTTAATACCGTGAAAAATAAGTCATGAATAACCATCAACACCTAAGCTTATCTGTTAGATTGCTTGTATATGGGATGAGTTTTGGGGAGGAGAAACCTAACATCTCTCTGATATCAGCTAACTCACCTTCAATTGAAAAGTCCATATCCATCGTGATGAGAACCAAACTCAGGTTTTTTTCCAACTGAAGAACATATTGTCCCATCATTCTTCCAACTGCACCATGGAGGTAGTTAAAATTACTTGACAAGGTCATGGTTCAAACCACTGTTTGCAATACCAGTCTATTCAAAATAAGGAACATTACACAAACAAAGCACTAAATCAGTTGGAAAGTACTTGAATCATCTTCAAGCCAGATAATTAAAGAAAATTGTATTTTTTTTCTTTCTTGCTATTCTTGAACATTATTTATGTAGAGAATGGGTGCTTTTTTATTAACACAAAACTCCAATTACAACATAATGTACAATAGGAAGACAAATATGTAACATATTTGTTGAAAAAATGATTAAACAATAATTTAAATTAAAGTAATTATTTATTATAAAATTCTCACCCGTTTACCACAGGCATCTTCATCTTCAGTATGAACTGACTGGAATATAAACACAAGCATACATAACAGAAAAATTTAACAATGCTATATAAAATTATGAGATTCAGTAGAGCAGCAATAGTCAGATAATACTAATGTCCTGGTAAGTGTGATATATTGAAGGGGGGGGGATTAAGACAAGCAGAATCAAGAAGTACTATTTCCATCGTATCTATGATTAGAGCAATATAACAATGCCTCACAGCTCTCTTTGTATAATCTCTCCATAAGCAAACTGTTCTTGTTCAGGACTTTAATCTTTTTTTCAAAGTGCTCAGCGAAAGCATGTTCCATAAGTTTAGTGTAATCAGATTAATGGAATTTAATATAATTTTTGTTTCGCATGATGAACACAGCACAAACATTCCAGATTTGGTCAAAGTAATATAAACCAGAGAGGCATGGGATCTATAAGAATCAACCTATCTAAAGTGAAGGAACCTGATTCGTAATTGATAGCTTGTTGGATTAACAGCATTGTCATGACATTTAGATAAAGCACATAACTCTTTTTGAGTGAAAGATCAGCCATGAACATTAGTTGGTATTGGCAGTGGTGGTGGAGAATGAAGCCTGGCAACAGTATTAATTGTTCAAATTTCTCTTTAAACCTATCCCAAACCATGATAATAAAAACTATCAGATGAGTTTGCAGAAATCCACTGTATAACAGTAAATACAGCAAGTCATACTGTTATACAGCAAGTGACAATACAGCAAAGAGTTCATCTACATACAGACAGCCATAGCTAACAATATATGAAGCCTCTCAAGGTCTTTAAAGAACTAAATCCCTGCCTCCTATTATGATATTTCTGAGATTAAAGTCTTAAATTCTCTTAAAAAACTTTTATCACAAAAACCAACAAGGGGAAATCTTACTGTTCAGAGCCTACTCCTCACTTTCCAACGATCATGCCATGACAGACCACAAAAACTCACAGCTGTAGTCTCCTGTTGGGTTGTTGAACTTAAAAAAATAAAGACCTACTATTGATATACACCTAGACTATATGGCACTTCTAAGATTTGTAAGCCAAGCATTCTATTAAAGGCAGTTGACAGCATTAGCTGTAGAATTACAAAACTGCAGACATCTTACTATCTGCTTTATAAACAAATTCCCTTCTCATATGAAAGAACACAATGATTTTACACCCAAGATCCTTGAACTTTGGGTTGATTCTTCTGACTTACTGAACATTGTTTCCTTGTTGCCAAACACTGCTTTAGAAGAAATAATGAAACTATTCAGGCGAGTTTTCCCACCAACATAGTTCAAATTTTTAATTTTTGTAATTTATTTTGGCTATTTTACTTAACAGAAAAAATTATCAGCAAATAGAATTCATTAATGGAAGCTCCTTTTTCTGCTACACTGCCTAATTACCACATGGATCATTCCAGCCATCACCACTATAACAATAATCATAGACCTTCAATTTGGTATAAATGTGCATAAATAATATCTTTGTTATTTCGAAAAGTTTCTATCCAAATGTCTAGAATTTATCCATCCTAGAATACAGTTTATATTAGAAGTGGAAAATAATCATATTTCTGTTTCAAGTCTCCCAACTCTTCATCTGGATGGAAGATTTCAACTATTGATCATTTAAAGAAAAAAAAAAGTCATTTATATATCCATACTCAATCTCACAAGCATCATCAAAAATCGTCACTATCAGAACTCTTATTCACTGCGCTCGCTCTGTGCTATAACAAGACCTTACTATTTCAAGAAAGTCAACATATCAAGTCCACCTGCTTATCTAATGGCCTTGGCAAATCATTCATCAACAAAATCATAAACTATAGGACTCTTACAATTCCACTCAAGAAGAAGTCATTGTATGTGACTCCTTGAGAGACTCTGTAGCTCAACCATTTTCCATTTCCCTTTGGTTGGAAAAACCTGGATTTGAATCCCATCTAGGATATAAAGAACATTTATCAGGGCTTGTAAACTAAAGATGAGTTAGCTGGTCTCATACAGGTTTTTCCACCCAGAAACTCAGGGTTTTCATCCCGCATACAGATAAACCAGCCATGAGAACACAAGCAATTTACATACAAAGCATACTCATAGGCTTAGGGCTAACCACCCTATCCTGGAATCATAGTTACAAAATCCAAAGTTACCTTGGATAGTTATGGCCACTTAAAGACTTGTTAAGAAGATACTTAGGCCTTTCAGTAGTAGGCCATGAACAGACATGGTAATGCAATCCCACCTTCCAGCTCTTTAGCCTGTTTTCTCAAATGGAACTCTGGCAACCACCAAAAAGGCATATCTTCCTATATGGATAATAAGGAAATGTCAACCAGAATTCCCCCACCCTAAGTGGTAGATGACTTTCATTGCCAAGTTAAATGCCAATGCACAGAGCTAGGATTCCAGTTTCTGCCATCTCCTTTTTTTCTCTACATACAATGTGAATAAAGCCTGAAATAACTACTCACTACATGTCTCGTCTAGACTTTTGTCAGAAAGACAGCAAAAGCATTCTGAATAGCATAAATACTAACAGGTATCACACAAAATGTGCTTAAAACATGCTCCTAAATTAACATCCACCCTGTATCATTCACAATCATTCATACTCACCTGGCAACATTCATTCTATAGCCATATCCTGATTTTTAACTCATACTAGCAAAAGAAGAGAAATGCAGCCAACCATCAAACTATCATCCCATTGTATTCATATTACTTCTATCAAAAATAATGGAAAAAAGTCAACTACTTCACCACTTTGAAGCCTACCAGTTAATTAGTAATCACCAGTATGGATTCTAAACATTCTAGATCTACAGAATCTCCGTGCCAACATCACCCGTCACCAATAAGAAATCCATGTAGCCATTCTACACATTTACAAGGAATTTGATCAAGTTTGGCCAAAGGACATGTACATCAAATGACAAACTTATTGTCTAACATTCATCCTTTTGTGAATGAATTGCCGAATGGTTGGTGTCTTGTCTTCAGATTTCTCTGTGAATGATAGAGATCTCTAGCACTTTTGCCTGCACTCTTTCTTCTATTCAACTCTCTCTCCATTCCTCTTTTTCATTTAACAAACCAAGCAGTAGTAATATATACCAAGCTACAAGATCTTTCATTATCAGTGTTTGAGTACTGATCTTGTCACCTTATTTCAGTGAGGTGAGGTAAGGACAACCCTGTCAACTTCAATGCTACTAAAACACAATCCTGTCTTATTCCATGTAAGAAAGACTACACTACACTACACTTCCGTTACCACTGATAATATTGAAATCTTCACATGAGATCAGGTATCCATTCTTAGACTGACTTGCATCTCTAGCCATTCCTGAAATAAATTTATTAGCTGTAAAATTTGGGAATTTACTGGCCATCAGTTGTTCTACAAATACTATAGTGGAGTTTTTTGAAACTGCTTCTTTTTATTTTGTGTTCTCCATTGTTGTTGTAGTTGTTATTGTACTGAGGTGCCTATGATATTTAAGCGAAAATTTTAGCTAATAAATTTATTTCACATAAGTTTCTATCTTTAATCTTTCTAAATATGTCAGCTTATGTACTTATATTGAAGCAGCATTTCCTGGAAAAAGCACCTCACACCATAGCTTTCTTTACATCCAAAAAAAGGTGTCTTTTCCTAATCAAGACATTACTTCATATCTGTACAACTCCTAACACTATATAAATCCAAAAAATCTGTCTTATTATAAAATATTGTTCTCATATATGAGAACAAAAATACCTCTCGAAATATGCTTAATGCTCTCCAGAAGAGATCTATCCAGTTAACTAGTGATCCATTATTCACACATTCAATCCAGCTATTTCTCTCATAGAGGTTCTATTTCTTCTTTATGCCACTTTTACAGGTATTTTTATGGACATTTCACTGAAATGGCTGCCATCACTCTTCCACTTTTCCTTAAGCATGTAAACACACAACCTTTGTGCTTTGTAACAGTCTACCCTACACAGACTATTAAAAGCACACTATTTTACTTAATGAATATAATCTCCAGGCGTTCAAAAAAAAATATAGCGAGTCCTTCTTTACCACATGCACCACCTGGTAAAAAAGAACCTGTCATGTGTTTGACATAAAAAATAATAATAAAACCAAGTTGTTTGTCATCTTCTCCATAAGACTTCCTTATTTCTTGGTTCACCGAAGGAGAGGTTTTCTTTGCAAATCAGAAAGCTATTAAGTTCTTCATGTCAAATAGTTGCTAGCTACAGTTTCTCCTAAATCTCATGATTTTATAGAGCACTGTTGAAATTTTCTGTTATATACACTTGTGCTTGTATTCCAATCAGTTCATACTGAAGAGGTCTATGATACATGGGCAAAAGTTTATTTTAAAAAAATTAATTCTTTCTCATAATTAAGTGAAATTAATCAAATAATTTTGCATAGTTAAATGGATCCCCACAATGAGTCTACTAGCTCCATGGAAGTTGCTGTAATAATAATAATAATAATATATTTGATTATTTTTAATGTCTTAAATTTTGAGAATACAAATCATTAAATCTAGTAAGGAAATCTGGAATAAAAGGGCATACTGCATAAATGAATGGCAATATTTATTTAATCACATCAGCTATGTTAAAAATCCTGTCAGCTGCACCCTTCATGTTATATTTCTGTAAACAGACTGTTTTTACACTTTGAAGTCTTGTGTATTTAGTTAACACAATCTGATTGGTGCAATGACTTTTAACTCTATTCCTTTTAGAATCCAGGTATTGACTTGAGACCAAATAAAAAATATATATATTGAATGAAACTAAATTAAACTATAAAATACTAATAAATATAAATACATAAATATAACTAAATTAATAGCTATAAAACTAATCAAACCCAAGGCTTTCTATAGCCTTGGAGTTCTATACTTTAGAGACCTCCTTTATCTCTGAAGGATAAAAATCATTCTCTCACTGACTCGTTCTATTACTGCTTTGTTTATCGTGAGCTCAATCAGTCTACTAGACTGAACATTTTGTTTTTCACAACAAATTCCTACAAAACAATAAATGTTCATTAGAGTCAGTTCTTTATCCAGCTTTTTCTCAAAATATAAAACTTCTTCACTTCATTGGGACTATGCAGTGTTTTCTTATATAAATTACCATAGAAAAACAGTTTCTTTAACTACTTTATAAACACTGTATCAAAGTAGAGCTTTTCATTAAAGCCACTTTACAATTTCAGATTTCTCTAATTCCATTGCTTGTTCCGATAGAATAACAAATATATCCGGCATCCTTAAGACAAAACTTTCCATTTAGCGTTTCTTCAAACATTGAAATAGAATGTCTGCTTAACATCTCCTTTTAGTTACTATTTGTTGACAGTCTCAACTCTTCCAGTTAGATTCATCTTGATACGATTGCTTTTCGGAATCTTCTATTAATATATTTGAACTATCACATTTTCTTAAAAACTTCCTAAAACATAATTCTCTGATAGGCATCTCAAACTTCCATTCTCTCTCTCTATTCTTGTTTTCTTCCATTACCAAGGTACCAAACACACTCTATTTCAGCTGTCAATCATCCATCAACTCCTCGATGAACAGGTACACTTCATCTAAACAATAAGCGAGAGGTTAGGTTGTAGTGGCTGACATACATGTTGTTGTTGTTGTTAGCAAAAAGAGAATGTCATTACGATGCACAACAGACATCACAACACTAAACAATTGTGAATTACAATACAGAACATTGAAATTATTACATCTATCATACATCTGATGAGTACAATAAATCTAAAATACTTGACATTTCATTTCAACATACCAATATTGGAACATCGCAAGTGCTGATTATACAATACATGTTCTGAAACCAAATACTAATGTAGAGAAACCATTGTAAAAATATTCATAATTGTAAATCATTACTATTTTTACAAAATCTAGTAAGGAAATCTGGAATAAAAGAGAATATTGCATAAATGAATGGCAATGGATCCAAAGCAAAAAGCAACTAAGAATATCAGGCATTAAGAAAAGACAAGGATGATACAAGATAAGATAGATGATCCATTCCTTGAATCAATGAGTAAACAGAGACGAATGGTACAAAAAGAAAGGAACCGAAAGACTTGCATCCTAAATGCACTGAGCCCACAGGTCTAACAAGAGATGAAGCAGAGGTTTTTTTGGTGACAGACACAAGAAATAATAAAGTTTACTAACATCATTATATAGATAAATAGACAGTGTTGTGTGTGTGTTTGCACTTTGTGTGCACACAAAGTGCAAACAGATCCAGGAAAAGAGGTATAGTTCAAATCCATTAAGTTTGCCTTAACCTTATGAAATTTAAGCAGTAAACAAACTTCAACCCAATTCCAAGTAAATTAGAATTTTCTAACGATTCTGTTGATTCTATAAACACATGTGAACACACACACACACAAAGGATTTTATTTCTAAACTTCTCACTTTACAAAAAGGTTCTCTCCAGAACCAAATAAAATCATACTTTGCTAAGCAACAGCTTGTAAAGTAACCAATATTCAAATATTAAAATAATCACAAATAAAGTAAGCTTACTTTAATAAGCTCTTCGATCCGTCTGATTTGATATGGTGCAGTGGAGGAAGTCTCAAAATAGACGTAATCTGTAAACAAAAAACAAAATAAAGCTAAATATGTAGCATGTATACTAAATTCAATGGCATCTGAATATTATATAATGAACTTCACCACAGTATAGTGCCATAAAAAGCTAAATTTTGAATTAAAAAAAATTAAGATGAAAAAATTCTCAAGTCAAAAAAGCATACACATTCTATTTAATTAGAAACACAAATTTGAAAGTTTAAACCTTTGTAATTGCATTACCTCACAACACCATATAAAAACAAAATAAATTATGTAATTTACTGAATTGCTGATATTTTGGTGGATTGAAACCAGCATCTTCAGAACATAAATGCACCAAACACAAGAGCATGCCAATTCTAAACTGTTTCTGCTGGTCACATACACATGCACTACTAAGGCATATTCTCCTTAGTTGGAGGAAATGCTATCTAGACAGCCAGGTTGTAGATGCACTTCATTGCATGATGGAAACATTACCTTGCTGACTAGAGGACTGAGATAACCTTAAAGAGTGTGGCCAGATCACGCTCTTCAAGGATAAGCCAAATACACTTTAGGGGCCAAGACTCTTTCCGCATTCAATAGTACAGAAGTACAATGGTTCCGCAGACCAGCTGCAAGATAATACATGGGACCAAACCTCACAGTAATGAATCAGGCAGCTTCCCAAACAATTAGTGAAAAACCCTTCCACCACTTACTGTGGCAAATCATGCTTTGAGGCAAATCCAAGTATGTGGCATGCAGGAGGAAATGCCGAGCAGAGTGCAAACAGGAGACTGGGTTTTTTTCTCTGTGTGGGCACAGTATGGTTGCCAGTCTTTCACTTTCCATTGCATGACCCTGTTTTTTGATATAACTCATCCTACTCAAATACAGATCACAAAAAAAAAAAAAGTTAATGTTTTCCCATTTATTTATTCATAAAATATTCTCAATACTACAGCATTTTACCCTATTACCTTAACTTCAGAACTTCAGGATCAGACTACTTGCAAACTGACAAGCAACATAACATCTTGGTGTCATGAATGCCAAAAACCCTTAGTATTATATAGTATTATAATACTAAGTTATATTCATAGTATTATAACAAAAGGTACATTTTCATCTTAAAATTGTTAGTATCACAACACAATTTTCCTAAAACTGTTATGTAAAACTTACATAACATGTAATTTTTAAATAAATAAAAACCAATTCAATAATTTTCTGAGAAATGAGCAATTTCTCACATGAAACTATGTTAGTAATCTCTACTTACAAGCATTAGAAGGAACTAGGGAGACAAGTATTGTTCACAATCACTGTTCCAACTCATACACCAGTGTTCAATGGAGCTGAGATCATGGCTTTGTGCAGGTATGTCAAGTTCTTCAAACTCATCTCATCAAATCAATTCTGCACAGATCTCTCTATGTGAGTGGGACATCGTCATGTTGATACAGGAAAGGGTCTTTGACTAAACTGTTGCCATAAAGTTGAAAGTAGATACTGATGAACAGCTGTCATACAGAAATGTCTAGAATATCATTATAGGCTGCAGTGTTAAGATTCCCCACCAGTGGAACTACAAGTCCCAGCCCAAACCATGAAAACACCCGCAAACTATAATGCCTCCTTCGAACTTCACAGGTGGCAAAACACATTCAGGGAGGTAGCATTCTCCTTGCATCTGAAATACCTAGGCTTGTCTGTCAGACTGCCATATGGTGAAGCATGATACATCACAGAGTGCATTTTCACTGTTCCAGAGCCAATGGCAGCAAGACTTACATCACTCCACCCAATGCTTGGCACTGTCCTTGATGATGTTAGACTAGTGTGTGGCTGCTTGGTAATGGAAACCTATGTTCTTCAGCTGCTGATGAACAGTTGTGACACTTACATTGCTTGCAGAGGCATTTTGGAACTTGGTAGCGAAGGTTTCAATTGAAGACAGGTGATTTTTTGTGCCACATACTTCAGTACTCAGTAGTCCCATTCTGTGATTTTATGTGCGGCCTACCAGATTATGACTGTGCCGTTGTTGTAACTGGAGTTTCCCACTTCATAACATCACTGTTACACATGAAAAACATCTTGTACACAGGTTTCCAGTCTCAAAGTAAATGTGTGCTAATGTAATATTTCTCATATTAAAGTTATTTGTTTTTCATCTAGCAATATAACCTGTAAAATTACAAGCACAAAATGAGTATGCTGAAATTCGCTTAGTTACAAAGATCCATCATTGTTTCATGAGTTCAAGTGATTGTGCTGTCCAGGCAGTAGAGACTGTAAACAAATGTCTCTGCAACTTCTGACATCAGCATCAGTTTTCCTACATGACACAGGCTTTAAGTAGGGTGTATTAAGTATGAGAAATTTTCTTTTTGGATTTATTAGTGGACCATAGTTCTTTATAAATATATACAATCGTCGACAAGTTTCGCCAGCTAAGTCTGTCTGGCTTCTTCAGGACAGGAAATGGGTACACTAATGTTAAATGCTAAAATAGAATGGAGTAACAACAGTTAAATTAATTAAAATTGAAATGACGCGTAAGATCAAGATTATGGAGCGTGGAGTATTAGTCATTGTTTGTTAATCGTGTTTTATAGTTTTTCACGAAGTTGGGTTCTGCTAAGCATAGTGAATTTATTAAGCTTTTCCAAATGTCTTTTAGTATCATGCCTTGATTTCTGTTGAGATCACGGCCTGTTGAAAGAGAAGATAAAGAAATCAGACTCTTTTATAAAGACACATGCGTTCGTCAGACATTTTTGTAATAGATTTCACGGTTTGATATGAACACAGATGGATAAGAAAATAACTATTTATTAACTTAAAAGCTTTTAAGTTAATAAAGATGTAAAAAAGAATATAAAAGTAAGCTGATCATATTTTGATTTTCCCAAACTGGGACGCTTCTATACAAGACAAACTGGTATGACAAATATATTAATACTGACATCACTGTTTTTGAAATACAAATACATAGATAATGAAGAACAACCTGCTGCCACTAACAAACCAGCTTCGTGCTTAGCACTTTGCAAGTGGTCTTTAATGTCTGACCGCCCGCCATGCGCTACAGAGAAAACTGAGGCACAATGATCGCATCGCACCCGATCAACTTCATCGGAAAAGGAAAGGAAAGCCCTTTTGTAGTTCATCGGTGAACTTACAATTCTTTTTCAGCATGACATGGTTAGGAACAAAGCAGAATTATAACATAAACTAAAGCACTCTCGGCACACGGCAAGTTCACGTCGTGAACAGCACTTGAATCACTACAAGAATGGATGAAAAGCGTTGTAAACATGCACGACGCTATATCATGGACACGTGATTTGCACGCCTGTATAGATTCTGCATGCACTTAGTTTCATAGTTAATAATGGCTTAGCAATGATCAAAGTGGCCTTGATGCAGATTGATTACACATATTCTAGTTTTAGTGCAGCATCGTTATTTTTATAAACTTATTTGTTTTTCTATTTTTACTTCCCTCCCGCTCATGATAACATACAATAGCAATAGTAATAATATGTAATATGTTTTGCCAGAACAATTCACAAATCGGCCAGGACACCGAGACTGTCCCAGTCAAATAGGGACGAATGGTCAGCCTGTATAAAAACAACAGATGTAAGACAATTCTATAAACCAGTCAAAGGAAGTATATGACATGTGACATAAAAGGAAGGACTGCGTACCCTTTGAATGGAAAACAACCTAGGTTTGAAATTCCCACAATATATGCAAAATAAACTTTTTATCAAGGATGTTAGTCTTATAGAGGGATTGCAGTTTTTGACTCCTGCAAATAATAAGTTTAGTTTAGTCCTTTATCTAAGTGTGAGCAAACAAAGTTTGCACCTGAAAGTATCTTCAGGACTGGGGTAAGGTAGTGCAACACCAGGCAGAGAACGCTCTCATCACTCCTATCTCAGTATTTTCCATAATGCAAAACACATCTCCTTGCAGATATGTGTAATGCTATGCATTAAAGCAAAGGCCACTACCCATACCAGTTTCAACCTTTATTGAGGTCTCGTCAGTGGGAGCCAGGCCCAGTAGTGGAGATACAAAGGCAGAAGCAATGAGAGGTCATCCTAACCTATAGGAGTTGCCAAAGGGCGTGCAACCTTATTATTAAATTACTCCGGATTCAGAGAAAGATGTTGAGAGTTTATTTTTCACTTGGTTAGACTATAATAAGTTTAGTTTAATCCTTTATCCAAGTGTGAGCAAACAAAGTTTGTGCCTGAAAGTATCTTCAAGACTGGGGTAAGGTGGTGCACCTTACCTTACCCCAGCCTTCCTTCGACCATGTTTTTTAATCTAAGTCTCAGGTCTGAGTTAGTCCCAAGGAGGTAGAAAGAGGGAAAAATAGTTCCACTGCATGAAAAGAAAAAATGCTTATGGCAGAATTATTTTAATGAAAAGGTAGGGAGTTGACCAAATCAGGAGAATTAGTAAGTGAACACTTTGCAAGAGTATACCATTCAGGTAGGTAATATTGAAGTAATAAGAGAGGCAAAGGTATATGGAAACTGAGGTAAGAACCTTGATGTCAATACAGTTATGGAATTATGTGTATAGCATCTCAAGTTTAATGAGTAGGTGGTAGAGAACCGGCAGTGCCTTCCTTCAACCATGTTTTTTAATCTAAGTCTCAGGTCTGAGTTAGTCCCAAGGAGATGGAAAGAGAGAAAAATAGTTCCACTGCATGAAAGGAGTGGTGGCTCCAAGAATGGTGTAGCAAATTACCAATCGCTCAGCATATCAGGAATCATTGAAGATACTGGAGAAGTTGGTCAAGAGCAAAATACAGGAATGGATGGACAGAAATGGAATAACGTGTGAAGGAGAACGTGGTTTTTTTTTGTGAAGAGTAAGTCATGCCTCACTAACTTGCTCATGTTTTATAATACATTGCAAGCTAAGTTGGATAAAGGTAGTGGAGCTTACAGTGATACTGCTGGACTTTTCAAAGACTTTTAACAGGATACCACATGGAATTCTAATTAATAAACTGCAGCACATGGGGATGGATATAAGGGTGGTTGATGGAGAGATACCAGATCGTGGTTCAGGAGTAGAGTCCACTAGAAGGCCTATGATTAGTGGCACCACAGGGCTCTGTTCATGGGTTGCTACCATTTAATTTAAAGATATAAGAAAGGATCTGAGAGGAACTATTCGGTTGTTTGCTGATTATGCAAAACTTGATAGAGCAATAGTTAATAGAGATGATGTTAACATTTTTCAGGATGATTGGGATAAACTGACACTCTGGGCAAAGGAGAATGGATATCAGTTTAATGTGGCAAAGTGTAAGGTTATGCATTTTGGGATGAAAAGGGTGATTTGGGGGTTATTACTAATGCATATCACATTGATGGAAGTGTACTCCAGGAAAATGATGAAGCCAGGGGTTTGGGAGTGTTAGTGAATAGGGAGTTCAAGTTTAGAGGGCATATTGACAAAGTGGTTAAAGCAGTTCATCAGATTACTTGGTTCCTGAAGAATACTCTGATGAGCAGAGACAAGTAGGTTATACCTCTTTATAGAACCTTGGTAAGACCTCATCTTGACTACTGTGTGCAGATCTGGTCACCTAGGTTGCTTGGAGATGAAGAGGATCCAGAGGCAAGTGACCAACACAGTAGCAGGTCTATGGAACCTTATGATAACAGGTTGAAGATTTCTGGATTACAGAATTGCTTGACAAGTTGGAAAAGGGTGATATGATTGAGACATACAAACTACTAAAGGGTTTTTACAAGATTAATACAGAGGAAGTTTTTCAAAAGTATGGTGGTGGGAAAATGAGAGGCTATCCATGGAAACTGAGTAAGAGTGTAGTTAGCAAGGGTGTTAAAACTAGGTTTTTTGCTTGGAGAGTAGTGAACGAGTGGAATAGGTTGCCAGAGTCTGTTGTGGATGCCATGACTGTGAATGAATTCAAAGTATGATAGACACTGCATAAATGCTGGATAGTGCCTGGCATGATGTTTAGGGCCTCTATCAATGAGTCTCAGAACTCCATGGAGTTTCCCATAATAATAATAATTTGGTCACCAGGTTTTCAAAAGGATGAAGAGATGTCAGAAAGAGTTCAGAGACAATTGATAAGATGGTTTCTGGTCTCTGGAATGTTGAGTATAAAGACAGATTTAGAGAACACAAATTGCGGAGTCCAGAAGATAGAAAGATGAGATGGGAGGGGGAGACATGTTGAGACATATAAGTTGGTAAAGAGTTATTACTGGAGTAATATGGATCATATTTTTCATAGAACATGCTGAGACTGGGGCAGAAGATGCCATCCGTGAAAGTTGTATAAGGAAGGTGTGAGCAAAGGGGTGAGGAGTAGGTTTTTTGCATGGAGAGTTGTGGATGATTGGAATATATTGCCTGAAAGTGCAGTAGGTGTGGAGACCATGAATGCATTTAAATCACAGTATGATGAGCTGTGTGTGTGTGTGATAGAGGACCTCCCGCAATGAGTCATTGACTCAATGGAGCTCTGATAATAATAATAACAAAAAAAAATTTAATTGAACAGTATCAATTTTCATTAGTTTCGCTGCAAAACTGTAATATAAAATAATTTTCTTATTCTCCCAACACCCTGTTTAACCCTTAACCTTCTGTGTACAGGGGTGCAAACACACTCCAGGCTAATAAAAAAGTAAATAAAAAGTTGCCGAATGGAAAATCTCCAAACTTTTCTTAGGAATGCTATCTGTGATATGTTTCACACACAATTTGAAAAAAAAAATTTCATTGAAATCAGTGAATTTGAATGTAGTAGTAGTAGTAAGGCTTCAAAGGCACCTGAGCTTAACCGTGTACAGGGGTGCATATGCACCCCAATATTCTCCATACAAAAACTGGTTTATGTAAGCAGCTGCATTAGTATTTTTCCATAGTTATTTGGTATTTACATTCCTGTTGTCCGAAATATATATTTTTTGATTTGCTACCATATTTGCTTTGTAACCATATATGATTCTTGTATGAGCATGTATATTTTTCTTCGTTTTTAGTCATTTTTTGTTTAACTTAATGGTGTACACTGTAGCATAATTTCATTATCGCCAAAATGATTTGATGCAGTTTCAGTTCAGTCTTTGCTTTGCTTATGTTTTCTTATTGAATTAGTGGTAAGTGTTTGGTAAATTCTAGTATTTTGTTTTATTGTAAAGATTATGCTAATTATTACAATAAACATATGTTCAGAGTGTGATTTTATTTATTTTCTTTCATTTTTAGCTCATAATTTTATGATTTTCATATTTGATACTGTCTTGCAAATTATAAACTATTATCTACTGTGTTTATTGCTGTTTTTCTTCAATGCTGCTTATTTTGCTATTACTTATTGTTACTAAGTTTGTTTTGTGATATGTTTATTTTTTTTTTTTGTTGTTGTAGTTTTTATAGAATTTTTTTTTTCTATGGATATTTAAGATAATTATGACAGGAAGAAAAAGACATCATACCAGTTTCAAGTTGAGAGATCTTTTAGAGGAAGTGTCATCAGTTGATTCATCCGATATGCCAAGCATTGATGATGATTCAGATGTGGAATTAAAAAACGATATTTTTGATGGTGATTTCTCAGCTTTTGACAATGTTGCTGAAGAATATATATAGCACAATTAGATGAAGAACTAAGAGAAGAAGCAGCAAATGTGGAATCTATAGCTACTGTGGATGCTTCAGATGCTGGTTCTTCTGCTGAGAATATCCCGGAAAATGTAATGTATCCAAATAGAAACTCAAAAAATGAACAGAAGATGGGCCAATGTTCCTCCTGATGTACATAAAGTTCCTGACTTTCAGATTCGAGAAAGAGAAGGAATTGCTGGAGCAATACTAACTCAAAATCTTCGCTCCACAATGGACTGTTTCAAACAAATAATTCCTGAAACAATTATAAACGTGATCGTGTGTGAAACTAACAGAAAAGTCAGAGATCATTACGATGCATCCAGAAATCCACAGCAATACAAACGACCTCTTATTTGGTATGATACTGATGAAATCTATACTATGATTGACATCCAAATACATGCTGGAAGTTTTATGCCAAAGTTTTTTTTACATTTTGCACTGAAAATGCATGGGGTGTAATTACATCCCTGTACACAGTTAACATTAAAATATTTGTACACAGAGAGAAGGTTAAGTAGGCATGCAGTTGTAATGTAGTATTGGCATTAGCTTATTTTCAAAACACAAATTAGCTTAACGTAATTATATAATTGAACATTTTACACGATGAAAAAGCTTTTTAATGCTGTTATTTAAGAAACACGATTATCTTGCAAAGAAAAGTTGTATCACATTGATTACAAAAAAGTTAGTCTGGCTCTGGAATTAATAGTGCTGACCATTTTCTATTGTTTTCATAAATTTTATTATTTGTCTTTCCTCTTTAAATTATTTTTATGAATAATTTATATAATCTTACTTTTCAATATGGCAAATAAATGAAAGGAAACAAAATATATTTTTTAGTTTTGTGAAAGGGTATAAAACTGAAGATGAAAGTAGGAGAACAGAAAGTATTAAAACCACTAAAGAAACCAGTTCTGTTGTGTTGTCAACTAAAAACAATAGACTTGCTTTTCATGGCAAATGGCTCAAGGAATTCAAGCAGTTGTGCTATGAAGACAATATATAATGTATAAAAAATATCCTGGACTGTATAATCATGTAGATGATTACTACATGCAGTCCAAGATATCTTCAAGACCCTTTAAGGTGGAGATATTTACGGTTTGAGTTATTCAACAAAACTTTCATAAGAAATAATGCTGTGATAGATTCTTGGTCAGGAATCACCAAGGAAACACACCTCTAGCTACCTTCCAAAAAAAGAAAAGACAAATTCTAAAATGTCTGAACATCTGAAGTGCTATTTTAGTATAGTTTATTACAAAGCCAAATTTGATAAACTAATTTACTGACTTCAAAGACCTAGTAGTCAAATTATTGTACTTTCCAATTCCCAATTTGAATTTAGCTGTTTTAAACATTACCAAAATGACATGAAATATAAAAAACATGTGTTCATTATTGCAGATATCATTAAACAAAAATTATTTAAGAAAATCAAAGACTCCAGGAATGAGTCTTCTTCTAGATGATTCGACAGTAAGTTCAAATAATAAAAAAAAAAAAAACTGTCTATTAAGATAAGATGAGAAGATACAAATTGGAAGAGGCAATTTGTTCATAATTCCTCTTCAAATTCAGCTGCAGTGTACTTTGATAAAATAGAGAATGAAATGAACAAGCGCTTTCCTTGCCAGAAGACGGGTAAGTGGTTAGCAGGCTTTGGAACAGGAGCAGCATATAATATGCTGGAGAAAAAACAATGCACTAGCAGCAAAATCAGAGATACATGCCAGATTTTACAAATTATTTCACTAAGTTTGAATTTTGCTGTTTTAAATTCTATTAAAGATATTCCCTTTGTTGCTGAAATTGTGGTAAATAAATAAATATACCTTTTACCAGAATTCATAGTATGGCTTAGCAAAATTTTTTGGTGACTAGTAGATTTAAGTGGTATATCTGGAGCTGTGAATAATTGCATTATAAAGATAAAAACAAACTACTTAAATATTATTATTACATGGTATCTCCATGGAGTACAGACACTCATCATGGGAGACCCAAACTAACTGTTTTATACACAAAATCTATTATACTTCTCCTTAAACTCATTCACTGTCAGGGAACTCACAACTAATTCTGGCAATCCATTCCATTCATTCACCACTCTACGAAAAAAATCTGGTTTGCACAGCTTCCACAAATAGCCCCTAGTTTTCTGACTATTTGTTATACACTGAAAAATTTACTTTGCATCAATTTTATAAATTCCCTTTAATATCTTAAAAATTTCTACCATGTTGCATTTTTTCTGTCTATCAATAAACTTTGTAACTACAGATCTGTCACCAGCTTAGTCACTTGTCTTTGAATCTTCTCTACCAAGAAACCCAGGTGACCAAATCTGTTCACAGTAGACAAGATGCAATTTTATAGCTTATTCCCTTTAAGAAGACAGAAGAATTTCTGAACAACAGGAGCTACTAACTAAAAGTGCAATAAAAATACTGATAACAGGAAATCTCAGTGCTAGACTTGAAAATAAACACTACAGGTAAATATGGAGAAATCTGCATAAATAATAACTATGAAGAACTATGGAATGTTAGCATTGTCAATAATTTTAAATATATATAAATATATATATATTTAAAATTGACTCATTTGTTCTATAATCCTTATTATGTGTAAGAAATGTACATGTTTATAGAGGAAAGGAAACCTTTTTTTCAGATCATTATTTAATAGTCTCTGAAACAGAAATATATTAGCAAAATGGAGAAAAGATACTTTTCTTATAACACATATTCCATTAAAGAAAGAAACTTACTTCTCACAGAACAAGTATACAAAGTACACTTAAAAAAGAATACAATTAAACAAAGTATTTATTATATCAGTTGCAGTTATGAGTATAACAAGAGGCCAAAATGAATGAAAATAAGGTAGCCTCTGAAGTACTTGGAAAGAAAAATAAAATACAGCAACCCCTTGATTAATGAGCCACCGATTAGTGCGTAATTTTTTTTCTATACCCAAATTCGATTAGTGTGCCTATATCAATCTTAAAAATAAATGTTACCAATTTTAAAAATTTTCTATCTATACATTTTTTATGGCAAACGATTTTAAAAATTCACTCACCAGGATGAAATAATTTAGCTACTGATTTAAAACATTTTACAAAGTTATTTTTTTATGGCATACATTATTTCTATCTACACTATGTTCCAAATTTAACGCTTAAATTAATGTTGTCTGCTAATTACACAGAATTTTGATTGATCATATCTCATGCCTCCTTTGCAATAGCTTTCCTTACTTTTTTTAATTTTAAAGTATTTTCCCAATCTTTCATCATGAGTAAAAGAATTAGTGAGCAAAACTGTGGACGGAATCAACTATAAGAGCAATTTTAAGCAAAACTGCTGAATACATAGAGAAAGGTAAGGTTGCTTCAAGTTCATCATGCATGCACTCAAAATCAAATTATTATAATCATTGAATTAGAGAGACGTCTTTCTACATGGATCGAAGATTGTAACCAAAAATGGATCCACTGACCTTATTAAATCAAAAGCATTACGTCTTTTTGCATCCTTGAAAGAAAGGGCTATCAATGATGGAAAAAGAAGAATTCCACGCTAGTGCTGGATGGTTTGAACATTTCATAAAGAGAAATAGCCTACATAGTGTTCTAATCACAGGCAAAGCTGCAAGTGCAGATAAGGAAATGGCCTCAAATTATCCAGAAATTTTGAAGAAAATTGTGGTCGAAGGGGGCTATTTCGACCAATCAATATTTAATATCGATGAAACCCATTTTGGAAGTGAACGCCTTCCAAGAATTTTCTGGCCAATCAGAGAAATCTCAGCCTGGTTATAAAGTCGCAAAGTCGAATGAAATTACTGCATAAAGCAATACGTGAGCCATTTGGAAACGCATTCTTCCACATTGTGCAAATGATTTTAGAGGCTTTTCAAATGAATCTAAGTCAATTAAATCTCATTCTGAGAAATTGAGTAATTCCAACCTGCTAAATTTAGATGCACAGTGGGAAGATCCCAAAGAATATGAAGAAAATTTAATGACTGACAAGCCCAAAGAGATTTCACAGAAACAAATTGAAATATTTTTCATGCAACTGAAGTTCTTAAGCAGCAATGCTTAGAGGCTGACCTAGATAAAGAGATAAGCAGTAAAATTTGCAAAAGAGGCAACAGGGCCATACTGTCAGTTCCATGAAAATAAGTACGTTAGCTGAATTCTTTGTTAAGAAGCAGAATAATAAATTTATATTCTGAATATATTTTATTGTCTTTCATCTTCATGATTTTCCTTTAACTAGGCCCTTAGACATACCCTAATTCTTTTATAAAAAAATTAAGGGTCAAAAAAGAAATTTGAGGAACAAAATATACTTTTTTCCCATAGTTTATTATATTCAATTAGATTAGTGCGTTTTCGATTAATGAGACTGTTTTAAAGAACGCATCAATCGAGGGATTGCTGTATTAAAAAGAAAAGGATTCAAAATTTAGAAAGATAGAACAACAATATATAAAATACTATGAAGGAACAGAATAAGTACAAAGATCATTCCTTCAAACACAAAGGAAACAGAAGAAATATACACAAATAAAATTAATATAGCTAAAAAACCACTATAAAGAAAACCCACTAAAATTCCCAGGATAGATATATTAATTAATAAAATAGAAAAACAACATGGAATACAATACAAGAGAATCAATGGATTATAAGATTTTATGGAATAAGAATTTATAACATTATAAAAAAAAATCAGAACTCCATGGTGGACACAGGGGGGGGGGATGCTTAAAGGTCAAAGCTATAGAACTGAGAGGAGACCTCCACATAGTCTTTAAAGGAATGCAGAGAGAATTGACCAGGACTTCTGACCAAATGTCCAATCCTAACCTTCTCGTGGTGCATCCTGTTGGGTATCTACCTGGATACCGAACGAACGACGATGGGCTGGCAATTTGGGATTTAGCCAACCAAATTGTATTCTTATTGGCTTAAACCAAAATATCAAATGATGATACAACATGACAAAATTTCCTACCAGCTGGGGCGTCGCCCAGTTAAACACGTCCCCCATTGTTTTTGCCAGGGAACCAAAGCAAACAGCGAAAAGTCAGCTACTGGAACAAATCCTAAAGCCCACCCCAACTCAACATCACCAGAGTTCAAGATCAGTTCTATCAACATAAGAAGCCTGAATGGCAAAGAAATGGAGGTGGCTGAAACAAAAAAGGCAAAAATTGGTGACATCTTTCTGAGCAATAAATACAAAATGTTATATTCAGTCAATAACAATTCATGGAAAAGGAGTAGCCATAGTATTCAACACTAAATAGAGGCTAATATTCTTGAATTGCAGCCAGTCTCAAGTAGAGTGATGTGGGCAAATATGAGAATGGGGGAACTGGACAATGAGACTTATTTGTGCCTATGGTCCCACAGAAGGTTCTACTAAGGTAGATGATGTGGAGGAATTTTTTGAGGCTTTAGAGAAAGCAACAGACACAATGAAAAAGGAAAACTTGGTCCTAGTTGGGGATCTAAATAGCAGAGTAGGAAATGATTGGCAGAAATACAAAAATATTTTTGGAAAATCTGGAGAAAAGAGCAAAGCTAATAACAATGGCAAATATCTGTTGGATTTCTGCTCAGGACATGGACTGGTTATTACTAACACCATTTTCCAACATAAAAATGTGCACAAATTCACATGGAGAGAAGAGGCAAGGAATAAGAAAAGTCTCATTGACTATGTTATTGTTCATAGTGATATTTTCTCCCTGGTGCAGGACACCAGAATGTACAGAGGATTTGAAATTGGAAGTGATCGCTATTTAGTCTTGAGCAGTATAAAATTGAATTTCATATTGAAAAAAAGAACATGCAAGAAAGTGTAAAAGCAAATAAAACTTGATAATTGAATAAACTTGTAAGTCTACAGCTCTCAAATGTGAACTGTAGACTAAAATACACAAATATTATTCAAGAAAAAATGAAAGCGTTTCAGAACAGGAATCAAACCTTGAAGATTCAGTGGCGAGCCCTGAAGAAAACACTGATTGATTCAGCCAGAAAGGCATGTGGTGAGGTGTCTGCAAGGATAGAAAAATCGGAACTCCATGGTGGAAACAGGAAGTTAAAGAGTCAGTGAAGGAAAAGAAAAAAGTATATCAAAAGTTCCTGGCAAATAAGTCAGCTTGTACTCTTAGAGAATACAGAGACAAATGTAAGAAAGCTAAACACTGTATAAAACTAGCTAAACAAAAGTCATGGGAAGACTTTGGTAAGAACATAGAAATAAATATCAAGGTGGCAAGATATTCTGGAGGATGTTGAAGAAGCTCGGAAATAGAGGAAAGAGTGCTGTAAAAGGAATTAGAGATGATAAAGGTGACATGAAAATGGGAGAAAATATATTCTTGAAGTATGGAGTAATTACAAATTAGTAAAATTGCTAAATGAAACGAGCAGTGATGACAGCACAGTGGTAAAAAACACTGACCAGGCATGCAGTCAGGAATACATGTACATACTTGAAGTAGAAAAACCCATCAAAGGCTTGAAATGTGGAAAAGCAGCAGCAGGAATAGATGATATTCGACCAGAAAATGCTCAAGGAGATATAAGTCTTACAGTGGCTGCACTGCATAGTTCAGAAGGCCTGGACAGAGAGATGCATTCCAGATGATTGCAGTAGAGAACTCATAGTAACCATACATAAAAAGGGAAATAAAACTGAATGTGAGAATTTCAGAGGTATTTCATTACTGAGTGTTTCTGGTAAGATATATGCAAGTATACTTGAGAAAAAACTGAGAATGATTGTGGAAGTGAAGCTTGTTGAAGAACAAGCTGAATTTAGGCCAAGTAGAAGCAGACAGAATCAGATTTTCACTTTACGACAGATAGTTGAGAAATGATGGGAATAAAACAAATAATGGTATTTAAATTTTGTATACCTGTAAAAGGCATATGACAAGATGCCAAGAGAAAAGCTATACAAAACACTACAGTTATATGGTGTAAATGGGACATTATATCAAGCAATACTTTGTCTTTATTTGAGTTGTAAGTCAGCAGTTAGAATTGAAGGAAGTACAGGAAGGTGGTTTAATGTTAAATCTGTGTGTCAGAGAAGGATGTACATTATCTCCTGTTATTATCAATATGGATCACATTATGAAAGAAAGTGGTCCTGATATCAAAATTCAAGATGTTAATTAGCTCTTTGCTTTATGCGGACGATGTTATACATCTAAATAAATCCGCTACGAGTCTGCAAGATTCCCTGACTAAATGAATAACTGTTGTAATAGATATGATATGAAGGTCATCATTAAAAAGACAAAGGCAATGAAAATAGGCAGAAACATTGAAAATATCAATGGCATTGTGAATGGAGAACTTATAGAACAAGTAAAACATTTCAGCTACTTAGGCACAATTTTTAGTGAAGATAGTAAATTACATATGAAAATAGACAACAGAATCAACAAAGATATTATGGTAGGAAGTCAACTGAATAAATTTATACAGAATAAGAGAGAAATTAGTCAAAACACTAAATTGGCTGTATACAAGACAGTGTTCAAACCAATTTTAACTTATAGATCTGAGAGCTGGGTCAGAAGAAAAACATTTGACCAAAGACTAGAGACAGCAGATATGAGAGTCCTGAGAAAGATTAGGGGCATGAACAGATAGCATCAATGGAGTATCACATTAAAAATGAGGAAAGAACTTGCCATTGTTAGCATTCAGGAATGTGTTAGTGGAGTTAATCTCAGGTGGTATGGTGACTTAAACAGAATGAGAGAGGAAAGATTAGCAAAACAAGTGTTCTTTGCCAGGCTGGCAGTAAAAAGACCCAGAGGAGGACCAAGATATAGGTGGATTGATACAGTAAAAAGTGCCTTAGAAGACAGAAATATCAGATCTGATAATACTGAAGTCTTGACAGGTAACAGACCAGACTGATTTTAAGGAAAATTGTAGATAGGAAGTTAATAATGATGTAAATTTTTCATGTAGTACTATCATATCCTGTACACCCCTTGGGGGTATATACCAGTAATTTGATGATGAACATTATAAAGAATTTATGGTAAGATGCAATTTTGCTTAATGAAAAAAACAGTGAAGAAACCAATACAGATATTGAACAAATTATATTATAACTTAAAGAACAAAAAATAATAATAATAATAATAAATAATAAAGATATCAAAAAGAAAAAAGTATATAGAGTAGATATATACAACAATCTGTCTATTAATACAGGCAGGTTGTTGGTTGTTTGATTGATGTAAGAACAGCAAACTTCATACTGCACCATAGCAAACGTTACAGGTCAAAGGTTATAGGAGTACACAAATAGTCAAAGATAAATTAGCAAATAATATGTATGCACAAAAACTAAGTTAAGCAATGCAATATCTTCATATAAATAAAATTACAGCAAAGGTTACAGCAGTACATAAACAGTCAAAAATAAATTAGTAAATAATATGTATGTATGTGCAAAAATTAAATTAAGAAATGCAGTATCTACATATAAATAAAATTACAGTGAAATGTGTTTGTATAAATTAGTTCTTTGTAAAAGGTTAAAAACATCATGTAATGTCTGAGTCTGATAAGGCCTCAATGGTAAAAATTTTATTCCTCTTTTGTGTAAAGTGCTGGAACCCCACGAACATGACAAATAGTAAGATGCGTGATTTTCCCACACAGGTCGTCATCAGCCCTCAATAAACAAGAATGCGTAAGATGACTGTAACCTATGCAGAACCTGGCAAAGAACAACTTCCTCTCTTCTCTTTTTACAATGACTAGAATGCCAATGCTTGTAATTTTTCTGTCGATGCTTCCTGCCATGATGACTGCCATTCAGCAATTAGCTTTGATCTTATAAACTATCTGTATTCTGTATATGGTACTGTCAAACAGTACACGGAGAAAGTATGAGCTGATCTAGAAGCTACATCTGTGGTCTCATTTCCCTTAATTCCAATGTGGCTGGGAATCTAGCATAACCAAACATCAATATTATCATCATCATCTTCCTTTTACCCTCTTTTACCTTGCAGTGTCGAAGGTTAGTTAATCGTCGGACCTCAAACCGTTCACAGGATAAGGTGGTCAGCCTTATGCCCCAGTGTATCCTATGGCCTGTAGTGTTGAGTTCTCAAGGCCAGTTTGCCTGCTTGCGGGATGATAAACCCCAGATAAACTGGGGAAAACCCTACTGTCTACGTCCAAGACCGGCTAACTTGGCTATGGCTGAGGAAGATCCTTAAGCTCCTCACGTCGTCGGCGGGAATCAAACCAAGGGCACTCCTTCCCCAGGCATATGGTTGCGAAGCGCACAGCCACTAGGCTAACCTGTTATAACTGAGAAAGCAAAAACAATTTTTGAGGATCTTAAAAAGACAGGTGGAGGCAAAGAAACATTTTTTAGGAAGCAAAGGTTCGTTCATGAGATTTAAGTCTTGAAGTAAGTGTCACAGTGTCAAATTACGTGGTGAGAAGCCAAGTGCAGATTTTGTGCCAGTGGCTGCTTTTCCTAAAGAATTTCAAGACCGTGTAGAACAAGGAAGTTATCCTCCTGATCTCATTTTTAATGTTGATGAGACTGGGCTCTACTGGAAAAAATTGCCATCACACACCTTCATTTCCTGTGAAGAACATTCCACTCCAGGTTTTAAAGCTGCAAAAGATAGACGTATGCTTTTGTTGGGTGCAAATGTCTCCGGAACTTTGAAGCTTAAACCAATGTAGGTGTACCATTCACAGACACCACGTGCCTTCAAGGGTCTAAAAGCCATGCTGCCAATCTATTGGAAATGGAACAAGAAAGCTTGGGTTACGCAAGACGTTTTATAGATTGGTACACAAATTATTTTTGTCCTACCATGCTTTGCTTCTGTAAAGAAAATGATCTGCCAACCAAGGCATTGTTTCTCTTGGATAATGCCCCTTGACATCCTCAAAACCTTGCGAAGTAAAAACACCATTGGATGTCAAGGGTGTTTACATGCCCCCAAACACAACATCGCTTTTGCAACCAATGGATCAGGGGATTATATCAATCTTCAAAGCATATTATCTCCATATAACATTTATGGAAATGGTGTCTTGGACACTTCAGGAAAAACTATTAAAGACTATTGTCAGTCATTCCATATTTTGAAGGGCATTAACAACATCGAGACAGCTTGGAACGACGTGTCAGCAAAGTGCTTAAAAGGAGCATGGCGAAAACTTCTTCCAGCATTTATGCACGACTTCGAGAAATTAGAGCAAGAAAAGAATGTTATTGAAGATGTTACCAAGCTTGCACAAGAGGTGGGATTGTACGATATTAGAGCTCAAGATGTGACAGAAGTCTTAGAGAGCCATGATAAACCGCTTTCCAATGAAGACTTAAAAGAATTAGTCGAACAATTAGGTCAACATCCAAAGGAGGAGAAAGAAAACGAAGGTCCTCTGAGAGATATGAAAATGGCCAATCTACAGTGTATCCTTGCAAGCATAGAGACATTGACTGATGAACTCTGCAAAATGGACAATGATTGGGAACGGAGTGCGAACGTAAAAAGGAGTGTAATCGCATCATTCGATCTTACACTGAACTCCTTAAAGAAAGAAAAAGAAAATCTAGGCAGTTAACACAGGATACTTTTTCAAAAAAAAATGCAGGTGATCCGAAACCAGGAACTTCAACATAGAAATATGTAATATCTTTTTGAAGTTTCATACTTTTTGTATATAATTTTGTTTTGTTTTCATTATTAATAATTTTATTTTAGCAAATATATATGTATATATTATCAAAGCTTTAAATATAATGTTACACATACTTCATGTGCATATTTTTTGACTGCGCAGAACATAACTTCATACCTCCCATTAAAATAGGGTTCATTTTACACCGATTCGATTTAAGCCCATTTTTTCAGGAATGGACCTGAGGCGTAAACTGAGGGCTGCCTGTATTTTCATAATTAATTTTAAATTAATTAAACTACATTGGAAGTTTTTTCCAACTTGGTTACACTATAATAAATTTAGTTTAATCTTTTATCCAAGTGTAAGCAAACAAAGTTGGAGCCTGAAGTATCTTCAGGACTGAGGCAACTCATAGTAAAGGTAGACCAAACTCTCATTACTCCTTGTCTCAGTATCTCCCATAATGCAAAGCACATCTCCTTGCGGACATGTGTAATGCTATGCATTAAGGAAAGGCCCACTAACCAGGCCAGTTTTGACCTTTATTGAGGTCTCGTCAGTGGGAGCCAGATCCAGAGGTGGTGATACCAAGGTGAAAACAATGGAGAAGTCATCTTTACCTATACGAGTTGCCAAAAGGTGTCTCACCTTATTATTAAATTACTCTGGATTTATAGATCTGGATGATACTTCAGACGCAAACTTTGTTTGCTTACACTTGGATAAAGGATTAAACTAAATTATTAGTCTAAACAAGTGGAAAAAAGCTTCCAGCATCTTTCTCTAAATCCAGAGTAATTTAATTACTCTCTCAATACATACCAACATACCAAAAATACTACAAAAAGTCAAAACGACGTATAGGGAATTAAATTAAAACACTATGTTTATTTTTGAAGTAAAACTTTAATTTCAACATTCTAAAATGTTATTTTTTTGCTTTTCTGTTAGCAAAATCGTTGATGACATTGGCGAAGTCTATTTCATAGTAATGTAGGTAATTCTTAATCAATTTTATTTAGAAAAACTGCTAAAATTCGAGACTGTATTTTAGAATTAACTGCAAAAGTTCAAGAAGGTTCAAAGTGTCGCTCAGGGCGGACCGCCCCTGATATTAAAATACACGAATCAAAAGGCAGGGAGATTGCTTTCTCTACCTATCTATAAATCTTTAGCATAAAATTAGAACCCTTTCACTTTAATACTAAATAATCTCTTTAACTCAAACACTTATTTGCTCTCTGCTTACAAATTCAACTTATTAAACTTCAAGTTTACTCGCAAAGAGGTTAGCTAACTCTCTGTTAAGTTATTTTCACAAATATTCTTATCGACTTCTAACATGCCAATTGACTCTCTTATGTTGTTTTAAGGATACTTGCGACATAAGACTGAATGATATAATCACGTAATCACAAGAAAGATATTTATTTAACCAAATATTTCGGTCTGGAAATAGCAGACCATCGTCGGTGGTATTACAAGAACAGTTTAAAAAAAATATACAAGCTAGAATACTAACAATAGATCGTTGAAATTAGAACATGCCGCGTGATGTTATATCACTAAGTATGAAACGAAATATTTTGAAGTAGAAACATGATTGAATTTGCTATTAAAAAAAAAAAAAAATTAATGAGTAATCTTGATTAGGCTTTCCCAGATTTTTGATATAGATATGCAGTCATTACGATTCAGGTTGGGATGATGGAGCAAGGCCTCCACACTTTCCTTGAACAAACGTTCGAACCTGTAACGGGATCTATGTAAGAGGCGCGTCTTGGACCAAAGGATGCTGTGGTCAGTTTCAATCCCGTGTTGAGCCAAACCAGACTTTTCAGGTTTATTGTGAAGAATGGATGATTGATGTTCTTGGATTCTTTTTTCAAGAGAACGTCCAGTCTGTCCAAAGTAAGAGAGATCACAGTTGCAAGGAATTTGATAAACTCCAGGAAGAGATAAAGTTGAGCGTTTGTCTTTAGGAGAAGGAAAATGAGAAGACAATTTGTTAATAGGAGAATACGTAGCTGTTAAATCATATTTCTTCAAAATTCTTGCGATAGGTTCTGAAATACCGGAGATATAAGGAATAGGTACTCGACGTATTGAATCTTTGTTGTTTTGTGGAGGATTATAAGATGTAAGAAGACGTTGAATACTTTTTTCAGAAAAGCCATTGAGTTTCATGTGTTGCTGGATCATCCGATCATCTTCAAATATTCTTACAACTACAGTATACAGGAAACCAACATTCACAGGTCGTTATATTCTGAAAGAATCAGCCCATCATCCATGTCATAAAACAGGAATTATAAAATGTCTCATCAAAAGAGCCAAAACTAATTGTTCTACTTTTGATTATCTACAGAAAGAACTTTCTACTATCCAGCAACACATGAAACTCAATGGCTTTTCTGAAAAAAGTATTCAACGTCTTCTTACATCTTATAATCCTCCACAAAACAACTAAGATTCAATACGTCGAGTACCTATTCCTTATATCTCCGGTATTTCAGAACCTATCGCAAGAATTTTGAAGAAATATGATTTAACAGCTACGTATTCTCCTATTAACAAATTGTCTTCTCATTTTCCTTCTCCTAAAGACAAACGCTCAACTTTATCTCTTCCTGGAGTTTATCAAATTCCTTGCAACTGTGATCTCTCTTACTTTGGACAGACTGGACGTTCTCTTGAAAAAAGAATCCAAGAACATCAATCATCCATTCTTCACAATAAACCTGAAAAGTCTGGTTTGGCTCAACACGGGATTGAAACTGACCACAGCATCCTTTGGTCCAAGACGCGCCTCTTACATAGATCCCGTTACAGGTTCGAACGTTTGTTCAAGGAAAGCGTGGAGGCCTTGCTCCATCATCCCAACCTGAATCGTAATGACTGCATATCTATATCAAAAATCTGGGAAAGCCTAATCAAGATTACTCATTAATTTTTTTTAATAGCAAATTCAATCATGTTTCTACTTCAAAATATTTCGTTTCATACTTAGTGATATAACATCACGCGGCATGTTCTAATTTCAACGATCTATTGTTAGTATTCTAGCTTGTATATTTTTTTTTAAACTGTTCTTGTAATACCACCGACGATGGTCTGCTATTTCCAGACCGAAATATTTGGTTAAATAAATATCTTTCTTGTGATTACGTGATTATATCATTCTGACTCTCTTATGGACACTTCTAATTACTATTAAATTAACTCTTAACAGTCCATATACAATATATCTCTTAGATTATAAGAGAAAATATACAAAACAATACAACAGAGGCTCTGTATCGCACATTCAGTCAAGTCTTTTACTAAAGTCTTTATGGCTTTTCTTTCATCTCGACTTTTAGGCTTCCTTCAGGAGTGTCTTGCTACAGCGGTATCACATCACGATATTATTAGCGGGCTTTTTGACTGCAATCTGCAGTACTCGAATAGCACATATACAAGAGGTTTCAGCATACGGACAAATTCTCCTCTGGATCCGTACTTCAGGAACTTCTGCTTCTAATTGCCTATGACTGTAACTGCTGACCGCCGATGACTGATCTGGCTCTCTTTGGTAACAGTGCTTCGCCTTTTTGCTCTCTCGGCACCTGGATCTCAGCTCTCCCTCTTTAAATCGGAGCTGGGGTCATGCGTCACCTCTTTTCTCTGTCACCACTGCTCTGGTTCGGACTCTGCTTATGGTCTGCAGTTCACCTCCTCTCTGGTTCCGACTTCTGATGACTCTCTGCTGACAACTGGAAGCCCCTTATGCTCGGCTCAGTCCCCTTTTATTTTGTGATGTCAGGTCCTTGTACTAAGGGTAGTAACCCCGAAGAATATGGCATGACTCTTTCATCTTCTTTCTTCAAGAAACGAGCGGGTTGAACTTCCATCAAGTTCGACCTGCTCTTTGTTCTCATCCGTGCAACCTTTTGATCGTAAGTTGCCAGCCAGCGGAAAGTTGTTTGAACCTTTTAGACTGACTTGGAGGTATTTATGCGCAGAGCTTGTAAGCACTTTCTCATACACAAAAGTCATAAACAACCTTTCTTATGCCCTCATAGAGAGCTATTACACAACATTCCAGCAGCAAAACATTGCCTTTGTTTTTAACACTCTAAAATATTCTTGTTAAAGGAGTATATACAGTTAATTTCCAAAGGGTTATTTACAACAATATCTAGAATAAAATATACAGAGACAAACAATGTTATTTTTACAATATTCTCATGGGACTTGACCTCTGTAAAAAATCAATGTAAAGTGCTTTGGTATTTTTAAGCTACATCAAGTTTTTACAATACCGTAATAAGAAATCTCATGGATAGGCAAACTGCTACTGCTTCCGGAGCAGTATTCAGCTAGACATGATGGAATGGAGTATGACTGCCCACTTAGATAGCTACTTCTCCATGGGCATTTCACTGTTCTACAACAATGAAATCCTTAAGGTAGGGTCCTCAATGGGTCTCAAGTATGTTTTCTGCAGGCAGAATGATTTGTATTTCTGCAGCAAAATCTTGATATCATCGATATTCTGGTGAAACCCACAACAGTTGCATTATTTAAGCTTTATAGACTTGTCAGATTTCCAGGAGAAAATCTGATTACCTTGGTCAGATTTATATATAAGCTGTATATTCAAATGTTTTTGGGAAGTAAAGCATGAACAGCCAGTGTCCATCTCTTCCTCTGGTAAAATATTCAATACATACATGTCAGGGTCAATTGGCAAGTTTAATTTACTTTCAATAGATACCAAAATATCCATTTTTTTTCTGTGGGAGATGTCTTGTAGTTTATCTTTAAGTGATTTTTTTGACATAATTTTTCGACAAGGTTCTCATCAAATGGAACATTTTTGCAGTTGTCTCTGGAATAAGACCGTAGGTCATGCAATTGATGCGCTCAACAGAGAAGCATTTGCAATCATAAAGTTCAGGTATGGTGAAATTATCAGATGTTGGAATAGACATGTGTTTGAGATGCTGCTGACATTTTCTTAGCTTCACCTTCTCAGCATGAGAGGATCTCACAATAGGTGTAGCAGTGGTTACCTTCCTTTTTTGCATCCTGATATATTTTTTTCTGTTTTAACTTTTTTATATTTCCTTTTCATCTTTTCACTTCTGAAATGCACAAGAATAAGCTGGATGATCTCCCTGACAGTTGATACATTTTGCTTCTTTTTTTTTTTTTTTTTACAGAGCAAAATGTGTTATGATCTTTATTGCCACAACAGGCACTAGTTATAGAGCCATGTCAGCAGTTTGGGCATGCTCATATTTCTGACATTTAAAGCATCTTAGAGGATTAGGGATGTACACTCTAAACAGGATAGTTGAAATACCTCGATTTTACAGATGTTAGAGGCTTAGGTGTATCAAAGGTAAGGATGATGTTCCTCAATGAAATTAGGTAACCATCCCTACACATCAGGATGAGCCACACACCTGTCACTCCCTGATCTTTAAGCTCTAAATATATCTCCTCATCAGGGAGTGACGTGCATCCTGATGTGTAGGAATGGTCACCTAGTTTCAATGGACAAGATAATATAATTTCTTGCCATTCTTTTCTTTAAACATTCCATATTTCTTTAAAGGACAGGAAGGATCTCCCAAAACTGTTAAGAAATTACGTTCTGGTAATATCCTTGTGACATGCAACATTAGTGGGTGTAACATCAAGGAGATTCTTCTGATATCACTCCTCTACAAGAATTGATTATTTTATGAGGTGTTACTGTGATTGGTGTTCCAACCACTGATGTTGCTCCTGGTAGTTTCTCATTGCTGACATGATGTTTCTACAAGGATGTTACCAGAATATAATTTCTTAATGTTTTGGGAGATCCTACCAGTCCTTTAAATTAAAGATGCCAAGAAATTATATTCCTGGTTTAATCCTTTATCCAAGTGTAAGCAAACAAAGTTTATGCGTGAAATAACTTCATGGCTGCGCAATCGCATACAGAAGCTAGTGACTTCACATCAATTGCCTTAGTATCCCATAATGCAATGTATATATCCTTATGTAGATGTATAATGCTATGGATTATGGGAAGGGCCACTACCTAGACCAGCTTCGACCTTTATTGAAGTCTCATAAGTGGGAGCCAGACCAAGGTCGAAGTAACGCAGAAGTCATATTTCCGGTAGACAAAAGGTGTCACACCTTATTACTAAAATACTCTGGATTACAGATAAATGTTGAAAGTTTTTTTTTTACTCGATTATATTATAAATTTTTTATTTATAATATATGATGATATAACAGCCGTGATGCCCCTTTTAAGGAAAAGTACAGCACCATCTCAATTCTGCTCCCCACCCCCACCCCATTTTATCTGGGCTCAGGACCGGCATAGCTGACGAATCAGACCTATAGCTAGGTGCTAAGTATTCCTGATTGAAATCCGTGTGTGTTCATGGGGATGGTTTGCCTGCTTGCAGGAGGAAACCCCCTCCTCCCAGATAAACTGGGGAGAAAAACCCAGTTTATCTGGGGTTGTATGTCTAGCAATATGGCAATGGTTACCATATTGCTAGACATGCTGAACCATCATTACATATGATGACCGCGATCGGTTCAATCGTGTTCCCAGTCATAGATTAAGCACGCCAACAAATATTTGGTTTCATCTCCTTTATCCATATGTAAGCAAACAAGGTTAGTGCATGACCTTCTAAATCCTTTTGAATAAAGAAGGGTGAAATTTTCTGAATTGGCTGGCTTTTCACCTGTTGCATGGATGATCAAAAACTAGTACATTTATAATAGTATCATATATCTTTTGTTTCTTACTTCTATTACTAAATGCTGTATCTACAGTATTATTACTTGGTTGAGACTTTGTTAGGGCTCCCTGAAATCTTTGATGAAGAATTCATGCTCAAGGGATTTTTTTGGTTTGGTGCCAGAGCTCCCCACCATGGAGCCAAATGAAAAAATGGACAATGAAACTCATTTGGGTAAGTCCCATTTAAAGTTCTCCTAAGGAATAAGTGGACAATTTTTTTTTGAGTAATTAGAGCAGGCAGCTGTCATAAAGAAAATGGAAAAGATGGTTCTTTTAGGGGATGTAAACAGGACTTGAAGTAGAAAATGTCATCAAAAACTTGAAATTTGGAAAGGCAGCTTGAGAAGATGATATTTCAACAGAAGAGTTAGGGCTCCCTGAAATCTTTGATGAAGAATTCATGCTCAAGGGATTTTTTTGGTTTGGTGCCAGAGCTCCCCACCATGGAGCCAAATGAAAAAATGGACAATGAAACTCATTTGGGTAAGTCCCATTTAAAGTTCTCCTAAGGAATAAGTGGACAATTTTTTTTTGAGTAATTAGAGCAGGCAGCTGTCATAAAGAAAATGGAAAAGATGGTTCTTTTAGGGGATGTAAACAGGACTTGAAGTAGAAAATGTCATCAAAAACTTGAAATTTGGAAAGGCAGCTTGAGAAGATGATATTTCAACAGAAATGCTCAAATATATGCTGTAATAGATTTAACTATTTAACCAGTGATATAAACGTATTTACTAATACGGTTTATATCACTGGTATTATATCCAGCATCTTCAGAGCACACAACACAAAGTTTGTTACAAATGCAAGACAACCACAATCTGGTGTAACAGTAGGGCTAGTATAAGTAATTGCAGCATGACATAAAACTAAAGTCTTAATAGGGCGCCATCTAGGTTAAAAAAAAAAAGTAGTTCAAAGCCTACTACGGACAGACAGGACGAACTGTGGATATCCGCCTCAGTGAACACAAAAAATATATCCGACACTCATATTTGTAAATTTAGGGACACAAAAACACACGTGTTGAACAGATTATTTTATTAATTACTAATAAAATAAAACTTGACGTTTCGACCCCTGTATCGAGGTCATCATCGGAAGAATACAAGTGTATAAGGAACCAAGCTACATGCTCATGCCCTGTATACCAGTAAACTAAATCTACGCAGTTAATTAATCCTTTTCCCTAGCCTGACCTCTAGTGATAAAAAAAAATAATAAATAAAATAAAATAAATAAAAAAAATAATAAATACAACGACAATAAACTGCTAAAGTGCTCATGTATTAATATTCTTCTGGATAGTTCTGATTGTTATAATATGATTTCTTTCAGTTGCTGTTGAATATTACAAACACTTCACCAGGTTGTCTTCTTGTGGTGGGATTTTTCTATGGCTAGTTTAGGTTGTTATACAGGTTGCAGATGGGTCCTCCACATTCTTGAAATAGTTAGGCCATCATTTTTGTTGAGATTTGGGTTGTGTTTGAGCATTTCACGACTCTTTAAATTTTCTCTCACACCAGGTTTTGGTGCGGTGTAGGGACTTGGTATTTTTCCAATCAATTCTGTGGTATGTTTGGAGTGCGTGGTCAGAAAGGCTGGTTTTTCCAAAATGGAGGTATTTAATGTGTCGTTTGTGTTCGTCTTGTCTGATTGGGATAGTTCGCCCTGTTTCCCCTATGTATGGTATGTTACATGTGCATTGTATTTTGTATACCCCTGGGTGGGCTAGGTGTGGAAGAGGATCTTTAGAAGAACTGAGTAGGTGTTTTAAAGGGGTTTTAATGTTGTATTTGCATAGTGTTCTGTCTATTTTTTCAGAAATGCCTCTAACATAAGGAATAGCAATAGCATTCCTGAACGCTTTTTTGTTCTTACTGGTATCTTTATGGAGGATCTTGTGAATAGTTTTTTCACTGTATCCATTTTTTATAAATGTTTGGTTGATGATCTTGTATTCCTGGTTTAGAGCCTGTTCATTAGAACAAATAGTTAGAGCTCTATGTTTAAGGGTGCCTATGACACTTAGTTTTTGTGTTGAGTGGTGGTAAGAATTTTTGTGTATGTATTGGCCTGTGTGTGTAGGTTTGTGGTAAACTGAGAAGGAGATACCAGAGGGAAGACGTGTGACAAGTGTGTCTAGGAAAGGAAGAGAGTTGTTTTTTTTCCATTTCAATGGTGAATTGGATACGTTTGTTGTTTGTTTTGGTGGCTAAGGAATGTATTTAGAGCTTCGTGGCTGTGGGGCCAAATGGCGTAAATATCGTCGACATATCTGATCCAAATTTTGGGCTTTAGACATGCTGTCTCTAGAGCACGTTGCTCAGTCTTCCATATAAAAGTTAGCTATTGGGGGGGGGGAGCCCATGGCTGTACTTTCTTTTTGAAGGTAAAAATTGTTTTGCCACACGAAATATCCAGAGCAGAGTATGTGGGCAAAGAGGGCTGTGATGTCGTGTGGAAATATGTTCTGTAGGAGCAAGATACTGTCATTGATTGGAACATTGGTGAAAAGGGAAGTTATGTCAAAGCTGACTAATAAATCTTGGTCGTTGAGTGTAATGTTTTTAATTTTATTAATGAAATGTTGTGTATTTTTTATGTAGGGGTCGAAAAGAAAGAACATATCCGACACTTTCACTATGGCAAGTCGGGTCTGGCAGACCATGCTTTGGATACATCAGCACACAGGATCATTTGGAAAAAAACAAAAGTAATGCACATAAGCTTCTACAAGCCAGAAAGGTTGTTCCTGGAATCAACAGAAGCCTTAAAACATACTCCAAACCATAACAAGTATGGCTGTATAAATCTATCAAAGATTTGGGAGACAATCATCCTAAGACCAAATTAATATTTATGACTTTTATTTTATTTTATTTTTTTCAAACTTTCTAAGACTATTCTTTGGACTACTATTTCTAAACTTTGAACTACCTTTTTTTTTTTTTTTTTTAATCTAGATGGTGCCCTATTAGGACTTTAGTCTTATGTTGCATGCTGCAATTACTTGTACTAGCCCCACTGTTACACCGGATTGTGGTTGTCTTGCATTTGTAACAACTTTGTGTTGTGTGCTCTGAAGATGCTGGGTATAATACAGTGAAATATTAGCTTTTAAGTTAATAAATAGTTATTTTCTTATCCATCTGTGTTCATATTAATACTGTTAAATCTATTACAACATGTCTGATGAACATATAAGCCTATCCATGCGCTCAAATATAGAGGCATAAAAGTTTTGCAGTGGGTACACTGAATAATTCAGAACTTAGTCAGAAGGTGGAATTCCAGATGATTGGAATAAAGCTCTCATATTCCCATTTATAAAAATGAAATAAAGCTGAATGTGAGAATTACAGAGGAGTTTCACTAAAGAGTGTTTCTGGTAAGATTTATGCAAGCATAGTTAAAAAGCTAAGAAAAAGTATGGAATATAAACTTGGAGAACAAACTTGATTCAAGCCACAAGTTGTCAAGATCAGAGATCAGATTTTTACTTTAAGACAAACAGTTGAGAAATCGTGGGAATATAACAAGGATGTGTATTTGAGTTTTGTAGACGAAGATAAGACATACAACAAGGTACCCAGAGAAAAGCATTTCAAAACACTACAATATATGGAGTAAAGGGAACATGATACAGAGTAATAAATAGTTAAATTTAAGCTACTGAAGGAAATACAGGTAGATGGTTTTGATGTAAAATCAGGTGTAAGATAAAGAAAATTGCATTAAACTTGATATTAAAACTGAAGATATCAAACTTAGCTCTTTGCTTAATGCAGATATTGTACTCCTAAACACATTCAGTATAAGTGTCCAGGATTCTCTAACTAAATTGAATAACAGTTCAATAAATTTGGCATGAAAATCAGCAATAAAAAGACCAAAACTATGAAAATAAGCAATTCTTATCTTCAGTTGCATCCTCAATGGAGAACCTACAAAACAAGAAAAACAATTTTGTTATTTGGCACAGCTTGTAGTGAAGATTGCAAATTAATTTTGTATTATACAACAACATAAGCAAAGCTGGTTTGGTGGTGAGTCTGCTGAATAAATTTATATGGAATAAGACAGAAATTAGTCAAAACACTAAACTAGCAGTACAAGACAGTCTCAAATCAGTTTTAGGTAATGGATATAAGAATTGGATTAGAAACAAAGCACTTGATCAAGGATTAGAGAAGGTAGATATGAAGTTCTGAAAAAAATAAGGGGCCTGAACAGATGGCATCAAGCAGAATCGTATTAAAAATGAAGACAATCAGGAATGAAATTGACATATTCAAGGATGTGTAAACAGGGATAATCTAATTTGGTATAGTCACTAGAATGAGAAATGAAAGATTAACAAAACAGGTATTTGATGCCAAAATGGCAGAAAAAATCATTAAAGGTAACTGTAATATAACTATAAAACAAGAAAATTACATGATAACCACAGTAATAAACTTCAATGAAAATACAAATATTTCCATTGAAGATGACAATACATCACAGTGTACAGAAAACAGCAAGCAAATCAAGGAAAAGGAGAATAAGGTATATGCAACAATCAATTTAACAAATAAAAACAGTTGCTGTGTGTTAGAAATTAATATTAAAATGAATAATATTAAAACTATTTCTGATATTTATATAAGATATAAGAAAAGTCAATTACTGCAACAAATCCTGAAACGCATTCCAACTCAACATCACCAGAGTTCAAGATCAGTACTATCAACATAAGAAGCCTGAATATCAAAGAAATGGAACTAGCAGAAGAATTGGATAAGTACCAGATTGATATAATAGGGATAACAAACAAAAAAGACAAAAACTGGTGAGATCTTTCTGAGCAATAAATATACAAAATGTTATATTCAGTCAATAAACAATCATGGAAAAGGAGCAGCTTTAGTATTCAACACTAAATATGAGGCCAAATCTTCTTGAATGGCAAGCAATATCAAGCAGAGTGATGTGGACATATATCAGAATGGGGAACTGGACAATGAGACTTATTTCTGCCTATGATAGCACAGAAGGTTCTACTAAGATACAAGCGTAGGAATTTTTTTAGAATTTAGAGAAATCAACTGACATAACGAAAAAGGAAAAGTTGGATCTTGTTGGAGATCTAAATAGAGTAGGAAATGACTGTAAAACATACAGAAATATTTTGGAAAAATTAGGAGAAAAGAGCAAAGCTAATAATAATGGCAAATATTTGTTGGATTTCTGTTCAGGACATGGACTAGTTATTACTAACACCATGTTCCAAAATAAAAATGTTGCACAAATTCACATGGAGAGACGGGACATAGTCTCATTGACTATGTTATTGTTGATAGTGCGTATTGAAGAGCTATAAGGGGATCTTCAATACTTCACAATATCATCTGTTCCAGTGCTCTCTCTATTCTAATATTTTTTTTTTATTCTATCCCTTTTTTTGTTATATAGAGCATTCTTCTGCAAGGCTCTTTGGGCCACATGCATCCTGTCTTCTTGTTTTTTTTGTTTGTGGCTCATGTCTCACTTCCATATGTAAACACTCAGTGGTGAGCTATAAGGGGCTCACCCAAGCCCTTTGTTAAATTTTTCTCAAATTTGAGAGCCCCTTGTTCTTCTTGTTTACTTTAAAAAAAAAAAAAACATAATTTTTTGAAATATATTAAGCAAAAAAACTCATACAGTAACCAAACAAAGTGATTTTATTAAATAAAATATTATAGGCCTGTGTAGTTCAGTGGATGTGGCATTTGCACACCATGGCACTTGACCGCATAAAGGAAGACTTCTTGGTTTCGAATCTAGTTGGCGACTAGAAGAAATTTTTCTTAGCTTTTTTCACCCGGTTCCCGAGTAGTCGGCTTCTGGCACAGGCAAGCGGGTTTTTTCTCCTGGAAACTCTGGTTTTTAGTCCCGTAAACTCAAGAAAATCGACTGTAGAACCCACATTATTTCAGACATTAAATACGAGTGTTAGGGACCACGAGATGGCAGCACTTGTTGAGCCGTCTCTCTTCACTGCATGCCACTTAATTAGTGATAACCTTGGGTCAGCTATCTCTGATTGGGTACCAGTGGAGATTGAACTGCCCACTCTGTCTCCAAAAGTTAGATAGGGCTAAAATGGCCTCGCCTACTCCCTATATATGGAAATAAAAAGGAGTTAACTGAATTTTTTTTTTTTTTTTAGTTACTGTTACTACCATTTTACAAATAAGAATTCACTTTTGGTAATTGCATATAAATAAATAGGACTACAAAATAATGCCCCTTGATCGGTACCTTTGATTATCACTTGAAGTATAAAAAAAAGAGAAATATAACGTACTTTACTAATATTATTGTGTTTAGATAATATTTATTTATTATTTATAGATTGTTTGTCATAAAAACTTCTATCGCAACAAAAGAAATTTATTTTGTTTATAAAAAATGTAGACTATTTCATATGTGCGATTATAAAAGATTTTATTCTTATTATATTTTAATAGTTAAAAAATGTTTTTCTTATGTAAGATAAATTAACACAGATGATTGTGTGCAAATATTTCATGTTTAGTTCATGAAAGATTTATTTAAAAATGATAGCGTTTATAGGTTGATTGTCCTCTCATACTTTTTGATTGGCATTTGTACACAAGCTGTATTAATAAACGTTTTTGTGTGAAATACGGCTTTTTTTTTTTGCTCGACAATGCGAGCCCTTTGTTAAAATTTCCATAGCTCACCACTGTAAACACTGGAATAATACACATAAAGAGCTTTCTTTTTGGGCATATATGTAAATCTCCTAACAAGTAACCTTTATACAACCAAAATGTCATATTTCCTTCTATGATTCTTCTACTTATTTTTTTATCATAATTTTCCTTAAAACTAACTAATCAAAGGCATATATATATAGTCCTCGTAAATTTCAATATGACTACCTGCTAATTTTAGTTCTGTATGATCTGAATTTGTCATCAAGTTTGGTTTTAAGTTAAATTAATCTTTAGATTTTTTTCTGCTTTCTCTATCAAGCTCATTTAGCATTTCCCGAGTGTCTTTATTTTTTGCTAAAAGAATAATGTCATCTGCAAAACATAAGTGATCGAGATTTTTTCCATTATTGCTAATTCGATAGTTTTCCCATGAGACATTCTTAAAGACGTCTTCTAATGTAGCAGAAAATAAGGTGATATCGTATCTCCTTGCCTTACTCCTCTCACAATACCAAATTCCTTTCACTGATGTTCTAGCTTTATACTGGCTGTTCAGTTTTGATATACAGAATAATCAGATATACAGGGTGTCCAGATTGGACCTCCCTAGTTTCAATGTGTTACTACTACTTAAGTGTATGGACAATGGCATCAAAATCACCAAGTTTTTGTAAAACAAAAGTTCTGGATGAAACTTGTATCTCTGGAATGTTTGAACAACCCAATTTCGAATTTTTACCATTCTTTGAAACTAGGGAGGTTCAATGTGCACACCCTGTACTTTGTTGGAATGACTTGTTTAAAGTTGTTTATTATTTCTGAATGATATAGAAAATCAAAGGCTTTTTCACAAATTTCTAATACTGAATGTGCAGGAAGATTATATTCATTTGCTTTTTCTATTACTTGATTATTAGGGTGGATATGACCTATTGTAGAGAATCTTGCTTGCTTATATGGCTGTGCATCAATTGACATAGACGTTTTGTACTGTTGTGATAGCAAACTGATTGGCCTATAGTCATTGATATCATCTCTGCTGCCCTTTTTATGTAATAAGGTAATCAAGGATTTATACTACTTCACTGGAATTTTTTTCTATAATCAAAATATCATTGCAGATATCCAATATGACCTTATGAAACTGTGAACCTCCTGATTTTATGTGTTCTGCTAGTGTGCCAACTTTTTCAGGACTCATTATTCTCTGCTGACTTCAGGACTTTCCACAATTCTTCCATCAAGATGGATGATACTGTATCAGCCTAATCTAAATATGTAGAAGATCTGTATCTGTTTCCTTGACTGTGTATAGGTTCCTATAAAGCTCACTACATATTTTCATTATTTCTTTTCTATTATATTATTCCTTGCTTATTTTTCCAATTTTGGAATCCATTTTTTTCCCTTCCATGTAACCCTTGCTTGATAATTTTCAGAGTATTTGATGTTTATTATGTTCTGAATTGTTCTTAAATTATATTTTCTGATGTTGTTTTTGATTTTTTCTGACTTTTGCATTTTCACAAATTCTATATTATCTTTGTTACTTCTGTGTCCCCTTTTCCTTAATTCTTCCCTTTTTTTGATTAGAACAAGTCCATAAAGTAAGTTTTAATCTAGAAGTTCTACTGGCTTGTAATGATTTTCTTAAACGTTTAGTAACTTCTATTATTGTTGAAGCTATTTCCTCTATTCCATCAGATAAACCGATTCATTCACACTAAACGAAAATGGATCTGGAGATCACCAAATGGATAGGTTCTTAATGAAACTGATTATAATAAGGTAAAAAACATGGAAATACTAGAAGATATATCTGTTATCAACCAGCTTAATTATGATCGTGATCATAGGCTAGCAAGAGGGAGAGAATGAAATTGTTAATGAAAAGACCCATGCTAGATGGTGTACATATAATAAAACCATAAAGAAAAATTTTAAAAAATGATGGAAAGAAAGTTGAAGGGGAAAAAGTATGAATGAAATGATTACAACCCTCATGAAATTCAACAGATAACTGACTCCTATGTTCTAACACCAAAAGATTCTTCAACAAACTGCAGGGTTCCAATTCCTTATATTTCTGGTATCTCTGAAGTTTTACCTTAATCCCACAAATTTTCCTGTTAACAAAATTTCTCATGTTTTTGTGCAGATCATGTTCTAGTCAATGTTCAGAACTCCACATTCAATGTCTCAGCTGACAAATGGCAGTTTTTACAGTTCTTATTCTTCATAATATCCTACAGTCACGTTTGGTAAGTGTGGTGGGTCATCCACTGTGAGTAGCACTTGATTCCCTGCACTTCCATATAAGTATGGTCGCTGATTGTTGAGTTGGGATGGCCCAATTCATCCACAATCTGTCAAAGAGATAGGCCTACAACATAGCATCCTATCACAATGCCTCTTTTTGAACTCCATCAATTCACTTCTCGCAGCGACCCAGACAAGTTGATATGCTACATAGCATGATGCACCTTGCTCATTGGGGGGGGGGGGGTCCATTGACTTCCTTCCAAGCGTATTTGTACTTTCATTGAAGCTTTATTGCTGTGGTTACTGTATCATTTCGTTTTTTATAGGAAGAAAAAAAGCCTGAGGAAGATCAAGAACTAGATGGATTGACTCAATCAAAGTGCATTAGAAGACCAAAATGTTAGATATGACAATATTGGAGTGCTGACCAGTAACAGACCAATTTGAACGAAAACTGTTGATAAAAGATTAATAAATAATGAAAACTTATTATGTAGTGTTGTCACAGTAGCCTGCACACCCCCACCCCTTGAAGGTACACGAAAATGGAGACTTAAGTGATATTTTCAGGTATAGTGCAAGGAATATAAAAAAAATTAATACTTTTCTGAATCATCCTAGGGTTATTAACATTCGAAGAAAATGTGGAACCGTTCAACAGATCCACAGGCTGATCGAATTCATCCCCAAAGGCTTCAAGTGGAACCTCCACACAGCTGCAGTCATTATAGATGCTGCAAAGGCTTTTGATAAGGTGTGGCATCAGGGGTCTTCTCTACAAGCTCATCACATTCAATATACCTACTAATCTAGTTAAAATAATTCATTCATACCTCAAGGACAGATTCATGCAAGTCAAAGTAAATGAAACTGTGTCAACCAGATGCAAGGTCCTGGCAGGTGTGCCGCAGGGCTCACTTCTGGCCCCCCCCCCTGCTATTCTCTATCTACATAGCTGATATCCCTCAAAAACTAAGCTCAACAATCACTGCATTATATGCAGATGATACTGCATTATTAGCAAGATCTCTCAGCCCCAAACTAGCCATCAAAAGACTCCCAAAACAGTATTCACAAACTAGAGAAATGGTTGATGGACTGGAGGATCCAAGCAAACCCACAGAAGAGTTCAGCCATACTGTTCACTAGAAAGAAGCCTCAGATAAAGGAAGATATACATCTACTAGGAGTTAAGATCCCATGGCAAAATGCAGTCAAATATCTCGGTGTAATGCTCGACAAAAAACTAAAATTCACCAGTCATATAAAACACATAGGCTCAAAGACATCAAAGTAATTGCGCAGCTCTACCCCATGACCAACAGAAAAAGCAAACTGGACACTCATATACAGGATGGTAATACGCCCAGTCATCACTCACGCATCTCCTGCATGGAGCCATAACCTTGAATACAAATATTCAAAAGCTACAAAGAATACAGAACAAATGTCTGAGAATGAGTTCGGATGCCCCATGGTTTATCAGAAATTCCCAGAGGTCAACATTCCCTACATCACATCCCTCCTTCATGACCAATCAGAAAAGTTCCTCATCAAGACAAATAATCATCCAAACCCGCTGATCAAGCAAGCTTCAGAATACACTCAAAGAACTTTCCTTCTCAGACAAAGGGGAATATGAAAAGCATTTATGCTTCACCCATCAAGCCAGTATCGTTCTGCAGTATAATCTTCATATCACTTCTGGGTCTGGCTCCCAGAAGTGATATGAAGGTATACTAAGGCAACTGATGTAAAGTCATTAGCCTCTACATACAAGTAGCCCAGCCATGAAGTTACTTCATGCATGTCTACACTTGAATAAAGGATGAAACCAAGAATATAATTTCTTGGCATCTTTAATTTAATGTTTTCTTCCTGTGCTTAAAAAGTGCAAGCTATCAAGTGATCTTAAAATGGAAAGCAACTGTAATTTGTAATGTAAAACTAGAATTTTGTAGTGGAAAGAGTTGAGTTTTAATGGTTCTGACTTCAGGATAATTCAAAAAAATTTGACAGTGAGATGTCTGTAGCGGAGTTGAGTAGAGTGCCCTCATGCGATGAGTGCTTGGACTCCTTGAAGATATCGCATAATAATAATAATTTATACCTATTTTCCTTTTCCTCACACCTGAAAATATCATCTCTCTGCTAATATGCTAGGAGGTTATGACTATACTACTTAATTATTTCAATCAATCATTCTTCAAGTGATCTATCTACTGACATGAGAAACTAGTGTCCTCTTTTTGGGATTCCCAACAATGCCCTAGACAAGCAGGAAGATTGGTCAATGCATCCAATATGAAGAAGATCAGATGATGATTTATGGTTTTAATGGTGCAAGGACAGCAAAGGCCAAACTGCACCATATCAAAGGTTATAGCAGTACACAAGGTAAGACAATCGCAAACATCCATGCCCACAGTCGGATTCAAACTTGCAACCTGTTGGAGAGTGGGTATGCTAGCCACTTGGCCAACCAGGCCAGCAAGATCAGAAAATAGCTGCTATCATAAAGAGAAGTATGGGCTTGCACAGCACAATACAGAGGATGCTGACTTCACATACTTCCTTTCAGAGATGTATAGTGCTATACATTATGGGAAATATCACCATTGGGACCCAAATCCAGAAAGATGCCAAGACTGAATTAATATAAACAGAAGTTATATATTTTCCAAATATAAAACTTCAGAGTATTTTAACCATTCTGACCTGAATTTTTTTTTCCAATTGAAAAAATTTTTTCTTTCTATTTATTTTGTCTTTAGGTCTAAAAAGGCAAGAGTATCAAGTTGATGAAAAATACATTTCAGGATTGGAATTCTGGCTGACTGATTCCATATGGAATCATTATATTCTGGTAGCAAATATTCAACTTCTGAGCTTATACTCTATAATTCAATATATGCATATTATTCTACTGTCATAAAAACCGATATTGGTAAGATTTATACGTATAATACATACCTGTTATTATATTAAAGAAATGGAACTACGACGTGCGATACCAATTGGAATCATTCACCACGTAATATGGGCTACGAAAGCCAAGACAGTGATTCCAATTGGAATCACTAGGGCAGAAAGGGTTAACAATAAGCTGATACACCTTTGAACAACATTATTTGGAAATCTCTATCTCTCAACACACAAAAAGTGGGCAGAAGGATATATGTAATTAGCTTCAAGCAGATAATACAACAGTAGAATAATATCATGACATCATTAACATATACCAGTGGTTCCCAAACTGTGCACCACAGTGCCTTGGGGTATCAAAGCGAACTCACAGGGATGTCGTGGTATATTTTAAAATTTTGAGGGAAATACCATGACACTTGACATCTGTCAGACACCATGCAAACTATAGTTTCAGATAGTTAACAGTTTCAACATTTGACTGTGCTACATTCCCTTCGATGATGTTCTCAAATGTTCGAAATATGTTTTCTGTTTACTTATACTTTCAGCTATGCCAGTAACTTCAACTTTCTTGTTTCTTCAAAATGTGTATGCATACAATTAGTTAGTGTGGTTATTTAAGAATGAAATAAAAATATTGGTTTTTCTTTCAATTTATGTGTATTATTTTTTCAAAACAGGTACTAAATTTTTAGGATATAAATACCTAGTAAGTAGTTTGCACCCAACTACTTAATAAACAGAACTGTTAGATTTTTTTTTTTTTTTTTTTGGTCAAGGGATGTCATGAACTGAGCAAGCTTGGGAACTTGCTCAGTTCATGACATTATTGTATTATTAACCTAACCTAACATATACAATACAGTCGTCCCTCGACATATGTACGGGTTCCATTCCATCTGGCAGGATGCAGGTCAGTCGGACACAAGTCGATACATTAAATCAACAGGGTTAGGGACTTAACCGTAATAAGTATACTGTCATTTTAATTTTTTTTAAACCTTATGGAACCGCACTGTACGTTACTGCCATTATAAAACAGAAGAATAATCACCCAAATCTTCCTCCACAATCACCTCTTCATTACCTTCCCTAGGGGAAGGACCAAGTAGCTGTGGCTCTTCTGGTGTAACCTTTGTTTTTTTTTATGAAAATATCCAATGTGCTTTGCTTATTCCTCTTCTTTTCATCATAAATTTGTTTACAGCAAGCAAACGGATCATGTACTTTTGTTTCTACTAATAAGTACAGTTCAACATTAGCATCCATGTCTTCAGCCATTTTGAGAACATCACTAACTGCAAAGAGCATTTCTGCAAGACCCTTCACTGTAAATTTTTAACTACCTCTTCTTGTTTCTCTTTTCCCCTCTTCTTTGTCTCATTCTTCCTCTTCTGCAACATGTTGTTCCTCCAGTCCGACCAATTCCTCATCATTGATTACGAGATTTAGATTGTTTGCTAGGCCAACTATTTCTTCACTCAATTTACAAAGATATTCATTTTTTCAAAACTTCCAAAATCACAAACAAACCTTTTTAATGTCTTTTTCCATATGCCACCTCATACATTGAGAGGTCACTTCGTCCAAAGCCACAGCAATATTTTTAACAGCATGATATTAAAAATATTGCTGCAGAAGGAAATATTGCTGATCATTTCCTTCAGTGCAGAAATGGCTTGTGAAAAAGTTCTCCATAGATAATAAGCTTTAAACACTGCAAGAACTCCCTGATCCATCAGTTAAATCAGAGAAGTAGTGTTTGGAAGGAGAAACATGACCCTGAACTTGGTGAAGATCACAGATATAAGACGGATGACTTGGAGCATTATCTAGAATTAATAAAATTAATAAATTCTACATTTCTTTTTTCACGATAGCTTTCCATTTCACTCACATAATTGATTAAGGCGTCCGCAAACAATTTTTGAGTCATCCACGATTTCTTATTTCTCCGATAAGGAACTGAAAGAGTATGGTTCCTAATGTTTTTGAAAGCTCATGGATTCTCACTGTGCCATATCACAAATGGTTTCAGTTTATATCCAGCCATGTTACCCCCCCCCCCCCCAACAGAATCGTAATATGGTCTTTAAGAGCATTGAAACCAGGCATAGATTTTGGCTTTTTGTGGATGAATGTCTGCTCAGGCTTTTTTTTTTTTTTTTTTTTCAAAACAAAGAGGTCTCGTCGATATTAAATATTTGCTGTGGCAAATAATTTTCCTCCGTAATAATTTTATCCAATTTCTCCACAAACTCCTTGGCAGCCTTCTCATCAGAATTTACAGATTCAGTGCAAAATGCTGTTGAAATCTCATAAATCAACCGGAAGAAGCGTTGAATTCGTAGTTGTAATCGGGTCCTGCTTTCTCCTTGAACATGTTGAAGAGACTTAGTGCCTTAGGGTTATGGTCCTAGTGCTAAGGGGTATGCACTTTTGGTTCAGGTCCCCTATCCATGATGCAAGTAGCTTTTCCATATCACCGATAGGACCTTATTGTTGCTTTGTCACTATCATTGATTTAATGGAAGCAGATGCTTTCACAGCCTCTACGATTTTATCCTTATTTTTCAAAATGGTCGTCACTGTAGAATGAGACTGTCTGAAGTCATGTGCGATCACACTGACAGGCTTACCAACTTCATGTTGCTCTATAACTTGCAACTTCGTTTTAAGATCAATTGCTCACCTCTTTTTCTGTAATTCTTCACTAGGTTTTTTGATTGGGCATGTGTAGGGACCATGTTGCACTAAATATCAGGAAATATTTAAAGATAAATATACAAATAACCTATTTCTCAAACATAAAATGAACAAAGGAACTGTTGAAGACAAATGCAGATTGCCATTGTTGCCACTCCATATGATGCATTGTTGCTAAATAGAAACCTTTTTACTTTATGCTCACTTGCGTCTTGTTTGAAAGTATAATCTAAAATTATTATTTAAATCAAGGGGATATTAAATCCCACATTGTTTTAAAACCGAATAAGAAACTCAAAGATTGGAATCAGAGAGTTTCATGCCGAATACAGTAAACTATAAAAGTATCGGCGATTACTAGCATGAGCTAATGCAAGTAGTCCTAGTACATAGTACAATCTCAGGCAACTCACAGCAAAGGTGGTAAAGTTCTGATCGCTACTCTTGGTCTTTTCCATAATGTAAAAAACATTTCCTAGGAAATGTATGCTGTTATTACATTATGGTGGGAGGTCACTACCCAGTAGCTAGACCAAATAGATACCAAAGGGTATAGCGAAAAGAACTTATATACTCTGCTATACGAGTTGTCAAAAAGGTGCAACATTAAGTTACTTAAATATAAAGAGCCAATAGGCTTCGTTTCGGCGATATAAACATTATTTAAATTAAGGGGATATTAAATCCCACATTGTTTTAAAACCGAATAAGAAACTCAAAGATTGGAATCAGAGAGTTTCATGCCGAATATAGTAAACTATAAAAGTATCGCCGATTACTAGCGTGAGCTAATGCAAGTAGTCCTAGTACGTAGTACAATCTCGGGCTACTCACTGATGAAGCCTCAAAAAAAGGCTGAAACCAGTCTGGGTAGTGACCTCCCACCATAATGTAATAACAGCATACATTTCCTAGGAAATGTGTTTTTACATTATGGAAAATACCAAGAATAGCAATCAGAACTTTACCACCTTTGCTGCGAGTTGCCCGAGATTGTACTATGACTACTTGCATTAGCTCATGATAGTAATCGCTGATACTTTTATAGTTTACTATATTCAGCATGAAACTCTCTGATTCCAATCTTTGAGTTTCTTATTCGGTTTTTAAAACAATATGCGATTTAATATCCCCTTAATTTAAATAATGTTTATATCACTGAAATGAAGCCTATTGGCTCTTTATATTTAAATAATCAAACATGTTATTTATTTCCTTATGGGATCACAGATGTATCTGCAAACAGACGTAAGTCAAGGGATGACTGTATTTTAAAAGTTAACATTTTAAGAAATTTCTTTCTTAAAAATAAACAAAATATTGCATGTAGTTTTTTTGTAAGATAAAACTACCATTTAGAAAAATCCTTTTTTTCCCCCCAGTTTTTTTTTTTCCCTCTCAAAATGATAGCTGTGGCTCTGGACAATGAATGAGAGGAGGAGAAAAACCAGTCTGACATCTATATCATATCTTCATTTGTTCTATATGTGGGAGCACAACCAATGCCGTATATGCAAGGTGTTTTTCAAGTGTGTATACATACTTAAAAATTTATATTTCAGGAACAATATTAATAATTTTGATAAAAAATATTGAATTTTAAAGTTGGAACACTTTTTTTTTAACACCTGTATCCACATGATTGATGATACTGAGGAGCAAAGACTAACCCAGGCAAAATTCTTCTCAATAATTCTAAGATGGCTATATTCAAGTAATAGTGATCTGAGAAAGGAAATTGTTACAGTATTCAACTTTTTTGAATATCAGCAATTTTAACCAGCATGATGTAGGCAAATTTCAAAATGGGGAAACTGAACAATGAGACCTCTTTGTGTATGGTCCTACAGAAGGTTTTAGTAAGAAAGAAGTTATGGAATTTTTCAAGCTGAAAACAAAAAGTTTATCTTTTTTGTAATTCTAAACAGAAGGGTAGGAAATGAACACCAGACACACACACATATATACAGGTACATTCTAAGAAAATCTAGAGTAACTTGACATATAGGAACATAAAGCATGATAATTAATAAATAACATAAAACGGATTTAACTTACATATATATATATATATTTTTTTATTGGTATAAAATTTTCACCCCAGTATCAAGGTCATCTTCAGTATGACTTTTACATTAAACAACAAAAACAAAAACCAGTATACTCAAAAATAATATGCGCAAACTGCATATATAGCGTAGAGCATCATGGTCTAATTATATTAAGGTTCTAGTAAAAAAGAACTCATCATCATCATGCATATCAAGGATTTAGGCCTAGCATGATCTATTCCGGCCTTAGAAGTCGTTTAAGAGGACATCCTGGTTTTCTTTTTGCTAATGGCTTGCACTTTAAGGCTTGTTTTTGCTAATCTTTCTATTTTCATTCTTTGAACGTGTTTCACCCATTTATGTTTATATTTTTTAATTTTTTCTATTACTGGTTCTTGGTTTAATTCTTTCATAATTTCTTCGTTTCTTTTGTGATCAAATAGAGTATACCTGCAGTTTTTCTCATAAACTTTTTTTCTCCTGTTATTAATCTTTGTGTTTTTGTTTTATTGTCCAGATTTTGCTTCCATACATTAAGACTGGTAGGGCTAATGTATTGTATACTTTTAGTCTGGTTTGCTTTTGAACTAGGTTTGGTTTAAATATAGAGTTAATTACACCTGTTATTTTTAAATATTTTGCAATTTTTACGTTTATATCTTTTTTTTTTTCGTTTCCTCGTTAAAATAAAATTAGGATTACCTAAATGGCTACAAGTAACAAGAACAGAAAGAAAATTTAAAACATTTGTTTATAAAACTGGATTATTAAATAACACAAATATACAATGGCTATATGAACAAAGAATTAAGAAACAGAATGGCTTAATATAAAAACAATACTAAATGCAGCAGCAAACGAAAGCTTAGGAAAGACCAAAAAATTCAATAAAAGGAAAAAAACTGAAGCTATGGGATGATACAATCAAAGAAATAATCAAAATGAAAAAAGATGCCTATCATAAATGGTTAAGCAGTAAAAGATGAAATAGAATATAAAAGAATAAGAGCCATAACTAAAAGAGAAGTCAGAAAAAGGCATAGAGAATCATGGAACAAATTTCTTTCTAATTTAGAACATGATTTATATAAAATAAGACCCAATAAGGATTGAAATTAGAAGAATTTCTAAATTTCTACACAGAATTGTGGACAGATAAATATTTTAAAAAAGACAACTGGCAAACATTTGATGAAAAGGAAATAACTAAAGAAGAATTAGAAATCAGCCCGAAAGAAACAAGAAACGGAAAATCACCTGGAGAAGATAAGCTAGGTTCAGAACTATATAAATATGCAGGAACAAAATTCAAAGAAAGACTCCTATTATTTTTAAATAAAATTTATTCAATTGGTAACCCCCCCCCCAATAGAATGGAAAAAAGCAATTGTGATTCCTATCTCTAAAAAAGGTAGTAGAGATGACCCTAAAAACTATAGAGGTACAAGTATAGTAAATTCCTGTTACAAAATATACAGCAGAATTTTAAATAGCAAACTAATGAAATATTCCAAAAACTTTATTTTAGAAGTACAGAATGGATTTAGAAAGGGACGATCATGTATAGACATGGATTTTGCCTAAAATTAATAATAGAGAAAAGAAGAGAATACAATTTAGAAACACATATTGATTTTTTTGACTTTGAAAAAGCATTTGGCAAAGTTAAAAGAAGCATTTTATTTAACATATTAAAAGAAAGACAAATACCAAATAATATCCTAAAAGCTATCATAAGTATATATGAAAATAATCAAATACAAATAAGATTAAATCATAAGCTATCATATACGAGAGAGATAAACAAAGATATACGAGAGAGATGTCCCCTCTCAGCAACTCTTTTTAACATTTACCTAAATGAAATAATAATAAAATGGAATAAAAATTTCCATCAAGGTATTAAACTTTCTCCTACTGTGAACTAAAACACTCTCCTTTTTGCCGACGACCAAATAATAATTACAAATTCTGAAGATAACCTACAGAAAGCTATTTTAGATCTAAATGAGATAGCCAAAGAATATGGTATGATAATATCAACAGAAAAATCAAAAACTATGGCCTTTAAAGGACAAGATCCAGCAAGAACTAAGAGAGTAATAGATAACAAGATCTTAGAGCAAGTGAATTCATTTAACTACCTAGGATGTATGATCACACATGAAAACGAAAAAGATATAAACATAAAAAATAACTAACAAGATTTAATAATAATTTTAAAAAACATAATTAAATTTAAGTTAATTCTGGAATTTGTGAAAAACTATTTCCCATAAAAGGCATAATTTAAGTTCATCCATCATTTCTATTTAAATTTGGTCGATGTAGCAAGGTCTCATAACTCTCTTTGTACAAACGTTCTAAGAGATTATTTTTATGAAGAACCTTAATTTTCTTTCAAAGAACTCAGTGTCTAATAATGTTCCAACATACGTGCACAAATTGAAATGATGGGAAGATAAAAGAAACCAGAAAGTCTTAGGGACTATTTTGCTAGCTTGATTGGCCAAGTGGTTAGCATATTTGCTCTCCAACCGATAAGTTGAGTGTTCAAATCCCATGGTCAGCATGAATGTTTGCAATTGTCTAAAGGTAGTAGGTGAATTTCATCACAGACTGAAACCAATGGCCTGTTTAATGGAGGCCCGAAGTGATTTAAAACAGTTCCATGTTTGGTCTCTAGAGCAGATAAAAAATATTTTAAAATGTATAAAACTTAATAAAAATAGAAAAATTCTCAGCTCATTGACAGCACTAATGTACAATAGGTTTACAGCCTATCTCAGGTAGGAGTCAAATTAAAAAAAAAAAAAAAAATTATTAGTCGCATCCTTACAATCAGCCTGGTGTTGTATCACCTTACCCCAGTCCTGAAGATACTTTCAGGTGCAAACTTTGTTTGCTCACACTTGGATAAAGGATTAAACTAAATTTATTATACTCTAACCAAGTGAAAAATAAACTTTCAACATCTTTCTCTAAATCCAGAGTAATTTATTAAAAAAGGGTGGCACACCATTTGGCAACTCCTATAGATAGAGATGACCTGCAAATGCTTCTGCCTGGTATCTCAGCTTGGGCCTGGCTCCCACTGAAGAGACCTCAATAAAGGTTGAAACTAGTAAGGGTAGCGGCCCTTCCCTTAATGCAGAACATTAGACATATCCGCAAGGAGATGTGTTTTGCATTATAGGAGATAATGAGACAGAGTGTTGGTAGCTTGCTCCACCTTTGCAACGAGTTTCCCTGGTGTTGTACCACCTTACCCCAGTCCTGAAGATACTTTCAGGCGCAAACTTTGTTTGCTCACACTTGGATAAAGGATTAAACTAAATTTATTATACAGCATGAGTGATATCCTCAATGCTGATTCTGAATATAAAAATATTTTACCAAAGATGTAAAATAGGAAGTGGTCACAATTTAGTTCTGGAGGATAAATATGAATATTATGTTGAAAATAGTGAAAACAAGAATATGTTAAGAAAGTTCTAAAAAGAGTCTGAGTATCCTGTGACAGCAAAATATGCAAATATTATTGAAGAAAAACAACGAGTTTCACAATAAGAACCACACCTTGAAGACTCAGTGGTAAAATATCAAGAAAATAATGGATGATTCAGCTAGGCATGCACAAATTGTCAGAAAAAAAAAAAAAAATCAGAACTTGATGGTGAACCTAAGAAGTTAAAAGAGGCAGTCCTGGAAAAGAAGAAAGCAGCAGCAGATGTTTCTGAGCGAATAGAGAAAAAAATATATAAGAAAGCTATGTTAAAAAAAATCCATGCAAAAGTGATGGGAAGACTTAGGTAAGAATATATAACATAAATATTGGGAAGGATTACTCTGAATGATGACTATATGAGAGTGACAGAAAAGTAGTAGAAATTATTCAAGAGAAATGTAATCAAGAGTACATAATGATACTTAAGATAGAAAATCAACCAAAAACCTGAAATGTAGTTGGAATAGATGAATGCTCAAATATGGAGACAAAAAGTTTATAGTAGGTACAGCATATAATTCAGAAAGCTTAGTCAGAATACTGAATTCCAGATATTGGAGTTGCTCTCGTTGTACCATAAATTAAAGATACCAAGAAATTATATACTTGGTTTAATTCTTTATCCAAGTGTAAGCAAACAAAGTTTGCACGTGAAGTATTTTCAGGACTGGGGCAACTCATGATAAAGGTGGTATGACTTCTCATCACTTGCCTTATCCCATAATGCAAAAGTACATCTCCTTGCAGACATGTATAATGCTAGTACTTTGTATTATGGGATACTAAGGCAAGTGATGAGAAGTCATACCACCTTTACCACAAGTTGCCCCGGTCCTGAAAATACTTCAGGCACAAACTTTTTTTGCTTACACTTGGATAAAGGATTAAACCAAGTATATAATTTCTTGGTATCTTTAATTTATAGTATAACCAAGTGGAAAAACTTTAAACATCTCACTTACCAGTCTATAATAACAAATATATCTGAATCTGAGAATTACACAGGAATTTGTGTACTTCTCTACTGAACATTACAGGTAAGATTTAAGCAAGCACACTATGAAAAATTGTGAAAAGGAAACTTGGAAAATTTGAGATGTTAATCTTAGCTCTTTACTTTATGAAGTTGATGTTATACGCTTAAAAAAAAATCAAGTACGATGCTTAAGGATTCTCTAACTAAATTTTTACATAATGATAAATGCTAGAAAAATCTGGGTTTAGGTCAAATAAGGGTTATCATGATCAGGTCACTTTAAGTCAAAAAAGGTCAGGTTGTAGCCATGAAAAAGGCAAATAAAAAGGTGCCAAAGAATATTCAAAATACCATAATCATATGGAATAAATGCAACTATTTGAGTTCTGGGTCAGCAGTCAGAAATGAAAGTAGTACAAGATGATTTGATGTAATATAAGGGTCACATTATTTCCAATTATTCGTCATCTATGTGGATCAAACATTATGAAGGAAAATCCTTGATTTTGATATGAGGTCTAATGAGCTGATATCAAAATCAGAAATATTACTCTTAACTCTTTATGAGGATGATGTTATACTCTTAAATGAACTGAGTATAAGTCGTAAGGATTCTCACTCAAAGGACAATTATTGCTGTAAAAACTTCAGCATAAAAATCAACAACAACAACAACAACAAAAAAAAAAAAAAAACTAAAAATAGGCAGGAACAAGAAAGCATCCCTTCATGCTTTCAACATCTCAACAACAAACCTGAGGAAGAAGTTTTGCACTTCAGAAATTAGGCACCATTTTTAGTGAAGATGACAAATTAAATATAGAAACATACAATAAAATAAGCAAAGCCAATGGAGAGCCAGTTGAATATATTTATATAGAATAAGAGAGAGAAATTAGCCAAAACACCAAACTAACACCATGAGTGTGTTCAATTTTAACTTATAATTCTGAGAGTTGGGTTAGGAAAAAACTGATCAAAGACAACAGAAAGGAGTTGTGCGGAGATTAAACAGATGTAATTAATGGCAGCATCATATTAAAAAGTAAGATAAAAGAAAGGTAAACTTGATGTCATTGTTAGTATTTAAAAACATGAGTGGAGCTGCTTATCTAATTGGATATTGTCACTTATGCAGATGGAAGTGTTAGCAAAATAGAGGTTTGATGCCAGGAGAAAAAACCTAGAGGAGGACCAAGATCTAGGTGGATCAATGCAGAAAGATGAAATATAAAATGTGACAATATTGGTGACTTCATAAATAACAAAGTAATCTGGAGGAAAACTGTTCGTGGAAAGTAGTAATAATGCAAATCATGTGGTATTATCAAAGTTTCGTATATATATCACTTGAAGATACATGTTTACAAATCTGATGACTAAGTTAATCAGGGGCAATTCAAATATCTAGAAACAATCCCACATTAAACTTCCCAGTTAAGTGATGCACCATGACATGTAGCATTCTATAGATGTCCCTCAAACTAAAATTCAACTGTGAAATCTGAACACTGTTTTACGTTGCATACTTACACATATAGAAAGGTTTAGGTGTTATTGGTTATTCATAACAATGCTTCACAGCATAAACACCACCAAAAGAAAAAAAATTACTGAGCTTACTAATATTTTGCTGTTTTTCTCTCAAGCATCTTCAGAGCACAAATTACAACTATGATAAGCACACAGCACTCAACTAGCAGCTTATTTGGTTACTGCAGATAACTTTGATGAGCAGAGACAAGCAGGTTATTGTTCCTCTTTAATGAGCCTTGATAAGACCCAATCTTGATTACTGTGCCCAGATCTGGGTGCCAGGGTTTCTTCTTGATGGGGAGGAGGTAGAGAGGATCCAGAGATGAGTGAAATGGAAGATGGTCTATGGAATGAACCTTACGAGAACAGGTTGAAGATCTGTGGGTTACAGAAATTGGTTGAGGGGTTTTTACAAGATTAATTCAGAGGAAATTTTTCAGAACTGGTGTAGTGATGGGAGAATTAGGGGCCATCCATGGAAACTGAGCAAGAGTGTAGTTAGCAAGGATGTAGAACTAGGTTTTTCTAGGTTTTTCACTTGGAGAGTGGTGAATGAGTGGAATAAGCACCAGTCTGTTGTGGGTGCCATGACTGGGAATGAGTTCAAAGCAAAGTATGATAGATACTGTGCGAATGCTGAATAGTTCTTGACATGATGTTTAGGGCCTCCCTCGATGAGTCTAAGGACTCGGAGTTCCTAATAGTAATAATAATAACTAGATCACTGCAGAAACAATATGAATTGTAATTGAAAAAAACTGTCCTAACATGTCACCCTCTACAGGCCAAATGACCATAAAATTAATTTGGAGAAGTGAAGTTATTTGGTCTCAGAATGCAAGACCAAATATCTCATAGACATATAGCGACCTCATCAGTATAGACATGAGAGACTATTTTTAGTGCTATGAAGCATTCCCACCAACCTCAACAATTATGGTTGCATTAATTTGCCAAATATCTGGAAGACAGTCATTCTGAAACCAGATAGCCCGGGGGAAGGGAAAAAAAAAAAAAAAAAAGAAGAAAAAAGGAAGGAAGGAAGGAAAAAAAAGAAAAGAAAAGAAAAAGTGCCTGATATGTAATTTGTGCTCTGCAGATGCTGGGTAGAAAACCAGCTAAATATATTAATAAGTTCAATACATTCTCTTGGAATTGTCTACATCATGAAAGATTATTATGAAAGAAGTCACCATTATTTGATTTTTATATGGTGCTCCTGCCCCATAAATGGTTGTAAACTTAGAGTACATTGGTATTGTGGAATGGATAATGGTTTGTAATTCTTATGTATTTCATTTTAACATAATCTGGAAATTCTGCTCAAGCCACTTCAGGCATCCAGTAAGCCAAATGGCAGTATAATATTCACCTCCAACCTAAAGGCAATTGCTAATATCCACGACAGGACTGAAACCCATAGCCTGTTGGTTGGAGAGTGCATACATTAATCACTCAGCCAAACAAATCAAATGTAAAATATCTAGAAAATAATTTAAAATATCTTAGAATACTGTTTGCATATTTGGGGGTGATGCACCAAAAACCTTCCAAAGAGATGCTGCCTGTATCCAGAAAGGAACTATTTGTGCAATAAATGATCTATAGGTATCATGGAAATACCTATACCTTTGCATGTAATTAGAGGAAAACAGAGGAATAGCAGTGGCCATTCCTCATGCATGAATGCAGGAGGCCCTGGTTAACAATCCACATACAGGTTGGTTAGCTACCAAATTACTGAATCAACTTCTCATTCGATACTTTCATTCCACCTTCCTCTGTTCTCTGGAACAGTCTTCCCAATACTATTTTCCCTAATGAATACAACCCTCAGTTTTTGAAGAAAGCATGTATAGATGCCTTTCTTTTCTTCAACTTATCAGCACACAAACACACACAAAACACTCCTGTTAAACATCTTGAGACTTGCAGTGTGGGGATTGAAGCACACACACAGTGGATTCTGTTAAGTGGGCCACATCGAGAATAACATAATTTGGCACAATTAAGCAGCAGCCCCAATTAAATGAAGCTGCATGTCAAGATTTTTAAAAGGTATACGTAAGACAAAATATAAGTTCAGACAAGTATTTTTTTTTGTTTATTGCATAGCAAAATTACCAATTTATAAACTTATATAACTGGCTTTAATTAAAGTAAAACAGCTACCATAAAAATAATTTCACTAATATGAAAAGGATTTAAAAAAGGACGATCATGTATAGACCCGACCTTTTGCCTAAAATTAATAATAGAGAAAAGAAGAGAATACAATTCAGAAACACATATTGCATTTATCGACTTTGAAAAAGCATTTGACAAAGTTAAAAGAAAAACATTATTTAATATTTTTCTTTTAATAACATCCTAAAAGCTATCACAAGTATATAAGAAAATAATCAAATACAAATAAGATTAAATCATGAACCAAGAGATCCAACAGGGATGTCCCCTCTCAGCAACTCTTTTTAATATTTACTTAAATGAAATAATAATAAAATAGAATAAAAATTTACATCAAGGCATTAAACTTTCTCCTACAGTGAACTTAAACACTCTCCTTTTTGCTGACGACCAAATATTAATTACAAATTCTGAAGATAACTTACGGAAAGCTATTTTAGATCTAAATGAGATAGCCAAAGATTATGGTATGATAATATCAACAGAAAAATCAAAAACTATGGCCTTTAAAGGTCAAGATCCAGCAATAACTAAAATAGTAATAGACAACAAGATCTTAGAACAGGTGAATTCATTTAACTACCTAGGATGTATGATCACATATGAAAATGAAAAACATATAAACGTAAAAATTGCAAAATATTTAAAAATAACAGGTGTAATTAACTCTATATTTAAACCAAACCTAGTTCAAAAACAAACCAGACTAAAAGTATACAATACATTAGCCCTACCAGTTTTAATGTATGGAAGCGAAATCTGGACAATAAAACAAAAACACAAACGAAGATTAATAACAGCAGAAATTAAGTTTATGAGGAAAAACTGCAAAGTATATCCTATTTGATCACAAAAGAAATGAAGAAATTATGAAAGAATTAAACCAAGAACCAGTAATAGAAAAAATTAAAAAATATAAACATAAATGGATGGAACACGTTCAAAGAATGAAAATAGAAAGATTACCAAAACAAGCCTTAAAGTACAAGCCATTAGCATAAAGAAAACCAGGAAGTCCTCTTAAACAATGACTTCTAAGGCCAGAACAGGCCATGCTCGGCCTAAATCCTTGATACACATGATGATGATGAAAATAGCTATCATAAAAATAATTTCATTAATATGGTAGATATTTTACTTTAATTAAAGCCAGTTGTTTAAGTTCATAAGTTAGTAATTTTCCTACTCAATTACAAAAAAATTAAGCATAGCCTGTCTTTTTTTTTTATTTATTTTTTACGACTGCAATTACAGCACCTCCATAGAGCAATTGCAACAGCGGAACATTGTCCCCCCCCCCTTCAACTGTAAAGACCTGTGTTCGATTCTCATCATGACGAAAGGAAGTTTTATATAAGCCTTTCAAACTGAAGGTGAGTTAGTCCATCTCATACAAAGATAGTGGGGTTTTTCATCTTGCATACAAGCAAATTGGCCATGACAACACTCATAATTTACAGACAAAAACTGCTGTTGGTGGCGATTGGAGTAGTAGTAGTGTGTTGTCTGTATTTTTATAGAATTAAGAAGTAGGAAAGACAGTAAGATGTGTATAACATAAGGTGCCCTCCAGCAATGAGTCCTTGGAGGCATCAGGTAATAATAAGAACAATTAAACAAACTCAGTGAAGATATAATATTGCCTTCCTGCATGACATAGTTATATTCCAGTAATAAATTTTCTAGCATCCTGGATAATCAGTCACTTGTTCAAGTTTAGAGTGTCATCCTCATCCTTTTATATATATATATATATATATAGATAAATGTAGAAAGTATTTTACCTTGGGTATAATAAATGTTAATAATACCAAGCAATTTTTAAACCTGGTTTTACTCCATTTCCCAAGTAAGCAAACAGACAAATAAGTCAAGTTTGCACCTGCAAGTGATGCAAGTCTAGCTGATCCTACAGGTAGTGCAGGACCAGGGCAACTCGTGGTAAAGGTGGCATGAGCTCTGATCACTAATCTTAATATTTACCCTTAATGCCAAAACACATCTCCAAGAAGGAGATGCATGATGTTTTGTATTAAAGGCAAGAGGCCACTACCCAGACCGGTTTCAACCTTTATTGAGGTCTCATCAGTGGGAGCTAGGCTAGAAATACCAAGATTTAGTAATACAGAGCTCATAAGTATTTTACCAGAACAAGTTGCCATAAGGTGTTTTAACCTTATTAAATAAAAATCTCTGGAGGAGATATAAATGTAGATAAATGTAGAAAGTATTTTACCTTGGGTATAATAAATGTTAATAATACCAAGCAATTTTTAAACCTGGTTTTACTCCATTTCCCAAGTAAGCAAACAGACAAATAAGTCAAGTTTGAGCCTGCAAGTGATGCAAGTCTAGCTGATCACATGCAGGCGAAAACTTGACTTATTTGTTTGTTTGCTTACTTGGGAAATGGAGTAAAACCAGGTTTAAAAATTGCTTGGTATTAAATAAGTGTGCAAAAAAAAAAAAAAGAAAAAAAAAAGTTTTGAATGGTCTTGTTGCTTACTCCTTGCCAACTATTAACCATAAACTGTATTTCTAATAAAAGATTAACTTTTGCATTGACCTCCTTGGTAACTGTTAAGAACCAGTAAATTTTTTCTTCATTTCCATTGTAATTTCATATTCCAACTCATAAGCCAATTCTGATTGCATGATACTGAACTGGTAAAACTATCCATTCTCATTGCCCTTTTTCCAATAACAGCTTTTGTTTACTAGTTCCTGACATTTGAACATCATAATACCGTTATATAATCTATTACTTTCATTGATCAACAGTGTTGTGTGTTTATAATACAGGGAACCACCCCATATGGTATGATAAAATAGCCCTGTTTCATCATTATTGTAGGTGTCATCAGCACTAAATTTTTGTTTCGGATTATGTAATTTTTCTAATATTACATGGTAGAGCAGGGATGGGCAATCTATGGCACATGCACTCAAAGTGGCACACTGGATGATTAGAAGTGGTGCATTGGACCGAATGATAATAATAAAAAAGTAACCCTATTTATGCAAACAGTATTAACCAAAAACTGATTTGTAGAAAAAAAAGCTAGAACTTAATTATTTTTAGGGATTTTATAATTTTGTCTACATTCATTTAGTGGATCCTGAGGTGCCAAGCATTAGCAACAGTGGTGTGTCACAGGTTTTTGTCAGTCAGTTTACAAATGATACTCATGCACTACGGAGTTGTGCTTTGTTCGTCCTTTGTGAACATTTGCAATTTTGTACTTTTTCAAAAATTTAGCCTTGTTTTTACATTGTTATCTATCACAGTGCAAAAGGAAAACAGAAGGTGAAGGTAAGCGCGAATTCAATGAATATTAAATATGTCTATATTAACATATTTTTACAAGGAGATTTTAAGGGTACAAGAGTTGTTTGGCGCATCTGAACTCATATGTGAAAAAACTGGCACATGCAACGGCCACCCCTGTCATAGAGGTTACTGGCTAGCCCAATTAAACAGCATTTTGTCCCACATAAACAAAGCAAATTCTTATTATATTCCCATTTCGTTTTTGTTCTTCCAGGCTCGTCAAAATAAACTGGAATCTACTGTACGCAATCACCTAACTCCACTATTAACCCAAACAGCCATATACATAAAATATATCAACAAATCTATGCTTCATATCAATGCTATTTCAATGGTATCCAAATGTTATTTTAATTTTAATGGATACTTTGCATCCATGTATTTAATTACATGTAAGCATGTCATGGCTAGTACTTAAAATGTCATGGCTAGTACTAGTTATTAAACAGTCTTATAATGGTGATTTCACACTCGTTTTTGGAAAGAAAAAAAAAAGTGCACAAAATATCCATATGAAACGTCGATGGATAAGTTGTTAAATGATCTTACAAATACATGCAGTGGCTGTCCACAGTTTAAAATTTGTACATTTTTTGTACATTAAAAGATGTAAAGCTGTTATACATGGTACCATGGATAGTAATCTATGGTACTACTGTATATGTTTGCACCACCCAAAGATCAAACATGGGACATTTTTCAAGCAACTTCAGACCTCCAATAAGCAGGGCAGCAGTTTCACACACACACACACACTGCAGAATGAAATTGACATCACAGTGGTAAATGAACCTGCAGGTTGCATAAGAAAGTTCATCCTAAAGCTAGAGCCTGAGGTTTAAGGTTTATATATAAATTGCAGAGCTTATCAGCTCTGTAGCCATTGGCTGCAGAGAAGATAAACTAGCACTAGGCCAACAAGACTGGCAACCTACATGTGTTTTTCATGTTGGAGGCTTAATGGATTTTTTACAACACTCAAAAAGGATTAAAATAGAATTTAATACTTCCTATATTTCGTCCTAGTCACTAGGACATCTACGGGGATTACAAAAACAACTAATATAACATGCACACAAATATCATACAATACTAAGCCTAACCACATGGGTGACACTAAAGTCCTATCTAGGTGGAGTGCCCTATCTTCCTGGCCCCCTGACATCACGAAAAAACTTAAACCTCCCCCCTCCCCCGAATATACAGTTTACCAAAAATCCAATTCCCCACTCAGGCCTTTAGTAGATGCCACCAATGCACCTTGCTACAGACTGTCTAAACAGTTGGCCAACTCTCTCACCCCCCCCCTCACACCGGAAGGTCCACTTCCTATATAAAACACTCAACCCACTTTAAAGCCCTCACAGAAAATTTAACCTTGAATAATGCAGACATATTGGTAAGCTTTGATATCTCCTCTTTGTTTACCAATATTCCCTTATCTGTGAGGGAAAAATGTTTTTCCTTCTGACATCTTAGATCTCTTTTCCTTTGCTATTAATTCTGGATATTTCTCTTGGAAGAACAAAATCTACAAGCAGATAAAGGGAACTGCCATGGGTTCCCCCCCTCTCCCCCCTTGCCAATTTCTATATGGAAGATTTCGAAAAATGAGCCATAGACTCAGCCCCACTCAAACCTTCTATCTGGCTAAGATATGTAGATGATGTGTTCTCTATCTGGCCTCATGGCCCAGACACATTAGACTCCTTCCTCAGTCATCTCAATAGCCTACATCCAAGAATCCAGTTTACTATGGAAAAGGAAAAGAACAATTGTTTACCCTTCCTAGACACCTTAGTCACACACCTGCCTAATGATACACTTGCCTTCACTGTATACAGAAAATCCACACACACACAGGCAGATACATTCACAAACTCTCCCACCACCACCCCTCTCAACAATATGGCATTATTAAAACTCTTACCAAGAGAACCCACAATCTTTGTTCCAGTGGAACTGCCCTCACTACTGAGTTTAACCACATACACAGCACTTTCCTCTCCAATGGCTACAGCGATCACAGTATCAAAAAAAAACCAGTTCCTCCCCCATTCCCCATCCTTCTCGTCAACAAGATTTTAAAAATGCCATCACCATACCCTACATCCGTGGCACATCCGAAAAAATAGCCAAGACTCTAAAAAAGTACAACCTACACACAGCATATAAGCCCCACCCTAAACTTGCTACCCTTATCCATTCTACAAAAGATCAGCTCCCCCCTCTCTCTCTGCCTGGAGTTTACAAAGTACCCTGTTCCTGTAAGCTGGCGTACTTTGGACAGACAGGCAGATCAGCATCCATCCCCCTGGAGGAACACAAGTCTTACATCTGTAAACACAACCGTGGTCATTCAGGCTTGGCTGACCATGTTTTGGATACCATCCATAGGGTATCATGGAAGAAAACCACCATGCTCCACCACAGCAAATTCAAGAAAGAGAGACTTTTCTTAGAAGCAGCAGCACCTCTCAGAAACCAACCAAATCTTAACAAATACGGTTGCATTAAGCTTCTAAAGATTTGGGAAACACTCATCACCAGAGGTCCCACCTTACATTCCAGGCCACCTACTACAGCTCTTAGAGGGCGCTCCACCTAGATAGGACTTTAGTGTCACCCACGTGGTTGGGCTTAGTATTGTATGATATTTGTGTGCATGTTACATTAGTTGTTTTTGTAATCTCCGTAGATGTCCTAGTGACTAGGACGAAATATAGGAAGTATTAAATTCTATTTTAATCCTTTTTGAGTGTTGTAAAAAATCCATTAAGCCTCCAACATGATGTCCTCACAGCACTTAAGCCTCTACACACGAGAACTACATGTGTTTTGAAATCAAATTTTTACCTTTTTCTCCCACCTATAAAAGGTTGCACATCTACAGTATGTTAGTACCACAGGTACACTAAAGATTTTTTCTATTTTAATTTTTTTTTTGTATTTTTATTTATTTTCAGACCTGCAATAAACTGGACAGTGATTTCACTGTGCAATGAAATTCTTCTCACCCAAAACAAACACAAATATACATATAAATCATAGGATTCAAACCCACAGCCTGTTGGAAAGCAGATGTGCTAATAACAACAACGGATATGCCAGCAAATGAACATATGAAGTCTTGGGCAACTCATCCATTCATGAACCTTTCCCACAATAACTTCAGCATTCAGTAACAAGTAATTTAGCACTATAAATAACCGTTATGTGTCAAGCAACACACCCGCATATACTTACCCATATAGATAACCATAATAATTTTTAGAGATCCAATCTTGTGTTCTGTTGGAATTTTATTTTTGTAAAAATGGAAAACATTCTAGTTTGAAAGCACTACTGTGTTATGAAATTTGTGGCCTTTTGTGTATGGATCAGATAGATATATATATATATATATACATATATACATACACACACGTCTCCCTTGCAAACGCGAGATTTGATTAACACAGTTAATCAATTTGCGACAATCCCTTTATATATGCAACAAGAGTTTTAATTAGCATGCCTTTAAATTTACCATGTAATACATGCAAGCCTCAAGGAGTGTTTCCTGGCCAAGAGAAAGAAAGGCGTGAGCATGATGACGTCATTCCTCCCACACAGCCAGTTACTTAGCTTTCAAAGCTCTTTTGCTTTTAGCTAACGCACCTGGTCATCCAAATCCTCTTAATGATCTGTGTGAGAATGTGAAAGTTTTATTTTTTCCACCAAATACAACATCATTGCTACAACCCATGAACATGTCATTGCAACTTTCAAAGCCTATTTTCTTAAAAAGGCATTCTCAAAGTCAGTAGAAACAACAACGGGAGAAAATGCGAGTATGCTCCAAGAATTTTCAAAAAATTTTAACATTAAACATGCAATTGAAAACATTCATGACTCGTGAGAGCTAAAAGACAAGTGTCATCTAGGTGCATGAAAGCTGTTTGTAAAAACCTTTTGCCAGAATGCGCTGATGACTTATGTGGTTTTCAAAATCCTGTGAACAACGTAGTTGAAGAAATTGTTGCAATTCGTGAAGACCTTGATTTTGATGGTGTTGATGCAGAAGATGTTAGATAATTATTATATTCAAATTAAAAAGATTTCAGTTACAGCGATCTTCTTGAAATTGAACATGCATATAAAGACAAAACAAATGGAATGCGAAAGTAAAGTTCCAAAGGAGATAACAATCAAAGAAACAGATGGAATATTTCGCAGTTTAGAATCGCTTAAGCAGCAAGTAATGGATATGGATCCAGATGTTAATCGAAGAATGCTTGTTTGCCGAGGTCTAGAGAGTCATTTTGCTTGCTATCATAGAATTTATGCTGATAAAGAAAAAACAACAACTGTTCAAACGACTCTTGATAACTTTTTAATAAAAATTGCAGTAACTAATGTAGGTTCAAGCATTTATTAAACATTTACTTTGCATTCATTTTTTATCTTTCCTAAAAGAGTACCATATAAAACAAACTATAATACAGTAATCGATCATGGATGAATTGTAATTTTTACCACTGATTATTAGATTTGATTAACGTGATTTTGATATATGCGGTAACATCGAGGAATTAATTAATTGCATTAATCAAGGGATACCTGTGTGTGTGTGTGTATATATATAACTACAGGTTTACAACCTCTTGTGAATGGAAGTCATAAAATATGTGTATGTGTGCACTCGAGAGAGAGAGAGAGAGAGAGAGAGAGAAAAATAGGGTGGGTGAAATAACAGCCCTCTAATGCCTGTTTACAATTTAATTGCAAATGCACTAAACCTCTTCTGCCTATTTTATTCCATTTGCCTCTGCTTCGAATAGCCTTCCTCACAACTATAACTTCCAGCTTTTCAAGAAAAATTGTCAAATTCCTTCTTTCTCAAATGTTGCCAACTTCCTATACATACACATAGCAGCATTTTATGCGTATGTGTGTGTGTGGGGGGGGGGGGGGACTAATAATAATAAAAGACAATCTTGCCTCTGTAGCAGTTACAAGGAACATTTACATTATAGCATTTATACTGTATACATATTCGCAATACACGAAGATGCATGTCATGATGTGGCAACTGATCAAACTTGATAAACTGCCACATGACAAGTAGGTAACTAAACTAGTACAGGTTAGATTAGATAACAGATTAATGAACTGGAGATATAACTTGCTATTGGCAGATACACCAACCTTTTTTTTTTTTTTTTTTTTTTTTTCAGAATTTAATCCAAGTACCTAATGATTCTGGAACCTGTTTTAAATTAGCTTTTTCTGCTAGTATATATTTAGTTATATGATAAAAGGTGACCATCTCTAGAAGTATAAGGAAGGTGTGAGCAGAGAATGGAGAGAGCAGTCAATGAATGGAATACATTGCCCGAGAGTGTGGTGAGTGCAGAATGAGTAAACGAGTTTAAGACACAGTTCCTATGAGCGTTATGTATGACACTGGGAATCTCCTACAATAAGTCTACTGTCTCCATGGAAATCTAACATTAATAATAAAAAAAGTGTCCTTCAGGTGGAAAGACCCAAACTCAAATCTTGCCTACAGTTGTCTAAAGTTACAGTCAAAGCAACTATGGCCATAAGATCAGTATATTATCTAACTGCATGAATTCTAGTCAGTTTGCCTGTTTTGCAAGATTAAAAACCCAAGTTTCTGGGAGGAAAATACTACCACAATCTCTAGGATATGAGGAAACTATACGTGTTTTTCAACTGATGGTACATTACTGATCATATATATAGAGATGGCAGGATGTTTCCTCTTCTCTACAAGAAATCTGGCAAAGAACAAATAAAACTAGCAAAAATATACTGACCTTGCAGACAACTGCTTTAGCCATAATTCAAATTCCTCTTAAGAACTCCATATATTGACATATTGAACTCTCTATATTGACACAATGAATAAATGCAAAAGATATAACGAGTTATTTGAAAGAAATAACTTGTTAATGCCTACTTTTGAAGGAGAGATTTCAAATACAGATTTAAACCACAAAATGCTAATTCTGTAACTTCCTGTCACACTCTGCATCTTAGACATTTAACATTTTGAGTCAAATCTGATAGATATTATTATTATATAACACCTCCAGGGAGTCCAAAGACTTATCGAGGGAAGGAACCTACTCTACAACTCTCCATCAATCCACCAACTGCAACTACCTTCATCATTTACACCAGTGGTCGCCAAAGGGGTCGATATGACATTGTTAGGGGTCGATTTGGGCTCAGGGTTCGACAGAAAAATATAAGACATCATTGTATGGGTAATGTTTAATTCGGTTAACTTGGATTACCTCCATGACAAAAGACATGGAGGTAATGACAACGCAATTAAGAGTGAATCGTGGGATCAGTACCTCCATCTTACAGGTCCATGAATAGGACCTGTAAGATGGAGTAAGGTCATGAAAATAGTTACTGAGGCCAATCAAGTAGGCCAAAGTGACGTATTTACCAATAAACGGATGTTGGTGGTTCCTGGCGGCCGGCGCAGTGGGAGCGAGATTGCAACATGTGCGTGGTTCTTATTTACTGATACTTACAAGTATTTGATCCCAGTCTCATTTTTGCACATCAACATACAAGTGAGCATTAATGTTCTAAAATTCATCAACATACATATTATAATTCAATCGTTATTCATTCACAAACTAAACTTCTCTATGTTGAAGAGTTGAGCAGCGCTGGTAGTAATACCAGTGATATTAATACCAGTAGTTTATTAATATCACTAGTAATACCAGTGATATTACTAGTGATAGTAATAGTAATATAATAATATATACTATATTATACATACAATAAACACTGTAACTAAAATAAACAATCTAAAAGCTCACATAAGCATCTTTTTTTTGCTTGTCCTATTATAATTACGTAATAGTAAAATATAGGGGGGTCGATAAAAAGTCAAGAAATGCTTGAAGAGGTCGACGGGCAAATGACTTTGGCGACCCCTGATCTACATCAATGCCATCTACCACCACCATTAGTATTTTCACAGACAAACATCCATGGCCACGGCAGGATTCAAGCCGGCAGCCTTTTGGCTGGAGAGCGGATACACTAACCACTCGGCCAGCAACTTGGTTCCTATGTTTAAAGCATGGATAGGTGGCAGTCATGAAAATAAAGGATGGAAATTATTTGTGGTTTTCAGTGAGAAATGAAGAAAATCAAGTTAGTTACCATGTCAAAAGATTACATGGACATTGCTATAAATGAACTGTTAAGAAATGATAATGTGATACTAAAACACTGGTATTCATTAATAAGCTTTTGAACTCTTTTTATATTATATATATATTTTTTTTTTTTTTTTCAGAATTTAATCCAGGTATCTAATGATTCTGGAACCTGTTTTAAATTAGCTTTTTCTGCTAGTTTATGTTTAGTTATATATGATAAAAGTATGTGGCAAGAAGAAAGAGAGCAGGAGTCCATAGAATAAACATGAACATCAAAATGACAAAATACTGATGTTTTGTGAGATTTCTTTAGTGTGCTATTGTTATTAATAACTGATATAACAGTGACAGATGAAAATACAAAATGATAACTCTCACCTATGATAATAATGCATGGTCATTAGTATACAATTTTGTATCACGTTAAAAAAAATTAAAATTAAATATACACACACACAAGGGGGGGGGGTTGGAAAGTTCTGAAAAAAAGAAATTAGAATAAAAATGAATTTTATGTCTTGTTATATACCCTAGAAGAAAAATAACAAATTATTACAATTTCATGAAACTTTGAAGTTAAAGGGTTTTAAAATATATTCTTTTTTGTAGTTATATCAGTTGCTTTAATATCATTTAATATCACTATATATATATATATATATATATATATATATATATATATACACAGGGTGTTCGGGATAAATTTGACAGTTTCGTAAGGAAAAAGAAAATCTTCTTTGTATCTATTAAATTTAATGAATTGACAAAAAAACATTACAGGCAGAGTTAATTACAATACTATCAACAAGATTTACTCAAAATAATCACCATTAGCATCGATCACAGCTTCAATTCTGCTTCGGAACCTCGAACAAGCTGATGCTACAGTCTCCCTGGGAAGGGCCGCAAAAACTGTTTTAATTTTATCCATTAACTGGGCTTTTGTATTACTGGAAGTGCGATTGGTGTCTTTTTCAACTGCGCCCCATACAAAATAATCCATGGGGTTAAGGTCTGGGGAGTTTGGAGGCCAAACATTTGGACTGGTGAAGTCGTAGAAATTTTCAGACAACCATTTTTGACTTTTCCCAGAGGTGTGGCAAGGGGCCGAATCCTGCTGCCATACATACGGCCTACCATTGGCTACCCTTGTTATCCAGGGCTTGACTACAGTTAGCAACTCCACGAACAAAGCCCGAATTCCAATGCCAGGGTTCTTCAACACCTGTTCCTGCAGATTTGCGAGGAATTCTGCTGTACGAACGCAATCAGATCGTCTGCTAGGGATCTTTCTTCTTGCTACATCCTCGTAGTCACCATTGCAAGTCTCTAGTTCATGCCTGATTGTTTTTACTGTATTCAGGGAGCATTGGGCAGCAGTCGTAATATCCTTATTTTGATGGCGGGCACGAATCATCATGATACAAGTTATTCTCTTCCATGATTCAGGTGGGTTCCAGCTATCCATCCTTTCTGACATCTTGTATATGAATGAAGAAGGGTCCAAACTTTTAAATGAAGAGAAGTGTGTGTTAATACATGTAACTTACGGAAAAATATAATTAATTATAAATATGTCAAATTTATCCCGAACACCCTGTATATGTACGTGTGTGTGTGTGCGCGCGCGCGCACGCACTGTTCAATTGACATGTTTTCCATACAGACTTCAACAATATATATGAAATCAGCAATATATACATCATTTGTATATATTTATTAAGAAATATACCTAAGAATGCATAATATACTTCACGATTTTCATTTTTCTGTCATTTGAAAACATAAAAGAATAAAATAATATAAAGAAGAAAAAAAAAACAGAAATTACAATTACATTTCTGCATCACTAACATTTCATTATTTTTATTTAATTATTTTTTTCTCAATTTTAACATTTAACAACAAAACACAAATATAATAAATATTTAATCTCTCGTTAAAAGATAAGCAAAGAAGAGGGAGGGAAAATAAGAATTTTAGTAGGGGACTGTATCATTCCACATACAATATTTTATTCCCCTTTTTTTTTTTGCATAACTCGAAAAATTTTCGAAAAGACAAAAGGAATGAATAAAATTAGTATTTACTAATTATTACATTAATAAATCAAACACAAAGCAAACGAGTAACAAAACATGAAAAATTTAATTTCTAAATTATAATCCTCCGACCAATCATAACGATGGTTATATCGCTGATTTACTCTGAAAATTACAAAACAGCAAAAAGCATTCACTAGGAATCTGGCTTTCGTATTAAAGTGGAAAGATATGATGTACGAATACAAACGCACACATATACTAATAAAGAAGCAAAACAAAAATATGATCGTGATAGGTTACCTGAGACAAATATTTAGGCCTAATAAAAACAAGCATAAACCCGTTGCTCTTAATATTACTGTTTATAATTAAATAAAGGGTTAAATCTTACAGAAACTGAATACAATTTTGAAAAACATGACACTGGTTTCTTTTTATATACGAATCTTACAAGAACTGCACAATTTCAATAAACAAAAATAATTTAAAAAATAAAAATAATAAAAAAAACGAACTGTCTTCACTCCGCAGCCTCATCACCATCCTCTGTAAAGCCCGGCCACCTCGCTAGGCCTAAACATGTATTACAATAGCTACTCGGTGTTTCGGTCACTGGACAGTTTATTAGTCTGAGTGACTGTTGCCAGTTGTCGTCCGGTAAAAAGATTACACTGTAAAAAGAAAAACTTACCCCCAACTCTGTACATATTTGCTGCCATTATGTGTTCCAAATGGTGTGAAGGCTAATCCCGTGCTATGAGTAAATCCCTGTCATTAATTATGCCTTTACTGCAAAATTGATACTCCTTAAAATCGTTCACATCATCTGACAAAGCGCCATTTTCTGAGACTCCTGGGTTTCCAGCCTTCTCACTCTTTCACACGTGACGTCACATGCCTTCGGCATTCTTCGGAAATGAGTTTCAAACAAAAGATGAGTGATATGTGACAGCGTCAGCATGGGGTCTGAACCTTCTGAGTTCCACGCTCGTTAGCGTTATCCGCGACAGCAATGCCCAAATTCGCAAATCAAATTAATTAGATAAACTAGATTACAACAATTATTTTTTATAAATCAAATAATATGAATAGATTTACCCGCAACCAATATCGACCATAAAGGTATTCGTAAAGTTTCATTATTTTCGTGATACCGTGCTCGGTAGCAGGAATTCGAACTGAATAAGGGGAGTTAGAATTTTGAAATTGGGGAGAATTAACGTCGACTGATATATATTATCAAGTAATGCAGTATACGGAATGTAGTGGTTAACCCCTCTGGACGAAGTCGGAAGAACGACAGGGTATTGCATCCTTCAAGTGGGAAAGACCAGAGTTCAATCATTGAAGGTGAATTAGCTAGTTTCACACACGACGGGGGGGGGGGGAGATAAACACGTTTTTCATCACAGTAAAAAGATTTACATCCCGCGACCGGCCAGAAGAACACCTGCAATGTATAGACAGCAGGCAAGTTTAACACTCTTTGGGAACAAATCGTTACTACTCACATAAAATCCAAAATTAAAATTAACAAATACAGTATTTGTAATCCTAAATTATGGTTTATCCTGCATCGACTTACCAAACTTAAAAAACAAAAAAATAAAAAAAGGAGCGGAGAAGAGAAGAGGTATTTTAAAAAGTTGCACAATCAGAAGGATATCGTTGTAACTACAGCTTATAAAGAAAATGCAGCAGTCATGATAAATCATGCAAAATCGTCGTCATTCATTCATATGTGAAAAGAGAAATAACAGAAAAATAGATTAATATAACAAGAGCTCGGGGAAATACAGTCTATTAAATGGAAGTGGTTCAAGTTGCTCTGTTTTGTGCCACATGGTAAATGTCAGAAAATTCATGAGCCTCATCTTCAAAAAGAAGTATCCTTATATATATATCCAAAACTATTTTCTTGGTCTTTCTCTGTGTCCATTAGTTGGTCTTTTAGAGCAAGAGCACTGAATGTCGGCCATGGTAAATGTCCCAACCACCTCAGCTGACTCTTTTTAATTGTTTCCACTAGGGGTATTTGCTGACTTTCTTCAAGAATGGCAGTATTAGGAATACGATCTTGCCATGTTTAGCCTAATATTGTTTTTGCCCCAAGGCAACTGATAATATTAACTTATTATCCCCGTCTGGGCCCTATATATAAATATCGCTTGACTGATGGTATTGTAAAGAAAACAAACTATGCCTCTTCTAAATGACAGGAGTTACAAAATTATAGATCAAGTTCACACAAAAGGTCTTAAATTGTTGGAAAAAAATTACTTCTTGGCTAATAGAAATTACAATCAATATAAAACCCTTTCATATTAAACTACCTCAGGTTGCTTTACATCTAATGAAAAAATCCACAAATAAATGGCTGGAATTACAATGAGGCGCCTCCTCTCTTTGAGCAATTTCTATATGGAACATTTTAACAACAAAACCACTCACAAATCTTTAGCCTTGCTTGGCTATATAGATTTTTGTTTAATTAATCCAAATAACAAATATCCAAAAATGCACTTCATATCAGAAAAAGAATCAATTAAATTTATTGACATACATATTCGCACGTCTTTCAACTGGTTTGCCATCTTTCCTATTGTAAGACGTATTTACAGGATTCACACAAGAGAAATGTTTGATATACTAGAAAAAGAGAAGGAACAAGGATATGTCCTTCGCTGTAAATTGTGAATGTAAGTGGTGAGTAGGAGGCTGAGAAGTAGCTTTTTTTACATGGAGAATAGCTGGACCAAGGAACTTACTGCCCAGTAAGGTGGAGAATTTGCAAATAGTGAATGGGTTTAAGCAGAGACAGAATAATAAGAATAATAATACGGTAACAAATTAGCGGCAAGCTTTGGTTGCTTTGGCCATAAATCAAATCAAAATACCCATGAGTTCGATTCATGAATGATGAGAGGGATATTTATATAGGTTTTTCAGTTGAAAGGGAGTTATTCCCCTCCCCCTCATATAAGATGACATGGTTTCTTTCTCACAGTAACTCGGATTTTACATCCTACATGCAAGCAAAATGGCCAGAGAACACAACATACACATGTAGTTTAAGACAAGACTAAAATAACAGGGTACCATATCATGTAGAGTGTGTTATATATTGCGAAAATCTACCACAATGAGACACTGCACTCCATGGAGATCTTGTGTTAAACCTTTCTCTAAACCTTTTGAAAATGCCAACATCCTCATCAGCAAATTCCTGATAATGTATTCACAAAATGAGTGCAGGATATTATAATAGCACTAGATGAAAAATTCTATATAACCGCTAACGACGTCCTATCCGCAGTTTTCCTGCAAATTAAGCTGATTTTATTTCGGTAAGATATTATATTTCGGTCCCTTAACGCACTTCTTATAGTATCCATCCACATAGAGTTCAATGTCCATCTGGTTTTTTCCCTAATATAATCCTGGCAAAATATAATGTTCTGGTAATCTTTCCTTTCCCACATGTTTGAATGGCTATACCAACTTACACATACCGATCACTGAATTAGAAAACTTAATGCAGACGCACATAAACGTTACTTATGCAGCATATGCACTTGTTCAAGTGCATCACAATGTGTTCTGGGCAATCTTTTAAGAATGCTGCTATCAGTAATCGTCAACAGTGTTGAGCTCAATGAGAAAAACAAAGGATCTTTAGCAGTTCGATAAGAGGCTTATTGTGGGGGCCACCTGGATGTCGCCACGATTTTGAAAACGGAAGAAATTACTGTTTTCTCTAAAGATGAGATATCCTGCATGTTTAATCAGTGGGAAAATAATCCACATGCTTGTCTAAGAGGCGTAACTGTTGTCCTCAGCAGTCTGTAAGGCTTGTACAGACAAACAGAACTTCCTGTGTGCAGCGACTGATCAAAGCATTTGAGAAGGATTGTTCCAAATCCATATATCACCGAACTATGCACAAGGAATTGAAGAGGAATGGTAATGGCAGTAGTGTGCCTATACCAAAACCACTAATTTCTGCGAACAGGAAAGTTTACCTATCGTGGTGTTAGGAACATCATAACTGGACACTGGAAGACTTGTAAGAAATCAGGTGAGTGATTGTGCGCTTGTTCGATATGGACAATAAGTAGAGGATTGGTTCGGAGATCAATGAAACAATTAACCCAGCTTACCTAATAAACACAAGCCAAGGTTCTGAAAGTGATTACATGATAAGGAGCAGGTTCTGTTGGTATGGGATGGGTCCCGTGATACTCCTGAAAGTCCTCTAAGGAATATCTGAGCATTGTTGGCGATCACGTCCATCCTGCAATGTCAACTTCTTAACCACAAGGTGATGTTGTTTGTTAAATGACAATGCTACTGTCCATAGAATTGTTCAGTGAGCATGACAACGAATTTCACCATCTTACATGCCTGCCATAAATCCTGGATATCAACCTTATGGAATATTTAAGAAAACAGATTCAGAGCAAAGTCTTCTTCCGTCAAATCGATTCCAGTTAAAGGACTGTCTGTTCAGCATTTGGCATGTTATAGTCGTAGATACAATCCAGCGTGCACCTTGTGAAATCTACGCCAAAACCTCAGGTGTGCTGTAATTCGGGAGAAAAATGTTCCAGTGTGGTATTAATTTGTGGCTGGTATATGTAGATAGCTCAGCTCACATCATCATCATTATTGTTGTTGTTTTGAGAAACTACGTAATCATTATACACAACTACTTCAGCAATGAGAATCGTAAGCATAATGACACATACCACATAACGAGGCCTATCACTACTCTGTACTTCAGTAATGAGAACCGTAAGCATAGTGACGCATATCACATAACGAGGCCTATCACTACTCTCTATTCTGCCGGGCTGCTCAGCAATAGATACGCAAACTATGAGAGAGCACTTAATACCTACTCTCATCAAAAATCTTCCACATGACTTAAAACATCTAGCCAGTTATTGATCACTCAAACAAGCACTATGGTATTCATGCCAGATCAATCAGCATAACACACGCATACAACCAAAAGGTCGCATAGGATCAGTTATAAGGAGAGTAAAGGAAAACCACACTCACATAATACACCAAAACATATGCAGTTATTAAACAATAATTCCACACTCTTCACAAAAGCTTCATCTAGCCTTCGAGGAAGGTAGGATTTTAACGCCACATTATAACATCACTACTACAATTAGCATCGAGATCACATTTCCTTAACTGATATCATCTATGGAATATCATCCCTGTACTTTAGCCTTAAGGATATTATTTATTCTTATGAGAAGAACTCACATCCTTGGTTACATGTACTTCAATTTTTTTGTGCATATGATATTATAGTTTTTGCCTTAGTCCACAACAAGTGCTCTTTAGAACTAAACTTATCTTTAATGTTTTATAACATTTTATATATAACAACATTTTAATAGTAAAATGTATAAATGTTTAAAATAGTATATTCAAAAAATGTTTAAAATAGTATGAATTATTACTTCAAATACTTCTATTGTTGATATAGTGTGCGTGTTCATCTAAAAATATATTTTCTAATATATACTTGTTCAAAACAGAAAATACAATGTATGAATTGTATAAATATATATAGTCTGTATGAATGAACATATTATTATTATTATTATTATTATTATTATTATTATTATTATTATTATTATTATTATTATTATTATTATTATTTATTTATTTATTTATTTATTTATTGAGCCTGTGTAGCTCAGTGGATGTGGCGTTTGCATACCACGGCGCTTGGCCGCACGAAGGAAGACTTGGTTTCGAGTCTAGTCGGCGACTAGAGGAAATTTTTCTAAGCCTTTTTTCGACCGGTTCCCGAGTTAGTCGATCTCTGGCACGGACAAGCGGGTTTTCCCTCCCGGAAACTCGGGTTTTTCGTCCCGTAAACTCAAGAAAATCGACCGTAGAACCCACATTCATTTCAGACATTAAATATATTGTGTTAGGGACCAGGAGATGGCGGCACATTTGAGCCGTCTCTCTTCACTGTGTACCGCTTAATTAGTGATAGCCTTGGGCCATCTATCTCTGATTGGTACCAGTGGAGATTGAACTGCCCACTAAGTCTCCAAAAGTTAGATAGGGCTAAATGGCCTCGCCTACTCCCGTATACGGGAATAAAAAGGCGTTAGCTGATTTTTTTTTATATTTATTTATTTATTAACTAATGATATGTGAAAGTGTGAAAAAATTGTGAAGTGGAAAAGTAAAATGAATCCATTCAACATCTGATAGCAAAAAAAAAAAAAAAAAGAAAAGAAACTGAAAATATAATTTGTGAATTAAAATGAACTGCACAGGCAAACAAGTGCTGACTAACCATAACACGATATGTTTTTATCTGAAATAATGTTGTACGGTCGATTTTCTTGAGTTTATGGAACGAAATACTCGTGTTTCTGGGAAGAAAAAACAAAAAACAAAAACTCGTTTGCAGATGCAAGAGATCGACTAACTCGGGAGCCGAGTCAAGAAAGGTTTAGAATGTTCCTCCAATCAACAATTAGTTCTAGTCTAATTATTATTGTTATTATTATTATTACTACGTGACACCTCCATGGAGTCCAAAGACTCATCGAGGGAGGGCACCTACTTTACAACTCTCTGTCTCCACCACCCAATCCACCATATACCACGAACCGCCATCTACCGCCCACCACCACTAGTATTTTCACAGACAATCACAAACATTCATGCCCACTGCGGGATTCCAACCGCAGCCTTTTGGTGGAGAACATTAACCATTATATGCACTAACGCTAACCATTCAGCCAACCAGGCCAGCTCACTTAATGCTATTCTTAATTCTATTCTATAACTTAATTCTATCTTTGTGCATCTACAGCAGAGAAGATTAGCGCCACAGAATTAACTACACAGGCTTATAAATACTATGAATAAATATTTAGCAAGCTAAAAAAATATCATCATATATCACAATGGTTCTTAACCTGGACAGTAGCGCTTCCCTGGGAACAGTGAGGAGGGCGATAAGCGTCATTAATTCTACGAATATAATAAAAGCAAAAACTTCCGTATTTAATCTAGCATCTCTATTTATATTGTATATTTGGCAAAACTGTTCGAAATGTTGTTATGTCTAGCAATACTGTTCAAATTCATTCGCTACTTATTTTAACAAATTTTACATTCAAAGTTAAGTAATTGGGCTACGTTTTGGACTGTATTTTCTACATTGAACATAATCAATTTGGGCTATTTTTAGCAGAATCCACGACTTTTATAAGTTTTATTTGCTACTTTTTCATAACGCCTATCTGACAACCCTAGTTTGTAGATTACATCTAGCTCGTAGTGGCGCACTTCGCTGATATTGTGTAGCACTGCGGCCCACCAAAATGAGTGAAAAAAAGAAAGTGTCGTCAATATTCAATTGAATATTTAAAATATGGAGTTATTCCTTCTATAAATAATGAGCAGTTACCAATGTGTTTAATATGTGAAAAAACGTTCTCCAACGAAGGAATGAAGCCTTCATGAATGATGAGCATTTTAGAACAAAGTATCCAAATAAAGTAAAAAAAAGGATCTGGAGTACTTTCGCGAATTAAAAAATTAAATTTCAAAATCGTCCTGGACTTAAAGGTTTGGTTACAAAACAAAGTAACCAAGAGAAGGCAGTTGTTGTGTCTTACAAACTGTCAAAATTAATTGCCAATTGAGCCACATACTATTGCAGAACTCTCATCTTAATGGCTATAAATGAAGGTTCAGATACGATAATTGGCTAAGGTAAAAGTAATATGACGTCGTCAGTTCCTCTCACAATAGTTCAGTATCAATAAGAATTTACAAAATGGCAAAGAGCATTGAAGACTTTTTAATGCTAAACACATTCCTCTCACAAATATATTGCGTGTGCAACTGATTGAGCACCTGTTATGATTGGTCATCACCGCGGATTTATGGCACAATTAAAAGGAGCAGTTCTAAATATCTTTACCCTGCATTCTTCATAGAGAGCACTTAGTTGCAAAACATCTTAGCAGTAGACTAAGATGTTTTGACAAAGACTAAAGACTTTGGTTGATGTTATTAAAACAACGAATAAAATAAAAGCCCAATCATTGAATACCCATATTTTTCGGGAACTTTGCCATGAAAATGAGAAGAATTTGAGAGTATTTTGCTTGACACTGAAGTTAGATGGCTCTCAAATGGAAACTGCCTGCAACGCTTTAATGATCTCTACGATACTTTTTTGGAATTTGTTAATTCACGTGATGAGAACATGTGTAATGTTCTCAAAAGAAGAAGGTTGACATCGAATCGTTCTGTTATTTTCACCAAATTAAACAAGGGTTAGCATCAAATTTCAGGGAAGCAACATGAACCTTATTAAAGCAAAGGAAATTATAAATGCTTTTATCATCAAACTGACATTCTACAAGCAGAGCATTGCAAGAGGAGATTTTCTGAAGTTCCCAAATCTAAAAATAACAGATGAAGATTTAATATTAGATTTGGACTGTTATTGTTCCCATCTTCTGACACTGAAGGAAGACTTGATGATCAGATTCAATTAAAATATCCGATTGGGTCATAAATTCATTTCTTTCTGATGCCACTTCTGTTCATCCCAATTTGTAAAGAATTTATTGACTTACAAAATGATTTTGAAGTTCAAATACATTTTCAAAAGCATGCGCATGAAAGATTCTGGCCAAATATGCAATGCAAATATCTTCAGCTTTGCAAGAAATAAAATTACTGCTCATTGCTTTTCTTTCTTCATACTTGGTGGAGAAAGTATTTCGAGTCGTGTTGCAATTGTTAGGTAAGTAGCAAAATAGATTGCAAATAAGTGAAAGTGAAGTCTTGAGACGTCTGTCGAGCATTGAACCTGATACTGAAAAATTAGCAGGATCTCATCAGGCTCAGGGTAGCCATTAATCATTGGCTTATTAAATACAGTAAGTTTACATATTTTTTGAGTAAAAATCAATTTGCATCAAAATAATTAATTTTTAAATAACTATCAGTTGAAATATGTTGATGGTAATTTAGGTTTGGCTAATAATATATTATAAATATCTTATTGAGTCATTAACCTAGTGCAAAATTTTGCAGGGGCGCCAGACCATACAAATAGTTGAAAGGGAGTGGCAGGCAAAAAAAAAAAAAAAGGTTAAGAACCACTGGTAGATAGTACATACATATAGAGTATAGTTAGTATAGTACAGTATACGTAATGCTACATAAAACAGATATGTGCGAATATATATATATATATATATATATATATATATATATATATATATATATATATATATATATATATATATATATATATATATATATATATATATATATATATATATATATATAATAAATAAAATAAATAAATAAAATAAATAATAAATAAAATAAAATAAATAAATAAATAAAAACAATTATCTTCATGGAGTCAATAAGACTGAAAGTCTTATTGACTCCATCAAACGTCTCATCGAAGGAGACTCATGCACACACTAACCATTAATCATGCAATACAATACATTTCTTTAAACTAAATGACCTTCAGGGCACTCAAAACTATTTCTGGTAATCCATTCCACACAATCATCACTCTCAAAACTAACTATACACGACTTCCATGACTAATCGTTGATTTCGCCCTTCACATCATGTATTGAAAAATTCCTTTCCTGTCAGTCTTATAGAATCCTTTTTAATAACATGTTCCTAACATGTCCCATTTTCACCTTAACTGTTGCACTCAACATATCTTCACCCTGATTATTCCACAGATCTGTTATTAGACTGCTCAGATGTCTCTGAATCCTCCCCACCATTTCCTGATTCTCAAGAAACATAAGTAAATTAACCAATGTAATAATAAAAACATGGTAATGTTTTTATTATTACATTAATAAAATATTATCTAAGTAATAAAACATGGGGGATGTCCGTTAACTTCTTTTAAGTAGTATATGATTCGGCTGCATAATGACTACTGTGAAAAAAGTTGGTTACTTTTTTGCACAGTAGCCAATATGCAGCCGAATCATATACTACTTGTAAAGAAGTTAACGGACATCCCCATGTGTAAGATTCATCGTGCTATGTACCGAGTCCAGTATACCGATCCACTCACTTTTGAGCTACCTAATTTGAAAATTAGGAAGTTGACAAGGCATGTAATCGGTGTCGGAGTGAAGTGGCTACGAGAAGGAAACTGCTGAAGTTTGAGAGGGGTGTTGTCAATCTGTTTGGCAAATTGTTTACAAATTGCGCAATCCCAGGTCAACAATCAGTGACACCAAACTAAAATAAAAGTTCCGGGATTTGCGCTGAAGGACGGTATCCACTGCAAGTGCTACTCGCAGTGGACGACTAACCACACTCACCGAACGTTACCGTAGGGTATTACGAAGGATAATATGTAAAAATCCCAATTGTAGGAGGACACGTTGAGTGCAGAGTTCCTGGGATCGACTGAAACACGAATCTGCAAAATTTCAGAACCGAAGCTCATAACATGATATGTATGGTAGGACCACAATATGCAAATCCCACATTACCTGAACCAACATGCATAGTCATCTTCAATGGTCTTCAAAAAGAGCGTGTATAGTGGGACGTGAGAGATTGGAAAGCTGTGTTATGAAGCAACAAATCACACTACACACTCTACCAAGTAGATGGACGGGTGTACATGTTGCGGATGCCTGATGAATGTCTTACCAGAGTGCTTAACCCTAACTATGAAATTCGGAGGTGACAGTGTGATGGTATATCCTGTTTTCCTGATTTGTCGTGGAACTTCTGTCTGTCGCGCCACGAACATTGAACACGTAAAGGTGTCTGGACAATGCAATACCTCCCTACTTTATGGCGTCTCTACGGAACTAACCATTGATTTTTTCGGAAAGAAAAGGCACCATGTCATAAAGCTGATGCAACTGTAACCGCATGATATGTGGATATGAACATCACCACAATTGACTGGGCTCCACAGAGCCCAGATCTTAACCTTATTGAACATCTGTGAGATAAATTAGAGCGTCAGATTCGGTCAAGGGATGTCTTCTCCCCAACATTCCAGGACCTCATTATTTGCTTACAGGAAGAATGGTCCAAATTCCCATTGATCTCTATCATACGTTTGTAGAAAATATAGAAAAAGGAGGCCCTACATTTCATTAACCTGGGCGCCATAGCTATTTGTTCCTCACACTTGACTTCTTTCCAAGCAGTGTACAGAGCTTTATAAAAAAAAAAAGGAATAATAACTTCTCTATCATTTCATATCAATGTGTTCTTCGAAATCGAATTAATACTTTGAACAATTTTCAACTCGTTCAATATATTCTATGAATTGCAATTTCTATCCACCATCACCTCTAAATCACTAGACTTGTCAATTTTGTGAAATATAATCCGTATCATCAATATGATACAAAATATGTAATCATTTCATCCTTAAATTTTGCAACATTAAATTGAAAAACATTGTCCTTTGCCCACTGTAAATTTATTTAAATCGTCCTGCAGGATGATGTCATACAGATGACAAATGCCGAAAAAATCAGCTAACGCCTTTATATTCCCGTATACGGGGAGTAGGCGAGGCCATTTAGCCCTATCTAACTTTTGCCGAATATCTGATAAATGATAAATACAGGATATCTGATTAATTATGTAGCGAATCATTTAAGGAAGTCTTTGGTTGTTTACTGACGATGTCAAACTAGGGATGAGAGCAATAGTTGATAAAAGTGATCTAGATATCTTCTATGACTTGAGACATTCTGACGTACCTTTCTTTTGAATATGATATTCAATTTTAATTGAATATCATATTCAATTAAATATTGAATATGATATTCAATAAAATCCAGAGCGTGAAGATATCGTTATGAACTCAGTGAGGTGAGACTTTACTTATTTCTTGCATCCCCTTTCTATTCGAATTTGTGCTTATCTTTGGTATAGATTTTGTTTAATTTATATATCTATGATATCGTTCACGGTTTAAGATGATGCATCAATTGTTTTCTAATGATGCTGAAGGTGGATAGGAGGAGAATTGGTCATATGATTGAGAGGAGCCAATCAAATACATACCGGGGAATTATATCCGGTAAGGAGTAATGTGAGAAAGAGAGGTCATTTCTGGAAACAATGCAAGAGCCAAGTAGGGAAGAGAAAATGACATTTTTTACTTGGTTGGTGGTGAATGAGTCGAATGCATTGCCAGAGTCGGTGTCGAATGCTCTAGCATTGAATATGTTCAAGACCAGACACCATTTTTGTTTGGGACACCATTTTGAGAGCATCAAGACATTTCAGAAAATATTCAGTATTTAAAAACACATTTTTCTTACATGATAGCTGAGGTAATCTAGGAGCAGTCGTTACTAATTCTTTCACACCTTTTATTATACAAAGGGTGGGCAGATGCTAATTTGACCTAGCTAACTTTATGAATACAAATGAGCAGGAAATACCCATCGTTCATGCCTGAAGGATAGGAGATCTAAGGAGGAAAGAACTATCTATAGACGGGTATGGCACAATGCTCATAACCGTATGATCCGTTCAGACTAGACTTTAAGAGCCTATTATCTGATACCTAGAACTTAACAGATGTGGAAGTTAAAATAAAGCGGTATCGTCTTCTTCAATAGTACTTGATTTATAACAACAAACAGCTCTCCAAACAGTGAAACCTTATTCAAATTCCTTAAGAACAGACAAATCAATCGCCACCACTACTACCTTCTCGGTAGACATTATTATTATTATTATTATTATTTGACACCACCAGGGAGTCCAAAGACTCATCGAGGGAGAGTGTGCCAACAGCATCGAACGATTGGCATTGTTTTCATTATTTCGAATAATGGAAAAAATAACTTACCCATTGCATTATGTCCGTAAGGATGAAAGTATTTGATGGAAGTATTTGAAGCTGCTTCGAAGAAAACGTTTTTTAAGAAGCGTTTTTCTCCCATTACTTTAAATGTGACAGTAAAGATAGAGATAGGTATCCATATTTTGGAATACCTAGGCAAGGAATACTCTTGCTAATAGTTTCCGGGAAAATGAATGCTGCACAATATATTAACATTCTGATATTATCACAATCTAGTATATATTCTTAATAGCGGAGTTCAGCTATAGTTCAATGTCCAATGTTGTAAGCCACTCTAGAGCCTCCTTTGACACTATGTATCTCCTGCAGGTCGCCTTGGAAACCGAGAAGGAGTAATAGTCACTGATGATATGTTTGATAATCTGCAGCATATGGGTGACTGCACTCATATTCTACAGACTATCAAAGGGCTATTTGTCATATTCCATTTATGTAGGAGATAGTCGCATCTGACCTGATTCACCCTAATTCTGTTAATAGTTGTCCATGATCTTCCAGAAAGGATGCAGTTGGGCTGGTGGTTACAGGGGTATTTCACAAAAGCGCCATTTGTTAGCAGGTTTACTCCAATGTTGGTTCCAGATGTCGTGAATTGAACGGCTAGATCAGAAAAGGCTCTATTATAATGGGTGCCTTGACTTCATTTGGATTCTAGAGGGATTTATAAGAGTTGAGTGGAGAGGCAGTTGGGAGTGATTTATGATTTACTCCAGTTCTTTTAGTGAAGCCAGCCTTTTTCGTATCTTTAGTGAGACTATTTTGGTAAGCACTGTAGCCATCGTAGGTGGATAGTTTTCATAGTCTCATTAATCGTGCGTATGGTCATGTTCAGTTGGAAGTCGATGTTGTAATGTTTGGTGAGTACTTGTTTTCCAGACTGATGCATAGTATTCTGCAGCAGCAGAGTAAAAAAGGGCCTGGCCAGAGATCTTAAGTACCTAGGCGCTGCAGCTGCAGTTATTTTCACTTATTCTTAAGATAATGTTGTTTCTCTCTTTTATTTTGTTTTTCACTTTATGAACGTGAATTTTGTAGGTCAGACTTCTGTCCAAATTCACTCACAAGCTTGACTGGGCTGGCACAGAATATTAGGTTGCTTTGGTGGATTACCTCCTTGTTGAGATGGAAATGTGTGAACAGAGTTTTGGTGGGATTTGGCTATACAACTACACGAAATACTTCTCGAGTCTCCAAGTTATGTTCAAGGCATCCACCAGGGAATCAAAATATTGCGATTGGTGAAGTATTCCCATGTCTGCATACAAATATTTGCTTGATCTTGTTGAGGGAATGTCCAAAATATAAATGTTATAAATAGTTGGAACCTAAACAGAACCGGATGCAAGCTATTCGGAAGGAATCTGGGTCTGATTTTCCTTCCTCCAATTTGGACCGGACCAGAATTTTTCTGTTTGTGAGCATGGATTCCAGAAAGTGTAAGGTTGTTTTGCCTTTTATGATGAAAGTAAGCTTTTAGAGCAAGCCGATGTCAAGTCAATGAAGACAGTTTCACATTTTAATTTATTTTAGATGTCAGTCTCAATTTGATTTGATAAAGCCAAGACTTGATCACAGCAGTTTCTGCCAGGCCTAAAGCCAGCTTGCTGTATATGGACAGACGTCTCCTTTTCGCTATGACTCTTTCCAGCAGCTAGTAGGTTGAGCATAGTAGAGCAATTAGGCCAAGATTTCAATGGATCATGGGTCTATCCGTATCTTAGGAACTTCAATTATCTTAGATTCTAGCAAAGGACTAGTAGTTCTCCAGTAAAGATGACGGTAGAGAACAGGATTGATAGCCATGACTATCCGTGCTGTACAATGTGTTAAAGAACCCAAGAAGGAGGCCATATGATCCAGAGGCCTTGCCATTCTTGATATGTGATAGGACTTCCTGGATTTTCTCTGTTGTGAATAGGATACAGAGGTCTGGAGTTCCAGGACTTGATGCTAAGTTGTGTCTTAGTGTAGATTCTATGTCCTTTTTTTTCGGGAAGCCGTTGGATTGATCTTAGATGGGATGCAAATCGGTACAGAGTCACCTCTGAAACTTTTCATGTTGTAATATCTACTCTTCCAAGTTTGAACAGCAGGGATCTGCTTTTCCGACAAGATTTAGAGAAGTCATGCTCTTCAATGGTTCATAGCAATCATTCTTCTATTGTCGTCCAGACGCCTTATTAGTTCTTGTGCCTCTAATGGACCACCAGATTTTTCGTGCAGAGCTGCCATAATATCAATCTTTTTGATCCAGCATGGTGTGAAATGAGGATCGAGACTAGAGGTTTTGCATTGGCTGATATTTTTACCAATTTGATAAACCTCTTGTAGTTTTGGGGCAGCGGTACTTTAGTGTTGATCAAATTTTCGTTTAAAAAGAACCTCCAATTGGCTTTCCATAAGTTCTATCTAGGAATTGGAAGTTTCAATAAGTCATAATCATCGAATTCCTGACATGCACCCTTAAGGGGTGAAGAGGATATGATAGTACTACGTGAAAACATACATCACCACTATCTTCCTTTCTATAATTTTTCTCCAAAGTAATCTGTTAGTTGTCAAGACTCCAACATTATCAATCTTATATTGATGTCTTCTAAGGCACTTTTTACAGTACCAATCCACCTATATCTTGGGCTTCCTCGGGGTCTTTTTCCTGCCAACCTGGCAGAGAACACTTATTTTGCTAATCTTTCTTCTCCCATTCAGTTTATGTGACCACACCACTTGAGATTAGATCTGCTAACATATTCCTGGAGATGTTAACAATGTCAAGTTCTTTTCTAATATCCTCGTTTTTAATATGATATTGCCACTGATGCAATTAATTTACACTCCTAATCTTTCTCAGGACTCTCATATCTATCGTCTCTAGTCTTTAGTCAAGTGTTTTGTTTCTAACTCAGGTCTCAGATCCATTAAATAAAATTGGCTTGTACACTATCTTGTGCAAAGCTACTTTAGTGTTTTAACTAATTTCTCTCTTATTCCATATAAATTTATTCAGTTGCTTCATACTATACTGGCTTTGATTACTCTATTGACTGTTTTTTTTTAAATTTACAACCTTCATTAAAAATGGTGTCTAATTAGCTGAAATGTTTTACTTATTTCATAGTTCTCTATTCACAATGCAGATTATATTTTCAATACTTCTGCCTAATTTCATTTTCTTTGACGTGTTATTGCTGACCTTCATACCATATCTATTACAACGGTTAATCAATTTAGTCACGGAATCTTCAGACATAGTATATGTGTTTAGATATATAACATCATCTGCATAAGTACAGAGCTGAGATTAACATCTCCAATTTTGATAGGAGGTTTCATATTTATAATGTAATTCATATAAATAATTAATAACAGAAGGGATAATGTATGTCCTTGTCAGACATCAAATTTAATATCAAACTATCTTCCCATACTTCCTTCAATTCTAACTGCTGACTTACAACTTAAATACAGACTAAGTATTGTTTTTATAATGTCCCATTGACACAATATAACTGTAACATTTTGAATAGCTTTTCACATGGCACCTTGTTTTATATACCTTTTCCAGATCTACAAAACTAAAATACAGATCTTTGTTATATTCCCATCATTTCTCAACTATTTGTCATAAAGTGAAAATTTGATCCTGACAGCCTCCATTTGGCCGGAATCTAACTTTGTTCTTCACCAAGCTACCCTTCTACAATTTTTCTTAGCCTTTTCTCAGATATACTTGCATAAATCTTACTAGCAACACTGAGAAGGGAAATATATCTATAATACTCATATTCAGCTTTATTTGCCCTTTTTTTATATATGGTATATTTTAAGGTCAGGAAATCGGTAGCTCCACATGGAATGGTGTGAGTGCAAATCTCCTGCGTTGATAACTGTATATCAACATTTATCGAAAATTTACCCGACAATTAGGATCTGCAATTGTAGTCACAACTAGGAAGAAGTATTCATATTTGTTGAAAAAAAAAGTACTTTGAAAAAATCTGAGTTATCTGAATAACCTGTTAATAAAAAAACTATCCCTTTATATGTTCAGCGATTAAATTATTTTCAATGCAAAAGTTATTTTCTATATATAAAGTTATCTTTCGCTTCACTACCTTTCAGAATCTAATATTAGTCGATAATAATGATCCCATTGGTTGGAAAGAGATGGGTTCGAATCCGATTAATCCTGAAAAAACACACGTAAGCTACAGACATAATATACTGGCCTAATAGCCTTGGTTGCTTTAGCCATAATTCAAGATTTGCAATCCATACTTCTCAGAATGCTAACCTCATAAGAAGTTGATGTCATAATTTTTTCAAATATTGCTTTTGGTATCACATGGTTCTTCAGTCCCACAAATTTAAGCTTAATTTTTTTTAAAACTCTATTCCATAAAAGGAACAGCAAAGGAGAAACATGTGATTTGTGAAGGACTAAATTTATTCTGCTCCGACCTATTGAGCAGAATATGCACTATAACTTTAAATCTATAATACAATACATGTACTATTATACAATACAGACAAATTCTCTGTCCGTTATTTAATTTAAACTTTACGAATTCGCTGGCTTATCCATCAGAATGAAATAATTTATCTCAATTTCTTCGTTGTAAACTTACTATATCATGCATTTTTAAACTTACGTGTAATGAATGCAGAACTGAAAATTACTAAAGTACATCATGCTTTACTTGATGTAATAACTAAATTGTTAGTTTTATCATCCATAAACACTTAGAAAATAAATGACAATAAAATGATAGTTTTGAAAGACAAAATGCTTCTTTCCTATCACTATTAATAATAACCACATCCAGTGAAGAGTGATGCAATCTCTTGCTCCTCATCCTAATCGTAATATATATTTTTTTTAATTGTGGATTCTAAGGTAACATTTTTGAGTTTAAGGTATGAATAACTCGAGTTTCCGGGAGAAAAATCCGCTTGTCCGTGCCACAAATAGACTAACTCCGTCGAGAACTCGTAGTGGATAGAGTTAGAAAAGTTCCTCGAACCGACGTTTTTATTTGGATGGCCTAGCGCTATGGAATGCAAACGCCACTTTTTTCTGAGCAACACAGGCTCTTGAAGAATTCTTCTTCAACATCTTCAGCTTCATTCCCACTAAAGTAGGCTTACAGCAGTGGATCACCCTCCTCCACTCGATTCTGTACAAAGCTATTTTCTCCTTTAGTCCGAGGTCTTGGAGTTCCCTATCCAGCCATGATTGTTTAGGTCTCAGCTTACTTTTGTCTGATGGCTTCATATCCACAATTCTCTTTCTCACATAGCTTTATATCACGAAAACACCTCAATTTGATGCTGTAATCTTTCCATATACTTCGCTTACCTTCAGTTCCCCTGATCAGCAAGCGTTTGATAGTGTCAAATCTTGTTACACCACTTGCTAGACTTACCATTCTCATTTCAGCAATGTTGATTCTCTTATTCCATCTCTTGGTCATCTGCTACTTATTGGTGTAGGTTTTGCTACCATTTTGTAGATCACCTTTTAACTTGCTAGACAGTTTTATATCACGCTATTCACCAGAAACCTTTTTCCAGTTTATGTACCCTGATTAGATCATCTATTGAGTTCTGAGTCCATGTATCCATCACTTCACAATGTCCATGATATGTATATCTGGACAATTGTGTCATGCCTGTGCCCTGCAATATAGTATTATACTTCGTGCTGTTTCACTGCAACACTTACTGTCTTATTTCTAGAGATCCTAATGTACTGTCTTTCAAAGCTTTCTTTCAATCTTCAAAACTTTCTTCTGCTTCATGATTAGACTTTGTGCAATTCCCCATATCATCGTTCAGGGCGATTCAGTTCTTAGTATCTCTGTCAACACATCCAAGAGCATAACAAATAAGAAAGGTCTCAAAATGACACTGACATTTACTCTGTATACCACAGTGGTTCATGCTCCACATCTTACCTTTTTTGATACCATCATATTGTACATGTCTTTTACAAGATGCACGTACTTCTCTGATATCATTTTCTTCATCGTACTTCTCCATGTCTCTTTTCTTCAAAGAACTTTTCGAAATCAGTGAAGGTTTTATAAAAAAAAGACCCATGTTTCTCTTTTGGCATCTTTCTAGGAGCTGTCTTACACCAAAGAATGCATCAATTGTTCCCTGATCGGGCATAAACTCAAACTTCTCTTCAATTAACACCAAGTCTTGCAATCTCCTCCAAGTTATTCTTTTCCATACCTTCATAGCGTAAATCATGAGTTGAATTCCGCTGGATATCTTTGGTCTTATGTAATATAACAAGTATATTCTTTCTCCATTACTCTGGCATTTTCTCAGTTTCAACGATAAAGTATCCGTTAATATTTCCTCGCCCAATTCAACATTTCCATACTTCCACGGGGAATTATTATCATCATCATCGGCCTTGGATGGGTATGATACATATCTATCTTGGTGACATGTCATGAACTTCACGAATTTCTCAATTTCATAATCTCATTTATTTATTTGTACCAATAGATTATGCAGCCTCCTCTCTGTGGATTTTCTTAGTTTCATCGATAAATCATTCATTAATATTGCCTCGCCCAATTCAAATACACATTTCCATGTTCTACAAGGAATTAGTATCATCGGCCTTAAATGGATACAACACATATCTATCTTGGTAGCAATGCCATGAACTTTACGAATTTCCAATTTCATTTATTTATTTGTACCAATAGATAATACAGCCTCCTCACCGTCTATTTCGAAATCTTAAAAAAATCAAAACCTTAATGTTAATCTGATGTGTCTTGCCTTGTGCTCCTTTTCTGTCTTGCTCAATGAAGGCCTTCCTGCCCGAAGTCGATCTTCAATGTCACCACGGCCCGCATTAAATTCATTGCACCAAAGTTTCTTTGACATCACCTTTTCACCATACACAGCAGTCACTTCACGGAAAAAATGGTACTTGGTGAAGCCCCTTTTGCTTTTAAAAAAAGAATAACTTAACACCTGTTTGGGAAATCACTCACAAGGTATTTGCCATGTAACAACTGGAAATAGCTCTTAGCCTACAGTAGCGCCACTGTGCATTTTGAAGGTTATTAACAGGTTTGTTTGTTTGTTTGTCCAACGTAACACATTTCCTGTCCTCATTATTAAGAAAAAAATACTCTTTGGAAACCCTTTGTACTAGACATAACTCTAATCTACATGTGTTTCTTGTTTCGATTTCTAAACGCTCCACGAGTTGTCTGATATGTCTGAAATCTACATAATTCCTAATGTGTTTATCAATCATTGCCGAACGAAAGCACAGAAAACTTCAGAGGGGAGTTCCGCTAGTTGCCAACCAGAAAAGAACTTCTATGCACAGTTATTAACTAGGCGAATCTCGAGTAAGCCTTGGTGCCATGAATATTCTGCGTTCTTTTCAGATATTTAGAGTTTTTTTTTATCCACATACTTAAGAAAGTTGATTATATAGAACGTTGTTTTAAACAATGATTCGGGTGAGAGTTAGGGATACAAAACTGCAGCAGTTCACGTATGGATCAATAATCTCAACTACTGGAGAGGACTAAGATGACCACTTATCAATTTCCAAAAGTACTTTCTCACTTCATTTGTAGAGTAAAAAAATAAATGTAAGTAAAAGTTTCTGTGGCTTAGCACTTCTTTCGGATGCTTTCAGTATTGTGAGATGCTTTATAATAAACAACGAATTTGATAAAAATAAATAAAATAATAACTAAAACTGGGTTTATAGGTCGTAATAGTTATTTAATAAAACCAACTAGTTACGCCACTTAAGTTAGTGGCTTCATCTGAATTGGGACGAACACACAAATATACAAGTGTTAAATATGAATCATTACATAACTAAAAATAACAAATATGGAACTGTCGCACAAAAATACAAATCAAACAGAAGCACGTGGAGAGTGGAAGCTGGCACATGATGTCATTCTTCAGCAACAGGGGTGAATGCTAGTCTTGAAATTCTCGCTTGCTCTTGTTATCATTCAGGGAGTGAGAGGTGCGATTGAAGTCTGATTAGCAGAATAATGAATTACTGACCATTTAAAACTATATATTTAGAAATTTATGTACATTTAATAATACAAATACAACATTTATTTTACAAATGATATTCCATCTTTTTCAATTTAGCTACTTGAATACAAATTCTACCCTACGGTCCTTCTTTATGAACTGGTCAATAACATCGTCATACAAAGTTGGTTGTAACTTAATTTTCCCAAGCAACATGCACACTTGTAAAGGCTGGCTGAAACTCACTGGTTAGAGCTACTTTGATTGCGTGTAGCTTGTGTTTAAGCAACAAAGTGAGACGCAGTGAAATAGCTATGCGCGCGCATGAAATCACAGTGCTGCTGCGAGGACCTGAAACCTCCGACAACCGAGCAAGCCAAGGCAGCTTTGACTAGACGAGCAAGCATCGGCCTTCGATACACAAAGCAAAGCTCAATTATTGCCGCACAAGCTTAAGACGTGTTCTGTCTACAAATATAAAAGCCTAAATGGAATGCTTATAAATGCATGCATTCATTAACAAATAAGTATTACTTCTTTCTCAATTATTGAGCTTGCGCAAGAAGCATAGGAATCATGGAGAATTCGCCCATGTTCAGCAGGTGTGTTAGATAGTTTGCAGAAAAATTAAAGCCCGATGTGTTTAATGATCCGACAAGGGATTTCCAAATGTCACACAAAATCATTCTTTTGGTTTCTGTTGAGTGTGCCATGTGAGTAGGTTATCATCGTAGATTCTTTGGTGTTGCCTGCTCTGAAATACATTAACAAATAAGTATTACTTCTTTCTCAATTATTGAGCTTGCGCAAGAAGCATAGGAATCATGGAGAATTTGCCCATGTTCAGCAGGTGTGTTAGATAGTTTGCAGAAAAATTAAAGTCCGATGTGTTTAATGATCCGACAAGGGATTTCCAAACGTCACACAAAATCATTCTTTTGGTTTCTGTTGAGTGTGCCATGTGAGTAGGTTATCATCGTAGATTCTTTGGTGTTGCCTGCTCTGAAATATATGGCATGGAGCTCTGGTCCCATTCAATGTTGTGGTGAGTGTAGAAGAAAATGGAATGCCAGTCCTGAGCTGTTTTCTGTGCTGTTACTGACGACTCCAATATACTCCTTTTGTATTATTTCTAAACTTCTCATTGTTTGCCCTATGTAATTAAGGCTACAAGAACATGAAATATTGTAAATTCCAGGATGTTTAATGAAAACGTTGTGGTCCTTGGGCTAGCGTAACAGATTTTGTGCCGTCATAATGGGTTTGAAGGCCAATCTTATGACATGAGATTTGAGGATATTTGCGCTTTTTAGCGAAAGTTCACCAATAAAAGGGATGGAAACCAAAGCTCTGTAATGAATGTTATGGATCTGTTGTGGATAGATATAGTAATTTTTATTACATTAATTTTTTGGGCGAAAAAATCACCATACTCATCAAATAACGATATTAAAAAAAAATAAGCGATTATAACCCTACAAGTTTTGTAAATCCTTAGACTGATGCCATCAGGGTTACTGGTTAAAAAATTATACACAACAAAAGATTAGAAACAATTAATGACAACATATCAGATGCCATCAGAATTTAATTAAATATATGCAATTAATTGTATCCAACCATAACACAGCTTACCAAGCGTCCATGTCAGACATCAGACAGTGCATGCTCTTTGCTCCACTGAAGACGACGATACTGTTGGTTCGGGAAACGCGTGGCTTGCATATTTTGGTCCTACCATGGAAACCCATGTTGTGAATGTTTTTATGCAGATTAATTTGTTGTTGCAATCGATTTTCGGAACGCCGCATTCAACGTGTCCACTGACGACTGGCTGTTTTTATACATCACCTCCGTAGCGCCGTTGGGTGAGCGTGGTGGGTGGTCCTCTGCAGGTGGCACTTGCAGCTAAATTCCTGCACTTCCATCTCCGTATGGTATCACTGATTGTTGAAAAATTGGGAGGGTCCCAATTTGTCAAAAAGATACGCTGCCAAATGGCATTCTATCACAACGCCTCTTTGAAACTCATTTCCCTTTTCCTAACCATTTCATCCCCATACAGATGCACTGACTTGGGAGCATCACATTCTTCCAATTTACAAGTATACTGGCTAAAAACAAGTGACCTGTTACATGGCTGAAGCACCTTGCCCACTGTCGGTTGACTTCTTTCTCACCAGTGTACTGCTTGGGTGGAAATATTTCTACAATACTGCTGGACTGCACTTAAATGAATTTGGAGTTAGGTATATAACTCCTATTTGGAGTTCGAGAGAGCTCACTCTAACTCCTATTTGGAGCTAAAGAGAGCATCATTATTATTATTTTAACGGTGTCTCCATGGAGTCAAAAGACTCATCGCGGGAGACCCGACATTGACACACTAACCATTATTTACACAATACCTGTCATACCTCTCCTTAAATTCATTCACAGTTGAAGCATTCACAACCCTCCAAGTAAAAAATCTAGTCCTAACACCCTTGTTAACCACACTCTTACAATCTCCAGGGATGGCCCCTCGTTCTCTCACATCCTGCATTGGTCTTAAGAATATCATCAGTATCAATCCTGTAAAATCCCTTTAACAATTTAAATACCTCTATCATATCTCCTCTCCTACGTCTATCAGCTAGTTTTTTTGGAGCCCACAGATCATCAATCTATCCTCATAGGGAACATCCCACAGACCTGCAACAATCTTTGTAACCCGCCTCTGAATCCTCTCTACCACTTCCGCATCACCAAGAAATCCTGGCGACCAGATCTGTGCACAATAGTCCAAATGCGGCCTTATTAATGCCTTATAGAGTGGAATAATAACTTCCCTATCCCTGCTTGTTAGTGTGTTCCTCAACAACCATGTAATTTGATGTGATGTTTTGGCAATCTTAGCAATATGCCCTTTAAACTTAAGTTCTCTGTCCACAATAACTCCCAATTCTCTTGTCTCATCAACTTCCTGCAGTTCAGTTCAGTTCAGTTCCGTTAATATAGGAAACAGCATGCGATGTCATCCTCCCGAAGTGCATCACCTTACACTTAGCCACGTTGAACTGACAGCCATTTACCTCAGTCCATAGCGTCAGCCTATTTAACTCATCCTGTAAAATATCCACATCATTTGAATTGATTATCGCTCTTCCCAATTTTGCATCATCAGCAAACAAGTGGATATTTCCATTCAAGGTATTTCCAATATCATTGATGTACAAATTAAACAATAGAGGACCAAGAACTGAGCCCTGAGGTACACCACTAGTCACTTGCCTTTTCCTGGACTCAGCTCCTCCGTAAACCACTCTTTGATATCTGTCCGCCAGCCATCCTTTAATCCAAATCACCATCTTCGGATCCAAACCCATTTGCTCTAATTTATGTAACAGAGTTCCATGTGGAATCCTTTCAAAAGCCTTTGAAAAGTCGAGCAGTATCACTGAGTAAGGATTTCCTTTAACCAACTCCACTGTTACTTTATTATAGAACGTAAGCAAATTACTTAGGCAAGACCTACCCTTCACAAAACCATGTTGCCCCTTATAAAGTATCATATTGCTGTCCACCCAGTCCTGAATTCTAATTTTAACTAATTTCTCCAAAATCTTAACGACCACTCCAGATATATTGGTCTATAATTTGCAACATCAGTCTTAGAGCCTCCCTTGTGCAATGGAACTATTTTCCCCTCTTTCCACTCTATTGGCACTTTACCAGAATTGAGGCTTAAATTAAACATCCTGGTTAGAGGAGTTGCTAATTCTCTTGCACATGGGCCGATATGCCATCTAACCCAATGCAGTGTTAGCAAGGTTTTTTAATATATTAAGCACCTCAATTTCATCTATCTCTATACTCTCATCAGTCAATGGCACATCTGACACTGCACTATCACTACGAAGATGGTACACTTTTGCGAAATGATCACTAAGCAACTCAACTATTTGATTAGCTTCAGTAATTTCCTTACCATCAACACTTTTTAAAGTAATCTTTCCATGGATATTCTTCCTTTTACTAGCCATATAGCGAAAGAACTCTTTAGGGTTTCTTTTGGATTCATCAGCTAGCTTCCTCTCATAATTAGCTTTGGCTTTCCTTACCATACAGGTTACTCTCTTTGCCTGTACCTTATATTGCTCATTGGAACGCTCATCACCTTTTTCTTTATGTCTTCCACAACCTTTTCTTTATCTGCAACTCTTATTTAACAGTATTAGTCATCCATTTTACTCCTACTTGATTTCTCCTTCTGACTCTGGGAATACAGTCTGATACAGCTTTCTCCAAATACTCCTTGAGAATCTCCCACGCACCATCAACATCTCTCCCCTTGAATTTCTCATGCCATAATACAGCTGAAAGCTGACTTCTCAGCTTGCCATAATCACGAGCCTTGTAATTCCACATATACCCATTCTTAATAGAATATTCAGTACGTCTTTCAATCTCCCAGGTCAAGACCACATGATCGCTTTCCCCAAGTGGAGACATTGTAACTAAATTACTTATTGATATGTTCTCCGATGTTATGAACAGATCTAACACTCTAGAATTTCTTGTCCCTTCCATCACATGCTGTCTCAGGTAATTATCTCTTAACAATTGTATAAATATAAACTCCATTTCCTTTGTTCCTTGTGACCATTCCTTCCCCAATCTATGTCCCCAAAGTTAAAATCCCCCATAATAATTACTTGACCTTAAAGCATTGTTGACTGAAAGTTTGGAAGTAAAAAAATAGAGCAGATGCAGGTGAGTATGTGAAAGCATCATGATGCGAATGAGTGTGAAAATGCATTAAAATTCTGAATCAGTTCTCTCAGGCAACAATATTGAATGGGGTAATCAATTCAGGAGGTAAAGGTCGTTGGTTGCCTTGATGTAGTTTCTATATACTAATGCTAAAAACATTAGTATATGGAATAAGAGGGAGGAGCTTTTGTCATTGGATAGTGCAACCTTACTAAAAGGCATAAGAATTAGTGAGACTTGATTAAATAGCAGATGATGTAGTTACAAGGATTGAATGTGATGGGTTTAGTATTTTCAGGGAGGATAAAGTGGATAGGATAGAGATGGGTACTGTGATGATAGATGAATTGCAGTCAACAAGAGTAGGAATCAGTCAGTCCATCTTCCGAGTCAATATGGTATGAAATTGAGGCCAGTAGGACAAAATCTGTTGATGCCTGTCTGTCAGGGATATTGTGGCAAACATGCATCAACAGATTACTAAAATGAGTGTAATTTGAGTATTTATTATGGGGGACTTCAACTTTGGAAACAACCAGGGTGGAGAAAATATCAAGTCGCAGTAAGGAAATGGAATCGATGCACTTACTGAAAGACGTTTCAGTGCTTGAAACAGAGTGACGGGGAGGGAAGAACTCGGGCTTCGAGAGTGCTGATTGTATAATCTTGTTATATAATCAGGAGACCTTTCCATAACTAAGGTGGCTGCATTGTCATCAAATGGGGAAAGTTGCCATGTACTCTTGAATTGGGAGACTAAAAAACGTGCAAATTCGATTTAAGGAATATATGTGGAACTACCCACCCCCTCTGTCCAAAAAAAAAAAAAAAAAAACCCAAACTTTTTGAAAACAGAAGAAACTATTGGCGCCACCAGTTGTATCTTTTTGTTGTCGAAAGCGACAACCTTCATTAGTGTTGTGTCAACTGTTTATGACATTTGTTTCATTAGAAGCCGAGTTATGTCGAGTGACAGTGTTTCGACGAACGGTCGGAAAATGAGTTTCAAACAGACAGCTGCGATTCACTTGTGTTAAACTTGGTAAATGTTTTACCGAATCGCATCAAATGGTGATGAATGCTTATCCCATTATTCAAGTTTACGAGTGGTTTAAGCGATTTCAAAGTGGCCGCAAGACGCTTGACGACGAACACTGCAAGAACCTCATTAAAACCATAAGGACTCAAACTTCCTTGAAACGATCGTTACTAGTGACGAAACGGTGTTTTGAGTATGAGCCCGAAACAAAGCGCTAGAGCGGAGACCACTAGAAGAGGGGCATCCGAAAAAAAGTCGCTTGGAGAAGTCAAAAGTAAAGACAATGCCGATTTGTTTCTACGATTCCAAGGGCATTATTCACAAAGAATTCGTTCCGCCTGGCCAAACTGTCAGTGGTGAGTTTTATTTCGAAGATTTGAAGAGATGATAGCGAGAATTCGTCACGTACAGCATGAATATCGTAATACAGGCATCACTTTTGCACGATAACGCACCATCTCATCGTTCGAACGTTGTGAAACTGTTTTGAGCAAAAACGAATTTTGTGTGTGGGAACTCGCCGTATTCACTTGATTTACCGGCAGTAACCACGGCCCACAACAATATCCCAAAAACCGATATAAAAAACTCATTTAACGAATTAATTGACTGTGCCAAACGCTGTATCGAAGCTGAAGGAGAGTATATTGATTGAAATAAATGATTTGAATAATTATAATTGGACAGAAGGTGTATACTGCAGGTAATTATGATACACTTAGGAGATAGCTTGAAGCAGTACCATGGCATAAATATCTACAATTAAAGGATGTTCATAGTGAATGGGGAATAGTCAAGGGATATCTGGAGGAAGCAATATGACATTATACCCAAGGTCAGGAGGGTAAATCGGGAAGCAGTTAGATGGACGAGTAGTATTATCAAGCACGAGCTAAAAAAAAATTGCAAGAATTTTTTCTTTTTCGTTTGTTTGTTGGTGTTTCATTTTGTGGTAAGTAGGTTTTTTGAGCTGCTGAGTGACTATATTGCAGGGGTATATCATCAATTTGAATATACTGTTAGGATTGAGATGATAGGGACTTATGTGGGAACAGAGGTCGATGGGTACTTTAGGAGTCGGAATACGGCTGTGAGATGGATGGGATATTAGTTTAAGAGGATGTGCAGGGGACTCGCCATACCTTTGAGTAGACTGTTTAAATCTGAGCTCTGGCAAAGTCTTAAGAGAGTGGGAGGCAAAATAATTCCTTTGCATAAATGGGGGAAATCTAAGCAAGTGGCAACAAATTATAGACCAATCAGTATTTCAGTGTGGTGGACCTGGAAAAAATGGGTGGATAATTACCTGATACTGTAAAAGGGGAAGCACGGCTATGTGGAGGGAGATCATGCCTTTGTAACCGAATAACATTTTATAATAGAGTGACTATTATAAAACGTTATTATTATACTACTATTATAAGTTGGATAATGAGATAGCTACAGGATAATACTCGCTTTTGCACATATTGTCTGCAAGGGGTTTTGCAGGATACCAAATGGAACTATTTTATGCAAACTGCAAGAAATGGAGAGTTATGAAACTAGCGAAACTCCAGTAAACTGGTGAAGTCAGGGATTTGGGGGGGGGGTAGTAGACAGATTTTTAATTTAGAGGGTACATTGCTAAAGTAGACAGGATACATCACAGGATTACTTGATTAGTGAAGAACACACTAATATGCAGAGATAAGGGAATTATCATTGATCTTTATAAAGCCTTGATATGACATCTGGATTACAGTACTCAGGTCTGGTCACCTGGGATTCTTAAAGATAAGAAAGTGGTTGAGAGGATCCAGAGGGGCAAGTGACCTAGATGGTGAGGGGGTTTATGCAATGCTTCCTGTGGGGAGTTTGAGGATTGCAAAAATTGGTTGGTGATTAAAAAAGGAGGCACATGACAGGAACAGGTTACTTAGTTGATTGGAAGTTGGATAAGAGTGTGGTCAGCAATAGAGCGAGGACATTTTTTCGCTTGGAGAGTGGTGAATGAATGGAATGGGTTGCCTGAATCACTTGCGAGTGTTAATGGTTTCCAGGAGTTTCATTCAAAATATATCTATCTACTGGATATCTTCCAAATGAAATCATTCGTGTTGTTTGGAAGTCTGCATTATCAGCAGTGCCTGGACTAGAATGGCCAACAGTTCGAACACTTGCGATAACTTAAAAAGATTCCACGTCTTCTTTGGATTATAAAACTTAGATGTATCTTAATAAACTCAGGAAAATCGACCATAGAACCCACATTAATTCAGACAGTAACATATTGTGTAAGGGTTAGGTAACAAGAGATGGCAGCACTTGCTTACTGGTCTCTTCATTGCTAGAAGCTTATAATTATAAAAACCTCCATGGAGTCAAAGACTCATCGTGGGAGGTCCGCTGTTATACACAGTTTATCATATTGCACCTTAAATATATTGTCTTTGTGCTCACAACTCTCGAGCAATGCATTCCAGTCACTCACCACACAAAAACCTCTTCTTCACTCTCTTATATAGCTTCCAGGTATGACTGCTTGTTCTCTTCCTACCTGACCAATTCTGTGCAAATCTCCCCGGCATTAATCTGGTAATAACCTCTTAACAGCTTATGTCTCGATCATGTTCCCTCTCCTTTTATCCATCAATTTCTGCAAGTCAACGTCTTCATACTCAAGATTTCAGAGACCAGAAACCACCTTAGTGAGTCATCTCGAAACCTTTTCCAATACATCACCTTTTTGAAAACCAGGTTACCAAATATGTCGACAGTAATCCATGTGGCCTGATCAAAGCCTTATACAAGGGAACCATAACATCCTTACTTCTACAAGTCAGTGCCTTCCACATATGTCGACAGTAATCCATGTGGCCTGATCAAAGCCTTATACAAGGGAACAATAACATCCTTACTTCTACAAGTCAGTGCCTTCCACATAATTCCAATTATCCCCCGTGTTGTGTTCACATTTTTAGTAACATATCCCCAAAATTTTAGGTCCTTGTCTACAATCACTCCCAGATCTCTCATCTCCTCTACCTCTTCCAAGATATTTAAACCAACTGTGTACTCTACATCACAAATTTCAAAACATTAACCATTGCAACATTGAATTGACATCCCCACTCATTTACACATTCAGCCAGTGTATTGGTAAATGGGCATTTCAATCTGCTCTACTTCTGATAACTCTTCCCAACTTTGCATCATCTGCATATCACCATTCAGATCTCTCCAAATATCATTTACATACAAATTCAACAGCAATGGAGCTCTTGTTGATTATCATACTGTGCGTCACAGCCACAGTTTTCACGCAAATGACTGCTTGTCGATATTGATAAATAAAATTTATCAACCAAAATTTTCTTCAGCACGTGCCAAATCAGAAGCAATAATTACCAATGTTTTATCACCATACATATTAGGCAAAAATAACACACGATTTGAATAAAACAAAGCATTACAGTCAGTTTAGATGCATCAAACAACCTTTTCCAATCATTGTGCGGTACGTTTTGCCAAATTGCAGTGTTCAAGACAAAATTATAGACTTACCTGATGAAACATCCGACCTACAGTGTGCTATGTTGAAGGAAGTGAAAAATTTGCCTTAAAAAACAAAATTGTTCCTTTGTGTGCAGATAACACGAATACCAATTTTGGTGGTTGCAAAAGACTTGGCAAAAACTTGAAACTGAACTGAAGAGGCAGATTATCGGTATTGGTTGTGGGGCACACATTATACACAATTGTCTCCAGTGAGCTGTCAACTGTTTACCAATTGATATCGAATGTTTTGCAGTGAAAGTATAGAAATACTTAAATATATACATATACACAGCCAGAATTGAAGAACTCAAAAACTTTTGTGACTTTGCAGGAAATTATGCTAAATTGTTAGAGCATACAAGATTTTTGTCCTTGCATCCATCAATTGACAGAATTTTAAGCATGTTTGATGGGCTTTGTTCTTATTTTCTTTCTGAAGAAAAATGCTGTTATGTTGCAAAAATTGTCTGAAGATCCCTGTTTGAAATTGTGGTTATCAATTGCAAGAGATCAAGTATCTATGTTCCAAACATACATTAGCTTAATTGAAAAAGATATTTCAGCTACAGAAGTAGCCATGAACACTGAAAATCTTGTAAACAATTTAGAGTCCAGAAAAAGTGACATGTTTGTAACTACTGATGTCAAAAAACTGAAAATGTTAGTAGATTCAGGAGAAATTAATGAGGCAGTTGAGAATTTCTATGAAACCAGTTTAGAATATGTCAACAAGTGGAAGTGCAGTTTAGGAAACACTGAGAAGTTCAAGTGGGTTCTACTAAGGAATACAGCTGAATGGAAAGAAATACAGGACAGGCTGAACGAGGGAACTCATCACATGCACAGAAACAGAAGAAACTCGTGTATTCAATCAGTGGGCCCTCATAAAATCTATAACTACGAGGCAATTGGACATATGGAATAAAGAAAGCATTCCTGTATCTGATAGACTGGTATAGATTTTTTTTGAAATCAGAGAAAAACGCCTAGAATTTCAAGATTTTGTAATATTGTATTGCAGAGGATTTCTGTCTTACAGAAAGTACAGCACCTGATGAGAATGTTTTCTGTTTTGAACAGCATGTGGTCAAAGGAGAAATATAGATTAAGTGTTGAGACAATGAAGGCTATATTAGTTGTAAGACAAAATTGTGTCATGGAGCGTGAGTTTTATGATAAGGTGTTGAAAGAACAAAATTTGCTGCATAAGATCACTTCAACGGAGAAATATTCATGGTACGTTCATGGTGAAATACAGCTCCACTCCCACGTCTACCTAAATTTTTGTATGGATTCTGTCACTGAAGAATAATGGTAAGCTCAATATATTTATGTAATAAAACTTTTTATCGTTTTACTTTTTTTATGAATACAGAATATTACATAATCCTCGCCCATTTTTGTCTGAAAAAAATATGGTCGGCCTAATAATACAGTAAATCAAAAAATTAAGTGCTGTAACATCTGTAAAGAATAATTCTTTTTGTCAAATAGCTAGATTAAATTGCCTCATGTACTCCCTTTGGGGAATAAAAGGTGTTAGTGGATTATTATTTTATATTTTTTTAGTAACCAAAATTTAGACCTCCCTTGTCCAAGGCCTAAACATTGTGATGTGCTTGATTATACCATTGGTTTTGATTTTTGTTACCTTAAAGAATGAGCTCTATAATAGTAGATCACACTAACAATAATTTTGACACATCTTATTCCGAAAGCGAGTATGGTAAACAAATTTATATTATTCACACAAAAAAGACTATCACGGATTTCATAAACATCCAGGGAGGAGAGAGCATGTCAAACAATGTACACCGTCTTGTGGTCACTAAGCCAAACACTATATATTGTACAAAATAGTGCCAGTTCTATGGTTAAATACTTGAGTGTCTATGAGCAAAGAAACATTTGTCCTGTGGAAATGCCATTTGCTTCCATTGTGCTAGGCTATCAAAGAAAGACTTTTTTTGCTAAGTTCGACTGACAATAGGAACTTTTTCTAAGTCTTTTTCGCCAGTTCTGAAGGTACTTGATATTTGGAATGGGCAAGTAGGATTTTTTCTATCCTGGGTTATTAACTCTGCAACTCAAGAAAATTGTACATAGAACTCGCACTATTTTGGATGGTAATATACAGTGTCAGGGTTAGAGACTGCAAGATGGCAACAGTTGTCTAGCATGCTCTCATACTCAGGCAAAGTATGTGTACTGTGACCTGTAAGAGTTAAGACCTTTTGCAGTGAGATCTTACAGGTCTAGAAATAATACCAAACTTAAGATTTACTCTTATCACTTTACACTATATTTATTTTCATAGTCTAATAGAAGATACCTATTATACTGCTTTTAAATAAGCTTTTTTTTTGTCATTTTAATTCTGCCTCATCTTAACTAGAAAGACTGAGTTGAGATATAATTTCATCCACACGAATGATATTAAGGTTGTTTACTGTTACAACCTAATATATTATTATTAGGCTGGCACTTCCAAGGACTCATTGAAAGGGCACTCTACAACTCTCCATCGCCTGGGGAAGGGGTGATGTGAAATTTTATTGGGAAACTTTTCACTTCACAGTTAAGAAAGTTTGTGCAATAAGCGAAAAAAATGTTACATTTTACCAACTACGGCTACTACCATCATCTACATACAATGCCATCTACCATCATATTATAAGTTACATCTTTTTATTTGTATGCATTTTGTTGTATATGCAGGCTACCATTTCCAAATGAGATTGGCTTACTAATTTTTAATTAACAGGACCTTAAAAGGTTCCTGATTAATGAGTTTTTTAATCCCCTTGAGCAACATAAAGATAACACTAGTAAAGCAGAACAAAGCCTTAATATTTTCAGGGAGGAAACTTGTGCTGTCTATTTATGAGAATAGTTTAATTTCAAGTTTTGTATATAAGTGAGAAATAAATGTCCCTAGTATTCTAGAACACACTTAGGGTTTCCCTGGGGGGGGGGGGATGATCTGCAATTTGGGAAACTTTTCATTTCACAGTTCAAGTTTATGCAATTAGTGAAAAATAAAAATGTTCACATTTCACCAGCCTTCGTGGAACTGAATGTGCAAGTGAGTTTTAGCAGCTTGAATGGCTGCTTTCTTTAGTCTCTCAAGAATGTCAGTAATGGAGTAATTTTTAATTCCCATAAGGATGAGATTAAATAAGTCACATTACTCCCTATTACTCTCAAAACAAATGAATTCTGTTTAACATCTTGATTTTGTTAATTATGGGACAAGCTCACAGCAAGTTTTCCCTCTTTGCTGATAATTTCTAAGTCATACCACTGGATTGTCATTATTTCATCTTTATTTATTTTTTTTTAAATTTTCTATTGTTATCTTTTTAATCTGTAACTTTGATTTATTCTCTTATCACATTCATTTATAATTCAATTTTGTCATTTTATCTTTATTTAGTAGTTCCATATCTTCACATTATTTCAAATCTCATACTGTTTTCAGGACCATTATGAAATGTAACATTCAGCCTCACTTCCAAAACATTCAAGCATGTTCAAACATAATACCCTTTCTAATATATAAACTGCAAATGAATAACTATCTCATGTCGGTAATTTATTTTATGAACAAACTATTTAAATATAGCCTACCATTTGATATATAAAGACAGAACTTTTCAGTTAAATACACTTTGCCTATATATATATATATATATAATTAATTTTTTAACTTGGGGATACTGTATATTAGGGTTACCAAGTAATTTTATAAGCTTAGTTATTTAACTCCTAATCCCAAGTACGCAAACAATTAAGTTTGCGCCTGAAACACAGTTCAAGTCTAAAGATGGTACAACACCATCTTTAGACTTGAACTATGTTTCAGGCACAAACTTAATTGTTGCTTAGGATTAGGAGTTAAATAACTAAGCTTATAAAATTACTTAATAACCCTAATATATATATATATATATATATATATATATTTTTTTTTTGGTGCTACATGAAATTCTTTTGCAGAATTTTACATCACATCAAGTGTTATATTTTACTATATTATAAAGATCATCAGAACTCTAAGAATGAATAGAAATAGCTAGCTAAAAGAATTCTGCAGCATGTAGCCATTATGTAGTACATTTCAAATCTAATACTGTTTTCAGAACCATTATGAAATTCCTTATCAAATGTAACATTCAGCCTTACTAATGTGCTACATGTCAAACATATAGTACATTAATGCATGATAAAGTACATTATAATAAATTTAGTTTAATCCTTTATCCAAGTGTGAGCAAACGAAGTTTGTGCCTGAAAATATCTTCAGGACTGGGGTAAGGTAGTACAACATGGCAACTCGTAGCAAAGGTGGACCAAGCTAACACCACTCCTATCTCAGTAAACTTTGTTTGCTCACACTTGGATAAAGGATTAAATTAAATTTATTATAGTCTAACCAAGTGAAAAATAAACTTTCAATAAAGTACATTATATTGTACTTTGTATGAAAACTATAATACTGTGATTTACTTACAAAAAACACATCACAGTATTAATACAAAATTAATGTTGTATGTATCATTGGCCTAAACAAGTTATGATTTTCAAATTCTGCCATGTACATGGCAGAATTCGAAATTTTTGTTGTGTATGCAGTTAAAGTTAGGGTATGTGCTATCTACTTATGAGAATAGTTAACATAACATTGTTAAGTATTGTTTCTGGGAAAATCCAAGTTTCCACATAAGGATATTCTTTCCCTTTGTTCCCCCCCCTCTCCCACCACAAAAAATGTGGCCCTAAACAAAATAATATATATATATATATATATATATATTATTAATAGTAACCCAGGTTTCTAATCTTATTTCCTGTGTCAAAACGCACCCCCCATGTTTTCCCCCCTCCCTCTCTCTTCCCCCCTGTTTATAAACAACCTTCAGCAAGATCTTGGAATTGGAAGGCATCATAGAACCAAAAACAAGGTATGTACAAAATTTTTTCCACCTCTTTTATTCTGCCATATTGCCTTCTATACTCACCCATAATGCCCTAAAAAAAAAAATATATATATATATATATATATATATCCCTTTTTTGAGTAATGTTAGCCAATGTATTAAAATAAGGGACACTCCTAAACAAAAACAGGCTAATAGCCATAATTATATTAATAACATTGTTAACTATTCTTAGACAATCTTATTCTTATTCATTGTTAGCTATTCTTAGACAATCATTAGACCACTAACCAAATCCAGGCGTGATTTGGAATTGATCTGGGCAACAGCTTATGTATATATAAGTGTACACACAACTATTTTATATATAATAAAATAAATACTCTAATGCCTCTTATTTCCCAAAGGGAGTAGGCAGAGCTCCTTTAGCCCTACCTTTAAGACAAATGTGGCAGAACTGACCAAAGTTATGAATCTTTGGGGTAGTAGATTAACTTTATCACAGGTGTGAGACTACCATTCTGCTTATTAGAGGTCCGAATTGGCATGAAAAAGTTGTGTGGTTTCTGCATTATCTAATCCTTAGACCACTAATAGTACTACTAACATACTATAGCCTCATGTGATTATTCTTATTCTTCACATGAAAAAATAATCCACATTATTTTTTTTCCCATCCCATGTAGCCACTTTTTTTTTGACCTTGTTAAATGGCAGAATTTTTGAGGAAAAAAATCTGCTGTAAAAATACGCGGTTGAGAGTTTTTAATGTATTAAGAATCGTAATTTTTAAAAACTCAGGAATTACAGAAGTCACTTTATTAGAAAATTCAGTCTTTTGCATTTTCAATTCCAAATTACAAGCTATGCACGTGTGTGTGCGTGTGTGTGGAGGAAGGGGGATGATTTGGAATTGACCTGGGCAACAGCTTATGTATATATAAGTGTACACAGAACTATTTTATATATAATAAAATAAATACTCTAATGCCTTTTATTTCCCAAAGGGAGTAGGCAGAGCTCATTTAGCCCTCACTTTAAGACAAATGGTCAGATATTTCCACCCTTCACTAATAGTGAGCCTTACCTATCAATGGATCATGAATTTTCCAAAAGCTACAGTGAATAACTGCTACAATGTCAAGCCTTAACACTCATACTGTTGGTAAAAATAAAAGTTTTGTATTTTTTGATGCTGGATTAAACACCAAGTTTTTCAGAGGAAACAAAAAAAAAAAACTGCTTGCCCTTTCAAAGAGCAAATACCTCAGGAACTGACCAAAGTGTGGCTTAGAACAAATTCCTCGAGTTGGTGACTAGAATCGAACCTATAAGTCTTTGTTCAGACAGCAGCACTATTAGAGACAAATAATGTTTCCAAAAGGTGCACTGTCACGTTATATATAAAATATATTATTATTATGATATAATTCTCCTGAAGTAAAAAATTCATCGAGGGAGGTTTTCATATCAAATGTAATATTAAAATTTTCAATTTTACAAACACAGTATTTTTCAAAAGTATTCATTCACAGCGCATTTCGGTAATGAATTCTGCTTACCACTCTCCATGCAAAAATAAATAATAATAATAATAAATAAAATAAATAAATGTACAACAAAGAGCATGCAGCATCACAGATAGGTGCATGCATGGAATTTAACCATGTGTAAATTCCAAAGTTCCAAACATTACACATAAAAACATTAAGCTGGCAACCCCAATGTTTCACTCACCTTTCTAGCTTATCTTCTTGCAAATGTTGCTGCACCGGCATTACTTGATAATGCACCCTATCTTCATATCATCCACACACACACACACACACACACAGCTGAATCTCTCTACAATCCACTGAAAAAATTGGTGACAAATGTTGAATAATGAAAGTGTCTCAGTATATAGCTGTGCAGAACTTCCCTTCTCCCTGATACAGGTTTACCATATAGAAACCATTCTGTATCAAACAGCTAATTTCCATTCCAATCAACCCAATATCTGAACTTATATGTTGCAACTTAAACATTAATTTATCACGCACCTTATCAAATGGCATGGCAAAATCTAAACAAATTGCAATGTATGCATTTCTATCATTATTCTTAAGTTCCTATAAAAAGCATTCAGATTACTAAAACAAGATGCCTATAGTGACATAAAGAGATATTAATTTATCTTCCTCTACCATATATATGTGGTATTAAAAAACCCTCTAACAGCTTTTATTTGCCAAAGACAGTGCCTTAAGTTCTAACTTGTGAAGATGTGTGGGCAGTCCCCCCCCAAGCCTTAACTGCTAGTGAGCCTGAGCTATCAATGAACCATGGAATTCGACATGATAGACAGTCCCCACCATCTCGTGGCCCTAAACCCATGAAAACAAAGGTTAGCAAAAAAAGTTCCTCTAGTCAACAACTAGGAACCAAACTTACTGTGGTCACTCTTCAGGTATCTTAACACTATGGAAATGCCATGCATTAATAAACACATATATTACGTTATCAGACAGCTAATTTCCATTCTAATCAACCCAATATTTGAACCTATATGTTGCAACTTAAATATTGATTTATCATGTTACATCCTATCATATGCCATGACAGAATCTAAACAAATTGCAATATATGCATTTCTATCATCACTCTTTACATTCTTATAAAAAGCATCCAGATTATACAGCAGGTGAACCTACCATGTCACAAACTGGTATCCAAGATCAACCAAGAGAAAACCCAGTAGACCTCCAATTAGATAGAAAAAGACCCTCTAACCAGAGTGATAGGAAACAAATGGAGAATGGCCCAAGATTGCCACTGCTGGAAACTTTGCGACCTGCATTCATGGAGGCACCCAGAATGAAACAGGTCCATCAAGGTAGCATTACGTCATGCATCCATAACAAAGCCCAATATAAAAATTTATCAAATATTATATAACACCAATTATGAACTTCACAAGATATAAAAGTTGCAAGCAAATTGAATTGAGACAAATAATTTGTTTACAATTCTATAAATAAAAAAATAATTAACATTTATTAAAATTTGACATGGCTGACTTCTTTACAGGTAGTTATATAAACCATATCATGTGGTTAATTATTTTATTCCTTGTATACCAATGAAACCAGCAACACTATAACAAGGATTACAAAAATCTGTCATTTATATAACTTCTTCACTTTCATATACAATCTAGTACAATATATAAATCTTTAAAAGTCATTTTGAATAAGAAATTGATTAGGTCTGCTAAAATTGTAAATGTTTGTTGAAAGTAAGAAATTAAAACCTTAACTTTGCCAAATATATATATATATATACAGTGGGAAGTTGTCTGACCAATAAGGACCTGTATTTCACAGTTTATCTCAATACAATTTTTTTATGGGTAGAACACTTAACATACCAGAAATTTTTTTTTCTTTTTACTACTGTGTTGATTTAAATGTGATCATTCTTGCATATACACATTATGATCAGTTTTGTTAATGCTTTAGTTATGGTTACTGCTTTATATAGTTACACATTTTGCTTTGAGCAAAATTACTTGCAGAAAGCATATCTAAATAATGGCAGGAACTGTATTTAATATGTGCATATAATAAATGTATTTAATAAATCAGTTATACCTACATTTATTTCAATTACTGTACCTTCAAACGAAAAAAAAGTTTTCTATAAAACTATTAATGAATTTCAAAAGGTAGCAAAATCTATTGAAAGAAAATTTACAAAGTTTTTTTCAGCTGAACAGTTAAAATAAACATATACAATAAAGTGATCATTTAAGTGACTGTGGTACTCTGAAATATTACTACAATAAACTATGTCTCAGACTATTCACTGCACACATATACATTTGTGCACTCACTAATAGCTAATTGTTATACAATATATAAGGCATTACCAATACTGCAACATAGCAGAAAGTGTTTTTGTATAACTGATCTAGTTATAAATCATGAAACATCATAGCATAGCATGCTATGCTGTTTTCTATGCCTAACAACATAGGTATGAGCTAACATAAGACCCTAAACATTATGTATGTGAGAAATATGAATTGTGCAGTATGAATTAGTAGTATTATGATTTAATTGGCAAAATTTAGTAATTATAGATTTTGCCAATTAAATCATACTACTAATTCATACTGCACAGTTGAAAAATGTTCATCATTGAATATTATATTCATTGTTGAATTATTATTCAATGAACGATAATGGAGAGTAAGAGAAGAGCTTGTGAATGGGCAGGTGAGTGGCAGTGGGGAAAGGAAATGGGGAAGTCAGGGTGGATAGGGAGACACTGCATGAGAAGTGTAAATGATGGTTTCAGGAGTGGATGTGTGAGAGTGCAAGAAAGAATTAAGACAGTCATGGATGTGGGCGGGTAACATTTAAGTCTGGGTAGAGGCATAATATCAGTGATGATAGAGAGGAATGGCTGGGAGATGAGTCATATCTGAGAAGTGGGATCTGTGGGACTTGTTACAATAGCTCATTTCTGTTTCTGTAACAAGTCCCATAGTTCATGAATGTCTACAAATGCTAGAAATATTCAAAACAAGGGGAATGAAACTGTAGCTTTGACAGAGTTAATTTGCCCAAAATTTTTGTTGGAATAAGTGAGACATGGCTGAATGAGGATGACATTCTGACAAGAATATAGATGAAGGATATGTAGTCTTTCATGAAGACAAGGCAGAAAGGGAGGAGAAATGCTGGTGATGATGACAGAGGAGTTGCCCATCCAGATGCAAGGAGTAAATATTTTGAAGCAGTATGGTGTGTGAAGTGGAGGTGGACAGGATGGAATGTTTAGTAGGGTGTTCCTATAGACAGACATAGTAATGTGAAAGGCAGTAAGAAGGAAATGTTTAGAAAAATTGGTCTGGCTAATAAGAAAAGTGTGAAGAATATGGGCAATTTCAATTATGGTAATATAGACTGGAATGAAGGGACAGCATCTGGAATCAAAGAGAATGAATTTGAGTTTTTAAGGAACAACTATCTTAGGCAGTATGTAATAGAAGCTACATGAGGATCGAGGTCTTGAATTTGATTATCTCATCAGGAGATATTGTAAATGTCAATTTACAATAATATCTCCTGATGAGATATTATTGTAAATTGTTAATGTATTGTAAATGATGAGAAGTGTCAAATCTTTCTCTAGTTGATGAAAGTGACCATTAAGTTATCATTTGGATGGCAGCCAGCCATATCAGGACTTTTGTGAGAAAGGGTTATATGCAGTGGTGAGCTAAAAGGGGCTCGCCCGAGCCCTTCGTTAAATTTTTCTCAAATTTGCGAGTCCCTTGTTCTTCTTGTTTACTTTTTATTTTTTCAAAAAAAAACAACAATTTTTTGAAATATATTAAGCAACAAACTCATACGGGGTAACCTAACAAAGTGATTTTATTAAATAAAATATTATAGTTACTGTTGCTACCGTTTTACAAATAAGAATTCACTTTTGGTAATCAAATATAAAGAAATAGGACTATAAAATAATGCCCCTTGATTGGTACCATTGATTATCACTTGAAGTATAAAAACAAAAGAGAAATATAACACATTTCAATATTATCGTGTTTAGATAATATTTATTTATTATTTATAGATTGTTGGTCATAAAAACTTCTAGCGCAAACAAAACAAATTTATTTTGTTTAAAAAAAATGCGGACTATTGCATATGTGCAATTATAAAAGATTTTATTCTTATTATATTTTGATAGTTAAAAAATGTTTTTCTTATGTAAGATAAATTAACACAGATGATTGTGTGCAAATATTTCATGTTTAGATCATGAAATATTTATTTAAAAATGATAGCCTTTAGAGGGTGATTGTCCCCTCATACTTTTTGATTAAGGAGTACACAAGCTGTATTAATAAAAGTTTTTGCGTGAAATACGGATTTTTTTTTGCTCGAAGATGCAAGCCCTTTGTTAAAATTTCCATAGCTCACCACTAGTTATATGTGAAACTATAAGGCAGGAGATTATAACAAACTCAGGAGGCAGCTTGCAGTGATATCATAGAACGCAGTGATATCAATGCAGCTTGGTCCTCTACTTAGGAACTATCTGACAGAGCAATAACAGTATATTCTAAACGTCAGGAGATTAAATAAGGTATGTGCAAAATGGATGACTGAAGAGGTGAATCATGCAATCTGGAATAAAAAGGCATTTGGAGTTAGCACAAGATGAGTGGTAATAATCAGTTACATGAAATGTGCAAAGAGCAAGCAAGGAAGGTGATTCAGTTGATAAGGGTAGCAAAGTGCAGTATGAGCAGCAGTTAACAATTGAGGCTAAAAGAAATCCTAGGGAGTTTTTTCAATATGTGGTCAGTAGAAGGAAGAATGCTTATGGGAGGTTGATGGTAGTCAGTGATAATAGGAGAATGATAAACACTGAGGATAATCAATGAGGACACAGTAGGGTGTTATATGAGCAGTTCGTTAAAGTATTCCATCCTTGTGAGTATAACATAATGCAGAACTTGAGAGCAGTTGGGGGGGGGGGACCACTGATGGTGAGTGAGTGGGAGGTATCTTGATGTCCATAAGGCTGTAGGATTTGATGGTATATTACCACTTGTCACGAGGGAATGTTCCAGGGAGTTAACAGCTTTAACTTACCATTTTAACATGAGTTTTAGATTGGCCCATGTTCCAAAGGAGTAGAAAAAAGGCAAAAATGTTCTGCTTCATAAAGGAGGGTGATAAGACTATTCTAATTATAGGCCAATCTGCTTATCTGGAGTTGTGGTCAAGGTGATAGAGAGGCTAATGAAGATCAGGATTCAGAACTGGGTTGACAGAGGTAGAATTCTCTTTGATGGACAGCATGGTTTTGCTAAAGGAATATCATAAAAAAACAAATTATTTGTAGCTAACCACAGTAATTAACTTTAATGAACGTACAGATATTTCATGCTCAAAAACAGTACATCATCAGTGTGTAGAAAAAAGCAAATCAAAGAACAACAATACATGGTACATACAACAATTGGTTTACAATTAAAAACAGTTGCTGCAAGCTGGAAATTAATATATTAATAAATAATATTAAACTATTTTTGATGCTTACATAAAATGAGAATCTCCCAAACTTTTGGGAGAGAGACAATCACTCCAATTCAGGTTTGGCCAATGTAAAAGGACTTCAACTTTCTTTGAAAAGGCATTCATATTTAAAACTGCTCCTATGGAGAAGACAAACTTCTTCCCACTGGATACTGTGTTTTGTGTTCAATACCATGTAGTGACAGACCAGACTTTTGAGGTTTCACGTATTCAATGTAATACTGATGTTCATTAATTATTTTTTCCACAGAATGGCCTGTCTGGCTAAAGTACATCAAATAGCATTCAAAAGGAATCTAATAAACACCAGCTAATGATAGAGGTGACAGTTTGTCTTTTGTAGGTGGTAACAGATGAGAAATTTTGTTGATAAGAAAATGTGGGAATAAGATAATACCTCTTCAAAATTCTACCAGTAGGTTCAGAAATACAAGGGACTTGAACCCTGCAGTCTGTTGAAGAATCTTTAGACATTGGAACATAATTATCTGTTGAATTTGATGAGGGTTGTAACCATTATTTCCATTAAAGATGTACCTTGCATTCCTGTTCTTTGATTCGCTTGTTCTATACACTGATGATGTACTGTTATTTTCAGTAGAAATATCTCTACCTTCATTAAAGTTAATTACTGCGGTTATCGTGTAATTTGTTGTTTATAGTTATGCCACAGGTACCTTTAAAGATAAAGGAATATCGTATAATAAATTTAGTTTAATCCTTTATCCAAGTGTAAGCAAACAAAGTTTGCGTCTGAAAATATCTTCAGGACTGAAGGTAAGGTGGTAACATCCCTTGGCAACTCGTTGCAAAGGTGGACCAAGCTCTCATCACGCCTTGTCTCAGTATCTCCCATAATGTAAAGCACATCTCCTTGCAGACATGCATACTGCTATGCATTAAGAGAAGGGCCACTACCCAGACCGATTTCGACCTTTATTGAAGTCTCGTCAGCGGGAGGCAGCCCCAGAGTGGTGATACTAACACAGAAGTAATGGAGAGGTCATATGGATTTAGAGAAAGATGTTGGAAGTTTTTGCTTCTACCTTAGTATCACCACTCTGGATCTGCCTCCCATTGACGAGACCTCAATAAAGGTCAAAACCGGTCTGGGTAGTGGCCCTTCCCTTAATGCATAGCAGTATACATGTCTACAAGGAGATGTGCTTTGTATTATGGGAGATACTGAGACAAGGAGTGATGAGAGCTTGGTCCACCTTTGCAACAAGTTGCCAAGGGATGTACCACCTTACCTCAGTCCTGAAGATATTTTCAGGTGCAAACTTTATTTGCTTACACTTGGATAAAGGATTAAACTAAACTTATTATAGTCTAACCAAGTGCAAAATAAATTCCAAAGGAATATCATGTTTGGCATAACAAGGTGACAAATACATTGGACAAGGGGATGCATATACAGTAGTATATTTAGATTTTGCAAAGGCTTTTGATAGATTGCCACATGACAGGATTGTAATTAAATTGGAACCAATGGGGCTGAATTAGTGAATTGGATTGGATATTGGCTGTTTGATAGGTATCAGCAGGTTGTGTATGGGGGGGCGATATCCCAGAAGGGGATAGTCACTAGTGGTGTGTCCCAGGTGTTTTGGAGCTATTGTTTAATTTGTATGTAAACAGCATTGGAAGGGGTTTAAATGGTGATATCCAGTTGTTTGCATATGATGCAAAGTTGGAGAGGGTTATGAAGCAGAGCAGATACAGTCTTGTAAAAGGATTTGAATAATTTCCTGAATGAATGAATCAATGTTATACCCTGCATCCCAAAGTTGAGATGCAGAGTATAAGGATGGTTAGGATATCTTAGAGGAAATGGTGGATGCAGACTTGAAAATTTAAGGATATTTTGTTAAAATTGTGAACACAATATCAGATTATGGCAATGATAAGGAGAACACTAATATGTAGAAATAAAGATGTTATGATTCGATTGTATGAGGCTTTAGTATGACTGCACAGATTTGGTGTCACCTGGTTTTCAAAAGGATGAGTTGTTGAAAAGAATTTAGAAATGATTAAGTCAGTCTCTGTCATATAGAGTATATGGTCAGATTGGTAGAATGTAAATTGCAGAGCCTAGTGGATAAGAGGATTAGGAGGGACATAATTGAGACATATGAGTTGGTAAAGGGTAATTATCAGATTAATGTGAATGTGATTTTTCATAGAAGGTAAGCAAGGGAGTGAGGAGTAGATTTTATTCATGGAGAGTGGTGGGTGATTAGAATGCATTGCCTGAAAGTGTGGTTAGTGCAGAGAGACAACGAATGCATTTAAGTTAGGGTATGGTCAGCTGGAGCAAATGGGAGTGGATATGAGGTTGGTGATGGCTGATAGACATCAGAGCGTGGTGTATGGTGGAGAGGAATCAAGGTGAATGACTGTGACTAGTAGAGTACCCAAGGGCTCTCTACTTGAACCACTACTCTTTAATTTGTATATTAATGATAGAGTGGAAGATTTGAAGGGAGATATCAGTTGTTTGCTGATGATATAAAAACTGTGAAAAGCAACAGTTTCCTGTTGTTGATAAAGGTGATATAGATATCTTGCAGGGTGATTTAAATAAATTGGTAGTGTATGCAAAGAACAATGGTTGTCAATTCAATGTTGTAAAATGTAAGGTAATGCACTTCAGGATAGGATGAAAGATACATATTGATGGTACTAGTTTACAGGAAATTGATGAGGTTAGAAATCTGGGAGTGATGGTGGACAGAGATTTGAAATTTGGAGGAAATATTGCAAGAAATGACAAAATAGCTCAGAAGATTATTGATGCTGAAGAGCACATCGACAAGTAAAGATAGGGAGGTTATTATCCCTCTTTATAAGAGTATGATTTGGTCACATGTTGACTACTGTGCACAGATTTGGTCACCTGTATTTCTTGGGGGATCAGGAGGTGGTGGAGAGGATTCAGAGAAGAGTGACCAAGCTGGTGACAGGTTTGTGGAATGTTCCCTATGAGGATAGATTGAGGGTGTGTGGATTGCAGAGTTTAGCTAACAAGTGGAGGAGAGGGTATATGATAGAAACTTATAAGTTACTAAAAGGATACTATAAAATTGACACAGAAGAAAGTTTTCAATATGTGCAGAGTAGGGGAAAAACAAGGGATCACATTTGGAAACTGTTGAAGAGTGTCATTAGTAAGGGTGTGTGAACTAGGTTCTTTACTTTGAGAATGGTGAATGAATGGAATGGATTGCCAGATGTTGTCAGTGCCCCAACAGTGAATAAGTTTAAGCAGATGTATAGCTATTGTGTTAATGGCTAGTGTGGGTTTCCCACGATGAGTGTTTCGACTCCACAGAGTACCCGTATAAATAATAATCTCTGTCAATTGCATATGATTACAGGTACATTATCCTTCACACACTCAAAAACAAGCCCAACTAATTTCTGTTATTATTATTTTTTTCTAAATTGCATGTGATGAGACAATATTATTTTGTATCACCTTCATGAAAACAAAGACACTTAACAATTAAAATTCGAAACATTTACTCATCTTAGAGCAAATGTTCTAATAAAAAATTTCTGCCATAAAGTCTATGACAGGGGGGAGGGCTGAAAAGTTCTAATAAATAACTAGAACAAATATTATATTAAAGCAACTCTTATCTATCCTAAAAGAAAAAGAACAAATTATTACAATTTGATGATCCATGGGAGTTAAAGGGTTTTAAGATATGTTCTTTCTTATGGTTATATCAGTTGCTTTAATATCATTCTTTGTTCTAGATGTTTATCAGAATTTTTCAGCTCTCCCCTCATATATGTACATGTAGTACTATATCACAATACTGAATACCTTAATATAAGTATTAAAGGATTCAGTATTGTGATATAGTACACTTGAAAATTTTACATTATACCATCTGAATCTTATGTTAAAGATACCAAGCAATTTTAAACCTGATTTTACTCCATTTTATCCAAGTAAGCAAACAGACAAAATGTCAAGTTTGCGCCTGCAATTTATGCAAGACTAGTTGATCCCACAGGTAGTGCTCCACCTCTACCACGAGTTGCCTTGGTCTTGCACTACCTGTGGGATCAGCTAGTCTTGCATAAATTGCAGGCGCAAACTTGACATTTTGTCTGTTTGCTTACTTGGAAAAAATGGAGTAAAACCAGCTTTAAAATTGCTTGGTATCTTTAACATAACTATACCCAAGTTAAAAATACTTTCTACATCTGAATCTTGTTCTAACATCTTGAAATGCTTCTAATCTGATTGCTAACTTATAGGAATATTTCTTACAGTAATTTCCACACAATTAGCTTGGCTATATCCAATGAAAACTGGTTCATGTGTTGTGTTTCAAAGTGCTGCTGTGTGCAGAAATCACAAGATTTTATAAAAAATAACATTTTAAGTAGCATATTTAAGAGTACTGCCTCAGGTTTAATATGATACATATAGCATTCCTATACAAAAGAGTTTAGCACAGCTATTTATCTTTTTAAAAAATATTTATACACATTTACTGAATACTGAAAATTTGTGGATGGGAAATTAAACATATTGTAACACATTTCAAATTTAGCTATGCTAAAAAAGCATGATATGCAGCTCATATGGTGTTCAGAGCAGAAGTCTTAATTTTCTACAATGTCACTTTCTTACTTTTGATTATTTAGTGAGTTACATAACATCAGGTAAGTTAATGAGTTAAAAAAAAAAAAAGGCACAAAACTAAGCATCAGCTAATACTCTGTTTACCAGAGGTAACAAATGTTATGGATTAATTTCAAGTTACTATTAATAAAAAAAAATCACTAAAAAAAGTTACGGTTATATTTTGTTAATAATAAAAGGACATTTTAAAGATATTTTTAGAGAGTATTATTTGATTTTGGAAATACTGAAATAACATTTATACAACACAAAGTGCATTAAACATTTCTGAATATTTAACTTCCTATTTAACTGTTAATGGACTCATAAAAATGGGTCCATTAAAGCAATGCTTCTGCTTAAATCACTTCCTGAAATTTCTTTTAGGATGAAAATACTAAATACCAGATTTAAACAATTCATTTTCAAATTACTTCATTTTCTAAATCTGTTCATTTTCATATCAACAAGCTGATCCATACCCTCATGTTTATTCAGTGAAGAAAACACACACATCTAGGAGTATTAAAAAACTTTATTTAGCTATTAAATTATTGCACTAATCATCAAATAGATCTATGTATCAAAAGGCTTAGGTGTTTAAATATGGTGCATAAACGTATGTCAATTAGCAACTCTCATTCATTCACTCAAAGGCAGAATCTCTTCTTTATCACATCCAGGAGTCAATGAAGTGCCCTGTTTGTTTGATCAAGCCTACTAAGGACAGACAAGAAGAACTGTGGACATCCCTTCAGTGAACATAAAAAATACATCCAGCACTATTGCTATTGCAAGTTGGGTCTAGCAGACCATGCCTTGGATACCCCTACACACAGGATCAATTGGAAAAAAAAGAAAAAAGGTACTGCACAGAAATTGTTATAAGTCAGAAAGATTGTTCTTGGAATCAACAGCAGCTCTGAAACATACCCTAAACCTCAACAAGTATGGCTGTATAAATTTACCAAAGATATGAGAGACAGTCATCTTAAGACCTAATTAATACCTGCTTTTCTCCCCCTCCCCCCAACAGACGGCACCTAATTAGGACTTTAGTCTTTGCATTGTACGTTACAATTGTTCAAACTAGTCCCATTGTTATACCAGATTATGGTTGTTTCATACTGTAACAAACTGTTTTTGTGCTCTGAAGATGTTGGATAGAATATCATTGAGAGCAATAAGTTAATGAAGTTATTTTTTTATCAGTCTGTGTTCTCATCTATATTAAAATTAATCAACATGTACAATGAACACATACGTCTTTCTGCATGTTTAATCCCTAGTTTATAGAAATGTGCCACAGCACTACATCACGCTCCAAATTTAAATAAATATGGCTGTCTCGCCTTACCCAAGATCTGGAAGATCATCTTGAGGCCTTCAGCAGAATGAGCAAGCTTTCCAACATTTGAGGGCACCAGCTAGGACTTTAGGATCCCAACATTTTATACAGTCTTTGTTTGCCTTCCTACTAGTGCCTGCATGCATTGCTAATGTATATCTTTGTGCCCACGAAGATGCCTTAGTGACCACAGCAAGACACTGGTATAATAATTTAGTAACTAAATAAAGTTAGTTAATTAGTTGTTTTTTTTCCCACTAAACATGAGTAATAATCAGTGTCTAAGCATTCATACTAAAAAAAAGTCTACCCATATTTATTACTATTATTACCTGACATCTCCATGGAGTGCAAGGACTCATCATGAGAATATCTACCAGTCTTCTTCTCAATCACCTCCCCACCACATATTAAAGCCATAAAATTTTCTTTATATTAATTTAATTCACTAATATGTTAGTCATTATTTTGCAAAAATTATACAGACGTTTGAATGCTTCACAACTTTTCAAATATACTACTAATTTACCTTTGCCCCATAATTACAAATTATACTCTCTCTCTCTCTCCAGGGTAGTCTTTCCTTTAAATGCTGATAAACAGATAAGTATTTTGAATAAAGAATGTAAATGTGTTAGTCACACACTCTCAACTGGCAATTCTTCTGAAAGAATGTTGTATAAGATTTAGATTGGGTCTTTGCCCTTTGCACTATGACAGTGCAATAGGATATTGATACTCAAAATACGTTTTCCACAAAACAAGCAATAAACAAAGAATTGGTGTTTGTCTTTCCAGGCATTATAACAAAGGATACTAGTCAAACCCAGAGAAGAATGCCACAACTATAACATCACTGCTAGCACACTTAAGCGTGTATTGTGATGTGTCTCCATACCAATTTTCCAATGCCCAATCATGGTGAGTGCTCTAATACCTAAATCAAACCCAAGAACTGCTTAAGACAAATGTGTGACATGTACAGCCATGGAAGTCAAGACCTCTAAGCTATGGATACCCAAGCGTCTGGTTAAACATTCCTTTTTCATTCCTGCTCCTAACCCATGTGACATTGAAAATAAATGTGTATAATGGTTAGCTTTTTATTATTATAGTTTAATACATATTTTAGTCATCTTTCTGTGGAAAATTTCTTCACTTAACAGTAACAACTATCTTAACAGATTGTTTTCAAATGAAATTCATTTATTTAGAATGCTGTACAATGATATGGAATTCTTTTTTTTTTTTTTTTTTCCCAGCACTTTTCAATCCTTTGTCAAATTTCCACAACTGATCTCTTATGGTCTAAATATACTGCAATTACACAAACAGATTGATGAATGACTAATATGACAGTTTATGATAATGCTTCAATGCAGTCTATTAAATCTAAACCACATCACCATTTCCAGTACTGTACACAACTAACTACAACCATTTTACGGTTTTGCAACATTGAAAAACTTTAATATTTGACTGAAAAAAAAAAATAATAATAATAATAGTAAAATTTTAAAAAAAATTAAGAAAATGTAATTTTAAATATACTTTGTATGTTAGTAAAATTTCACCTTCTCAACCACATCTTTTCCATTAGTGAAGAGCTGAGGGGAAAAAAAAACTGTTTCATGTTTTTTAATCTACTTTTTCCCCTTTATCTAGATGCAATCACATTTCCTGAACTAACCACAATGCTATGTTAAACATAGCATTGTGTTTACAACTTTTGTAAACTGGATATTCTTCTGACTAGTGTGCCGGATGAAAAATCACTCAATTTCTGGAAGGGGAAAAACTTGCCATATTCATATGAGGCTAGCCAACTTGATTTCAACTGGAGTTGAAAAAAAAAAAAAAATCCTATAAAAGTTCTCTGCATCTTAGAAAAGACCTAAAGCCATCTCTTTTCAACCAAAGCAACTGTCACTAGTGACCAAGTTGCAGAGGCTCAGTCGAAGAGCAGACTTAGGATTTGTGCAATGGGCAGAAATCATGTTGAGAACAGAAGAAGATACAGAATTTCAGGGAAAAGAATATAGATGCATTATGATTCTGTGCCAAAGAGAGAGAGAAAATCTCATTTTATCTGAATATTATTACAGGTAAAGGAAGAATTAATCCCATCCCGTGTGTGTGAGAAAAAAGGCAGTACTACTGTATGCCCACAGATGTGGCATCCTTTGACACATGTCAGAAGAAGGAGAATTCATTTCGATAATAGGGTAATCAATCCGTCTTGTGGGATAAGTTGTTTATTATTACATGTCGGAAAATTAACTTTTCTTTTATGAACATTGTAGTTTTTAAAGTGGTAACTATTTTGCTTGTATAACAGCTGGAAAATTTTACATATCAAGCACATGATTTTGCATGTTGTGACCAATTCATACATCCTTTATTTCTTTCTCCCCTTCAGTATGAATTGTCTATTCTTAGCAATCTGCCAGCCCCGGTTCTATGAACTGTGGGTGTACAATAGGTTTTAATGGAAATGAAACTGACTGGGAAGATGACATCACCATGCACCGAATAAAAAAACTGATTTAAATATAGATCACTTTTTTTTCTTTTTTTTTTTTTTGTACTTAATCTCACCCACAGAATGTAAATCTACATTTTGTTGGTGGGATTACACCAGTGTCATGGTGGGCTATGGGTTAGAAAATGTGAGAAAATCTTACTAAAAAAAAAAAATAAAAAAAAAAAAAAAAACAAGGAACTTTTTAACAGAAGCCTGAAAAAATAATGCATTTCAACACACAATGCACATCTGAATAAAAAAAAAAAAACCGCTATGTCAGATCCCATCAAATGATGCTGCCAGATACTGAGAGTTCTTACCAGTCATCCATCTGAACTATTTTAAGGCACATGCATGTAATAAGTGATGTAGGCAAAACAGTCTCATGTATAATTCCATTGACTATACATTGAAACCTCCCATGAAAACCATCGACTAATCATTGATTAGTTAATGGTATTCAAGTAATGAAGAGGGACGAGTGAAAATAATATGGTTGGTTGGTGTAGTAGAGTAGGCATATACAGAAATGACATGAGACAAAGATTAGTTTTTGTCTTGATTTTTGGTGTGTGTGTGTGTATACTATCATAGGGCAAATCAGCAGCTGGAGCATTGGCAAAAATGTTTACCACGCGTACCAACTAATAATCGACAAAAGTATGATAGAAAAAATAAGGTATGATAGTGAGTGTAAACAAAATGAAAGAGCGTGTGTTGTATGGAGATTCCTTAGTAAGAGGTCTGTTAGTTGAGAGTTTAACAAAATCGTACCAACCCAGTGCAAACGTTAAGAATCTAAGCAAGTCAATTACAATGCAAAAACAGAGGGTGAAAGAATTGATAGTGGTGGCAGGTACAAATGATTTGAAAGGAAACAAAAAGGCTATGAGTGAGAATGTGAAGGAATTCCTTGAGGTAGCAAAAGAGAAGAGTGAGAGAGTTAGGTTGGTGAGTCTGTTGCTGCAGTATGACAGTGAAGAGTATAGAAGGAGGGCCATAATTGCTAATGACTTTATGGGTGAATTATGTTTGATGAGTGGAATGAATTCGATGGCCGAAAGGATTTATATAAAATGGATGGTTTACATTTGAATGGATTTGATGTACGGAGACTTAAAAAGGTGTTGTCGAATGTAGTGGAAGTGAATGTGCAGAATCAGGGAAACTAGAGTTATTAAGGGGGGGGGGGGGTAGATATGCAGATTTTAGGGAGACAGTTGAGTATGTGAATGTGGGTAATATGCCCAAGCAAGTAGGAAAGACCACGAATCAGAATGGGATAGTTAGTACAAGGCATCAAAATAGGGATGGGACAAATTGCCTTCTGCAATTCATGTATACAAATGCCAGAAGTATTAGGAACAAGAAGGAAGAATTTTTGGCCTTGGTTGGCACTTCCAGACCACAAGTTATTGGCATTAGTGAAATATGGCTGACAGAAGATGACACAGCTAGTGGGATTGAATGTGATGGTATGGTGTGTTCAGGAGTGACAGGGAGAATAAAATGGGGGGGGGGAGGAATAGAAGTGGAACTGCAGGATAGAGAAAAGAGCACATTTGAGGCTATTTGGTGTGAGATTGAAACTAACAGAACTAAATATACAGTTGGATGCTGCTATAGATCAGGTGATGGAAAATATGGTGGAGATAGTATGCATAAGCAAATAGAAGAAATGAGTGGAAGGAGGGTAATTATTATGGAAGATTTCAACTATGGTAACTTTGATTGGAAGGAGGAGAGGACACATGGGAGGAAGGAATTGGATTTTATACGGTTATTAAAGGATAACTATCTGCAACAGCATGTAATGGAAAATACTAGGGGTCAGAGAGTGCTTGATCTGGTAATTGCATCTGAGGATTTGACTGTAACGAATATCACCACATTGCCACTAATTGGTGAGAGTGATCATAGGGTCTTGACTTCGGAGGTAGCTAAAGGTGTGGAATTTACAATTAAGACAGGGTACATGTGGAATTATCGGGCTGGTAAGTATGACAAGCTTAGGAGATTGATTGGTTCAGTGCCATGGCATGTACAACTGCAAGGGCTAGAAGTTGATAGTGCATGGGAGGTGGTTAAGAAGTGTTTGCATGAAGTAATAGCTGACTGTATACCTAGAGCCCGAATAATAAATCAAGTAAGGGTTAAATGGATGAATAACACCATTAAGCTTGAGCTGCAAAAAAAGAAACAACTATGGAGAGAATTTGAGGAGAAAGATGACTGACAGGCACATGAACAGTATAAAGCGCAGGCCAGAAGGGTAACAAGTGTGGTAAGAAAAGCAAAAAAGGATTACGAAAGAACATTGGCCATGCAGGCCTAAAGAGAATCCAAAATAGTTTTTTGCAAGTAAAAGAAAAAATGAATATGGCAGAATGATTTTAAAGAATGCCGATGGTAGGGCGGTAACCGAATCAGTTGATATAGCTGAAATACTGAGTGAGCACTTTGCAAGAATACATCATCCAGGTGGTGACATTGCAGAAATGAATGAACCAATAGATTATACGGGAATTGTGGTGAATAAAGTGGAGGTGAGTAGTCTATTGAAAAACCTCAATGTCAATACATCTGTGGGATTGGATGGTATACCAGCTCGTGTCGTACGTGAAGTGGCTAAAGAATTGTCAGTACCCTTGACCATTTTGTTTAATTTGAGTCTCAGATCTAGGTTAGTCCCGAGAGGGCGGAAAGAGGGGAAAATAGTTCCACTGCATAAAGGAGGTTCAAAGACTGCTGCTGTAAATTATCGACCAATTTGTATATCAGGAATCGTTGTCAAGGTCTTGGAGAAATTAGTCAAGAGAAGAATACAGGATTGGATAGATGAAAATGGGATACTGTATGTGGGACAACATGGTTTTGTGAAGGGTAGATCATGCCTCAGTAACTTGCTCACATTTTATAACACAGTGACAGCTGAACTGGATAAGGTAATGGGTTTACAGTGATTCTACTGGGCCTTGCCAAAGCCTTTGACAGGATACCACATGAAACACTAATCAGTAAACTGGAGCAGATGGGGATGGATATAGGGTTGGTGAGATGGATAGGAAGGTGGTTGATGGAGAGATACCAGAGAGTGGTTTATTCAGGAGTGGGGTCCAAAAGGCGGCTTGTGACTAGTGGTGTGCCACAGGGTTCTGTTCTTGGACCACTACTTTTTAATTTGTTCATTAACAATATAGGAAAGGATCTGAGAGGAAGTGTTCACTTGTTTACTGATGATGCAAAGTTGGGTAGAGCAATTGTGAGTGCACAGGATGTCAAAATTTTGCAGGATGATTTGGATAGTTTGGAGGACTGGGCTAGGGAAAATGGATGTCAATTTAATGTGGCAAAATGTAAGGTTATGCATTTTGGAGTGAAAGGATTAGCAGCAGTATATCACATTGGTGGAACCATACTCCAGGAGATTGATGAGGCCAGGGATTTGGGAGTGTTGGTGGATATGGAGTTGAAGTTTAGGGGACACATTGCAAAAGTGGCTAAATCAGCTCATCTCATCACATCACTTGGTTGCTGAGAAATCTGGGCATGAAAAATACAGTTTTCATGCCCAGATATGGGCACCAGGGTTTCTTCTTGATGGGGAGGAGGTGGAGAGGATCCAGAGACATGTGACCAAGATGATAGCAGGTCTGTGGAATGAACCTTATGAGAACAGGTTGAAGATTTGTGGGTTGCAAAAATTGGTTGATAGGCAGAAAAGGGGTGATACGATTGAGACATTCAAATTACTGAAGGGTTTCTATAGGATTAATCCAGAAATTTTTGAGAATAGGACTGGTGGTGGGAGGACTAGTGGCCATACATGGAAGCTGGACAAGAATGTGGTCAGCAGGGGTGTTAGAGCTAGGTTTTTTACTTGGAGAGTGGTGAATGAGTGGAATCAGCTGCCAGTCTGTTGTGGGTGCTATGACCATGAATGAGTTCAAGGCGAGGTATGATAAATATTGTGTGAATGTCGAATAGTTGTTCTTGACATGATGTTAGGGCCTCCCTCGATGAGTCTAAGGACTCATCGAGGGAGCTGACTCCTTGGAGTTGCCTGAAATAATAATAATAACATAATCAGGACTTAGATGTCTTTTTTCCCTTTTCCAAAAAGTCACAGGAAACATGGACTGCATTACTTTTGGAATAGTAGAAGGTAATGTGTCTCGATCATTAATATAAGTGCTGGAGAAAGTATGATCACTTCTTGCTTGTGAAGTGTCACTTAGAGACAAGGGAAAGGCACAGTTTTATATGGGAGGGGGAGACTTTTAGTGATTTCTTTGATTCTTCCAAAACTAAATTTGGATTAGTTAATGGATTTTGCAATTGTTATATAACTCTGATGTTGGAGAGGGGGGAGGATTGAGGTTTTCTTGCAAGCTAGGTATAATATGCCACATCCATTTCTTTTTTCTTTAATACACACACATACATATATGTCCACGCGGTTAGCCTAGTGGCTGTGTGCTTTGCAACCATATGCCTGGGGAAGGAGTGTCCTAGGTTCGATTGCCGTCGGAGACGTGAGGAGCTGAAGGATCTTCCTCAGCCACAGCCAAGGCTAACTTGGCTATGGCTGAGGAAGTTTATCTGGGGTTTTTCATCCCACAAAGCAGGCAAACTGGCCTTGAGAACTCAACACCACTGCGGACATAGGATACACGGGGGCGCAGGGCTGACCACCTTATTCTGTGAACGGTTGAGGTCTGATGATTAATAAACCCTTGACACCGCAAGATAAAAGAGGGGCAAAAGGAAAATGAGATGTTATATATACAGTAAAACTCCTTTTTTATACTTTTCAGGGACCTGATGGAAAAAAGTGCAAATAGCAGGAAATGTAAAAAAAAAAAAAAAAAAAAACATTAAAAAAGGCTAAAAGATGACTTACTGCTAGTATGGGAGTCTACATACTAGATTACAAAATTTAATAACTGAAAATAAATGAATTTACAATGTACTTACATTTATCTATTTAAAAAAAAATCTTTAATTGCCGATTGTTTTTGCTTTTCGTTTTTTTTTTTTTTTGACTTAGCGCCAGATTGCTTTGCATTGAGTTCAATGCTTGACCTGTTTTTCACTATCGTGTTCAAAGTGGACACGAAGAGTCCAAGATCTTATGCTAAATGCACACGTGTTCCGGCATGCCAATTTACACGTCGCAGAATTGCCATCTTTTCTTCTACTGAAATACATTTTCTGTCTTTTTTCTCCATAATCTACCATGGCAAATGGTAGATTATGGATTATAGATTAAAATGGATAATCTACCACCGCAAAGCAATTTTCACACGCTAAATTACGTTGCAGAAATTCTGCAATATCAATTCGTACTGTGATTGAAAAATCACGGTATCGTTCATCACTACAGTACTGCTGCATGCGCGCAAGTCACCGTGATGGCGGAAACAAAACTACAGCCGAAAGCAACGCACCTGAAAATAGAAATGCGCAGATTTCCGCTATAATCGATTCGAAAATCGGTATTGCCACCGAGAAAAAAAACGCAAATCACGAGAAATAATGTCCACATCAAGTTGTTAATGGCGTGAAAACAATACATCGTGAGAATAGGTCTTAAGACAGGACCAACAGAAAATGACGTAAATGGCAGGAACGTAAAAATGGGGTTTTACTGTGTATATATATATATATACACACACACACACACACACACATACATATACACAAACACACACATAAGTACCCCCACTAATTTTTTGGCAATGGATAATCTGGTACCTCTTTAGTCCAGAAATTATAAAAACTCACTTGAAATTCCAGACACCATCTGACTAGTTTACTGGGTCACCATAGATGGTGATGTATGGCATATGTCTGCTTCATTATTTACATCTGTTGGTAATGATCCCTACAGATAGTCCGGTGCGTCCTTTAGTCCAGAAAAGAATTACAAGAGTTCGATTGAAATTCCCAAAGTCAGCTGATTAGCTCAATGAATCACCATACAAGGCATTGTGTATGGTACACTCTCATTTCATTATTTACATCTGTTGGTGGTGATCTTGCCAACAGATGCAAATGACTGAGTGATTCTTACCTTATTCTGTGTACATTTAACCTTAAGACTTCTAAGCAAGGTCCAGTTCACAGTAGCTGTGGTGATGTCAATTGTAAGCATAGATCGATATCGAAACAAGAAAAGATAGAAGTGTCAAAACAATTTCACTGTTTCATGCAGAAACTATGTTGTAGGTATGATACGGGTTCATCAACTATTCATGATATAAAGTAGAAAGGGGACAAAATACTGAAATTCTTTGCAAACAGTAATTTCAAGAAGCAAATTAATGTTAGAAAAACTGAAAAATAGTAAGAGTACTGAGCATGACCAAGCGATGTTGATGGTTTTAACAACAACAGAATCTTTGGAGGGGCTTGTTGGATAGTATGTCAACGAAACAGGCTAAGTTATTCCATAAAGAACTTAAATTAGAACAAGTCTGACTTATAATGAAGGGTGGCTTCAAAAGTTTAAGAAGCATCATGAAATTTCTGTCTACATAGTGTGTTTGTGGTGAAAAATAGTCCCAAACCACCTACTGACTATGTGGATGAATTTGCTTAACTTGCAGCTGACAAGCTCCTCAATCCAGAGCAATAATGCTGTATAATGCTGATGCGCACCATGAAGGACATTAACAGCTGGAAGAAGGAAGGCAGGCTCACAGGATTCACACAATCTCAAGACAGAATTACTGTCCTAGAGTGCTGAAATGTGGCAGGTATGTACAGATGCAAGCTGCTGGTGATAGGAAAAATTAAATGCCCTAGAGTTTTCAAAGGTATTAAAATTTAATCCATAATAAACTATACAAGCAAATAAAAATGGCTTGATTACTACCAATATTATGTTAGAATGCTTGAAATCTGAGCACATGAGCTCAACTCAGAGCTCATGTGCTCAGATTTTTTCTTACAGAGCTGAACAGCTGTGTAAGAAAAATGTTTATAAATTCTATTTACTGCTGAACTGTACATCCCTTATCTAACCCCAAGAAATATTATGTCTAAGTATCACTCACATTTCATGACAAGTTTGTTAGATGTAAATGCTGGCAAGCCTGTTGAGACATTAAATCATTTAAGATGAAAGAAATGCTTTGGTTCATTGGTAGTCTATGAGAGAAGGTACAAGCATCGACACTTAAGAAATGCTGACATAAACTGTGGCCTCTCTTGATCTTTGATAATTCTCGTGATGAAAATGTTGGCACTGGCTTTATAGGATTTAATGTATCAAAAGAGAAAGAAGTGGTTCATGAGTGGCTTTGAGTATGTAAAAAGTGTTATGGGACCTGCTGCAAAGGGTATAGCAAGTAGGCGTAATGAGAAAAACCTGACAGAGTGGATGAGCATTGATGAGGAAACATCTGTTGCCCATCATGACTGAAATTATATTGTTCTGATTCCTGATAAAAATAATGAAAGTTGTGAAGATGACAGAAATGAAACTTACTATTGACAAGTTAACTGAATTGACAGGTGAATTAATCAAAGGGCCAGAGCAATGCACCTTTTTGACAAGAGTTAAATGAATTTTCATTTGATATATGAAAAATTATACAGAAAAAGATCAAAACATATTAAACACTTCAAGATATTCTGTTTGCCCTGCAACATCAAAGATCTATAATGAGTGAATTAGTTCTACAACAGACAATAATCAGGGCAATCCTCAACATTGACTTTTTATACTTTACAATGATAGCAAAACTATTTTAACATTCTTGGTAAGTTACAGTAATTAATAAACCTGTATCATTTCTACCTACACTATGTATTTCATTAAACCACTCAATTTACATTTAATTTGCATTTCATATGAGTTCAATTAACAATCCTGTTTCATCAATACTAATAAACTAGTATTGTTTAATCTAAACTAACGTATTTCATATAATCACTTAATTCATATTTACTTTACATATCACAGGTTCACTTCAATGTCTATCTCAAAGATGCACATTTTCAAGTCTGTGTCTCTTCTGTAGGTATTTCCATGGTCACTACTCCAGAGAGCTGGTAGCAATCATTCCTCTGCTTTCTATTGGATCTGTTAAAATAAGAGCAGTAGAAACTGCCCAACACCTCTTTTCAGTACAACTGCAAACAAATCAAACTTGCTTTTCCTCTTCCTCATGTATTTTATCTACATGTCCTCTAGAACAGCCTTACTCATGAGAGGCTTCAAAACAACTACACCCTCCACCTTTTCAAAAAAAAGTTAAGATTTTTTCTTTCTCAGTCCTCGCCTGCACATGGCACTGATGTGCTATAGGTTTTTCTACTTCTCATGTATGGGAAAATTATAAAAAAATTGGCTTGTCAAGTTTAAAGCTGAAATGTAATGGATGGTAATCAACAGTTGCAGTATTTTTAAAGGCTTAGATTAAAATGGAGGAATAATGGAAGACAGTTCAGCAGAACAGAACCGGTAAAATATTAAATATTTATTATTAAAGGCAGAAATAAATCATCTATGATAAAATGAATGGAGTAAGTCTGCTCTCATACTTGAGATAATATTCTTAAAAGCTTCCTAAAAATATTTATTCAGTACAGAGAGAGAGCAAATAGATTGATTAATAACTCATCTTGCCAGTTTACTTCACTCTACTCTTTTTCCCATAGACATTGAATTTCAATGGTCACTGTTCATCAGAACTGCATCAATAATTTCTCCACTCTTCTAAATTGGTTAAAACATGTGCAGCAACAGCTATTCAACACTCCTTCACAGTTCCATTTCCAACCCTAAGAAGAAATTTTTCTTCTTTTTCATTAATTTATTCTACAACTGTTTTCTGGAAAATGTCTTCTCTCTTATATACCAAAGAATACAATTTGCAAGTTTTAATTCAGTGTTAAGAAGTTTTCTCAGAAAGTTTCCTCAACTTTCTCCATTCGTGGCACTAATGTATTATAAAAAAAGTGTGCATTTGAGGCAAACTCACCAGCTCTCTTGATGGTGAGGCAGAAACTGATGAAAAAATAGAGATGGATGAGTCAGAGATAATTCAATCCTAGTTTCACGTAGCTTATTCCAGAAAAATTTAACATCATACATAGCAAGCTAATCATTGCTGCTGCTGATAGTTATGTTCTAAATCTCTGGTAAAATCTTAATAAGTATCCCAGAACTGGGAAATGTTGCCAGCACTGTGGTTTAATTTTCTATTTATGTAAAAGAGGGCAAGAACAGTCTGTCCACAAAGACCCACAAATAAATAGACTAATGAGAGGTCACAGAAGTACCTTCTGTTTGTAAAAGTTGTGCTGCCATTAAAATAATCAGTAGATTCTAGAAATATTTTATCCAGTATTTAACTACAAACAAAAATGACAAATAGAAACTATTTTTTATTTCAACTAGTTTTGTGAAATGTTTTGTTTCCCTTCATTAGGAAATAACATGAATAAACTAAAAAAACTAGAAAGCAAGTAAAAAACAGTTATTACACTGGCTGCTGAGTGTGTCATGATGGATTAATAAAGACTAGACTTGACACAATATCATTCCTTGCTTTTTTGTTACAATGTAGAGGATGCTTCATCATTTCAGCTGATTCTCTGAACAATCTTGAGTAAAAACAGTAATCTATGTTAAGCATTTTAGTTTGTTGCCATTCTACTTCATGTTTCGTTTCTGTTGTATGTGCTGCTAGCCCAGATTTGTGCTTTCTTTAATTCTCAATGTCCCTGAAGTGCTCTGATCAGCATATCTCTCCAGATCTGTCTGTCTAATCTATGTAGTGTAGACCAGAGCTTCTTAAAATTTTTTTTCCACTCGTGACCTCTTTTAGCCCAAGAAATTTTTACGCGACCCCCAGGTATATAGGTGTATAAAATAGGTATACAAATCAAACATTTACTGATAATAAACCATAAAGAAAATTATTTGAAAACAATTCTTTGGCATACATATAATTTTACCATTTACATAAAAAATTACAATGCAATAGCCTCAAATCTGAGCCAAGGTGTTTCTAGCAGCATTCATTGGCGTTGCATGGCATGACAGCATGTGCAGTGCAAAGTGCACATGTTAAGCATTTTCTGGCAGTGCTCGCAATGCAACACAGACGAGCACTGCCAGAAACACCTAGGATTCATTATGAGTTTGATTTTGAATTAATTTTTGGTTGTTGCGCATTCAGAAACCTTATACTGTTGCCAAATTTTTCGCTACCCCCCCGTTCAGTTACCCACAGTTTAAGAAGCTTTGGTGTAGACTACAGTTTCAACTGATCTTGTAGACACCTAATTTTTTATGCGGCAGATGTGTCAGAAATCATTCAAATCCTAGTCTCCTATAGCTTATTCTAGAAAAATTGAACATGATACATAGCAAGCTATTTGGAGGTTCGATTATGCTGTAGAGCCTCCATAGCTCAGTCGGTATAGACGAAGCCCTTTGGTCAGAAAGTCCTGGGTATGATTCCCATCATTTTTCTTTCTCATCTGGTATCTTTCGACTAAAGGTGAGTTAGCAGGTCTCATATGGAGGTAGAGGATTTTCTTCACCGAGAAATTTGGGTTTTTCATCCCTCAGAACAAGGAAACCAGCCTGTGAACACACTTGGAAGTAGCCATAAAATACATACTTAATCCTTCATTAGGAGAGCTCGACCGGTCCTGAGGGATGGTGGACGAATGGGGGGGGGGGGGGGGGGGGGAACCTATACGAATAAATAAATAAAAAAAAATTATGCTCTTCATCTTTATTCTTTCGTCATTGTTTTCTATTGTTTCCACCTGGTGACTTTTCTAGTAAAAGCACCAGAGCTGTAGAAATGTTTTAATTAGTAAAGTAACCAGTCTTAAGCAAAACCCCAACCTGGAAGACCAGGGTATCTCTCTTTGTCTGAGATTTGATACTAAACTGTTTAAACTATTTAACCTGCTTAACTCAGTTATTTACCTAATCAACTCGGATTAAAAAAAAAAAAAAAAGTAGATAATTGTTCCTTATATTTGTTCCTTTTGACTTTGAAAATGAATAGACATGCAGGAGTATCAAAGAGACAGGAACTTATGTGGAATTATAAAGCAGGTGATTATAATAGTCTTAGATGTCAACTTTGGGAAGTTTCATGGAGGGAGGAATTGGAAGGCCAGGATATCATTAGTGCGTGGGAAATTGTGAAAGAATATTTGTTAGCAGCAATGGTAAATTGTATACCACGAGTGAAGAAGAGGACACAATTTGGAGTAAAGTGGATAACAAACAATATTAAACAGGAATTGCATGCAAAAAAGAGGCTATTGAAGAGATATAAGGAGACAGGTAAAGAGATGATGCATGAAGAATATAAGACACAAGCCAGAAGAGTGACTAGTGTGGTAAGGAAAGCGAAACTGGAATATGAGAGGAGATTGGCCCTAAGATCCAAAGAAAATCCTAGGGAATTTTTTAGCTATGTGGCCAGTAGGAGGAGAAATGACTGTGGAATAATGATTCTGTAAGATAAAAATGGGAATAGAGTGACTGATGCAGAGGACATAGTGGAATTGTTCAATGAACACTTTATTGGAGTATTTCATCCTGGGTCAGTTTAAATACTAGAGGGATAGGGCTGGTTCGAGGTTTAGAGGTACAGGAGGAGAGTGTGTTTCAGATACTGAGTACTCTGGATGTCAGTAAAGCTTTGGGACTGGATGGTATTTCACCACAAGTTTTAAGAGAATGTGCTAGGGAACTGACAGTGCCTTTAACCTGGCTTTTCAATGAAAGTCTGGCTGCAGGAAAGGTGCCCAGGGAATGGAAGGAAGGTAAGATAGTGCCATTGCATAAGGGTGGTAGCAGATTGGAAGTGTCTAATTATAGGCCAGTCTGTGTGTCATCAGTAGTTGTTAAGATCTTGGAGAAAGTAGTGAGGGACCATATACAGCATTGGGCAGATGAGGGTAATGTTATCTGTAAGAGTTGACATGGATTTGTGAAAGGACGCTCTTGTTTTAGCAATATGATAGCCTTTTATAATAAAGTTACAAGAACATTAGATGAGGGAAAGGCATATACTGTAATTTTCTTAGACTTAGCGAAGGCATTTGACAGGGTGCCGCATGATAAGCTGATATTTAAGTTGCAGCACATGGGTCTGGATGTCAGATTGGTCAACTGGATTCAGGATTGGCTGTCTGATAGGTATCAGAGAGTTGTGTATGGTGGAGCAGTTTCAAGGAGGCAGAGGGTTACAAGTGGGGTCCCACAGGGCTCAGTACTAGGACCTATATTGTTTAACCTTTATATCAATGACATTGCCAGTGAATTGCAAGGGGATATTCAGTTGTTTGCGGATGATGCGAAGCTGGGAAGGATTATTAGTAATAGTGCAGATGTGGTAGCCCTGCAAGAGGATTTGAATAAGCTAGATAGATGGGCAAATGAATGGGGGTATCAGTTTAGATAAAAGGGTTATCATTCCGTCACATAAGACTGTTCAGACCACACTTAGACTATTGTTCTCAGATTTGGTCCCCAGGATCTGAAGGGGATAAATTAACTGTGGTAAAGATACAAAGACAGATGACAAAGATAGTTTCAGGACTGTACAAGGATAGTTATGAGGATCAGCTGAGGGAATGTGGACTGCAGAGTTTGGTGGATAGAAGAAGGAGAGGTGATATGATTGAGACTTAAACTGTTGAGAGGTGGTTACAGGGTTGACACTGGGGAGTTCTTTCGCTTGGTTGAACAGCAGGAAGGAGTGATGACAAGAGGCCATCCCTGGAAGTTACGAAAGGAAACTGTGAGGAGTGGTTTCTTTGCGTGGAGGGTGGTTGAACCGTGGAATGCATTGCCTGATGGAGCAGTGAGAGCGATCAATGAGTTTAAGGAGTGGTATGATAGACTTTGTGTTTCTTAAGAGGGACCTCCCCTCGATGAATCCTGACTTTATGTTCTTAGGAAGGACCTCTTATGATGAGTCTTTTGACTCCATGGAGGCCTGAATAATAATAATAATAATAATAATAATAATATCTAAGGCGTTTTTGAAAAAATTTGCTTTCTCTCCAGTTCAAACTTTTCATTTTTTCCCCTTCTACAATTGCCAAGGTGCATTCCTGCTCTCTCTCTCTCTCTCTCTCTCTGGGTGTATGCCACATTCCTTGCTCATGTGGCTTCACCTATGGCAGACACAAAGAACATGAATGTTCGGATTGTGTGACCATGGCATTAACACTGATCACTGTCACACAGCAAGATAAGCAACAAATACAAAATGTTTTATTCTGGCATAACAATAAGGGAAAGAGTAGCCATAGTATTCAACACTAAATAATAAGGATAATCTTCTTGAATGGCATGCAATATCAAGTAGAGTGATATGGGCAAATATCAGAATGGAAAACTGGACAATGAGACTTATTTGTGCTTATGGTCCTAGAGAAGGTTCTACCAAGGAAGAAATGGAGAAATTTTTTGAGGCATTAGAGAAGGCAGCAGGCAAAATGAAAAAGGAAAAGTTGGTCCTTGTTGGAGATAAAAAAGAAAAGTAGGAAATGATTGCCAGACATATAGAAATGTTTTGGAAAAATTTGGAGAAAAGCACAAAGCTAATAATAATGGAAAATGTCTGCTGATTTTCTGTTCAGGACATGGATTAGTCATTGCTAACACCATGTTCTACCATAAATATATGTACACAAATTCAGATTGAGAGAAGATGCAAGAAATAAGAAAAGTCTCACTGACTATTTAATTGCTGATAATGATGTTTTCGCACTGCTTCAGGACACAGGAGTATATAGAGGATTTGAAATAGGAACTTATCAATATTTAGTTTTGAGCAGGATAAAACTGAATTTTATATTGAAAAGAAGAGTGCATAAGAAAGTTTTAAAGTGAATCAAGGTTAAGCAACTTTTAGAGGTAAACCATACACTGAGATACACAAACATCATTGAAGAAAAAATGAAACAGTTTGAAAACAAGAACCAAGCCTCAGAGATTCAGTTGCAAATCTTGAAGAAAACATTGACTCATTCAGCCAGAGTGGCATGTGGTGAGATTGTCTGTAAGGATAGAAAAATCAGAACTCCATGGTGGACTCAGGAAGTTAAAGTTGCAGTGAAAGAAAAGAAGAAATCATATCAAAGGTTCGTGGCAAGTAAGTCAGCTTGTGCTCTTAGAGAATACAGAGAAAAATATAAGAAAGCAAAGCACAGTCATGATAAGAACATAGAAAATAAATATCAGGAAGGTAGCAAAATATTCTGAAAAAGGCTCTTGAAAAAGCTTAGAAATGGAGAAAAGAGTACTGTAAAAGGAACCAAAGATGATAAAGGTAACATGAAAAATGAAGATAAAAATATGACCAAAAGAAAAAGATATAACCACTCTAGCATATCTGCTCCCAAGCCAAAAGGTTGTGGGTTCAAATCCCGCCATGGGCATGGATGTTTGTGATTGTCTGTGGAAATATTAGTGGTGGTGGGCGGTAGATGGGTTTGGTGTAAATGATGATGGTAATTGCAGTTTGTTGTAGTTGGTGGATTGAGTGGTGGAGACAGAGTTGCAGAGTAGGTAACCTCCCTCGATGAGTCCCTTGGACTCCCTGGAGGTGTCACATAATAATAATAATAATAATGTTCTATATGCCTGGAGTAATTACTTTGAAAGACTGCTAAATGAAACAAGCAGTGTTAGTATTATGGTAGAAAACTCCCTATAGGAATGCAGTCAGGAATACATATCCATACTTGAAGTAGAGAAAGTCATCAAAAACCTGAAATGTGGAATGGCAGCTGGAGTAGATGAAATTCGGATAGAAATGCTCAAATATGGAGATATAAACGTTTTACAGTGGCTGCTGCATAATTCAGAAGAACTGGTCAGAGGATCAAATTCCAAATGATTGGAGCAGAGTTCTCATATTATCCATTTATAAAAAGGAAAATAAAACTGAATGCAAGAATTACAGAGGTATTTCCCCACTGAGTGTTCCTCATAAGATTTATGCAAGTATACTTGAGAAACGGCTAAGAAAAATTGTGGAAGGGAAGCTTGGTGAAGAATAAGCTGGATTCAGGCTAAATAAAGGTTGTCAGGATCAGATTTTCACTTTAAGACAAATAGTTGAGAAATCTTGGGAATATAACAAAGATTTGTATTTAAGTTTTGTTGATCTAGAAAAGACACATGACAAGGCGCCAAAAGAAATGCTCTTCAAAATGCTATAGTTATGTAGTGTTTATGTGTAAATGGGACATTATATCAAGCAATAGATAGTCTCTTTTTAAGCTGTAAGTCACAGTTAGACTTGAAGGTACAGGAAGATGGTTTGAGGTAAAATCAGATGTTTGTCAAGGGTGCACATTATCTCCACTGTTAAAATAATCATAATTTAAAATTCTGAATATTTTCACAAATTGTTTATGTTAGTACGCTTATTAGTTTTGGTTTCATAACACTCATTGTTGGCACTTGCAATGTGCCCGTTATTGATGTTATTTTGTCAAAATGAAATGTAAAGCAGTTAAAAATGTATGTACTTACTGGATTTGGAGAGCTATGTTACTTTCAGAAATTTTTTTGTAGCTTAAAATAATAAGTGTTGTGTTGTGTTTTGTGAAGACATTCTCTTGTCGCTAACGGAGACAATGTATCAGCCATTATACTTAGCTTCTCGCTTGCCACTTTTATGAAGTGCGCAGGCTCGCTGAGGAGTTGGATGGGTGATTGACAGCTGACAGAGAGCGCGCTCAGGAAGAAAAGAGAATGCAGGCCGGCAGATATTTGGGTTCTGAGGAAATTAAGTTTTTTTTATGTGACAGTCGGAGGAAAATTAACAGTATATTTCGAAAAAGGAATCGTAGAACTGTGAGTTTTTAAAGTGGAGGAGTTAAGACTGTCAATAAGTATTGGTAAATAAAAGAAGATATTGCGATTGACGTTCTAAAGGAATGTTCGAGGAAACGCTGATTGAAAATTTCATCTGTTTTAAGGACACCGGATCTATTTGTTTCTACTGGAATAGGAGACAGAATTTAGCAACTTAGATAAAGCAGTAGAAGAAACTTTTTTGCTGGTACAAAAATTAACAAAAATTGAACTGCATAAGGTAAGAGTATCTATACTTCAGTAAATTCAGAATATCTTACTTCAGAGTCAGGAGTAATAATGTGTACTACATGGGGCTGATGAGAAAGGATCCTATGAAAAGAAGAAGAAGAGAATCTTATATCTTCAGAAAAGGGCCTTAACAGAGAAACTGGCTATGAACATTTTGTTATTGTATAAACAAAGTGTTTAGTCTAGTGGGTGTGATGAAGTATATGTTAAACAAATCAGTAATAGAATGAGTTAAAAAATGGGTGATCTCTTAAGTATAAGATTCTTTTAAAAGGCCTTGGATCCAATTAATTTTGTAGTTATGTAATTTTGAAGTGTATATATATTGTTTTTATTTTATTAAATGTCTAATTTTTGTATTTGGTCTTGAGTCAGTGATTTTTTTTGGATTCTGAAAGAAACGTTAAAAAGGTCATTGCACCAATCGGAGTGAATCCTTGTGCATATATAAATACACTCGGAAATAGAAATAATTGCTATAGAGAAAATCTCATAAAAACTGAGGATAGATTGAATAAAAATCTCATCTATAAACAATATCAAGCAATACATAGTCTCTATTTAAGCTGTAAGTCAGCAGTTAGACTTGAAGGAGGTACAGGAAGATGGTTTGAGGTAAAATCGGGTGTTTGTCAAGGGTGCACATTATCGGCACTGTTATTATCTATATCAATCACATTATGAAGGAAAGTGGTATTAAATTTGATATCAAAATTGTCAAAGTTAATCTTAGCTCTGTTCTCAGTGCAGATGATGTTATACTTCTGAATAAATCCAGAACAAGTCTGCAATAATAATAAATTGAATAACTGTTGTAATAAATTTGGTTTGGTATGAAAATTAGCAAGGCAAAGACACTGAAAATAGGCAGAAACAACTATGTCCTGAAATGGTGAACTTATAAAAGTAAAACATTTCAACAATTTAGACACAATTTTTAGTGAAGATGGTAAATTAAATATGGAAATAGATAACAAATTTAGTAAAGCTGGTATGGTAGGAAGTTAGCCAAATAAATTTATATTGAATAAGAAAGAAATTAGTCAAACTAATTTCTTTCTTATTGCATAAATACTTATTCTTTCTTAGTCACTAAACTAGCTGTATACAAGATGGTGTTTAAACCAATTTTAACTTATGGATCTGAGAGCTGGGTTATAAATACAATTTCTTAGAACTCTCAAATACAATTTGAGAGTTCTAAGAAAGATTAGTGGAGTGAACGGATGGCATCAATGGCAGTATCACATTAAAAATGAGGATATAGGAAAGAACTTGCCATTGTTAGCATTCAGGAATGTGTTAGTGGAGCTAATCTCAGGTGGTATGGTCACTTAACCACCTTACCGGCCGTTATGGATCAAATACGCATCCACATACGCTTCGTATCCATCATATATTTCATTGTTATAACAATGGTATTACAATTTTAATAAGCACTTCGCATCCATGATAACGTGAACGTCTATAGACGTCTTGGCCGGTAGCGTGGTTAAACAGAATGGGAGAGGAAAGATTAGCAAAACAAATGCTCTTTGCTAGGTCAGCAGGGAAAAGATCCAGAGGAAGACCAAGATGCAAATGAATTGATACAATAAAAAGTGCCTTAAAAGACAGAAATATAAGACCTGATAATATTAGAATCTTGACAGATAACAGATTAATTCAGAGGAAAATTGTTGATCGGAAGTTAGTAATAGCGTAACTTTTTCATGCAGTACTATCATAATTATCCTGTACACCTCCTGAGGGTACATATCAGAAATTTGACGATGATGTCTTTACAGCTCCCCCAATTAGAAACAGAGATGTGACTTTACAATTTAGATGTGATTATCTAAATGACAATTTTATTATATATTAATTGACAAGTTTTGTGAAATGAAAAATCCAAACTCCAAGAAAGTATTAGTTCAAGTAATTCATCTCAAGATGAAAAGCCACAAAGGTTCCTCACGTCAGTGAGATTTTAACTCAAATCTTTCCAGTCAAAAGATACTGCTGATAATACTAAATGAGATATGAAGGCTCTGAGAGAATGTTCCATTCGTTCCCCCCAACAAACATTTTGAGGAGCCTGTTGTTAGCTCTCCTCAGCAAGTCCAAAACCTGAAATGCTACTTGGACAATATTTTCATTATTTAGCCACATGACCAGTGGCAGCTCGTGATAGGGGGAAAAAAAAATTTTTTTTTAATTATTTTGTATAGGCAGCGCTCCCACTTAAAACTTCACGGGCCACCACTGCACATGACCCAAACTAACTCGGATCTTTTCCTAACAAATGCTAACACCCAGAATCCATAGCATCCACTATATATCTAGAAACTAACAACTGTTCCCTTTTACTCAATAACTGTTGACTGCTAATTTAGTATTTACAGACATACTTACATCAATGCCTAACAGAAAAACACAGAAAATTGAAAACTATATCCAAGAGAGAATTTCCACAAGAACAAACTTTTAGTTATAATAAATTTAGTTTAATCCTTTATCCAAGTGTAAGCAAACAAAGTTTGCACCTGAAAATATCTTCAGGACTGAGGTAAGGTGGTGCATTTGTTTGCTTACACTTGGATAAAGGATTAAACTAAATTTATTATAGTCTAACCAAGTGCAAAATAAACTTCCAAAAAAAAACTTTTAGTTAATCTTAGATAAAAAAAATTTTTTTGCAGATATGGTTTAAACTGACATGGTTGGTAGAGTAGTTAGTGGACTTGCTCTCCAACCAACAGGTTGTGGGTTCAAATCCCTCTGTGGGCATGGATGTTTATGATTGTCTTTAGGTAGGAGTGAATTTCATTACCCAGTGCGAGACTACCGTCCCACTTATTGGAGGCCTTAAGTGGCTTGAAAAATCAATGTTTGTTCTCCAGAGCAGGTTTTCAGATTATGTAAAAAAAAAAAAAATTATAAAAGTACAAAAAATATATATATAAAACTGATAAAATGGGGGGAAAATCCTTAGCCCACCCATGGCATAAATGTACTATAGGTTTACTAATAACCTTTCATGGGTGGGAACCACACACACACACACACACACACATATATTATAACTAGTGGAAATCATCTACTCCAACATTCAATCTAAAAATTAAATCTGAAACCAACTTTTCTGAAGTTTCCTAAAATTATCTTCAGAGAAAGAAAGCTGAAATTCTCCTGAAATACAATCTGATCACTATATTTGGATAAGTAATAAAGACCATCTCCACTAATTGTCATGCAGAAGTCTGAAATGACATACTCATAGCAATCTTTAAAAAAAAAAAATTACCTGATAACTGCAACACAAGACACCTTTTTTTTTTTGTCAGGAATGCAAACTTAAGATAAAAATATACATTTGTTTTTATTTTTTTTTTTTAATTTTGAACATATGTGGTGTGTGTATTTTGTGGTATGAATGCAGCAATAGACCCAACAGGAATATAGCCAAAACCAAGGGTAGATTTTGAGTTTAAGTCAAATGCCTCTCAAACAAGTCAGAATATAATCTGGTATTACATCCATACTATAATTCATGACTTCACTATGGGGAATATAAAAATAATACTATTTAGGGAAACAATTTTTACACTGATATGTTAAATGATTTTTTTTTAAATATAGAATTATATTCTATAGAATATTATTTTTAGCAGAATTTTAATATATCCACATAGCTATATCACACAACAGACATAAATATTTGAAGTAAAATAAACATTAATATGCTTAGGTAACAAAGCTTACAAGGAATAATTTTAATATATTTTTGAAGAGAAAAATAATCTAATAGTTGTTTTCTCTGAATCTTAACCTGCCACTATAGCACTTCGCATAATGGCATTGCTCATATTAATATTCGTCGATGCATACATACATTTAGTTCCCAGACAAAAACAATTCCAACGAGAGCACTGTACATTCTAAATTTCCATACACTTTAAACCTTTTTTGCTATGTTGATTTATTAAAAGGGAGCATGAAGTAAACAATTTGACACATACACACGCACAGTGTAATATATAACATCACCGATTCCATCCTGTTACTATTATAGTGCAATCTGAATAAAGCTGCCACTTTAATGAATACTTAAAAAAATATGTTGCAATAGTTCCCTAAACTCATATTTCTGAAAAGAATATTTTGCTATATTTTTAATTACTATTCAGAAGTTTTAATTTCTTTCATCTTTTAAACAGTATAAATATTCAGATTTGCAATCTGAATATTTATTGGCATTCAAGAGGCAAACAATTTTATATGTGGATGGGATTAAAATATTAACATCAACTGTAACTAGACATGAAATTATATTTAATTCTTTACTACTTATGAGTGAACAAAAGCTTGTGTGTGAAGTATCTTCATGCTATACTAGTTGTTTATGGAGGCAATGACTTCATGACAAATTGCTCCAGTATCCCATAATGCATAGTATACTTCCTTTCAGATATGTATACTGCTGTGCATTATGGGAAGAACCACCACCTACACTAATTTCAATATCTCATCAATGGGAGGTAGACATGGAGATGCTGAGAACTAAATCAATGTGGAAATCATAGTTTCCCATATATAAGTAGCAAAATGATGTATCATAATATTACAATATTCTGTATTAGAAATAGCTGAAGATTTTTCCAGTTGGTAGTTGGTTACAAAGCAAATTATACTAGACAATAAATAATATTTTTGTTTCAGCCCTTTACTTAAGCATGAGCAAATAACTTTATGCATAAAAATATCTTCATGACTATATTAAATTATAACTTTTTTTTTTTTTTTTTTGTAGAAATAAAATTTTATCAGAAGTAAAAGATAAGTGCTTTCTACATAAAGCATAATATGTAGAAGGGCTAACAGATATTAATTTGTGACAGTATCATTAGCATGATGTTTGCCAGATGAAAAACAATCTGAAAGAAGAAAGAATTTACCTAAATTTATTATTAATAAATAACCAAACATATCTGCTTTTTTAAGGTTAAATCAATGTGTGTGTGTGTGTGTGTGTGTATACACACACACACACACACATTTCTAATATGGTACTTTAAAACTCTTGCAATTCATGTGAGCCACAGCAGTGATATATATATATTACAAATTTTTTTTTTTTTTCCCCCTCAGAATGATGCTAGTTGTTCATATAACCTATATTTGGTTATAGAACATTATCATTTAATCACTAATTTGTCACTTTCAACATAAGTATTTGAATAATTCTGCATAAAACTCCTGAACATCATGCCTCATGCAAACAGTCCAACAGTGTTCACATCAATAATATAACAGCTCATATATAACCATGAAAATAATGAACAACTGTTGAAAGCATCACACTAAATAATATCATTTATGAAATCAGCTTTTTAGGATGATATGCCTGTGATTAGTCAAATCAAGGACTTCTTTATTTTCTTTCATTCAACCGAAAAACTATTTCAAACACATACTGTTCTTAAGCAATAAGTCTATTATATACAATTTATTCTTTTATAGTAAATTTAGTAGCATGTTAATGCAAAAGCTCAATCACTAATAAGTCACTGAACCAGGCATTATTACTTGTAGTGGTTTCCTTTCTGTTTGTTCAACTAAACTGAAGAACGAATATCAGAGTTATCTGCTACCCACTACACTACTCAAGATGATGTTATGTACTATTAATAAACAAAGTTGAAATAATGTGCCTGCAAATTAAGTGTTACTGTAATTACTTAAACACTTATTTGAAAAAGAATGGCAACAAGGGATGGGAGAGGGTGGTTTCATAATTCCCATCCAGTAGTATTCAAGAGTGTAATTTTGCTTTCATGTAATACAGTTTATCAGTTTCAAAACCCAATTAAAATAAGTTGGCTTAATCCTTAATTATAGAATTACTCATCTGGAACAACAACACAAAGGATTGAACATTTCTCTTTTATATTATGTTGTATATTCGTGTTAGAGCCCTAGACTTTTTTTTTTATAATATACATATCGGATTAGATAAACAGAATCTTGTTTTGAAATACAACATTAATTACACAGAACATAAAACAGATTCCCAGAGAATGGCTTCGTCACATCGGGACATCATCGCTGTTGAGACCACATGATGGACTGAAGACTAGATGCTTTGCATAGGGATTGGCTGTGAGTCTTTCACTCCACACTGCATACCCCTACTCTAATTCCCCACCAACACTCAACAATGAAACCATCATATATAGTTGTGATAACAATGCAGATAAAAAATCTCACTCAAAAACAATATCATAAAATAAAAACTAATAAAAAAACATTAAAACCCTTTAAAAAAAAAAAAAAAAAATCCCATCCATATACACATCGGTTGTCATTCATGAATTCACTGCATCTCCAATACAAATGATGTATACTAACACCATGGACATATAACGTGACCGATCATTTTTAATAGAATCTCAACTGGTGGCCATAATAACTACTGTTTATTTCAACTTTCCAAACTACTCTACATGATTTCTTCTATCACAAAAGGTGTAATCAGTGCATTTGTCTTATCTGATGGCAGAAACTGCTAAACTTTGATCTGCTCTGGCTCAAAAATTTTTTCTTGGCTCAATCAGATGCATTCATTCGATGTCTTTGTTGTTCTCCAAGCTCTAATAACCACCCTGAATCTTTTTTTCATTATTTATCTTTTAAATCTTGCTTTTCTATAGTCCAAATATTGAGGTCTTCTTCTTTGGATATATCAAAATTCACAATTGAGTCTGGCTTCTCTTCAACTGCTGTTCAAGCTGAAAAAAAAAAAAAGGAAAAAAAAAGAGGCAAGGTATTTGCCATCAGCAATCATCTTTCACATATCCAATCTTCTGCTACAGCTGATCTTTTCTTAAACCAATTCTGATAAAACCTACTGTAGATGTTACTTCACCTCTTGATGAACTGACATCTACCATTCCAAGTCTTCTTTTCTAGAGAATGCTTTACACCCAGCCACTCTCAATCTTACATCCTTCAGCATTACAATAGTACCAAATGATACAACTTTCATGATTTCTACTTCTTTCTTTGGGTTGTTTGGAATTACAGCTGAAGAAATTAAGGTTGTGAGGGGGCAGTGCACTATGTCTGTTAAGTAGGATGAAAAACCAGAATTTCTGAAAGGAAAAACAATACCACATACCTCTTCCTTTGGCTTATTCCTGTTTCACTCTTTTACTCTAACTGAAAAAATTCTATGGAACAAATGAACGATGGGTAATCTGGTTAAGTGATGAAACATTGCAAACCTTTTCCACTTATGCTTCTTCTTTAAGCATTTTTATGGGTACTGTGCACTGAAGTGGCCACAATCATTCTTACTCTTTTCCTTAGGCCTCTGCCTGTGTAACTCTTCTACTCAATATTCATTCACCAAATTCAAACATACTAGACCAACTTGTCCTCTTCTTCAATTCTGGGTGCACCCTCACTTTGGAACAGTCTGCTGCAGACTGTTTTTCCTAAAGACTACAACTCCAGTTGTTCAAAAATGATAAGTTTCTTCTTTCTTCTTCTTAACTACCTGCCAACATAGCACTGCTGTGCCACAGGTTTTTCAGTTTCACATGAGCGTGTGATATATATGTGTATATATATATATATATATATATATATATATATATATATATTTACACACACACACACACACACGCGCACGCACACACACACACACACACACACACACACAGATATAAAACCCTCATGTTTCAAGTTTTATATATTCCTTCTAACATTTTCAATGAGTCTACATAAATAATAATTTCTGCATCCTTCCCTAGAAGATAAGCTTCAAATAAATCTATTTGTAGACCACTCACCTGTAAGAAAATAAAAACCATGTAGGGCATAAACAAAATCTGCAATGAAATCACACATGATTTAAAGTAATGAGAATAACTTAGTTCACACGTCTCACAGATGGTAAGCTCTAGTGAAGGGTTAAAGAATTTACATTATAAACATAGTATTTAAGATGAAAATTAAGATTTATGTTACTCTCAAGTGAGTACTCCTCCCCAAAGCAGAATCAACTGGGTTATTGAGGTATTTTTATACAGGGATCAACATTTTCGAACTATAAAAACAAAGCTTTACATATTTAAAAACTTGAAGTTACACATGGTACTTTTGATAGGAAATGACATCTTCAGTTATGTAATTAAATTTTCAAAACACAAATCTTATATTTAACATGCATACAATTCAAAAGGAGAAAAAGAGCAACAGATGGAAACCCTGTCCAGTTTATAAATTTCCTTTGTTTATTTTGTTTCATTCTTAAAATATGTTTATCATTCTTTTATAATGGTAGAACAATAACTATATAATACTCTTATTGATAACTGAGCTCTGATATTCAAAGCGAAATATTTGTCATATCCATTAAAATAATCACTGAATAAACATGCAATATTTTTATAAGTATAATATAATATTATGACTTCATATCTGAACAAGTTACACACTCATTAGGATTTAGCATATAAAATTTTTAAATATAAATAATCTTGCTTTTAAGTATTCTAATTCTGTCATTAATTAATATGTATTTTATTTTAACATATAATATTCTGAATCATTTTATATGTAACTAATTTTCCTTTCTTAGTTTAAGAAATAATTATTATAATACACAATAACAACACACAAATATGTAGAACCAATATCTTTTATTCACTCTGGCAGGAGATGTGATTATTTCACAATACTACAAAAATAGACCTACACTAAACACAAAAAATACTCCTGTTTTTGATAAGCTACTTCTTAACTGCTTTACATCGAAAAAAACATTTTTGCTGTCATCAGAAAAGAATGAGTAACAGTTAAAACTACTTTTTTTTTTTTTGAATTTAAGTAATGCTTCAAAACAAAAGATGGAATGATACAAACAACCATAATTGTGTATTTTTTTTTCAGAGATTTTGATGGAAGCACAAATTTCAGATTGCAGTAAAACAAGTGACTAGGCAAGTTAAGTGCAGAATTTATCTCTCTCTCTTTCACACAGACTTGACAAGCCACAATAATAACTAAGAGGAGTTTTCCATATGCTGTCCAATGTAATATTATAGAATGATCATTTCTAGTTTTATTTTGTTTACAGTTAATATAAGAATTAACGTATATAACAGTGACAGAGAAATGTTTTGCAGGACTAACTCCAAAATATTTCTGCATTTGAATGTTTATGCATGTTGGAAAATAATGTGATTTAAAAAAAAAAAACATTCCATGGTCACAGAAATTGTTATAATTTGGTATTTAGTTGAATTTAGTTACCAAAGCACTGGATATTTTATGTTGACAGATAATCAAAAACATCAAAAGGTAAACAGTTTACGTTTGTGAGATAAATTCTTATGTGAATAATGAATAAGGGAATAAAACAGATTAAAAGGCACTCCATTTTGCCTTTAGTGAATATGACCATTGTACTGCATCTTTAACCTTTAATGGAAACATCATCAAGAAAATCTTGAATGAAACAATGACCTAATATCTATATAGTACTATGCGCATTTTAAAGATATTTGAAATGTGCACAGAACTGAAACATTTGAAATATATTTTACTTATCGCTTCTCCAAGTTTTCTAATTCAAAATTTTAATACATCTTTTTATAAGTTAATGGCACTGATTAGATAAATGTAGCTTTTTTTTTTTCTCTTTCTCTCTCTCTTATTAATCTTATTTCAATAAATATAAATCATTTTCTTGTGTTAGGAAACATGTTCCTTATTTAATTTTAAAAAAAAACAAACTCTTCATAATAGTAACTTTTTCTTCTTTTTTGTGTTAACATTAAAAGTGAACAATAGTAATAATATTTTGGATCTTAAAGCTGGGACCTATCAAAAATTTTTAAATCAGAAAAACAACAGGTTAATAAAAAAACAAGAAAATCTTACATTTCAAAAACAGTCCATATCATTCCTCCTTTACTGTCTCTTCATAAGATAATAGTATCAGTTAGATGAATGCAGATAATCTGCTCCCCCCTCTCAAAAAAAATAAAAAATAAAAATAAAAAATTAAAATAAAACTACAGTTTAAAAATGTAATTTTTGAATTCAAATGATACAGCTAAAACTATTATTTTGGGTATGATTTTAAAGTATGAGAAATTTTATGCTCCAAAATATATTCATTTTCATAGTTGGCATAATAATACTTTTAAAATCTTTAATACCAACAAATCAAATTTCAGCAGAAAAGAATAAAGCTATTTTTGATGAGTTTCTGTAAAATCAATGCTTACCCCAATAAAAACTGTTCAGATTTAAATTTAAAAAAAATTTTAAAAATTCTAGCTGAACTAAATTTTCAGTCATAATAATTAAAGGGTTAAAAATGTGTGTTATCTATACATTTATTAATGTACTGATTAATAATCCCAATAATCACTCAGCAATGTTTTATTGAGTGTACTACAAAAATATATACTGAACAAATGATTTACATATATGATATACGTTTTTCTTTTTTTTTGCATGTACTATGTATATCATTAATCACATTAAAGTTGCTTTTATATTTAAAGGAAATTTTAATAAGCTTACAGGGAAAACAGAAACAAAAATTATAAGTCAAAAGCTTAACAAACTGTGGAAGATTTATTATCTATCTATCTATATTTGGCACCCTTATTGTAAGTCAAATGTGCTACAGGAAAATCAATTTCATAATAAACTTATGTATCACGGTACATAGTGGAAGTTTGTTTATACAAATAAATATAATCCATAAGCCACTTAAAAAATCCACCCTGCTTTACTCCACATAATTCATGTTTATGAATGAATATTTTTATGCAATTTAAATTAGTAGACAATTTAATTCTAAAATACAGAAGGTAATTGTTTGCTGCCTTCCTATATCCATCTTAAATAAATTTTTATTTGCTGTTCTTATTTTTCAGTAGCTGATACAGCATTCCTCTTTCCATTGCTTCTGAAAGAAAAATTAAATTTATTGCTGTATTCACAATGAATCATTTCCAAGATATTTATTTTCAGAGCACACAGAGTGAGAAAATAACAATGTAATAAGAATAATACAGGCTAAATGCTAAATGGTACAGCTGAGTAAAGTCTATTGCCTGTTTACTGTAAAGGATGTCAGCTTCAATTTCATGTAAGGCATGAATGTTTGCTTGCCCTGTGCCTAACAACTCAGTTTTATTAAGTAATAATAATAAAATAAGTTCACGGTGCTGTCATAATAAAAGCACCTAACATTTTATAAACATACATATTTCATTTACTCTTCAAATTGCATGAATGGCAAGAAAACAGATTTTATGGTGGCTATTAAAATATAAACAATGATCTCAAAATGGATGTAAAGTTTTTTCAGTTTATTTTTTTTTCACTAACTACTCTGTCTGGTTAGCATATCTACTCTCCAACTAACACTGCACTACATAAAAAATAAATGAAAAAATGCAACAAAATTTATATAAAGCCCAACCAAAGTACAATGTACTATAGGTTTATAGAAGCTTCTCATGAGTGGAAGCCAGATAAAAAAAAATAATCATCATCACTGATATAACTGAGTTTGTATAATGACAATTTCTCAAAGGCAATAATTGTACATGGAAATAACAAAGGTAGACAAATTTGTTGCTTTGACATTTCCAAGCATTTGATGGTGTGTCTGTGTGTAGTATAAAGGCCTACTCAGCAAATTACTATGTTACACCCTTTGCAAACTTGGCAGTTTTTCTCTCTAGATGTTTATGCTGTTATGGTGGATAGTTCTGCATTTCAAATTTCTCTACTCAAGAGCTCCTATACATTATTTATCGGTCTTCTACCAGGAGACTGAAGTCCGTCTATGATAGCAAGAACTTCATGAATTGCCAAAATTCCCACTTTTTTTGATGGACAATGACACTGAGTAATAAACCACTATGACTAAACTGATACAAATGAGATTCACCACATACAGGCTGGATTATGAATATTCATATATAGCATTCTTCCTCTCTGTTTTGGTACATCCTTAATATTTAAAAAAAATTTCTTTTATTTTATTTTAACACATATTTATACACAAACACATTTTACTAGTATGTTCAAGTAGTGCTGAATTACATAATCATTTTGCAGAAATTCTTAATTAACTTGTCCTAAAGTCGCAACTAATTTTTATTAATTAAATCTTTATGTAAGAAACACAAGAACTTTGTTGCAAAGTGCAACAATATCCTTCTCCTCTATCTCCCATATAACTAACTTATAAAATTCAATTACATCCATCAATCTTGTACAAACAGAATCAGATGTTCCTTCTAGGGCTGACTTTTAACTTCTTGCCTCTCTTGGCACAAAACTTGGTTTTTTGGAAGCTGAAAATCTGTTAACTGTTATGCATTGTTAATAGTTGTATCTCAAGTCTATCCAACCTTGGAATACAGCTTATACATTTGCAATGGAGCACCTAAAATCTCCCTAAGATCACTTAATGTTATCTAGAAGTGGACATTCCAATTAATTGATGATCCATCTCTTGCAGATTCACTCATAGAACCATTTGTGCTTGTCTGTTCTCACCAGAAGTGAGGTCAGGAAAGATTAAAGAGTTAACTAAGCAGCAAGGCTATAGCTTGCTTATGTCTATTGTGATATAGCTTGGTGTTTTTAGTTCATATATGTATTCCTGATGATGACCTTGATATAAAGGTTGAAACATCAAAGGTTATTTTTCTTCTACGTGTGTTGAGGCTTAAGTGTGCTGTGAAGAATTCATGTTAGAGGTTTAATGGAATATTAACAGCACTGAGAAAGGATTAAAACTAATTTTAATACTTCCAATATTTTGTCTCCATCACAGAGACATCTTCGGGGATTACAAAAACTTTTTGTAACAACAAAAAGCTTCCTCCTCTTTCAGTACCTGGTGTATATAGTGTAGACAAGTTCCTGTAACCTTGTCTACTTCGGACAAACAGGCAGGTCAGCATCCATCCAGTTAAAAGAACACAGTTCTTACATCCGCAAACACGATTATGGTCAGGCTGGCCTTGCAGACCATGTTTTGGATACATCCCACAGGATCTCCTGGAAAAAAACTACCATGCTCCACCATAGTCAATTCAAAAAAGAAAGACTATTCTTTGAATCTGCATCTGCACTCAAGAATCAACCTAATTTAAACAAATACGGTTGCATTAAACATCCCAAAATGTGGGAAACTTTAATTATCAGAGATCCCTCTTTACATCCCAGGCCACCCGCAAATGCCCATAGAGGGCGCACCACCTAGATAGGACTTTAGTTTCACTTTGTATTGTATTTGTGTGTGTGTTGTTACAAAAAGTTTTTGTAATCCCCGAAGATGTCTCTGTGACAAAGACGAAATATTGGAAGTATTAAAATTAGTTTTAATCCTTTCTCAGTGCTGTTAATATTCCATTAAACCTCTAACACATAGTTTCTCACACTGTGGTACATGTACCAGTAATGATACATTACGTTATTTTTGGTGGTACAATTTTTACATAAAATATTTAAATAAATGTATTATGTATTACATTATATAATAATGTAAAAGTTTCATTTACGAATATAAATTTAAAATGTTTTATCCTTTGATTATAAACACTCCATTTGAGATGTACTGATTTTTAATCGGGAAATGCTTTTATGGTGGTACATATATTTTTTGATTCTTATTTATGTGGTACAAAATTTAAAAAGTTTGAGAACCCCTGCTCTAACATGAGTTATTTTTCTTAGTTTTAAGTAAAGTAATTGCTCTAAAATGTGTGTTTATGTGTCTATAATTTCTACAAAATGAATTCCTACTACCATGTAACCCTGAGAGAAAAGAAGTATTAAACTTTAGAATGGAAAAGAATACCAAGTTTTTTAGATGCTGAAGATACTATGGACATGTGTTTATGCCTGGGCATGATATATGTGAAAGTCAGTCCAAGATGAGATAACTGATATTGTTTGATGAGCAGTATGTTATCAAAAGTGAATAGAGTGAAGCATGGTCTTCCTTCTGGAAAGTAAGACAGGGTTCTGTTTTGGAAACATCAAAATTCTCTAAATTATCTTTATCCTATTTCAGAATGTCAAAAAGATAAATGTTTAAAGACATTAGCTATAGAAGATTTTGAAGCTTGAGTTAGCTGATCACTACAAGCCTTTGTAAATGAAGAGGAGGAATAGGGTTACTATCATCAGTAAAACTTCAAATAGCATTGGATGTTAGTGAGATGTATAGGATCATTGATGTATAGGATAGTGTGTGCGCGAAAGTTCAAAGCCTTGGGATATTTTAGCATTGATAGAAAAATCATGAGAGGGAGCCATCAACCATGGCATGTAATGAATGACCAGAGAAGGAACTTGGTAATCCATTCATAGAGAGTAGGAAGAAGACTATAAGATGATAGCTTAGTAAAAAGGCCATGATGCCAGACTTGGTCATATGCCTTGGAAATATCAAGAACAACCATAAACATTTCTCCAGATCTTTTCATGTGTCCAATGATGGGAGATTAGTGAAGAGGTCTTCTGTGGAATGAAAATAGCAGAATCCACAATGATTACTAATGGATTAGTGGGTCTGTAAATAGTGAAGCTTTCTGTTGATGACCTTATCACTTTTGAGAGTGCCTCTGGTTAAGTCACATTTAATGTTGAATTTGAAGGTATTCAGAGATGATTTACTAAATGGATGGAGAGATTGCATCATGATAGTTGTGAGAATTTATCTCAGGGTTACATGGCAGTAAGAATTGATTGCGTAGAAATTGAGACAAACACACATTTTAGAGCAATTACTTTACTTAAAACTAAGAAAAATAACCCTTGATGTTTCAACCTTTATATCAAGGTCATCATCAGGAATACATACATATGAACTAAAAACACCAAGCTACATCACAATACACATAAGTAAGCTATAGCCTTACTGCTCTGTTAACTCTTTAAACTTTCCTGACCTCACTTCTGGTGAGAACAGACAAGCACAAATGGTTCTATGAGTGAATCTGCAAGAGATGAATCATCAATTAATTGGAATGCCCTCTTCTGGATAACATTAAGCTATCCTAGGGAGGTTTTAGGTACTCCATCCCAAATGTGTAAGCTGTATTCCAAGGATGGATAGATTTGAGATACAACTATTAACAATGCATAACAGTGTTAGCAGATGTACAGATGAGTAGTATCTTGAGTGGAAAACTATCAAGTTTTTTGGATGCTGAAAAATCTACAGCTGAGATGTGTTTGTGCCAAGAGAGGCAAGATGTGAAAAGTCAGCCCTAGAAGGAACATCTGATTCTGTTTCAAGATCTGAGTATTATAAACAGTAATGGAAAGTGATGCATGGTCTTTCTAGTAAGAGATGTGACAAGGACTTAATTTTAGTAGTATTCACAATATTATCCCCATTCCACTGAAGGACAGCAAGAAGATGTAGATCAAAGTTTAAGGCTTTGGGTTATGGAAGAACTAGAAGATTCTAATGATTGTGCTACAGAGAATGGATGAGAGTACAGAGCTCTGGGGAACTCAAGAACTGGTAATGAAATCTGAGGAGAGGAACCCATCAACTACAACTCTGAATCAAAAAATTAGAATAATCAAAGAAAATGTGTTGAATGATTTGCAATTCTGATATATTGCATAGAAAATAATTATTACGAAATATGAATTAGCATCATCTAAGTCTACATACTTTGTAGATTATATAACCATTTAAACACACAAAAATGTAATTATAAGAAAATTTTTATTTGAAAACATTCACAAAATTAGAATAATGTGAAAATAAATGCACAAAAATTACAGTCAAAGGGAAACAACATAATTAGTACTTTGTTGCATCCCCCTTAGCTTTTATGACCATTTGTAAACAGTTGGGCATATTATTTACTATCGACTCACAGTCCTTTTTTATCAAAACATACCCATATGGCCTGCAGACTAGAAACAAGTTCATTTTTGTCTCTTGGGGCAATTTCTTGAAGTTGTTTTTTCATAATTCTCCACAAAGGGGTTTAAATCTGGTTAGTTTGCTGGTCAAGGAATTACACTGATTTGTCTTTCTTTGAGCAATCTAGTAGTGGTCTTGGAAGTGTGACAAAAAGCTGAATCTTGCTGAAAAAAGGAAATCACCATCACATAAATCTTCCAATGCCAGTAACATAAAGTGCTCGAGAATTTCTTGGTACACTTTGGAATTGACTCTTTCTTATACAATACACAGCCTACCTGGACCCTTTGCAGTCATACAAGCCCATACCATGACAGAGGCTGCAAATTTCACAGAATGTTTCATGCATTCTTTATCAAATGCATCTTGCTTAAGACACTAAACATGTATCCCTTGATCAACAACAGTCTGTGCTTACACCATTGCACTTTAGCTGCGTTTTGCCTGGAAGTCATACATGGCTTTGTCTTAGGCACTTGTGATTTAAAACCCAATACGTGAAGTCATCTCAACATCATAGATTTAGACACATTCACACCTAATTCTTTTCATCTCCTGTGAAAATATCTTACACTTTGGAAGCAGTTTTTCTTCACGATATTCTTCACTCTTCTCTCATCTCTTGATGTACTTATTACCTTTTGACTGCTACTGTAGTGATTATTTTGAAAACTCTCATGATTAGAATACTGTCTCAACACCCTACTCAAGCTTGCTTGAGAACATTTTAATTCCTTAGCTATAAACTGATGAGTTTGGCTTTCTTTGTGTAGAGACACCATACGAAACTTCTTTTAGCTTCCAATATGTCACTTGTTTGACCTATATTTAGCAAATGACTAACTGAAATCCACATGCAAGCAATTCCTCACACGAGTCAGTCCCACAGCTACTGAAATATAAGCTATTTTTATGCTCCCCTGAAAACCAATCAGAAATATTTTGAACCATGTCAAAAATTATTCTAATTTTGTGAATATTTTCAAATAACAGTTTTCTTATAATTTATATTGCATTTTTATGCCTTTACATGGTAATATAATCTGCAAAGTACATAGATTTAGATTATGCTAATTCATATTTGTTAATAATTATTTTCTATGCAATAAATTAGTAGAATTGCAAATGATTGAACATATTTTCTTTGATTATTCTAATTTTTTGATTTGGAGGTGTATGAAATAACAAATGATCAGAAAGAAGCTGGTGACCTAATTGCCAAGAGTAGAAGGCAGACCATAAGATGATAGTTTGCCGAGTGGATCTCTGCACCAGACCTCATCAAATGACCCCCACCAAAAAAAGGTAAGAGCAACTACACGAGTTTCTCCAAACTTTCCAGGGCTTGAAAACAAAGGTGAGTGGTAATGGCTACATCACTGTGGATCAAAAATGGCAAAACTCTTATTGCTGGTCACTAATTAGATGGCAGGCCTCCAGTAACCCTTATGTTTGAGTGATGTTTGTTGGTGATCATGATTCTTGACAGCACTGAAGTAAGATTTGAAGGCTTGATTTTTGGCATCTAGCTCTTTCAAAATGAGATTTAAATTTGTTGGTTTTATGGCTATTGGCCAGGGCATCTGCTCAGGGGCTCACATTGGTGAATACGGGCATGGCAAACCCGAGATACCCAAGCTAGACCTGAACTTACTTCATGCAATATATACTTGGTATATCATATCTGGAGACTGGTCTTCTACTCTTCTTTCCCTCTACTCTCTCTCTCACTTCTTACTCCTTCTCCCCCAGTGCTATTAGAGCAACTTGAGGGCGAGAGGGTGACTCTTTCCTCTCAAACCATAGTTTCCACTATCTACTAAAAAAAGTGGCTGAATTCAGGTCAATGAGTGGTGGTTGACACGACGAAAACTTAACCATTGAAACCAAATGAACTCTAACCAACCTAAAGATACATGCCGGCTCGCCTGGTCAAACAAGGGTCATGCCCATTATTAGGGAACCAAGATAGTGAAGCCGAAAAATATGCTACTGGAACAAAACATCACCTAATAGACAGGAAAAACATAACAAGCATAGGAACATGGAATGTAAGAACTCTTCACCAGGAAGGAGCATTGGAAATACTACTGCATGAATTAGACAACTACTGATGGGAAGTGATTGGACTCTGCGAAACCAGATGGACTGGAAAAGGAGAATTCCACCATGGACAGTACAAAATCTTAACTTCAGGCAGGGAGGACAACAAACACCAAGAAGGAGCAGTACTTATATTAAAACCAAAGGCTCAAAACTCTCTATTGTCCTACAATCCTATCTTACCTAGGATAATTAAAGCAAGATTTAAAACATCAATCAAATCACTAACTATTATTCAAGTATACTCACCAACTTCGACATCATCAGAAGAAGACATTGAGGAGTTCTATATAGATTTGCAAAAAGCAGTACAACAGACATCAAGTCAAGATCTCCTAATTGTAATAGGGGACTTAAAGCAAAAGTAGGCAAAGACTGGGATACCTGGCCAAGAGTAATCGGAAAGTTTGGGTATGGAGAAAGCAATGAACGTGGCGAAAGACTGCTAAACTTCTGCTCAAATAATAGACTACCAATAACCAACACTCTCTTTAAACATCCAAAACCCCAAAGAAAATGGACATGGATATCACCAGACAGACAAACCAAGAATATGATAGACTATATTATTGTAAACCAAAGATGGAAATCAAGTATCCTAAACTGCAGATCCTTCTCTGCAGATTGTGGATCAGACCATAAGCTAGTATTAGCAAACCTAAGAATAAAGTTAAAATCTGAAAGCACTTTTAGAATCAAAAGGAGACTCAATGTAAAAAAACTACAAGACAACAATATTCTAAGAAAACATCAACTAGAACCTAAACTAAAAACCTGAAGGAACTACTAAAACAGAATATAAACATCGAAGAACATTGGTGCAAATTAAAGGAAATAATATTAAATTTGGCAGAAAAAACAATAGGTTACACAGAAAGAGAAAGTAAAAAGGATTGGATCTCGAATGAAGTAAAAAGGTTAAGCGATCAACGGAAAAGCATGAACTATAACAGAAATGAATATAATAGATTAACCAGAGAAATTAGAAAACTAGTTAAAAGAGACAAGAATAACTGGTTAGAAGAAAAATGCAAAATGGCAGAAAAGCTATAAAAAAAAATAACCTTCATGGATTATATAAACAAAGAGACCAAATTAGTAAAGACACAGACAACAAAAATTATAATGATCAAACACAAAGAGGGACAACTAACTGAGAATAAAACAAAAAGAATGGCCAGATGGGAAGAATACTTCAAAGATTTATATAATAAAAACAGCTACCAGGATATTACGATTACAGCCACTGAAATGGAAGAGGAAACAAATATCTTTACCAAAGAAATAATAGCACACAGCATACAAAAACTCAAAACTAGGAAAGAACCTGGCATGATCAAATACATGCAGAATTCTTAAAGCTGGAAAGGAATAACTTTTAGAACTATTAAAAACATTATTTGAAAGGATCTATAAAAATGAAGCAGTGCCTACTGATTGGACCAAATCAGTCATAACTCCTATATACAAAAAAGGAGATAAAACAGAATGCAATAATTACAGAGGCATTAGTCTCCTCAGTATTCCAAGTAAGGTTTTTACGAAAGTACTCCAAAAACAAATTAAGCCATATACAGAACCGGCACTAGGAGAAGAACAAGCTGGTTTCAGACCAGGGCGAAGCACAATTGATCAACTACTCACCTTAAGACAGCTAATAGAAAAGAGTACAACCAAAGTTGCTACATAAATTTCATACTTTCATCAGGCATTTGATTCAATCTGTAGAAGAGAACTATGGAAAACCATGGAAGAATTTGGAATTCCCAACAAAACCATAAGAATAATAAAGAATCTGTATGAGAAATCTGAAAGTGCAGTACGAATGGAAGACACCTTAACCAACCAATCTTACATTGGAAGAAGCAACCAATAAGGCATTAAGCAATGAAGACTCCGGAATCAAAATATATGGGGAAAATGTGACAAATTTAAAATTTGCAGACATTGCATTACTTGCAAGCACAGAAGAAAATCTACAGCAAATTTCTGATAAAGGGGAGTGTATAAAATCTGGATTAAACATAAATATAGACAAAACAAAAATTATACAAATAGGAAAAAGAAGCACCAATCCGAAAATTGAAATTGATAGTAAGAATCTAGAGTAGGTAGAAAACTTCACCTATCTTGGAGGAGTTATTGAGTACAATGGTGAAATTATAAAAGATATAAACAGATGAATTAGTCAAGCATCTTAAACTTTTGAACGATTTAATAAAATATGGAAGTCAAGAGACATCAAACAAGTAACAAAAGTAAGAATCTATGAAGCAATGGTCCTCCCAATACTCCTCTATGGAAGTGAATGCTGGAATCTCAAGCAGGCTGAAGAGAAAAAATTATTAGTTACTGAAATGGGTTGTCTAAGAAGATTACTTGGAGTATCTCTGCTGGATCAACTAAGAAACGAAGACATAAGGAAATGATTAAAACAAGAAATAACAATAATAGACAAAATCCAAGAAAGAAGACTACAATGGTTTGGCCATGTGACCAGAATGGGAACAAAAAGACTACCATCTAAAGCCCTGAATACAACATTGGAAGGTAAAAGATCCAAAGGACGTCCCAGAATTAGATGGATAGACAAAATAAAAGAGGACCTGAAAACCAAATCACAACAAGCGACACCAAACTGGACAGAATTGTTCGGACAGAACTATTCTGTCCAGAATTGTTTGGACAGAACTATTCTGTCCAGAATAGTTCGGTCATAAACGTGTGGACAGACTTATGTGTTCGTCGAACATGTTGTTTATTATTTTAACGGTATAATAGAACACAGAAACTAAGTAAATAATTAATTTATTAACTTGATGCTGATATTTCGCTGGTGTTATAACCAGCATCTTCAGAGCACAAAACACTGTTTGTCACAATACGCGAGACTAAAACAACATGGTGTACTTAAACAAAATTGTAGCAGCAACACAAAGACTAGAGTCCTGATTTTGGCACCCTCTATCTGAAAAAAAAAAAAAAGCTATCATATATTACTAGAGTCCTAGAAAAGTGCTAGTTTTTTCTTAATATGACTGTCTCCCAGATCTTCGGCAAGTTAATACAGCCATATTTGTTGAGATTTGGAGTGTGTTTTAGGGCTTCTGTCGCCTCTAAGAACAGTCTCTCTGATTTATACGAGTTTCTGTGTAGTACTTTTGTGTTTTTCCAGTTGATCCTGTGTGCAGGGGTATCCAGAGCATGGTCTGCTAGGCCCGACTTCCCATAATGATAATTCCGGACGCATCTTTTATGTTCGCTGATGCGGATGTTCACAGTTCTTCCTGTTTGACCGTAGTAGGGCTTGATTGCATGAGCAGGGTACTTGGTAGACTCCTGGATGTGATAAAGGAGGAATGGTGTCCTTGGGTGAGCGGATGAGGGTGGCTAATTTGCTACATGGTCTGAATGTAGTGCATAGTTTATGTTTATTGAGAATTCTTGAGATCTTTTCGGATGTGCCTTTAATGTAAGGGCTGGTGACTGTTTTGTTGTAGTTCTCTGTGGTGGATGGTGGGAGGGGTTTCTTAGGAGTGTTTAGTATTTTGTTTATTTTATGTGTATTTTAGCTGTTGGCCAAGAAGGTGTGGCGTAAGTGAGTCAGTTCAGCAGTAAGAGCCTTGTCATTGGAGCAGATTGCTCTCGCTCTATGGGTTAGGGTTTTTAATATGCCATATCGTTGAGAAGGATGATGGCGTGATTGTTTGTGTAAGTATCTGCCTGTATGTGTGGGTTTTCTAAAAACTGAAAATGATAAGGAACCATCTGGGAGACGTGTGATGAGTGTATCCAGGAAGGGCAGAGAGTTGTTGGCTTCCAGTTCCATAGTAAAGTGGATTTTTGGATGTTGGCTATTTAAATGTGCTAAGAATGTTTTCAATGTCTAAGGGCCATGTGGCCAAATAGCAAGCACATCATCAACATAGCATAGCCAAAGTGTTGGTTTGAGAGTGGCTGTATTGACTGCTTGTTTTTCCAGGTGTTCTATGTAAAAGTTGGCTGGGGGGAAGGGGGGGAGCCCATGGCTGTCCCATCAATTTGTTTGTGTATTTTTCCTTTCCATGTGAAATATCCTGCATGTACTGTGAATTTGAATAGTTCAAATATATCAGGGGGGAAGTGTGACTTCAGTAGATTGAGGGTTTCTATTAGTGGTACATTTGTGAATAGTGAAGTGATGTCAAAGCTTACTATTAAGTCTGAGCTTTTTAGGGTAAGGTGTTGTAAGATGCTTTTTAGGTGTGCTGAATTTTTGACAAAGGAGGGAGAATTGTTAGTGAGAGTGGCTAGTAGCTTCGCTAAATGTCTAGCCAGTTTGTATGTGGGACTATTTATACTGTCAACAATTGGGCATAGGGGTGTGCCTGTTTTGTGAATTTTTGGATGCTCCATAGATCCTCGGTGTTTTAACATGGAAGGGTTTGAGTTTGTTAACTGTGTCTTTGGGCCAGGAAGTGACTTTTTTCAATAATTTTCGTGCCTTATTCTTTTGTGTGTTGGTGGGATTGCGATCTATAATTTTGTATGTTGACTGATCTTGTAATAGTGTGTGCATTTTGTTTTCATATTCAGTTGTGTCCATCACCACGGTTGCATTTCCTTTGTCTGCTTTTGTTATGGTAATCTGGCTGTTGTTGTGTAGCTCTTTTATAGCAATGAATTCCTTATGTGGGATATTATTTTTGGGAGGCTTGGACTTGATTAGGATGTTGGTCACATCTAAACGTATGTTGTTAGCTATTGTTGGAGGCAGGTCGTATATTCCTCGTTCGATGGACGCCATTATTTCGGCTTTTGGAACTTGCTTGGGAGTTATGGCAAAGTTGTGCCCTCGACTTAAAGCAGTCGTGGCTTCTTTGCTTAAGGTGAGTGACGATAGATTCACGACGACGAGGTCTTGTTGTAATTGCGGTCGTTGTATGCTGAAATATCAGCATCAAGTTAATAAATTAATTATTTACTTAGTTTCTGTGTTCTATTATACCGTTAAAATAATAAACAATAAGTTCTGTCATAAATTAAACTCTGACAGAAGTGGGAAGAGTTCATTCAGCCTCATCATCATCCACATAGATGATGGAAGAGAGAAGAAGAAGAATGGCTATTGCAGAGTACAGTGTAGTATGCATGTGATGCTGGAGATTTTGACTTGAGCCACTTGTGATGTAGTGAATTTTTTTTTTTTTTACTTGACCTCTTTGGCACATTTATTGGAGAACCAATACTTGGATAGCAGTCAGAAATTAGCAGAAAGGGAATGAAGGCCTTCAATGTTGTAAGAATTATTTCTGTTATTCAATTATTCTTCTACCACACAAAAGGACACAAACCTGCAAACAGGCAGGTGAATGTTATTTTACAGTAAAAGGAAACTTGGATGAGGTTACAGTCTGAGTTACTAAGTAGTAAGATTTGAAGGCTTGATTAACCAGTTCTCCTTCTGCAGACAAAGTGCCTATGGACCGGTTAAGAAGAGGTGAAGGTGTCAGCATGGCGGTGAGGATTACCTGATAGTCTAGTGTTTAGGTAGACTGTGTGTGAGGTCACTGCTAATGGCAAATACCCTGGCTTCCATAACAGCTTAAGCTTTAGAGATAGGTAGCCAAAGAAATATAAAGGTTATCAGAATCCAGATAGTAATGGACAGGAAATGAATGAATAAAGTTTAGTAAGGAGAATTTGAACCATAGCATATTAACTGGGAAGTAGGGAAAGAGAATGAAGGCAATTTTGTATCTAGAATAAGAACAAGATTAAGTAATCATAAATATATGTGTCAGCCAGAAGATGCAAATCAGTAATTGACTACATTATTGTAAATTTTAAATTAGCGGAGTTAATTTTAGATGTAAGAACGTATTGAGGTTTTGAATTAAACTCTGATCATTATATGGTATGAGTAAAATTCGGTTTAAATCAAACTGGCTAAAAATACATAAAATTTAAAATTCTTATCAACCGAGTTACAAATTTTTTCATTACAGGATCCCTGGGTTAGACAGCAATATAAAAAATGCACAAACTTCAAAATAGAAACCACTCATGAATCAAGTGACATAGAAGAGGAATGGGAAAATTTGAAACTAATTCTCACAAAAGCAGCAACAGAAAGCTTAGGAATGAAGGGCAAATGTGTTAGAAAAAGAGGACTATTAGACTGGAAAAAATATAAAATATAATAAAAACAAAAAAATGGCACTTACCAGAAATGGCTAAATTCTAAAACAACAGAAGTAGAAATAGAGTATAAAAGAACCAGTGCAATTGCAAAACAAGAAGTAAGGAAAAAACATAGAGAAAGCTGGAACAATTTTGTAACAGAACTAGAAAAGCATATATTTAAGCCACAAACCCAAACCTATAAAGTAATAAAATACACGAATAAAGAAATAAAAGAAAAGATGAAAATACAAACAATAGATTTCGAAAAAATGGGTGACCTATTTCCAAAATCTCTGGACAGATGAGAACATCATCATCAAATTCCTGCCATGTACCCTCAAGGGGGTGTACAAGATATAATAGTACTACATGAAAATTTCACATCATTACTAACTTCCTATTTACAATTTTCCTCCAAATCAGTCTGTTACTTGTCAAGACTCCAACATTATCAGAACTCATATTTCTATCTTCTAAGGCACTTTTTACTGTATCAATCCACCTATAGCAAAACAAGTGGTCCAGGCAACCAGGCAGAGAACACTTGTTTTGCTAATCTTTCCTCGCCCATACTGTTTAAGTGACCATGCTACCTGAGATTAGCTCAGCTAACACATTCCTGGATGCTGACAATGTCAAGTTCTTTCCTAATATCCTCATTTTTAATATGATATTGCCATTGATGCCATCTGTTCAGAGCTCTAATCTTTCTCAGGACTCTCATATCTGCAGTCTCTAGTCTTTGGTCAAGTGTTTAACTTCTGACCCAGCTCTCAGATCCATAAGTTAAAACTAGTTTGAACGCTGTCTTGAATACAGCTAATTTAGTGTTTTGACTAATTTCTCTCTTATTCCATATGAATTTATTCAGTTGACTTCCTACCATATCCGCTTTGTTGATTCTATTGTCTATTTCCATATTTAATAAATAGTCATTTTCTTATCAATCTCTGTTTGCATCAATACTGTTTAAATCCAACTCAACATGTGTGATGAACACATAAGCCTATTCAAGAATTTCAATATTTAATTTACCATCTTCACTAAAAATCATGCCTAAGTAGCTGAAAAGTTTTACTAGTTCCACAGGTTCTCCGTTCACAACACAGTTGACATTTTCAACGATTCTGCCTATTCACATTGTCTTTGTCTTTTTATTGCTGACCTTCATACCATATCTATTACAACAGTTATTCAATTTAGTCAGGGAATCTTGCAGACTTGTAGCAGATTTATTTAGAATTATAACATCGGCCGCATAGAGCAAAGAGCTGACATTAACATCTCCAATTTTGATATCATGTTTAATACCACTTTTCTTCATAATGTGATCAATATTGTCATCCATATGTGATCCATAGGGCAAAGTGGCAGCTGGAGCATATGCACAAATGTCTACCGAGTGTACCAGCCAATAAAAAAAAGTATGATAGGAAAAATAAAAGTATGATTGAACGTAAACAAAATGGAGCGAGTGCTGTATGGAGATTCATTAGTACAGGGTGTAATAGTAGAGAATTTGACAAAATCGTACCAACCTGGTGTGACCATTAAGGACAAGTGAGTCTATTAGGGAACAAAAGCAAAGGGTGAAAGAAATGATAGGGGCGGCAGGTACGAATGATTTAAAAGGAGATAAAATGGAAACGTTAGAGGACCCGAAGGAATTGTTTGAGGTAGCAAAAGAGAAGAGTGAGAGAGTTAGGATGATTAGTCTTTTGCCGCAGTATGACAGTGAAGAGTTTAGAAGGAGGGCCATAATTGCAAATGACTTTATGCAAGGGTTATGCAGGATGAGTGGTGCAGAATTTGTGGATGTGTGGAGTGAGTTCGATGGAGGAAAGGATCTATATAAGATGGATGGTTTGCATTTGAATGAATTCGGTGTAAGGAGACTTGAAAAAGTGTTGTTGAATGAAGTAGATGTGCAGAAGCAGGGAAACTAGATTTATTAAAGGGGGGGGGAGTAGATATGCAGACCTTAGGGAGACAGTTGAGTGTATTAATGAGTATAATATGCCCGAGCGAATAAGGAGGACAACAAATCAGAATGGAATAGTTAGTATAAGGCATCAAGGTAGGGATGGGGCTAACAGGGGTCTGCAATTCATGAATACTAATGTTAGGAATATAAGGAACAAGAAGGAAGAATTTTTGGCCTTGGTTGGCACTTCAAGACCACAGGTTATTGGCATTAGTGAAACATGGCTGACTGAAGATGATATAGCTAGTGGGATTGAATGTGAGTGGTATAGCGTGTTCAGGAATGACAGGGAGAATAAAATGGGGGGAGGAGTATTATTGATTATAACTGATGAGCTGCAGCCAGGGAGAATAGAAGTTGAATTGCAGGATAGAAAAAAGAGCACATTTGAGGCTATTTGGTGTGAGATTGAGGCTAGCAGAACAAAATATACAACTGGGTGCTGCTATAGACCAGGTGATGGAAAAGATGGTGGAGATAGCATGCATAAGCAAATAGAAGAAATTAGTGGAAGGAGGGTAATTATTATGGGAGATATCAACTATGGTGGCATTGATTGGAGGAAGGAGAGGACACATGGGAGGAAGGAAATGGATTTTATGTGGTTATTAAGGGATAACTATCTGCGACAGCATGTAATGGAAAATACTAGGGGTCAGAGAGTGCTTAACCTAGTAACTGCATCTGAGGATTTGACTGTAACGAATATGACCACATCGCCAACAATTGGTGTGAGTGATCACAGGGTCTTGTCTTCGGAGGTGGCTAAAGGTGTGGAATTTACAATTAAGACAGGGTACATGTGGAATTATTGGGCTGGTAAGTATGACAAGCTTAGGAGATTGATTGGTTCAGTGCCATGGCATGTACCACTGCAAGGGCTAGAAGTTGATAGTGCATGGGAGGCGGTTAAGAAGTGTTTGCATGAAGCAATGGCTGACTGTATACCTAGAGTCCGAATAATAAATCAAGTAAGGATTAAATGGATGAATAACACCATTAAGCTTGTGCTGCAAAAAAAAAAAAGAAAACTGTGGAGGGAATTTAAGGAGAAAGGCAACCTGCAGGCACATGAATGGTATAAAGCCCAGGCAGAAGGGTAACAAGTGTGGTAAGAAAAGTAAAAGCAGATTATGAAAGAACACTGGCCATGCAAGGTAAAGAAAATCCCAAACAGTTTTTTTGATATGTTGCAAGTAAAAGAAAAAATGTATACGGCGGATTGATTTTAAAGAATGCCGATGGTAGGGAGGTAACCAAATCAGTTGATATAGTAGAATTACTGAGTGAGCACTTCGCAAGAGTATATCATCCAGGTGATATTATTGCAGAAATGGAAGAACCAACAGCTTATACGGGAATTGTGTGAACAAAGCGGAGGTGAATAGTCTATTCCAAAACCTCAATGTCAATTCATCTGTGAGATTGGATGGTATACCAGTTATTGTCGTACGAGAAGCGGCTAAAGAATTGTCAGTGCCTTTGACCATTTTGTTTAATTTGAGTCTCGGGTCTGGGTTAATCCCAAGTGGGTAGAAAGAGGGGAAAATAGTTCTACTGCATAAAGGAGGTTCCAAGACTGCTGTTGAAAATTACTGACCTATCAACATATCAGGAGTCGTTGTCATGGTCTTGAAGAAAGTAATCAAGAGGAAAATACAGGAATGGATAGATGAAAATGGGATACTGTATGGGGGACAGCATGGTTTTGTGAAGGATAGATCATGCCTTACTAACTTGCTCACGTTTTATAACACAGTGATGGCTGAACTGGATAAGGCCTTTGACAGGATACCACATGGAATTCTAATCATTAAACTGCAGCATATGGGGGATATAAGGGTTTCTATAAGATTAATTCAGAAGATATTTTTGAGAATAGGACTGGTAGTTGGAGGACTAGAGGCCATCCATGGAAGCTTGGTAAGAGTGTGGTTAGCAAGGGTGTTAGAGCTAGGTTTGTCACTTGGAGAGTGGTAAATGAATGGAATAAGCTGCCAGAGTCTGTTGTTGGTGCCATGACTGTAAATGAGTTCAAGGTGAAGTATGATAGATACTGTGTGAATGTTGAATAGTTGTTCTTGCCTTGATGTTGGACCTCCCTCGATGAGTCTAAGGATTCCTTGGAGCTGCCTGTAATAATAATATAGATAATGAATAACAGAGGGAATAAAGCACATCCTTGTCTGACACCAGATTTGACATTAAACCTTCTTCCTGTACTTCCTCCAATTCCAACTGCTGACTTACAACTCAAATAAAGACCAAGTATTGATCGATATAATGCCCCATTGACACCATATAACTGCAGCGTATTGAATAGCTTCTCTCTTGGCACCTTGTCATATGCCTTTTCCAGATCTACAAAACTTAAATACAGATCTTTGTTATATTCCCATGCTTTCTCGACTATTTGTCGTAAAGTGAAGATCTGATCCTGACAGCCTCTATTTGGCCTGAATCAAGCTTGTTCTTCACCAAGCTTTTCTTCCACAATTCTTCTCAACCGTTTCTCAAGTATACTCGCATAAATCTTACCAGGAACACTCAGTAGGGAAATACCTCTGTAATTCTCACATTCAGTTTTATTTCCCTTTTTATATGTGGGAAATATGAGAGCTACTCCAATCATCAGGAATTTGTCCCTCTTTCCAGGCCTTCTTAACTATGATTTGTTGTCCTCCTTATTCGCTCGGGCATATTATACTTATTAATACACTCAACTGTAAGCCACTATAAGACTTTTATACCACCATACTTCAGCATACTGCCTTTCCACATTTCAAGACTTTGATGGCTTTTTCAATTTCAAGTATGGATATGTATTCCTGACTGTATGCCTGTTGAGTGTTTTTTACCACTGTGCTATCACTGCTTGTTTCATTTAGCAATTTTTCGAAGTAATTACTCCATACTTCAAGGATATCTTTTTCTCTTGTTTTCATGTCAGCTTTATCATCTCCAATTCCTTTTACAGCTCTGTTTCCTCCATTTCTAAGCTTCTTCAACAACCTCCAGAATATTTTGCCGCCTTCTTGATATTTATTTTCTATGTCCTTACCAACGTCTTCCAATGACTTTTGTTTAGCTAGTTTAACACAGTGTTTAGCTTTCTTACATTTGTCTCTGAGAGCACAAGCTAACTTATTTCCCAGGAACTTATGATATGCTTTCTTCTTTTCTTTCACTGCCTCTTCAACTTCCTGTGCCCACCATGGAGTTCTGATTTTGCTAACCTTATAGACAACCTCACCACATGTCTCTCTGGCTGAATCAATCAAGGTTTTCTTCAAGGCTTGCCACTGAATCTCCAAGGTTTGGTTCCTGTTCTCAAACTCCTTCATTTTTTCTTGAATAATCTTTGTTTATTTTAGTCTACAGTTCACATCTGAGAGCTACTCAACTTTTATTTGCTTTAAAACTTTCATACATGTTATTCTTTTCAATATGAAATTCAATTTTATCCTGCTCAAGACTAAATAGTGATCACTTCCAATTTCAAATCCTCTGTACACTCTGGTGTCCTGCACCAGGGAGAAAACATCACCATCAACAATAACATAGTCAATGAGACTTTTCTTATTCCTTGCCTCTTCTCTCCATGTGAATTTGTGCACATTTTTATGCTGGAACATGGTGTTAGTAATAACCAGTCCATGTCCTGAGCAGAAATTCAACAGGTATTTGTCATTATTATTAGCTTTGCTCTTTTCTCCAAATTTTCCCAAAAAATTTTTGTATGTCTGCCAATCATTTCCTACTATGCTATTTAGATCCCCAACAAGGACCAACTTTTCCTTTTACATTGTGTCAGTTGCTTTCTCTAAAGCCTCAAAAAAAGTCCTCCACTTCTACTTTAGTAGAATCTTCTGTGGGACCATAGGCACAAATAAGTCTCATTGTCCAGTTCCCCATTCTGATATTCAGATGAGAACAATGAAATAAAATTTTATAAAACAAAGAATGACCTAACAGAAAATATCACAATGTTAGAACTGAAAAATACAATAAAGAAGATGAAAAATAGCTAAACACCAGGAGAAGACAATATAAATATAGGATTATACAAAAATGCAGGTGAAAAATTTGATGAAAGACTTCTAAAATTTTTTAATATGGTTTGGATGTCTGAAAAAACTCCTAACTCCCAATAACTATAGCAGAATTAGTCTGCTAAATAAAGGATATAAAATATATGTACGAATATTAGAAGAAAAGCTAAACAGTATTGCAGAAAACTACTAGAAGAATAAAACGGTTTCTGAAAAGGCCAAACCTGTATAGATCCAATTTTTACTCTAAAATTATTAATAGAAAAGAGAAGAGAATTTCAAAAAGAAACACACATAGCCTTTATTGATTATGAAAAAGCCTTTGACAAAATTTGTTTAACTGATTTAAATATACCAAACCAACTTTTACAATCCATTCAAGAAATATATACGGGAAATAAAATAGCAGTTAAATTACAACATTTCAGAATCAAAAAATATATCAAGAGGAGTACAAAAAGCATGTACCCTCTCACCTCTGAATTACAATATATATATATAAACTTATAACAATCTGGAAACAGTATAACCCATTTGGTATACAAACAACCCCACAAATGAAGATAAATACTCTACTATTTGCAGATGATCAAATAGTATTAGCTACATCAGAAGATGATTTACAAAGATCACTAAAATCATTAAATGATATCTCTAAACAATATAATATGACAATATCTAAAAAAAAAATAATGGTATTCAAAAGGGAAAACCCAATAAGAAGTAAAATAGTGATAGATAATAAAATATTAGAACAAGTAAATACTTTCAAATACAGTCATACCCCGACTTACGCGAATCCGGAGTTACGCGGTTTCTTATATGTATGTATTCCCGTCTCGCTTCACCACTAGTCGTATCTTTCAGGTGCCGGCTGCATTCGCAAGTGTCGCACATGCTGTGAACGAGCACTGACGTGTTTCGCGCAGTCTCCATTCATACACGATTTTTATAGTCTACAAAAATTGTTTTGTTTAATGCGATTGTTTAATGTCATGTTCTTGATAAAAATTTTATCACATAAAAAATAATAATGTCATCCAAAAGAAGCAAGTCCGATTCTTCTACTGCTAGCAAGAATAGAAAAACATTGACTTTGGAAACAAAACTCAACATTATTAAGGATTTTGAAGGCGAAATAAAAATTTGTGAGCTAGCAAAGAAGTCGATCTGCAGGAATCCACAGTAAGAACAATCATAAAAGAAAGGTTTACAGATTTTGGAGGACATAGATTCTAACGAGGAACGAATTGTAGCCACAAGGCAAGGAATAAAAAAATCATTAGCTTGCTATGAAAAAATTTTGCGTTGCAAGAAAAAGACATTATGCCATCAGACGAATCTATTAGATTTTATGAAACCATCGACATCGAAATAACTTTCTTTTTTTTTTATGTACGAAAAATTACAATTATGATTATATTTCTTAAAAAAATAGGTGTTTTTGTAAACCTTTGGTCCCAATTGTATGTTTGTATATATAAATTACATGCAAAATTATACCCCGAGTTACGCGCTTTTTGGTGGTCCCACCTACCATGTATCTTCGGGGTTTTAAATCCAAGACCCTCAATCCTTGTGTGCCCTCTGTTACATACTGCTTGCTATCTCATCATCCCAATCTATATTGTCATAATTAAAATCACCAATAATGATCATAATTTTCCTATTTGCTTGGCTAAATTGTTTATACATTTCCTGGTCACTATTCTCCGCATTACCAGGTCTATAGCAATATCCGACAAAATATTTCATTCTATTCACCTCAATCTCACACCCTCCTGCCTCAAAACCACTACCATCATTTCCCCCTTGCATCTCTACCTTATATGGACATAACTCTTTTTATATCATCAGTAGCACTCCACCTCCCTTTTTACCCTTTCTATCTTCTTGAAATACATCCCCTTCTTCTATTCCTGTCAAGATTGTTGGAATAAGTGAGACATAGTTGGATGAGGATGACTCACTTATTCCAACAATTTTTGGGTGAATGAACTCAATCAATGCAACCATTTCATTTACCTTGTTTGTGATACTTCTAGCATTCATATACAAACATAACAGCTCATTCCTGGATCTATAAGAAGTTTCACTGATACCACTTATTAGATGTGACTTCTCCATACCTTTCTCGGGCCATTTCTTTTCTCCTTACTCATTCCAATACCTTCTTCAAATCCAACTATTTTCCCTACATCCCAGGTAATCCTCTTCCCTTAATATACAATTTTTGTCTACACACGCATTCACATCCTCATGGAGCATCAACCTTTCTCACATGTTCCCATGTCCACCCATAGTCTCTTCATTTCCCTCTTTGTCTTGCACACTTGTTCTCTCATTCTCTATAGTCATGCTACTCAATACCACTTCAATCTGTCCTTCCTTACTCTCCTGCCCTTTCACATCACTTCTTACTTGCTCAGATTCATTTTCTGCATTCATTACTCTCCCTTTAAGCAGCAGTCTCTCCAAATGACTGAACCAAAACCATTCAAATGCAGTCCGTAATTTTTATGCAATTCAATTCTTCCTTCAAAGTTATTCCACACATTAACAGTCATTAACGAACTGCACTCCTTTCTCTAAACACATTTCTACTAGTATATCATTCATAATTCTTGCTCTCTACCTCATCTCATTACAGTCATAACTGCGCAACACACTGACTATCTTTACTATCACATTATTATCTTTTATCCTTCTCAACAACCTCCTGACATCCAAACTTACATTCTCCTTGTTCCCAGTCAAGTCATTTGTCCCTACTACCAACTCTTTTGCTTGCTTACTCCTCATATCCAATGCCTCAATCACTCTATTCATTTTACCTCCCAGAAAATATATGATAGAGGATGGAATGGCAATTTGGAATTTAAATCACCAAATAGTATTCTGTATTCGTTTAACCACCATACTGATCTGGGCATGTATATACATACAAAATTACATGGATGAGAAGGGTTCATTAAAGTCAACATAATCTTTGGATATTACAGAAAAAAAATGATACGTACAAGGCATATATTTTTGATATATTTGATCCGTGTGGCCAGTTGGATGGTTAAACCAAAAGTTGATGGTACAATATGATGAAATATCATATCAGCAATGTTCAGTTAAATGATTACCCTTTGTTTTCATCAAAGAAACAGGGGAAAACAGTGCAAGTCAGGTACCAGAACAAACACAAAATCAACATCAGCAGAACACAAGACAGTCATCAACAACAAAACAAGTATCAACAATAAAAAAGTAGATATATCAAAGGAATCAGAGAAATATTACAACATAAATGATGTTACTGAAAGTAAAATAGACAAAAACAGGTGAAATATTTCTAAATAACTGCAAGATGTTATATTCAGGCAAGAATAATCAAGGGAAAGAAAATAGACTGGTATAGTATTTCACACTAAATGTGAAGAAACCTTCTTGAATGGCAGGCAATTTCAAGAAGTGATATGGGCAAAGATCAAAATTGAAAATTGGGTAATGAGATCTATTTGTGCCTATTATCCCACAGAAGGTTTGACCAAAGAAGAAATGAAAGAATATTTCATATCATTAGAGAAGGCAGCTGACATGAAAAAGGACACATACAGAGACATGCATACTTGACATATAGAAATGTTTTCAGAAAATTTGGAGAAAAAAGATCCAAACTAATAATAACAATGGTAAGTATCTGTATGTTTACTGCTAAGGACAGGGACTGGTCATTACTAATATTCATCTGATTGTGTTAATGGATAGTGTGAGTCTCCCACAATGAGTCTTGACCACATGGAGTACCCATATAAATAATAATAATAACAGTGTATATTAAAATGTGTACGCAAGACAAAGTTTAAAAGAAAAATCACATAATAAAATAAAACATTTCCATAAAACTGTAGAGAGTACATTTATAGGTTTATTTATTTATTCACTTATTTTGTAAATTTTTTATATTAACTGAATGTAAATAATTATTAATTTTACATGTACTCTTAATATACAATTTTTATGCAAATATTAATTTATTTTATTTTTAGTACTGTAAAAAAAAAAAAAAAAAAAAAAAAAGGATACTATTAGGAACATGAAATATTAAAAGTAAAATCCAGCATACTATTAGGAACCAACATGTTCCTAACAATATGATACTGTCTGGAGAGCAGGAGAAAGAATGCATTCTGTAACATGCGATTTCATTCCATTCTCACTTCATGTAACTGTCTGTTTCTTGTGTGTTCTCTAAGATGTGATGAGATACTCATTATATTTATATTAGATGCCTTGTCTTTAAGTGATTTTTATATTTACAGAAAATTCATTGCAAGTTATGAATATCTTTCTGTGTAATGCATATTACTGTATTACAATATTTATAGTTTCAATTTATATGAAGGTATACATTTTAAACATATTAAAGAAAAATAAATAGTCTCTGGACAATTTTCAATCGAAGGTGAGTTAGCTGATCTCAGACGGAGGTAGCAGGGTTTTTTCTCCCGGAAACTCGGGTTTTTCATCCCGCATACATGCAAATCGGCCCTTCAGAACACACGCAATTTACAGACATAGAATACCAGTTGTGGTGGAGGTAGGTGGTAGATAGCATTGTTTCGTAGTAGAGGTTCAGTGTAGTGGTTGAGACAGTTGTAGGTGTCCTCCCGCGATGAGTCTTCGGACTCCTTGGAGGTCAGGAATAATAATAATAACAATAATAATAACTCTGAAAGGTATATATAATACAGATCACCATAATTTTTCACCAGCCATGGGCTAAATGTACTTGTACAAGCAATCCTATATATAGGGCAAATACATTTTCTTATCCATGTACTTTTGTTAAAATTGCAAGCTGAAAATGTTTTCAGAATAGTCTTTTACTGACTCTCCTTAATTTATTATTATTACACGACATCTCCAGGGAGTCCAAAGATTCATCGAAGGAGGACACCTACTCTACATCTCTCTGTTTCCACCATTCAATCCAACTACACCAATGCCATCTACTGTTCATCACTACCACGGGCATTTCCACAGACAATCACAAACATTCATGCCCATGCAGGTATTTGAACCAGCAGCCTTTTGACTGGAGAGCAGATATGCTAATCACTCAGCCAACCAGGCCGGCAATGATATTAATTTATGACAAAATTAATATCACAATTAACCTCCCTACCAGCCAATGTGAATGAAATAGTGACACTTCTTATCCATGTTATTCAAAGCTCTAAAACATTAATTTAATGTTTTAGAGCTTCGTATCCAGATTTAGCTCGACGTCTATAGACGTCGTGGCTGGTTGGGGGTTAATGACTAGAATTCAGAATAGGAATCTTATGCTCATTCCAAAGTGTTTTTCTTCCTCCTTTCCCATAATAAACTTTGTTTGCTGAGATGTGAAGTAATTTTGCATGACAACCACAAGTTTCAATTTAGTAACTGAATAATAAGATCCATGCTGTTATTTATATTTTGCCACAAACATCATAGATATCATATCTAACTATGTGTGAGTGCAGGGGAAAGAGGATGATATAGATAATAAATAAGTATGTAACACATATCAAAGGCTAGCTGGACAATAAGTAACTCATGTATTCATCACATAACTGCTTCACAGTACTATAGGAAATATTAATAAATAAACTGAAAGTGGTGCACATACTTCTCAATGTTGACAGAGAGCAAGAAGTGTAACAATTCAATTCACAAACTCAAATTTATATAAACTACCTAATTCGTTTAATGTATAATAATTTTGTAATATAATGTTAGAATAACTGTGTGTAGAACCACAAGCAATCGTAACTGAAAAGCTCATATAGGATTAGGCTAAAAAAAAAAAAAAAAAAAACCAAGGTCAACAACAGTCTCAAAGGTCACCCATGACCTTTTGCCAGGAATTTTTTGGATATGATATAAATGGCAGAGATTGAGGCTAGAGGGCACGCACTCTCTTATTTTTATAGTTATTAACTAGATTATGTGTGCTGATGATAGATGTTGATTCTGTTTAACGTCACTTTGAATGTATATAATAGAATACTGTAGACTTGAATAATGCTTGTGTTACATAATGTTTAGAATGTATATAGTGTAATTTTGTCTTATGTTAGTAGTAATGAGAGAAAGGTTATGTGCTAAAATCCATGTTTAATAAGTTGAGTGAAAATAATTTCGTTGTCTAATACTTTAAGTGTTTTGTTCTAATGAATGTGTGGAGAATATGACATGTGATATGTCCTATTTATTTTTGTATATAAATTGCCTTAGTTATAATAAATATGTATGGTTTTGTTTAAAAAAAAAAATTGAGAGAGGGTAGGCCTAAGTAAATTCGATATAGGTGAAAAATATTTCTATTTTTCACCACAAGAGATTATACAAGGTTTACCCTCTCTCCAAAAAAATTTTTTTCTTAACCCAGTGTCTGCACGTTTGCTGGGGAAGACATGACTACATTTTTCTGATGTATCATTTCTCTCTGTATTTTTATTGTCAGATCTCCCAGCCTTGGTGTCACTTTATTTTCCATACCAAAAATTTTTCATACCCACAGTCGAGATTTTATGAGAAAAATCCCACCTCTCATTTTTAGTTCTCGAGCAGTATGCATTACGTCTCATCCTGCTCCAATTGTACTTAGGATCTCTAATATGGGCCATCACAACACTTTGTCTGTTCTACATCGGTTGGTTAGAAGATTTGTTTATCCTTCTAGATCTCTCAATCATGTTCATTTCGATTGTGCTATGTTTAATTTTCCCTAATTGCTCTCCCGTTTCTTCCCAATCATTTACTAACTTGAAGTTTGAGATATAATAGGCATCATTCAAAGCTTCCGAGTGACTGTTCCCTTCAGATGGACTTAATGAAGAGTCAGTGTGGTCATTGTGACATTCTTCTTTATCCCTCTCAACCTGATCAGTAAGTCTGACCTTATAGTCTACTCGATCTTTTAAGACATCGATCCCCTTGCCTGAACAGTTGATACCCATTAGGGAAATCTCATTTGCAGCAAAATCGTAAGAGAACTTGTGTTTCTCTAGAAAATCAGTTCCTAAAATTATCTGCACGCTCGGGCAAGATGTCCTAGGGAAGATCAATAACTCTTGCGAGACACACAAATTGAACTCTGGCAAATACAATATAACTCTTACTCTCTTTGAACATATCTCTGGTGTTGAAATTCCCGTTAGCTTAATTGGTCTCTTCAACTCAGATATACCCTTCCACACAAGGGATTTTATTCTTTGAAAAAAACTTCCTGTTATGACAGAAGCCTGGGAACCGGTATCCAACAGGATGTCACAAGGCATTCCCTGAATTTTTACCTTAATGGTCATTTTGGATTTAGTGGAATATTCTCTGATCTTGTTGTCTATCTTCCATGGTCTGTTTGCACAACCGTGATGAGTATGCACAAGATTTGACTCATATGTAGTATTTCTGTTGGAGGATCTTTTATTCTGAAAACAGTTCCGAGCCATGTGCCCATATTTGCCACAAACAAACCATTTGGGAGGCTCTTTTCTTATCTTTACCTCATTATTCCCTTCTTTTTGACATGGAGTTATTTCAGGGGACTTTGCTGTTATTTCCCCCAGCTGCTTAATAACTGCATCAAGCTGCTCCATCATAGGCTGTTGCAGCTTTTCTACCTCCTGCCTAATTATCGAGAGTAATTCCTCCAAGTCATTAGGTTTTATTTCTTTCAGGATGGTTATCTCATTTTCAGTTATATGCATTTCCTCGTTCCTCCTCCCTTTCCTTATGATCTTTAATGGACCTTCCCTTAATTGTACTTGAGTCCTTCTCACACTTAACTTCACAAGAGGAATCATTTGTGTTTTTTATTACATGAACATTTGGCTGTTGTTAGAAGCAGCACGAATGTCTCCAAGCTTCTCCCCTCTCTCCTTCACAGTGATGTAACATTCCTCTAGATTTGTGATCCTCTTTTTGTATGCAATCTCCATTAGCTCATCTTTGATTCCTAATCTGAACTGGTGGAATACTACCCAGTCAAGATGAGGTTTATAATTTTTGGAGACGCTTAGACTATTTGCAATGGTCAATAGTTTATTGTAAAAGTCCATTACACTCTCTTTTTCTTGAGCACACCTCTGCAATTTCCAAAAGTTTGGGCTTAAGCTTCTCACTTTGGAGAACTGGGAAATCAAGGTGTCCTTAAACTTTGTGTACTCTAAAGTGTCCTTAAGTATCAGGGACGAATACAGGAAGTTCTTGGCCTTTCCTACCAGTTTGCTCCTAAGTAGAATTAAGACCAATTTCCAACCTTTCTCAGCTCCTCAACAAAACTCAAAAATGATAATACACCTTCTGTCCAAAAAGAACTGAACTTTTCAAAAATAGAAGAAACTGGTGGTGCCACCTGTTGTATCTCTTTGTTGTCAAAAGTGGCAACCTTCATTAGTGTTGTGTCAACTGTTTATGACATTTGTTTCATTAGAAGCCGAGTCATAGTGCCAAGAGTGACAGTGTGTTTTGACGAACGGTGGGTCGTCACGATATTCATGCTGTATGCGACGAATTCTCGCTATCAATCACTTCAAAACTTTGAGATAAAACTCACCATTGACCGTTTGGCCAGGAGGAACGAATTCTTTGTGGATAATACCGTTAGAATTGTAGAAACAAATCAGCATTGTCTTTACTTTTGACTTCTCCAAGCGACTTTTTTTCGGATGCCTCTCTTCTGGTGGTCCCCACTCAGCACTTTTGAGTATGAGCCCTTTGTTTAGGGCTCATACTCAAAACACCATGTTTTGTCACCAGTAATGATCGTTTCAAGAAAGTTTGAGTCCTTAAAAATGGTTTTAATGAGGTCCTTGCAGTTCAATTCAATGCATTTTTTGGTCGTCGGTCAACTTGTAGGGAAAAAACAACGAATTCAATTTACAAAGGCCCAAACTCTCAGTCAAAATGTTGTGCAGTTGATTTTGGAATCCCCAATTCATCTTCAATCAATCTCACAGACAATTTAGGGGGTTTCTTTGATGAAATCACACACTATTTGAATGCTAACTTCGCTCAGTCCAGTTTATGGACAGCCGCTTTTCGACATCCTCAAGCATCTTACGACCACTTTGAAATCGCTTAAACCACTCATAAACTTGAATATGAGATAAGCATTCATCACCGTATGCTTTTTGAAGCATTTTGGTAAAATACCAAGTTTAACACAAACGTCAATTGCAGCTCTCTGTTTGAAACTCATTTTCTGACCGTTCTTCAAAACACACTGTCACTCTTGGCACTATAACTCGGCTTCTAATGAAACAGATGTCATAAACAGTTGAAACAACACTAATGAAGGTTGCTGCTTTCGACAACAAAAAAAGATACAACAGGTGGCACCACTAGTTTCTTCTATTTTCAAAAAGTTGGGTTTCTTTTTTGGACAGAGGGTGTACATGGTCACTGTCATCACCAGAAAACTGCGGGATGACAAGTTGAGGATTTACAGTATGAGAAAATTCCTTGTCGCCCATCGTGGCATAATTTGATTGGTCACTATTCGTAACTTCACAATTCATGATTATTTAACACAAAAAAGTTTCTCAAAATTTAAGACTTATAACTGCCTGACCTGTTACCAAAACTATCTCAAAATCCACAATATTCTTGGTGTTATTAAAGTGGATTTAAATCCTGTCAGCTGCGCCATTCGTAAATATTTCGCAGTTGTTATCTATATCGAACTGTAAAATTTACTGTTTTGGAATTTATAGTTATGTCGAACTGTGCCAATTGTAATATTTAGTTTTTTATTACGTAATTTTTTTTCTCACAGTGTTTCCCCCCTTGCTTTGTTATTTTTGTGGTTGCTTGAGCTTATACAAAATGTACAAGTAAATAGGACATATCACGTGTCAGATTCTCCACACATTCATATTCATTAGAACAAATCACTTAAAGTATTAGACAAAGAAATTATTTTCACTCAACTTATTAAACATGGATTTTAGTACACATAACCTTTCTCTCATTGCTACTAACATAAGGTAAAATTACACTATACAGATTCTAAACATTATGTAACACAAGCATTATTCAAGTCTACAGTATTCTATTATACACATTCAAACTGACGTTCGGCTTTCTGACCTCTTCAAACACATTATACCTAAACAGAATCAACATCTATCATCAGCACACACAATGTAGGCTATTAACATAAAGCAATCTACTTACAAGGTCTCTATATAATGTACAGTCCTGAATCCAAAAGGGTTAAGGGTGAATTCTGCTGGCTCCTTTCTTTTTCTTGCGCAACGTCTGTGATCGGGTACTATCTGATGGGCTTGCAGATTCCTTCCTTGTAACTTTAATGCATTTTTTCTTCAGCACATTTCTTCTCAGCACACACGTGGATTGGTACATTCTTCGAAGAATTTCATGGAAGGATATCTTGTAATGCAGCCAGTAAACTCCCCCTGATCTCCAGAAACTACTGTTCGCGGGATAGCGCTTTTTCCCGTCCTCGAAAAGCTTTCCACAGGAACAAAAAATAAGAGAGCGCATGCCCTCGAGCCTCAATCTCTGCCATTTATATCATATCCAAAAAATTCAAGGATTTACTAGTAGCACCCTTATCACCCATGCTTACAGTAGGTTTTGGCGACAAACCTCATAGTCCGGTGACCTTTGAGACTGTTGTTGACTTTGCGTTTTTTTTAGCCTAATCCTGTCTGAGCTTTTTAGTTACAATTGCTTGTGGTTCTGCATTCAGTTATTCTAACATTATATTACAAAATTATTATACATTAAACAGATGACATACATTTCTAATTATATGTATTTTAATGGCCTATGTAAAATTGATATAGGTGAAAAATATTTCTATTTTTCACCATAAGAGATTTTACACTTGACCAGTAACAGTACCTTCAAAGAAGAATAGTCCTATTAAACCCCTAGATGACAATGCACACCAAACATTGAGCCCCAGTAAATTGATTGCCTTGTCCACATGAATGCCCAGATTTTCTGGAGCCCAGTAAACACAATTATGCCGATTCACTGCTCCATTAAGCTTAAATTGTGCTTGATCAGACCAAACAATCTTCCTCAAAAACTCCTCATCCACCATATGTTGAAACCACTCACAATACTGCATTCTTCGATCAGGATCGTCTTCATTCATTGAATGTAATAATTTTTGGATGTAAACTTTCCATTTAGCTGCTTTAAGAATGTGCCGTATGCTTGCACTGCTTACTCTTGTCTCACGTGCACATTATGTGGTAGACTTCAGTGGCGAGCATATGAACTGTTTCAACACCATAGCCGAAGAAGCAGGACTTACTGCTGTGCGAGGCCTGCTGGACCTTCTCTTCTGCACATCACACAGTACCATCAGTCTCAAACTTATCACGAATACATGCAACTGTCAGGATTGTTGGAGGTTATGTTGCAAACTCACGTCTTCGTTGTTATTGAACTTCAATAACATTCTCAAATTAAATACCACTTTAAAATGGACTTGCGTTCCTCGAACAACAATCGTGCCTCGACCATTTTGTTTGACTGTCCTACTGGCCATGTGTTGATGCTAGTATTCATGTGAGTAATGACATCTTTTGAGAGAACATCCTACTACGCATTGCTACTGCAATTTGACCCAACTTCGAAAAAAGGCCACAGATCACATCTGTTAAAGTGCGCATACATTTAATTTGACAGACTCTGTATATAAATATTAAGTGATTTCATAGCACAGTTTATAGTGATAACATTTTATTAGAGATAAGTTGGAATTTTGTCTAGAATACAAGGAACATTTCTAGGCATTTTTCAAATGAGGGCAAGTTAGATGGTGTCATATGAAGGTTGGAGGATTTCTCCTCCTGTAAACTCAAGTTGTTCACCCTGCAAGGGTAAACCAGATGGAGAATAAGACATCATATGTCTAACAATGCAAACATAGTCCAACAATCCCAAATTTGTATGATGGAGATAAAAGTAATAGTTCCTATCACTACCAAAGTTATGTTTATAGAAAGTCAAGTTACTTACAGTAGTTCACTGGTGCTTATGTTAAGAGATGGGATGTAAACATCATAAACAAATATCTAAGAGTTTAAATTTGAAATAAATTGATTTAAAAAAAAAAAGAAAAAAAAAAGAATCCACTAATTACTCAGGTCATCATAAATTAGCAATTTTCATGTTTGGCTAAATGCTCTAATAAATCTGCTAGAGACCTAGCATCATTTGATTTCATGAATCATTTCCCATTTTCTCTAATGTGTTAAGCCCAAATAGCCACTATCATTGGCCAAGTAACTTGACCATGACAAGGTAATGGACCTAACACAATTGATTCGATGACAGGCTTATTAATTGCACATGCATGAAATAATACAGTTTATCAATATAATAATTAATAATACCTGAATTTTGAGATGGTTCTTTATCTTTCATTTTTAATTCTTCAGTTAATGGGCTTTTCATTTCACTACCAGTGGAAGACAAATCAATGGGGTTTTCTGAAAATTAAAACAAATGTGTATTACTTTTTTGAAATTAACTTTTCTCCTCTCCTAAAACATGCAATAGTACTCATCATCAGTTTTTCCTATGTTGGTTCAGTCATTAACTATATTTAAAAAAAAATATATGTGTGTGTATTATTTTAATGGCTAATAGCCTACATGTAAGAAAGTTTTAAAGCGAATAAAAGTTGAGCAGCTCTCAGATGTGAGCTGTAGACTAAAATACACAAAGATTATTGAAGAAAAAATGAAAGAGTTTGAGAACATGAATCAAACCTTGGAGATTCAGTGGCAAACTCTGAAGAAAACATTGATTGATTCTGCCAGAGAGGCATGTGGTGAGGTTGTCTGCAAGGATAAAAAAATCAGAACTCCCTGGTGGACACAGGAAGTTAAAGAGGCAGTGAAGGAAAAGAAGAAAGCATAGCAAAAGTTCCTGTCAAATAAGTCAGCTTGTGCTCTTAGAGAATATAGAGACAAATGCAAGAATGCTAAGCACTGTGTAAAATTAGCTAAACAAAAGTCATGGGAGAACTTTGGCAAGAATATAGAAAATAAATATCAAGAAGGTGGCAAAATATTCTGGAGGTTGTTGAAGAAGCTTAAGAATGGAGGAAAGAGTGCTATAAAAGGAATTAGAGATGATAAAGTTGGCATGAAAATGGGAGAAAAAGATATCCTTGAAGTATGGAGTAATTACTTTAAAACTGCTAAATGAAACAAGCAGTGATGACAGCACAGTGGTAAAAAACACTGACCAGGCATGCAGTCAGGAATACATATCCATACTTGAAGTAGAAAAAGCCATCAAAAGCTTAAAATGTGGAAAGGCAGCAGGAGTAGATGATATTCGACCAGAAATGCTGAAGTATGGTGGTATGAGAGTCTTACAGTAGCTGCAGTGCATAGTTCAGAAAGCCTGGACAGAGGGACGAATTCCCGATGATTGGAGTAGAGCTCTCATAGTACCCATATATAAAAAGGGAAATAAAACTGCATGTGAGAATTACAGAGGTATTTCCCTACTGAGTGTTCCTGGCAAGATCTATGCAAGTATACTTGAGAAACGGTTGAGAAGAATTGTGGAAGAAAAGCTTGGTGAAGAACAAGATGGATTCAGGCCAAATAGAGGCTGTCAGGATCAGATCTTCACTTTACGACAAATAGTCGAGAAAGCATGGGAATATAACAAAGATCTGTATTTAAGTTTTGTCGATCTGGAAAAGGCATATGACAAGGTGCCAAGAGAGAAGCTATTCAATACACTGCAGTTATATGGTGTCAATTGGGCATTATATCAAGCAATACTTAGTCTTTATTTGAGTTGTAAGTCAGCAGTTAGAATTGAAGGAAGTACAGGAAGATGGTTTAATGTTAAATCTGGTGTGAGACAAGGATGTACATTATCCCCTCTGTTATTCATAATCTATATGGATCACATTATGAAGGAAAGTGGTATTAAACATGATATCAAAATTGGAGATGTTAATATCAGCTCTTTGCTTTATGCGGATGATGTTATACTTCTAAATAAATCCGCTACAAGTCTGCAAGATTCTCTGACTAAATTGAATAGCTGTTGTAATAGATATGGTATGAAGGTCAGCAATAAAAAGACAAAGACAATGAAAATAGGCAGAATCATTGAAAATGTCAACTGTGTTGTGAATGGAGAACCTGTGGAACAAGTAAAACATTTCAGCTATTTAGGCACGATTTTTACTGAAGATGGTAAATTAAATATAGAAATAGACAACAGAATCAGCAAAGCTGGTATGGTGGGAAGTCAATTGAATAAATTCATATGGAATAAGAGAGAAATTAGTCGAAACACTAAATTAGCTGTATACAAGACAGTGTTCAAACCAGTTTTAACTTATGGATCTGAGAGCTAGGTCAGAAGTAAAACACTTGACCAAAGATTAGAGCGCAGATATGAGAGTCCTGAGAAAGATTAGAGGCGTGAACAGATGGCATCAATGGCAATATCATATTAAAAACGAGGATATTAGGAAAGAACTTGACATTGTCAGCATCCAGGAATGCGTTAGCAGAGCTAATCTCAGGTGGTATGGTCACTTAAACAGAATGGGCGAGGAAAGATTAGCAAAACAAGTGTTCTCTGCCAGGTTGGCAGCAAAACGACCCAGAGGAAGACCAAGATATAGGTGGATTGATACGGTACAAAGTGCTTTAGATGATAGAAATATAAGATCTGATAATGTTGGAGTGTTGACAAGTAACAGACTGATTTGGAGGAAAATTGTAGATAGGAAGTTAGTAATGATGTAATTTTTTTTTCATGTAGTACTATTATATCCTGTACACCCCTTGAGGGTACATGGCAGGAATTTGATGATGATGATGATGATGATATAGCCTACTTTCATTTAGGAGTGCCTCTTTTTTTACAATGTTATTGGTTCTTTACCCAAAATCTTAGGGCATTACTGAAGTGTTATAAAACTAATATATGAAAAATAAAATTGGAGGAACATTTGGACATACCTTTTTTTTGGATGTTGTTTTCTGTCTTCTTATCCAGGTGACGTGCCTTCACCTGCTGTTAAAGCAGTGTTTCTCAACATGGGCATATGCCCCACAGTGGGGAAATTTGAAAATGTACATGTACATATTTATATTATACTTTTACAGAACTTGGCTGACGATTATGCTAGGGGGGGGGGCATCAAAATCTTTGAGATGTTGAGGTGGGGCATGATCCAAAAAATGTTGAGAAACACTGTGTTAAAGGAAGAAGAGGGTTGGGGGTTGGGAAGGTGGAGGTAAGTGAGGGAATTATTTGAAAAAACCTGGATTTTTTATATATATAATATTATTAAGGGTGGGTAGAGAGCATTTGGAAAGAGGGGGGAGTGAGAGAAGGATCTGAAGATAGAAGTTATTTTTTGGGGGAAGAGGAAGGACTTAAGGGGAAAAAAGTCGGGGGTGGGAGTAACGGGGTGTGAGCTGTTTCGACAGGTGTCGTCTTCGGAACTCGTGGGGAAAGTGAATGATATGTCATGTCGGTTAGGTGTACTTGGGTTGTCTCCTATTGGTTGGAGTTGTGACCTATTTTTTATGTTATGGAGCTTCCAACTCTTGGAGATTATGTAGGGTCGGTGGACGTTTATTGAATTTTCATCACATTTTATGGCTATCATTTCCGATATTCTAAGCATTTGTTTTGTTGTCTTGTATGTCTAATATTATAGCCTTGTCGATTTGTGGGGTATGTTTTTGTTCAAGGGCATGGACTGCTATTTCAGTTTTACCTGTACTTTGTATGCTGTTTTTCTTTTTGTTGTTGGGTTTTTAATTATTGTTTAAATGTTCTGGAATCAGGATGTTACACTCACAGAAGTGTTCTTGTAGTCTTGCCCATAGAGCCTGTGTAGGTGACATCACAGTCTTTTTGGCAGGGAAATTTATAAACAACGTTGTGATGTTTTAATATTTCTTTGTGTGTGTGAGATTTTGTAAGTTTTAGAAGTGCTGCAAATTTTTGGTTTGTGGCAAACATGAGCTTATAGTCAGTGTGTTTAAAATGTATTTGTAGGCTTTGTATGTATTCTGGATGTATGGCAGTTTGATAATTTTTTGTGTTGGAAAGTTTGTTTTAGTTATGGGTTGTTTTGCTTAGTTTTTGTTTTGTTAGCGTAATTTATTAGTTGTGTTGGGTAATTTCAATTTTGAAACATTTTTGTTAACTTCTTTATTTCTGTGTTGAGATAATTATTGTTAGTTAAAAACTTGTAAGCATTTATCATTTATGCTAAGATGACTGATTTTTTTTTTTTTATTTTGGCATACACAAAGAAATATTAGAAACATAAAGTTCTTCATAGGTAATATGCCTTAAAGGATATGATTACATCTTGATCCACTGGCTGGAAGATGGAAGTGGCATTAGGTGGTAAATAACTTTTACATTTTTGCTGAAATCATTCAGTGCTGTTGGATGACTAAGTGCATTATCTAATATCAACAAGATTTTAAAATCAAGATTTAATGACTTGATTTTAAAATCTTGTTGATATTCAGCTTCAGTACAAAAACAGATTTTAAACCAATCCTCAAAAATAGTTTTTGTCATCCAAGCTTTTCTATTGAATCTCCAATAAAAAGGGAGAAAATTTTTATCTAAACTTCTAAGCGAGGCGAGGATTTTGTGAACGATAAATAAAGAGAGGCTTCATCTTGTAATCTCCAGAAGCATTGCCACATAGTAAAAGTGTTACACGCTCCTTCAAAACCTTGTAGCCAGGTTGTGATTTTTCATTTTTTGCTAAAAATGTTTTAGTGGGCATTTTTTTCCATAATAAGCCTGTTTCATTAGCATTACATATGATCATCAGTATAATTTCCTTCTTCAATGATCTGTTGCAATTCACCAAATGTATTTAATGTTTAGCAGGTGTGGGGCCAAATGGCAAAAATATCATCAGCATATCTGAGCCAGACTTTGGGCTTTAAGCTTGCTGAATCTAGAGCTCATTGCTTGAAGTCTTCTATGTAAAAATTGGCTATAGAGGGGGGGGGGGGGGGGAGTTAAGTGGTGAGCCCACTGCTGTACCTGCTTTTTGCAGGTAGAAAATTATTTTGCCACATGAAATATCTGGAGCAAAGCATGTAGGCACAGAGCGCCATTATATCGGTCAGAAATATGTTCTGTATGAGAAGAATAGTATCATTGATCACTGTTCTAACTGCATTAAACTTAAAAGGAGGTTTACTTTAGCCAAAAAAATCCGTATTTATGCTCGTATGGAAAAAGCTATGTTGAGAAACCAAATCCATGAGGCCTGCAAAAATCTAGCAATTACCCAAAACAATGCATGATCTACAACTAAAATTAGAGCTATTGAACTACATACCTGATATTTGGGATATTCTAGAGAGGATCACAGATACTCTGCAAAGCATATGTTATGTAAAAACAAAGAAAAACTAACTGAAAAATTCCAAAGACTGAAACAACAAGAAAACAGAAATCCAGACACAATGTCCGGAGAAACAGCCAATCACAAACATGGGAAGTAAGGAGCAACCAACCACCTAGGTACCACAGTCAAGTTATCAGTCCGGCTACAACCTTGAAGGAGAACTCTTGCTTCTGCAAAAAGGTTTAAACTATGCTACTGCACCAAAGTCAGTAAACAAATAACTTCATAAACCACATTGAAAGAGGTCTAAAATCCCTTCTCTCCAAAAATAGCTGATAAAATATGGATGGAAACAGCCAACATACTAAATTATAATAAACAGCTAAGTTGCAATTTAACCAAACCAGAAAAATTAGCCCTTAAATCTCTAAAGAAATAATCAAGACATCACTATTACCAAGGCAGATAAAGGCAATGATACTGTTGTTCTTGATCAGACACTATACCTTGAAGAAATAAAATTAATTGATATCCAACCACAACACTACCAATTGGTTAACTATAACCTGCATCAAAAAGAAAACCACAGAATTAATCTTAAGTCAGTGATCACTTGGCCTGAGGAAACAATTAAAAAGCTATTACCACATTTATGCCTGTACTCCCAGAATTTATGGCCTGCCTAAAATACACACCACAATGACCAGATAGTTGAAGGAATCAACAGCCCCAATTATCACTAAGCCAAGAAACTAACGGTTACTCTCAAGGAGTTGGTAGGTCATTCTCTCTCCTACATAAAAAATACACAACACTTCATAAACAAAATTAAAGGCATCAAACTCAATGACAAACATTTATTAGTCAGCTTCGACATAACTGCCCTTTTCACCAATCCTAATAATGATACTATTCTTCTCATATTTCCACCTGATATCACGGCCCTCTTTGCCAAAGTGCTCGGGTCCAGATATTTCATGTGGCAAAATAAATTCTACCTGCAAAAGTAGGTATAGCCAACTTTTACATGGAAGACTTCAAGCAAAGCTGCGAAACATTAACAACATTCTTAAGTCACCTGAACAAACAGCACAAACGTATCCAATTTACCATCCAGATAAATTAGCCCTTAAATCTCTAACAAATATCTAAGACATCATTATTACCAAGGCAGATAAAGGCAATGATACTGTTGTTCTTGATCAGACACTATACCTTGAAGAAATAAATCAAATAAATAAAGTTTGCAGTAGATTGTGAATGAAAACAATAACTCTCTTCCTTTTCTAGACTCTTGTCACACGTCTTCCCTCATGCTGCCTTTCATTCACAATCTACTGCAAACTTATTTATTTGATTTATTTATTTATTTGATTTAGAGCCCTACCAATCTGCTCTAGTTAGCAGGGCAGTGAACAAAGAATATGAAATTATTAGCCAAACATTTATAAAAAATGGCTACAACAATGAAACAGTTCACAAGATCCTCCACAATAATACCATTAAAAGCAAAAAATATTACAAGAATGGTATAGTACCTTGCCCACCCAGGGATTTACAAAATTCAGTGCATCTACAACATACCCTGCATAAAGGAAATAGGGCACCATCCCAATAAGAAAAGATGAATATAAATGCCACATTAAATTCCTCCACTATGGTAAAACAGGCCTATTCACAATTGAGATTGAAAACAATAACTCTCTTCCTTTTCTAGACAAAAATTCTTCACAGAATCAACTGGAAAGGCACCATAGTGGTGCCTTTTCCCTACACTGCACCTAAATGTGGTTTGAAAGAAAGTTCAAAGAATCTTGTGAGATGCTGAAACATCATCCAAATCTTAACAAAAATGATGGATTAATAGTTCCAAGAATCTGGAGGACCCATATGCAATCGATATAGCATCCAGAACATGATGGCAGAACCCCAACACAAGAAAACTAATATCAGAGGACTGTAGAGATGTGTTTAATGTAGTTGCTATAAAACTTTATCTATTTATGTTATTTTTAAAAAAAAATCTGTATATTAGTATACTGATATGTCTAAGAATTTATTTTATTTTGTTAATTTATATTTTTGTATATATTTTATCTGCCAGCCTGGTTGGCCAAGTGGTTAGTGTAACTGCTCTCCAGCCAAGAAGCTGCAGGTTCGAATCCTACCTAGGCATGGATGTTTATGACTGACTTTCACCTTCATAGATTTATTCACACAAGTGAATAAACACTCCCCAAGGTGAACTGGGGGTCACCATGGGGGTAGTAGATCCAATCCTCCTACAATGGGAGAAGCTTTTACCCTGTAGTGGGTAGAAAGCAGGCTGAATATCATCATCATATATTTTATCTATTATTATTAATATTTTTTAATTATAATTTTTTTCCACCAGAGGTCAGGCTAGGGTAAATGATTAACAAACATTTAGATTTATCTTACTTTTGTGTAGTGTAATGTAGCTCATGTTCTGTTTTCCTGATGATGACTTCGATATAGAGGTTTAACGTTATATTTTCTAAGTTATAAGTAACTATTCCAACATGTGTGTTTGTGTCCCCATAAATACTTCGCTATGAATGCTGATCACCGTGTAACCTTAAAAGAAAGAATTATAAATTTTTATTTAGGAAACATAATATTAAAACAGCACCAGAAAATGAACATACCTATGTTTTATGTAAATCATTAGATTCAAGAGCCAGTTTGTTTAAACTGTAATTCCAAAAAGGCTAGTATGTACAGAGATTTGCATACATAAATTATGGTGGGTGGAAGAATATTAACGTTCATATTTATCGAAAATCTCCTGGTGAAATAAACACTGATTTTCAATAAGGAAATCAGAGTTTATTTCATCCTACAAAGGAGAAATTTAAACACAAAAAATTCCACATGAAAATAAATATTTAATCCTACCAAGCATAAAGACAACATGATTGTGGATCTGACCTGAGTCAAACCAACTCTAGTGATTATTTCAATAAGATAACGGACTTTATGTGACTTGAACTGCCCCCCCCCCCCAGCTCTCCTACAAAAGGGATTTGAATTCTTTTCAGGCCTGGGCATTATTTATAAAGACTTTATAAGTTAAGTTAACCTAGCTGGTCTCATACAAAGGCAATAGCACTTATCCTCTACAACAAAGTTTCCCAAACTTTTTTTTCTGTAGCCCGGTTATTTTAATACTTCATCTTCATGACCCACTAAAATTTTTATGGCCAATAGGTAAAATAAAACAGAAATGAATGTTCATAGAGTTTTTATTTATTATTATTATAATAAAGAAGCATTTACTCTTAAAAAAATATAAGAAATTAAACTAAAACCAAGTAATATATTAATGATAAGTGTGATGCTGTTCTTTGTTAACAAGAAACTTCAGGTTTGGAGGAAAAGATAATTTTATTCTTAAATCCAGTTCGACTTCCAATCGGTTTCTATATTTATTTTTTAGAAAAGAACGTGCTGAAAAGCCTGTTTCATACTTATAGATTGTGAGAAAAGGCATTAGAAATTTTATCGCTTTTTCTGCTAAAACTGGGTACTCCTGATGGCAAGACAGCCAAAAATCCATCAGTGGTATTGTGCTGAAGATGTCTTTGAGTGCCGTATCACACATGTAATCAGTAAATACAAAAAAAAAAATATGCTCTCTCTCTCTCTCGATGATTAACTCAAACTGAACAAGCAGAGTGAGTACATGGCAGGCGAGTAAAACAAATGCCAGACCATCAAACGATTATTACTCTGGTTGAGCAGTTGCTGCCGCACAGATTCGCCATTAGTTGAGCTACTTTACTGCGAACAAAGAGACTGTGAAATGGCGACACGGATTTGAACGGAGCACATTTTTCATCTCTATTAATTAAATTATTTATTCATTAGTCCTGATTAAATGCTACTTACTTGTATTTTAGAGTTTTGTAAAAAAAAGGAAAACCCAAAAACAAAATACCTAGGTTTCGAGACTTTTTTTCAGGCGACCCAGCATTTAGCTTTCATGACCCGGTGCCGGGTCGTGACCCACCATTTGGGAAATGCTGCTCTACAAAACAGAAAACTTTTACACCTGGCAACAACAACAGATTAGGAAGATGCTAATCACCATCCGAAACAATTGGGTTTAACAGTTTAACAGGCATACGATGAAGTTATTTTCTGGCATACATTGGTTGCAGAGAAGCCTGGATGACTGATATGACAGCAAAATGACCTACTTCAGTTGACCTCAAATCCAATACACAGTTTTGCAGATGACAGCAAATTGCACTCCTCCCTTTCATTTGATAAACCTTACCCTACACAACTCACTTCAACCCACAGAACATCAACCACAACTTCCCTTAATGCAGACCTCAAAACATCCTCTGATGGGGCTCAGATAACCTCGTCAACTACAATGCTAGTAAAACCCAGTTCTGTCTTATTTCCCACAAAATAGAACCATTTATCCCTAGTATTCTTTTTGATAACACTCAAATCCCCAGACAAGATGAAATTTCTCTTCTCGGAATTACCATGACATCAGGGCTCTCCTGGCATAAACACATAACAACCATTGCATCCTCAGCTTCCAGAAAACTAGGCTTTCTCTTTCACTCAAGACATTAACTTCACTTCAAAACAGCTGTTAACCTTATACAAATTGCAAATCCGCCCAACTATTGAATACTGTTCTCACATTTGGAGTGGGGCTCCTAAAAGCTCCCTCAAAATGCTTGACTCAATACAGAGGAGAGCAATTCGACTGATAAATGATCTATCTCTTACCGAGTCACTCTCCCCCACTTTCACATAGACGTTTAGTCTCTGCAATTTGTATATTCTACAAATATTTTCATGGAAAATGCTCATCTGAAACAACAACATCAATAATTCCCCCACTCTGTACTAAACCCATTGGAACACGTACAACTAGGGTTGCCACCTTTTGGTAAGTCCAAAGAGGGACACACTTATCAAATATGAAAGTCTTCCTCTCCTCTAAATGTATAAAATGAAAAAGTCAAAGTTGAATATGTAATTCTAACCTTATAAAAAATTAAAAGATTGAATACATTGGTACCAGTATTAGTGATTTAATAATATTTGTATTTTAAATATATAAGTTGTCCCGCTTAGGTGTAATTTGGGATGCTGAAAATTTTCTTAAAATTTGAGATGTCCCTCCTAATTCGGGACAGGTGGCAACCCTATGTACAGCCACCTCCCAACAACCCTTCACAGTAAGCCTTGAAATCCACAGAACAAGTTTCATTTCCTCCTCCTTCATCCCTGCTACTGCTGTACTATGGAACAGTCTTCCCCCTGAGATATTTCCCAAGGAATACACTATACAGGCTTTCAAATCGAATGTTAATAAGTTCCTCCTTTCCCACCCCTCTACCCATATACAGTACTAAAGTACTATAGGTTGACAAGCCAATCTCTCGTATATGGGCCTAACATAAAAAACTCATTTTGCCCCCACCCCCTTGCAGTGAATGCCTGCATCCATCTAAACTTAGATTTTTATTTTCATATGAATCCTAAATTTCATCATACACGAAAATACTTTTCTTACATCTAAAAATGGTATTCCCAGAAGGTCTAAAAAATTTGACACTTTGTAGCAGTGAGCTATTAGGCTGATTTATTGACACACACACACACTCTCTCTCTCTCTCTCTCTCTCATGCTAACATTCGGATACATTCCACAGAAAATATGATACAGATATTTCTACAAGAAAAAATTTATAGAATCACTTTAACTCTCAATATTTTTTTTTCCTATACTTTTATGTTTCAAAAAAATAATTAAAAACCTTACCTATACTGGAGGCTGTGCTAGAAGAAGATGGAGTTACACTATAAGCAACACAATAAGGATAACACTGTGAATAAAACTGGAAGTAGGGTGCAACAGATGTATTAAACCAAGAGGTAACTGATGGAGACTTATCAGAAGAATTCTCTTTGGACAATTCTAAAACTGCATCAGCATTATGGTCCATCTTTTCACATTCTTCATTTTCACCTTCAGAAGAGAACTGCATTATTAAAATTTCTCTAAGTATTAAAGTTAATATGCAATTTATTATTTAATAAACAAAATTCATATTACTCAGTACATAAGCAGTACACTAAATTAAACACCTATTTGAAGCAATCATTAAACAACAAATTAAACATTAAATTTTTTTTGAAACAAATGGGAATGGATAAGAAGCTAGTAGCACAGATAGAAGAGTGGCTGACAGACACTAGAGAATAGTCTATGGTGGAGTGAAATCTAGGAGAATGACTAGTGGAGTACCTCAGGGTTCTGTACTAGGGCCACATAATTTGTATATTAACGATATAGGGAAAGATTTAATGGGGGGGGGGGGTTCAGTTGTTTGCTGATGCAAAACTAAGGAGGGAAACAGTTGGTAAAGATGATGTATCTTGCAGGATGATTTAAACAAATTATCATTGTAGGCAAAGGATATTATCGTCAATTTAATGTTGCAAAATGTAAGCTTGTGCAGTGTGGATTGCAAAGGTTACATACTATGTATCACACTGGTAGTACTAGATTGCAGGAAATTGATCAGGCTAGGGACTTAGGAGTAATGGTGGACAGAAAACTGAAGTTCAGAGGACATATTGCAAAAGTTAGTAAAATAACTCCAAGGATTACTTGAATGTTGAAAAACAATAAGAAAGGATAGGGAAGTTATAATCCCTCTTTATAAGACTAAGGTTCAGCCACATCTTGATTATTGTGCATAGATTCGGTCACCTGGGTTTCTTGGGAGTTCAGGAGGTGGTGAAGAGGATTCAGAGAGGAGTACCAAGCTGGTGACAGGTCTGTGGAACTGAGGAAAGATTTAAGGTGTGTGGGTTGCAAAAGTTTAGTTCAACAGGCAGAAAAGAAAGAATATGACAGAAAATTAAAGGGATTCTATAGGACTTGACAAAAGGAAACTTTTCAATACATGTCAAATAGAGAGAGAGAGAGAGAGAACTAGAGGTCATAGTGTACGAGGGATTAGTAAGGATCTGTGGACGAGATTTTTTGCTTGAAGAGTGGTGAATTAGTGGAATGGACCCAGAATTAGTTGTATGCCCTGACAGTGAATAAGTTTAAGGAAAGGTATGATAGGTATTAGGTGTAAAAATGTTAGTGTTGGTCTCCAAAACAAGTCTTTTGACTATGGAAATGCACATAATTATAATAATAATAAATTAAAGTTTTAAATGTTTTTTTTTTTTTTTATTATTTTTTTTTTTACATTTTAAAACTTAAAATACTCTAATACAGGCATCTCCACAGAGTCAGAAGACTCGTTCTGAGAGATCTATTATGCACACACTAGCAGGACAGATTTGGTCATCTGGGTTTCTTGAGCTGCTTTTCATACAATACCTCTTCTTAAACTCATTCAGCGATGAAAAACTCACACCCACTAATGGCAACTCATTCTACCTATTCACCACCCTCCAAGCAAAATACCTACTCCTAACAAACTTGCTAACCATGCTTTTACACAATTACCATTGGTAACTCCTCGTTCTTTACCTTCCTGCCATGTTCTATAAAACTCCTTCAATAACTTTAATGTCACTATTATATGTCCTCTTTTTTTGCCTATCAGCTAGTTTTTCAAGCCCTCAGACCCACAATCTATTCCCATAGGGATCATACTATAGACTTGCCACAATTTTTATCATTCACCTCTGGATCCTCTCCACCACTTTTTCATCCTCATGGAATCCAGGTGATCAGATTTGTACGCAGGAGTCCAGATGGGTATTAAGGCCTTATAATGTGGAATAATAACTTCTCTATCCCTGCTTATTTTATTCTTCTGTAATCTGATCTGCTGTTTTGGCTACTTTTGCAATATGTCCTCCAAACTTCCTGCCCACAATCACTGCAAGCCCATGGCCTCATCAATTTCTAGCAGGTCAGTTCCATCAATATAGTACATAAGTGTAGATTTTAGGGAAAGACAATGTATACTAGAATATTAATTAAAAACTTTAATTAGTACTTCCTATATTTCGGTAATGTTATATTACCATCTTCAGGGATCACAAAATAATGATATGTGCATGCAGGCACTTGCATTCTAAGAACATCAGCCAAAGCAAACCCAATTTAACCCACTAAGGCACCTTTAGGACTCTAGGACCTACTTCAGTTGTTTTCTTCAGCCATATTTGCTTACTGTTAGTGCCTGCATGCATATATCATTATTCTGTGATCCCTGAAGATGGTAATGTAACATTACCGAAATATAGGAAGCTTAATTAAAATTTTTAATTAATATTCTAGTATACGTTGTCTTTCCCTAAAATCTGACAGTTATGTATTACCAACGTATAAAGTTTATCTACAAGAATATAGTACATAGCTTGTGATCCCTTCCCAAAGTGCTTCACCTTACACTTGGCCACATTAAACTGGCAGACATTTAACATTTGCCCATACTGCTAGTCTAAAGTGTCTTTATATCTTCCTTCAGGATTTCTCCATTTACCATTGCTCTTCGAAGTCTCGCAAACCTGCAAATAACTGAATATTTCCTGTTAAATCATTTCCTATATCACTGATATATAAAGTAAAACATGAGGGCCAAGTAACGAGCTCTGTTGTACACCACTGGTCACTTGCCTTCCGGACTCGCTCAACTCCTCCATAAACTGGAGGAGTTGAGCTCTATTGCATAAAATTGGAGTTTGCTCCAATTTATGCAATAGAGTTCTATGTGGAATCCTGTTAAATGCTTTTGCAAAGTTTAGCAATATCACTGAGCAGCCATTTCCCAAATCCAACTCCATTATCATTTTATTATAAAAAGTAAGCAAATTACTAAAGCAAGACCTGTCCTTCACAAAACCATGTTTCCCTTTATGAAGTATCATATTTCTATCAACCCAGCCTTGAATTCTGTCTTTCTCCAAGATCTTAAATACTGATATACCGCTTGGCCTATAACGTTACTTATTAGTAGAAAGGAAAGTGTTTGTTTGCTATAAACAAATTTATGATGAAAAGAAGAGGAATAAGCAAAGCACATTGGACATTTTCATTAAAATGTCCAATGTGCTTTGCTAAAAATACCTGAGATACCGCTTGGCCTATAATTTGCTACTTGCAACCTCTGCAGTGGGACTATTTTGCACTCTTTCCACTCTATTGGCACCTTCCTAGTACTGCAAGTATGACTGGCTGAATCATTAGTGTACTCCAAACAAGAGGTCATGGATTCGAATCCTGCTGCAGGCATGGATGTATCACGATTGTTTTAGCTTGTATGCTGCTATGACTTTGATATGCGGAGTATGACCTCTGCTGTCCTTGCACCATTTAAACCATCATTATCATTATCTTAGTACTGAGGCTTAAATTAAACAGTTTTGTGAGAGGAGCTGATAATTCCCTTGCACATCCTCATAATACATGGGTCAATATCCATCTAATCCAATGACTGTGTTCCTATTGAGGTTCTGCAATATTTTAAGCGCCTCTATTTCTTCAACCTCCATTCTCTTATCAATCGATATCACAACTGGCATTGCAATATCACCACCTAGATGCACCCCTGCAAAATGCTCACTGAGTAATTCAATTACAGTCATCCCTTGACTTATCAGGATTCTGTTCCATCCAGCAAGACATAAGTCGATACATTAAATCAACAGAGTTATAGGAGTTAGGGATTTAACTGTAATAAGTATACTATCATTTTAATTTTTAAACCTTATAAAACTGTACTGTGGATTACTGCCACTTTCGACCGTTTAAAAAATCTCCACCTTTCTCACTTCTCATAAGGACAAGCTTCCACATCTTAATCATCCCGGTGTATACCAGATTCCGTGCTCTTGTGGATTATCTTATTTCGGACAAACGGGAAGATCCGCCTCTATTCGGCTAGAAGAACACCAATCTTATATTGAATACTTTAAACATAAAAAGTCTGGACTTTCTGAACATGCCATCTTCACTAGACACAGAGTTCATTGGAGAAAGACAAGAGTTCTTCACAAAAGTCAGTTTCTCATGGAACGCCTTTATAAAGAAACATGTGAAACTCTACTTCATTCTCTTAACTTAAACAGATCCGACGGCTTATGTCTATCCCCTTTATGGGAGATAGTACTTTACAAATCAGCTAACCTTTCCTAACTTTTTATTGTATTATTATTATTATTATTATTATTTTTTTTTTTTAAGGAAAGTTATTGACCTTTTTAGTTATCTTACACCAGCTACTTAGGTGGCGCTTTTTGGAATGGTCAGTTAGTGTTTAATTTTGAGCTTAATGTACTGAAGATGCCTGTGACACACAGGCGAAAATTATACTAATAAATAATCTTTCTACGTGAGTTTTTTTCCGTTATTTATTGTGTACCGATATGTCTACTCACGGTTTACCTCTTTTAAAATTTATTCTGTATGTCTGGCAATCTCCCAGATCAAGACAACATGATCACTTTCCCCCAAGGTCAAGAGAGCCTCTGTAGTTCAGCAGTCCTTCGGATTGAAAGACCTGGGTTCAATTCCTGTTCATGATACGAGGAACCTTTATCTGGTTTCTTTCGACTAAAGGTTAATTAACCAGTCTCATACAGAGATAGAGGGTTATTTTCTCCTGGAAACTCAGGTTTTTCATCCCTCAAAACGGGCAAACTGACCAGGAGAACATACACAACTGACAGACAGGATACAGGTAGGTGGCGCCTGTGGATAAGTAATGTTAAACTTGTGCTCCTGCATTTTATGGTAATTATAAGTGTTTTTTTGTGCAAAATAAGCAGCAAACAGAAAAGTAGCAGAAGGTACTAAGCAGCCGATTACTACAGTACAACTAGTAAGTAAGTACCCACAGCCCGTTAAATCTGCTATATTTTACTACTAAAAAACAGCCACGTGAAAGTGCTATGCCTATCGTGCGAAGTAAAGATGGCGGCCAACAACGGAAGACTACGAGTCCCGTCAGCGTAGCAGCACTGATCACCAACAAACCGAATGGCATTACGAAGTGCCGCAGTTGTGAAACTGAAGTCAAAGAAAGGAAAAAAAGGAATATTGTGCGATTTCTGTTGCAACTGGCTATATATTTCCTGTGCGAAAATAAATGAATCTGCACACAAACTTTTTACCGATCTAAACCAGCCCTACTTCTGTACGACGTACCTCCCTTCTGTAAAACGAATACTAAACCTAGGCAAAAGAGTCAATAACCTCGATCAACAGCTTAATACTGTGATTAATACCTTCTCCTCCAAATTCGGAAAGTTGGATACAAAGCTTGAGACGCTCAGCGACCAGCACCCAACCACAAGTGTGCCCATGCCTGCTAACGAACTTCGTGAACTAATTACATCATCGGTATACGAGTCACTCGAGGAGAAAATAGGAAACTCAACGCTGTTATCCTGAACTTTCCGACGGAAAACGATACATCTGCAAACTTGCAGGAGAATGCAATTTCGATCCTAGAAATATCTTCAAATGACATTGTATTGGACACCCCATTAACAAAAGAAAGGACGGAACGAACTTTCCACGTCTTGTGAAAGTGACCTGCAACTCACCAATAAACACAACCAAATTTATAACAGTGATAAACAACCAGCTAAAGAACACTTGCCCCAAGTCGCACATATGTGCTCGACCTGATTCAACCTTTGCCCAGAGAGAACAAAGACAGAGAGAGACCAAAATGGAGACAACAGTTGGGTAATAGACTACAAACAATCCAAACTAGTACAAAAACCACGTGATGCCACTAGCAGCCACGAAGGACACCAGTATGCAGGCACTGCATAGGAAATGTGCAAGACCCTTGGGATCAAATCCATGCCTAACAGAACCTTGCATATCCACTTCACCAACATCCGTGGCCTCAACTCCAACCACCTACTCTTTTTAACAGAAACTCAAATCTCTCCTTCCCCCAGCACTATTCATCTCAACCTTCCTAACTATACACTATTTAACTCCTTTCAACCCAAGGGTGGCATCTGTGTATACATCCGCTCTGACATACCCTGCCAGAGAGCAACCAACTTAGAATTGCCCAACTTCGACCTTCTTTGGCTGAAGATATCCATCCCCCACTCAGTCAAATTCATCTGCTGTCTCTATCGCTCTCCTAATACCACTAATCACTCTGAACTCTTCCATTTCTTCTCCTTAAAAGTTGATTTTCTGCAATCCCACTCTCCCAACAGCAAAATCATCCTCCTGGGTGACTTCAACCATTACACCAATTGGCTTTCCTCTTCCAGTTATACAGATCCTGCAAGCAGAGATGCTGAAACATTTGCAGTCACTAATGACCTCACACAAATTGTTCAAAAACAGACCAGAATACCAGATAATCAAACCACTCCCCAAATATCCTAGATCTCTTCCTTACTAATGATCCCTCCAAATATGCAGTGAATGTAGTGAGCCCCCTGAGCAATTCTGACCAAAACTTAGTGCTCATCTCCTCCCCCATGCAACAACATTTACACAGTCACCCATATACAAGAGTAGTTTGGCATTATAAAAGTGCCAAATGGGACAGTCTCTGAGGCTACTATGCTTCATTCCCATGGTTAGACTATTATTTCCGGCTTTCCAGTCCAAACACATGCACTGAATGCATCACCAAAGTGATCCTCACTGGCATGAAAACATATTCCCCATGCTACTCAGACCTGCCGTCTCCTAACTAAATCTTGGTTCCCCAAAAAATGTGCCAAGGCTGTACAAACAAATAATCAGGCATACCACAACTGGCTCAAATCAAGAACCCCGTCCTCATTCAATGCCTATACTGAATCCTGAAACAAATGCAAGAAAATTATCAATACTTCCAAAACAGAATTTGAACGGGCAAAAAGCAGGAAGCGTACAGCCTGTCCAAACAGCAGCCGTGCCTTTTGGTCTCTTGCCAAGTGAATTGGCCGTAACTTTTGCCCTACACTATTCCCACCTCTATCATACCCAGATGGCTCAATAGCAACATTACCCATTGAAAAAGGTAATCTCCTGGCATCACACTTTGCCTTCAATGCACACATAACAGACAATGGCAAAACCTCCCCAGTCATTCCAACTGCCAAACATACAATGTCCCATGTATCCTTTTGCCAAAAAGACATCACAAACCTGCTGTCTAAATTAGACACAAAAAAGTCTCCTGGCCCTGACGGCATTCCCCCAATTATCCTGAAGGTCTGTGCATCGAAACTGACTCCTATCCTATGTCACCTGTACACACTCTCTTACTCCACTGGTATATATCCCAAAATCTCGAAACTGGCCCATATTCAACCCATTCCTAAAAAGGGTGACAAATCACTACCATCTAAATACCACCCTATCTCACTCACTTCAGTCCTATATAAAGTAATTGAGAAAATCATCAACTCTCAACTCCTAATCTACCTTGAAGGTACCCGGCTATTAAGCAACCACCAGTACGGATTCTGTCAAAGCCATTCAACAGGAGATCTACTCTCATACATCACCCATCACTGGACAAACACCATGAAGAAATTCGGTGAATCCCAAGTAGTTGCACTTGATATCTCCAAAGCCTTTGACCGAGTCTGGCACAAAGGCTTACTAAGCAAGCTCTCATCATTTGGACTGCCTCAGGACTTCTGCAGATGCGTTGCCAGCTTCCTGTCTGGATGCACACTATGTGTGATGGTAGAAGGCTCCCTATCTTCTCACCATCCAACAAATGCTGGGGTCCCACAAGGCTCAGTTCTCTCACCGACCCTCTTCCTTCTATATATCAATGACCTACTTCAGTTGACCTCAAACCCAATACACAGTTTTGCAGATGACAGCACATTACATTACTCCCTTTCATTTGACAACCCCTACTCTACACAACTCACCTCAACCCACAGAACATCAACCACCACTGCCCTTAATTTTGACCTCCAAGCGATCTGCCAATGGGGCTCAGATAACCTCATCAACTTCAATGCTAGTAAAACCCAGTTCTGTCTTATTTCTCACAAAAAAGAACCATTTTACCCCAGCATTGTTTTCAATAACACTCAAATTCTCAGACAAGATGAAATTTCTCTTCTCGGAATTACCTCGACGTCAAGCCTCTCCTGGCATAAACACATCACAACCATTGCATCCTCAGCTTCCAAAAAACTAGGCTTCCTGTTTCGCTCAAGATGCTACTTCACCTCTAAACAGCTGTTAACACTATACAAGTCACAAATCCATCCAGCTCTCGAATACTGCTCTCACAGCTGGAGTGGGACTCCAAAAAACTCCCTCAAAATGCTCGACTCAATACAGAGGAGAGCAATTAGACTAATAAATGACCCATCCCTCACCAAGTCATTCCCCTCACTTTCACATAGACTCCTGGTCTCCGCAATTTGTATATTCTACAAATATTTTCATGGAAAATGCTCATCTGAAACAGCATCAATAATTTCCCCACCCTGTACTAAGCCCATTGGAACACGTACATCTGCTGCCCAACATCCTTTCACAGTACACCTCGAAACCCACAGAACAAATTTCTTTTCCTTCTCATTCATCCCCGCTACTGCAGTATTGTGGAACAGTCTTCCCCCAGACGTATTTCTCAAGAAATACAACATACAGGCATTCAAATCTAATGTAAACAAGTTTCTCCTTTCACAATCCACCACCCATATACGGTACTAACGTCGTACTACAGGTTGACCAGCCAACCTCCTGTATATGGGTCCAACATAAAAAAATAAAAAAATAAAAAAAAAAAAAAAAAGGACATTATAACCAACAGTTTCATATTGGTTTCACAAAATGGTGCCATATTATCCATATGGGACTGATGGCCACTGTATCATCATACACTAATTAATCCCAGTGCAAGACTACATGATCACTTTTTCCCAAGCAGAGGCAGCATAGCTAGATTGGTTAGTGTTAAGTTCTCTGATGCAATGATCAGATCCAGCACTTCCATTATATGATAAATTTAGTTTAATCCTTTATCCCAGTGAGAGCAAACAAAGTTTGGGCCTGAAAATATCTTCAGGACTGAATATAGTGTTGTACTATCTTACCTGGATAGGTAGTATAGCACTACTTACCCAGGTAAGATATAGTAAGACTGAATATAGTGTTGTACTACTTACCCACGTAAGATAGTATAACACTATATTCAGTCTTGAAGATATTTTCAGACGCAAACTTTGTTTGCTCTCACTGGGATAAAGGATTAAACTAAATTTATCATAGTCTAACCTAGTGAAAAATAAACTTTCAACTTCCATTACATGTTTCCTCAGGTAATTATCTCTCAACAGTTGTATAATTTTCATTTCCTTCTTGCCTGTAATCATTTCTCCTCCCAATTGGGGATTTCAACTATGTTCCCGTAGCTGAAATCCTCCATACTCGACCTGTACTCATCATGCTAATTTGAAAGTGCATGTCATCTACATTCTTCCTTATACCCCTTGGATTATACCACCAACCAATTGCATATTTTGTCCTGTTGGATCACACTAAATAGCCTGAAATGAACTGCCCTCTGAATCCCTGTTCCTCTGATGCACCTCTACTCTTTCTGACTTCATTTCCTCTGCTATCAATTAGTGACCCCCCCCCCCCATCCTGTTCTGTCCTCTCTGAAGACACCATATCCCTTGCATAATGCCCATAACTTCTGGCCAAACTGAGCTAACTAATGCCAAAAACTACTCACCCTTATTCCAAATACTTCCTGCCATCAGTATACAGAAACTGCAGTATCCCATAACTTCCTTACACCTTGTGTTGCTTAGGCCTAAAGTTAAGAACTTGGAGTGCAACATTTAGCATCATATGATCACTCTCCCACTTGCTAACTTCCAGGTTGCCTGAATCCATGCATGCTCCCCACCCCAAACATTCAGTTTCCCTGACTCTGCACTTCCGAACTCTCAATGAACAACCCTCTCAAGATTCCCGACATCAAATCCATTCAAATGCAAGCCAACCACCTTATATAAATCTCAAACTCACTCCACACCATTCCTCCTGTACAATCTGCATTCTGATTCATTTGAGATCACAGCTCTCCATCTCAACTTGCCTCTATTACATCGTGGCAACAGACTCAAATATTTTAATTTCTCATTCTTTTTCACATGCACTAGCAACTCTTTCATGTCTTCCCACATACCACACTTGTCATCTGCTAAATCATTTGTACCAGCCAAAATAAAGATCTCATTCATCTTCATCCTCTGCATTATTACAGCATCACTGATATCCTTAATCTTAGAATCAGGAAATCACGATTTCATCACATACTCCTCAATCACTCCTCTTATCAACGAATTTCTATACAAAATCCACTCCTTATTCTCATGCTTTTGCTCTTTCATGCTCTGCTTACTCCGTCTTTTCTTTCGCTTCTATGTCATACCATCCACCAGGCATTTCTCCAACTACTCAATCTCATGTTTTTTTCTGTGGAGAACTCCATGTGAATGTGCTCCCTTTTCCATTAGCATCCGGTTATTCAGTTTTTTCACCATGTCATTCATACAGTTGCTCATACCACTTGCAACACTAACTACACTAATTGCATTATCACATATTTCATCTTTCTGCTCAATAATATCATTCTTCTTATTTTCTTCACATTTTTTTGCATTTGGTCATTTAACACTCATGACAAACATGTTCTCCAGTTTTGTTCCCCTTTGGTAAATCTCTTGCTGTGCAAAGGGCATACATTTTGTACAGCAGGTCTATGGAATGAACATTATGAGAACAGGTCGAATATTTGTGGGTTACAGAAAAAACTAGTTAGTAGGCAGAAAAGTGGTGATATGATTGAGATATACGAATTACTGATTCCAAAGATTAATTCAAAGGAAAGTTTTCAGAACAGGTCTGGTGGTGGGAGAACTAGGAACCCATCCATGGAAACTGAGTAAGAGTGTAGTTAGCAAGGGTGTTAGAGCTAGTTTTTTTTTTTTTTTTTTTGCTTGGAGAGTAGTGAATGAGTGGAATAGATTGTCAGAGTCTGTTGTTGGTGCCATTGACTGTGAATGAGTTCAAAGAAAAGTATGATAGATACTGCACAAATGTTGGATAGTTCTTGACATGTTTAGGGCCTCCCTCAATGAGTCTAAGGATTCCTTGGAGTTGTCGTAATAATAATACTAATAATAATTATAATAAAAACTCTGCACAGTTTAATTTCAGGTTTAATCTGATACAGTTGTTGTTATTCCATTGTAGGCAACAGGTACATGATGGTTTCTTAAGGAATGAGCTGACCTCGCTGCAATATCTACTACCTCATTTCCCTTGATTCCAGTGTGGTTAGGAATCCAACATGGGCAAATGTTCAAATGAAGTTTCTTATCTGACAGAACAATGTTGGATCAATGAAAGCAACTGATGTTGTTGATATGCCAAACATCAAAGTGCCTGAAGATAGTTTCTTGGATTGGTATAAATAATACACCTTTGAGAGCAATTAAATTTTTTATACCTTAATGCAAGCTTTATCAAATGCAGATCAACAGTACAGTTGGTACATTCCATTGGGATCTGACTGGAAAGACAACTTGCAGATCCCACTAGAGACTGAATTTGAACCATTTGTTTAGATAAATACAAAAATCAGGAATGAATGTTTGATTAATTTGCAAAAGAAACTGCATCATGGAATACAGCTATGTGTTACTGGTAGAGCATTTAGTGATGCCCATGCAGTAATGGCTACCCTGATGTCTAGCACTTGCAGTAATATTATTCAAAAACCAAAGGGACATATTTGCTGGCCTGGTTGGCCATGTAGTTCGTGTATCTGCTCTCCAACCAAAAGGCTGCAGATTTGAATTCCTAAAGACAATTACAAACATCCACAGACATGGATGTTCGTGATTGTCTTCAGATGGGAGATGAATTTCATCACCTGATACAAGACCACTACCTGCTTATTAGTGACCTGAAGTGGCTTGAAAAAGTTCCATGCTTGGTCTCCACAGCAGGGTTTCTAGACTATGTATAAATAAATAAATATGTAATTAATTAAAATAGGAAAAAAAAAAAGCAGACCATCCACACTATTAATGTACTAAGTTTCACAACTTTTTGTGGTCACTAGCAATTACTAAGTGCTGAATATGAACATCTATCTGCACCTCAAGAGGTGGAAGCTAAGGTGCAAAGGATGTTTATCTTTCTTCAATACTTATTCCAGAAACTTTTTTGTTGTTGTTGTTGTTTAAATATGAGTCCCAAAACCTAGCTTCTGTTGACCGGGGATTATTGTTTGCCTTAATCTTAGTTGTGGTTAATGATGAATTCCAATTTGAGACAAAAATGCAAGCAAACAGTTTCTGTGATGAAAATCTGAATCCTCTTGAATGGCACCCAGTCTGAAATATGGCCAATAGCTTGCTGCAACGGTCTTTCCGTGACTTCACAATGAAAGAGTGACAAAGGAAGGAAAAGTCATCCACACAGAGGGCATTAGTTGGAGAAAGTTATTCTGTTACTGAGTAACTTTGACAATAAACAGTATGACATTTAGTATAGAACCTTGTGGACTCCCTCTCTTGGAGAAAGGGTCGAGAGAGGATTGATCCACCTCAACTTTGTTGGGAGGGATTCAAGGAGATGTAAGTTAACAATTAATCTGTTGACCTTTATGGCACTGTAGCCATTGAACAGGCAAGGCTGGTGAATAAAGTTAGTTCAGCAGTAAGATCAGGAAGGTGAATGCAGAGACATCCATTCCATCTATTAATGAATCCAGAGGCATGATCTTATTCTTTGGGTGAACAATTCATTATTTTTGAACTAGCGATCTTACTGTTGAACTCTCCTTTATTCACAAGACTTGCCAGTCTGATGGTTACAATGCCAAAAACACTCAATATATTAATTGTTAACTCTCATCTCCTTGCATCCTTCTCAACATGTATATACAACATGACTATAGTAATGCTATCATTGTTCCTTATATCCACAGCACCTCAGAAAAAATAGCTACAACTCTAAGAGCATACAATCTCTGCACAGCATTCAAACCTTATCTAAAGTTGGCTACCTCATCCACTCTTCCAAGGATCTCTACTTCCATTATCAGTTCCAGATACAAAGTATCAATGTAGGCAGATACAATGTTTACAAAGTTCCTTGTTCCTGCAACTTGTCTTACTATGGTCAAACCAGGAGATCTGCTGGGTTTGCAGGAGATTTGCGAAACTAATTCATAAGCCTCCCACCTAACACAGGTAAGGCTAGCCAATAGTACCAATAGAGGGCATCCCTAATAGGACTTTAGGCTTTCAGTCTAATTAACTGAAAGAAATAACAAATATTAATAAAAACTAGAACCAAATAAAAGTAGAAGCAAAAATCAGAGTCCGGTGGAAAATTGTGGTGGAAGACCTATGCTCCCAGGTGGAGTGAAGAGGTTAAGTAGATGAGAGTTTGTTAAAATCGTACTTACTGGGTGAGAAAATTAAGGATGCGAGTCTATCAGAGAACAAAAGCAGAGAGTGAAAGAATTGATAGTAGTGGCAGGAACAAATGATTTAAAAGGTGATAAATTTGCTATGAGAGAGGACCTGAAGGAATTACTAGAGGTAGCAAAAGAAAAGAGTGAGATAGTTAAGATAGCGAGTATGTTGCCACGGTATAACAGAGAAGAGTTGAGAAGGAGGACCATAATTGCAAATGACTCTATGTGCAGGTTATGCAGGAGGAGTGGTGTGGAGTTTGTGGATGTATGGAGTCAGTTTGATGGATGAAAGGATTTATATAAGATGAAAGGATTGCATCTGAATGGACTTGGTGTGTGGAGACTGGAAAAGGTGTTGTTGAATGAAGTGGATGTGCGGAATCAGAGAAACTAGAGTTGTTGTTTGGGGGGGGGGGGGAGTGTGATGGGTTTCTGCATTTCATGTATACTAATGCCAGGAGTATTAGGAACAAGAAGGAAGAATTTTTGGCCTTGGTTGGCTCTTCTAGGCCACAGGTTATTGGCATTAGTGAACCATGGCTGAGAGATGATGATATAGTTAGTGGGAAAGAATGTGAGGGATATAGTGTATTCAGGAGGGACAGAGAGAATAAAATGGGGGGGGGGGGAGATGAGCATTATTGATGATAGCCGATGAACTGCAGCCAAGGAGAATAGAAGTTGAACTGGAGGATAGTGAAAAGAGCACATTTGAGGCTATTTGGTACGAGATTGAGACTAGCAGAACAAAATATACAATTGGACACTGCTATAGACCAGGTGATGGAATAGATGGTGGAGACAGTATGCATAAGCAAATAGACGCAATGAGTGGAAGGATGGTAATTATTATGGGGATTTCAACTATGGTAACACTGATTGGAAGGAGAGGACACATGGGAGGAAGGAATTGAATTTTATGCAGTTATTAAGGGATAACTATCTGTGACAGCATATAATGGAAAATACTAGGGGGTCAGAGAGTGCTTGACACAGTAATTGCATCCAAGAATTTGGATGCAATGAATATGATCACATTGCCGCCAATCGGTGAGAGTGATCATAGGTTCTTGACCTGGGAGGTGACTAAATATGTGGAATTTTCAATTAAGACAGGATACATGCGGAATTATCAGGCTGGTAAGTATGACAAGCTTAGGAGTTTGATTGGTTCAGTGACATGGCATGTAAAACTGCAAGGGCTGGATGTTGCTAGTGCATGGGAGGTGGTTAAGGAGTGTTTGCAAGAAGAATGGCTGGCTATATACCTAGAGTCCGAATAGTAAATAAACTAGGAGTTAAATCGATGAATAACACCATTAAGCTTGTGCTGCAAAAAAAGAAACAACTGTGGAGGGAATTTAAGGTGAAAACTGACCTGCAGGCACATGAACGGTATAAAGCGCAGGCCAGAAGGGTAACAAGTGTGGTAAGAAAAGCAAAAGTGGATTATGAAAGAAAATCCCAAACAGTTTTTTTGATATGTTGCAAGTAAAAGAAAAAATGTATACGGCAGAATGATTTTAAAGAATGCCAATGGTAGGGAGCTAACCAAATCAGTTGATATAGTGGAATTACTGAGTGAGCACTTTGCAAGAGTATATCATCCAGGTGGTGATATTGCAGGGATGAAGGAACCAACAGCTTATACAGAAATTGTGGTGAATGAAGTCGAGGTGAATAGTCTATTACAAAACCTCAATGTGAATACATCTGTGGGATTGAATGGCATACCAGCTCATGTCGTACGTGAAGCAGCTAAAGAATTGTCAGTGCCCTTGACCATTTTGTTTAATTTGAGTCTCGGGTCTGGGTTAGTCCCGAGGGGGTAGAAAGAGGGGAAAATAGTTCTATTGCATAAAGGAGGTTCCAAGACTGCTGTTGAAAATTACTGACCGATCAGCATATCAGGAGTCATCGTGGTCTTGAAGAAAGTAATCAAGAGGAAAATACAGGAATGGATAGATGAAAATGGGATACTGTATGGGGGACAGCATGGTTTTGTGAATGGTAGATCATGCCTTACTAACTTGCTCACGTTTTATAACACAGTGATGGCTGAACTGGATAAGGCCTTTGACAAGATACCACATGGAATTCTAATCAGTAAACTGCAGCATATGAGGATGGATATAGGGTGGTTGACGGAGAGATATTAGAGAGTAGTTTATTCAGGAGTAGAGTCCAAAAGACGGCCTGTGACTAGTGATGTGCCGCAGGGTTCTGTTCTTGGACCACTACAGTTTAATTTGTTCATTAACGATATAGGAAAGGATCTGAGAGGAACTGTTCATTTGTTTGCTGATGATGCAAAGTTGGGTAGAGCAATAGTTAATGCACAGGATGTCAAAATTTTGCAGGATGATTTGGATAGTTTGGAAGACTGGGCTAAGGAAAAATGGATGTCAATTTAATGTGGCAAAATGTAAGGTTATGCATTTTGGGGTGAAAAGATTAGCAGCAGTATACCACATTGGTGGAACTGTACTCCAGGAGATTAACGAAGCCAGGGATTTGGGAGTGTCGGTGGATAGGGAGTTGAAGTTTAGGGGGCACATTGCAAAAGTGGCTAAATCAGCTCATCAAATCACTTGGTTATTGAAGAACACTTTGACGAGCAGAGACAAGTTATTGTTCCTCTGTATCGAGCCTTGATAAGACTTCATCTAGACTATTGTGCCCAGATTTGGGTGCCAGGGTTTCTTCTTGATGGAGAGGAGGTGGAGAGGATCCAGAGACGAGTGACCAAGATGATAGCAGGTCTATGGAATGAACCTTATGAGAACAGGTTGAAGATTTGTGGGTTACAGAAATTAGTTGATAGGCAGAAGAGAGGTGATATGATTGAGACATTCAAATTACTGAAGGGTTTCTATAGGATTAATTCAGAAGTTATTTTTGAGAAGAGGACTGGTGGTGGGAGGACTAGCGGCCATCCATGGAAACTGGGCAAGAGTGTGGTTAGCAAGGGTGTTAAAGCTAGGTTTTTTACTTGGAGAGTGATGAATGTGTGGAATAAGTTTCCAGAGTCTGTTGTGGGTGCCATGACTGTGAATGAGTTCAAGGCAAAGTATGATAGATACTGTGTGAATGTTGAATAGTTGTTCTTGACATGATGTTAGGGCCTCCCTCGATGAGTCTAAGAACTCCTTGGAGTTGCCTGTAATAATAATAATTTCTTGGCATCTTTAATTTATAGTATACCAAAGTGGAAACCTTTCGACAACATGTATAGAGCTTAGTTTTGAAGATACTTCACATGAACTTTTGTTCTTGCATCTGGTTAAAAAAAAGGATGAAAACAATAATAAAACTTCCTGTCAACTATATTTCCATTTTGCTTCATACAAAAAAACACTTTGGTTATGTCACACAGCATCTTGGATAACAAAGAAATGCCAACTTGATAGAAAACAAAATCCTACTGCTTTTTCCAAGTTTTCTTGTGGATAGATTGATTTCTTAAGTAAGAATGTTTTTGTTCATGTACGAAAGAGGTGAAATAATTTTTGAAGTTACCAAATGCTGGTATGGTTTTCTTTTTTTTGAAAAAAAAAAAAAAAAGAGAGAATGGTTAGGTTTTCTCCTGGAACTTGTTTTTTGAAAGAATTTTTTAATAATGTATCTGTTTCTTACCCCTTCTTTCCAAAACACATAGATCATAACTTTTTCCTAAGAACAATTCCTTTCTTTTCCTGAAAATACTATGGAATATATATCTACAATTAAATGTCTTATGTCTGAAGAAGAAATTTTTGCTGTCCAGAAACTGTGAGATATTCATCACTATTTAAATGTAAGTAAAGTAAGTGTTATTTATACAAAGAACAGATCCAAGAAAGAGTGGAAATATGTTTTCTTTCACTATCCTATATGTATGGAAATAGAACTGAGAATTTTTTTTTTTTACTAGTTTTGCTTAAGTCTATGCATCCAAAACTCATTCAGGAAAAACCAATCAGGCTTTGAAGCAACTAGTTTTCCATTTATTTAAGAAGTTACTAAAAAAAATTTTACAGAAAGATTTTTCTCTCCAAAAAAATATGTTTTGATTATACTAAATTTGATACGCAACAGGTCTTCAACCACGTGAAAGAGTCTATGTTCAAGTGAGTGAATGAAAGATAGGTAGGTAGGTAGGTGTGTGTAAAACAAAATTACCTGGTCAATTTAATGTATTGTTTTAGTACACTGCTTTATGAAAATATATCTATAGTAACTGTTATGTTTGAACTTAAGCAACCAGATATTTGGTTATTTTATATACTGTCCCAACTCAAAGCTATGCACTTAGAAATCTATGTATCAGATTTCTCTTGAAATCTGATACATAGATTTCATATGTATCAGATTTCAAGAGAACACTATGTATCAGATTTCAAGAGAAATCTGATACATGGATTAAGAAAGAGCAAATCAAACCTTTGTTAATCTTTCACCCTGAACTGACATCAAACTAAGTACTTTCAAAGCATTTGACAAGACTAGCAGGTATAGAGAGGGTTGACTAATGGTCAAAGCCAAAAAACTGGTAGGAGACCTCCACATCACCTTTAAGAAATATGGAGAACTGACTGTGGCTTCTGACCTAATGTCTAATAGTCACCTTCATGTGATGCACCCATTAGTAGGTAGCAACTGGATAATGAAAAAATGAGGATGGTCTCGCAATTTAGGATTCAGCCGAGCAAATTGTACTCTCTATTGGCTTAAACTAGAAATATGTATGATGGTATGACTGATGAAATTTCATATAGGCAAAATCACTGCCTGATTAAATAAACAAGGCCCTCCCCTGCGGTTTTCAACAGGGACACAAGACAAGCAGTGAAAAGTCAGCTACTTGAACAGACTCAAGTTAATCGCACAGAAGAATACACTCAACATCAGAAGAACCGAAGATAAGAACCATCAATATAAGAAGCATTAATGGAAAGGAAATGTCAAACTTAATGAAGAACTGGAAAAAGTGGTACTTTTTCCAGTTCTAGGTGGATTAATTCAGTCAGAAGTGACTTAGAAGAACAAAACGTTAGATAAAACAATATTGGAGTGCTGACAAGTAATAGACTAACTTAGAGGAAACCATTTTCTTAATAAACCATACTGAAAGATGCACAAGAGTTCTCTCAACTACCATAGCTGATAAAATATGATTAGAAACCTCTAAAATTTTAAATATTAAAGCAATCACTAGCAATCTCTCCATAACTGAATTAGCAGCTGTGAAATCTTTAAAAGCAAGCCAGGACATCATAATCACTAGAGTCGATAAAATTTTGAGAAATTGTTGATAGATTATTAATAATTTAACTTATTCATGCACTGCTGTCATAGTAGCCTGAACACGACTTTAAGGTACATAATCAAGAAATGGATGATGACATATTCAGAAGAATATAATAATTATTTTTTTATTATATTATTATTAGTTTTTTATGCTGATGCACTGATAATGACAATTAGTTTCTGGTTGAAATATTTGCCGTAATAAAATTATATATATAAAAAATAATAAAATTATTACATTATTAGAATTAAAGATGATAAATGTGATAAGAAAACTGAAGATAAGGTTATCTGCATGTCTGGAGTAATTACTTTGAAAGAGTGTTAAACAAAACAAGCAGTAATAGAACCATACTAGAAAATTTTCAAGAGGAAAGAGAAATACTTAAGTATATAAACATTTTGCATAGATTACACTATATAATTCAGAGAGCCTAGTCAGAAGGTCAAATGCCAGATAATTAAAGTAGAACTCGCATAGTTCCCATAGGCGAGATTTATGCAAGCATACTTGAAAAGAGATTGAGAAAGATTTGGAAGAGAATCTTGAAGAACAAAATGGATTCAGGACAAATACATGTTGTCAGGATTAGATTTACACTTTACAACAAACAGTTGAGAAATCATGGAAATATGACAAGGGTCAGTACTTAAGTTTTGTTGATCTGGAAAAGGCATATGACAAGGTGCCCAGAGAAAAGCCTTTCAAAACACTACAATTATATGGAGTAAATGGAACATTATACAGAGCAGTACATAGTCTATGTGTAAGCTGTCAGTGAGCAGTTACAATGGAAGGAAATACACGAAGATGGTTTGATGTAAAATTAGGGATAAGACAAGGATGTGCATTATCTCCAGTCTCATTCATCATCTATATGGATCACATGATGAAAGAAAGTGGCACTTGACTTGATATTAGAATTGGAAATGCCAAACTTAGCTTTTTGCTTTACATGGATGATGTACTCCTAGACATTTCTAAATGCAAGTCTCCAAAATTCTCTAACTAAACTGAATAGCAGCTGCAACAAATTTGGCATGAAAACCAACAATAGAAAGACCAAAACTATGAAAATTGGCAGAGAGATTAAACACATCAACTGTATTCTGAATGAAGAGCATATAGAATAAGTAAAATATTTAAGCTATTTAGGCAGTTTTTAGTGAAGATGGCAAGTTAAATATTGAAACAGACAACAGAATAAGCAAAGTTAGTATGGTGGATAGCCAGTTGAATAAACTTATATGGAATAAGAGAGAAATGAGCCAAAACACCAAACTAGCAGTATATAGATGACAGTGTTCAAATCAGTTAAGTTATGGATCTGAAAGTTGGCTTAGAAAAAAAAAAAAAACACCTGGTCAAAGAGTAGAGACCACAAATATGAGGGTTCTGAGAAACAGACTGATTTGGAGGAAAATTGTAGATAGGAAGTTAGTAATGATGTAAATTTTTCATGTAGTACTATCATATCCTGTACAACCCATGAGGGTACATGGCAGGAATTTGATGATGATGATGATGAAATACGACAGTTCGTAGTAGATAAAAAAAGATGTGATGGGATAATTTGAATTCGGAGAGCTTAAAGACAGAGAGGAACAATTACTCTACTTCTATAAAGTAAATGATCTAATGACTGCAAACACATTGTTTTATCAATGTCCTAATAATACATATACTACATGGACATCCCCAGATGGAAATATAAAGAACTGCCATAAACAAACAATGGAAAAGATCAGTAAACAATGTTCGAACGTTAAGAAGTTTCGATTTCGACACTGACTGTGAAATATTAACTGCCAAAGTGAAAATAAAATTTAACAGGAAAAATAATATTACTAAAGAAGCAAGATTCGATCTATCAAAACTAAAAGACATTTCAATCAGAAGTCAATTTTCAGAACAGATGTGCCGAGATTACCCCCCCCCCTCCATCTCTCAGAGCAGTAGAAAATATTGGGAAGAAGAAAAGAAACAGTGCTATCAACTGCAAAAGACATTCTACGTAACAAACCCAAAATAAACAATCAGTGAATAACCCAAGAAATCCTAACCATAATAGAAGAAAAAAAGAGAAGCCGAGATACTTGTAAACCAACAAAACAATGAAGAGAATAGAGAAAAATACAGAGCACTAAAAAATAAAGTTGATAACCTGTGCAAAAAAAGCCAAAGAAAAATGGCTAGAAGAAAAAGCTAAAAAATGCCAAGTATATGACACTACAAGAGAAATTATAAAGGAATTCTCAGCAAAAGCAGGAACAATGATAAACAAAAAGTTGACTGAAACCTGGGAAATTTGGAGTGATAAGGAAAATTTGGTCGAACCGTTTTAAGATTATCTTCCATCAAGAAAATAAAACTACAATGCCAACAATAGGAGAAAGTAATGATCACCCAAAAATTTTAAAAGTTAGATATGCAATTAAACAAATGAAAAACAATAAAGTAGGTATTGATACCATCCCTACTGAACTGTGGTCATATGGAGATAGCACATCAATAGAATATTTAACAATCCTATTCAATAAAATACTAGAAACAGGAGAGATACCAAATGACTGGAGAACTGGAATCATTCCAATATACAAGAATGGAGACAAAAGAGATTGCAGAAATTACAGACCAATCAATTTACTCTTTCACACCTATAAAATATTCATAAGAATTATACAAATTAGATTAAAAAGCATCTATAAAGAACTGATAGGCACAGCACAAGCTGGTTTCCAAGGAAACTATTCAACAACAATAGACCAGATTTTCACATTGCACCAACCAGCAGAACTCAGCTAGGAAGACCATAAAGATTATATTGTTGTTTTGAGGACTTTAAACAAGTTTTCAATAGTATCAATACAGAAATTCTTCTTAAAGTTCTACTAGAAAAAGCAATAGATAAATATTGGGTTGGCAAATAAGTTCATTCAATTTTTCAGAGTGGAATGAAACACATTTTATTTAATATATATAATACATACTAGTCAGTTATATATTGACCCTCTTTATCAATGACCTCTTGCCATCTGTCCACCAACTTCATTATGTCGCATTCATAAAACTCCTGAGGTTTACTGGTGAAAAACTGATCCAGGCTGTTTGACAGCCTCCTCATTAGCGAAGGTTTCCCGTTCAGAGAATTCTACAACGATCAGAATAAGTGGTAATCAGAAGGTGCCAGGTCCGGTGAATACGGAGGTTGCGGCAAAACATCCCAGTCAGGACATAACAATTTACTTCGGGTTGTTAACGATGTGTGGGGTCTGGCGTTGTCGTGGTGAAAGACAACTCCTTTCTGATTTGCCAATGCAGGACGTTTTGTGCTAATTGCACGGGCCAGTTGCGTTAACTGTGAGCAATACACAATTGAATCAATCATTCTGCCTGACGGTAACACCTCGTAGTAGACACCTTTATAATACCACTGATCACCACACAGAGAGCATGATCTTCTTTGGGTGCAATCCTGCTTTCAAGGTTTGCTCTTGTGCCCCCCATGATCTTTACATACCACGTTATTGTACACAACCCATTTTTCATCTCCCGCAATCATCCGCTTCAAAAATGGGTCGTTTTCTTGGTGACGTCGCAGTGAATCACAGATGGATATGCGAGCAGTCATGTTGGCCACAGTCAATTCATGCGGCACCCAATCATTGAGTTTTGAAACATATCCCAGCTTGTGCAAATGATTTTCAACGCTTGTATGGGATATGTTCAGTACTGCAGCAATTTCCTGCACTGTTTGTGATGGATTTTTGTTGACGACATCCTTCACAACACCCGAATCAACCTCTGTTGGGCGACTGGCACGAGGCATATCACTGACATCGAAATCTCCAGAACGGAATTTGGCAAATCACTTTTGGCATAAGCGTTCTGTTAAGGCACCATCCCCATATATGCTGCACATTTTTTTTTATGGGCCTCCGCAGCTCGTTTGCCTTTTTTGAAATAAAAAAGCAAAATATGCCAGTAATGTTTACGTTATTTCCTTCCATTTCTAAAAATATGTTACACACACACGCAACTGAAGTAGGCCGAACAAAAATTCACTGAAAGGTTATATGAAATGTCGCCTTTCAACTGCGCAATAATGCAATAGCAACAGGCGAAGCAGCGTAAACTTGTACTAACACATAAATCGAACAAACTTATTTGCCAACCCAATATATAATACAGTTTCTGATAAAATATTACTCTAAGAAAATGCAATAATTAAAAAGGACACACTCACAACAGAACCCATAGAGATCCAAAAAGGAATAATGCAAGGATGTCCATTACCCCCATGCCTATTCAACATATATCTAGAAGTTGTAAAAAATGCAATAGATAATGAGCCTGGAATCAATATCAATGGCTTAAATATAAATAATATCAAATATGCAGATGATCTTTGTTCTTATTGCAAGAACCACAAACGAACTACTAATAAACAAAACCTGTAAAATATATGACATGGTAATAAATATACAAAAGACAAAAGTGATGAAAATAAGGAAGAACAAAACTAACAACTCAGTCACCCTAAATGGCGAACAATAGAACAAGTGGATAACTTCATATATCTTGGATCAAAACTAACAGAAACAATCACACACAGAATAGTGATAGGATGGACCACCATGGGAAAATTACAGAAAATCTGGAAAACAAACAAGATATCTAAACAAGCCAAAATCAAATTATATGAATCAACAGTTATCTATGGAGCAGAAGTATGGACAATTAAGAAAAGAGAGAAGAAAAACTGTTGGCATTTGAAATGAAATGCTTAAGAAAAATAAACAAAAGTTGGATAGAAAAGAAAACAAACTGCACAGTTAGACAAGAATTATCATATAAGAAGACAATATTAGAAAAAATTAGAAAACAACAACTGAGATGGTTCGGCCATGCAGCATGCAGACAGACTACCCAACATCCTAATAAATACTCTTACAACTGAAAAAAGAAGACCCAGGAGACCAAGAATCACTTGGCTTAAATTAAACAAGGAACATTTCAGGATGTAGAACTTAAATGTATCTATACTTACTCTTTCTAGAACATTCTTCTATTGATGGGAAGACTGGCTGTGAACAAGAGCAAGATATGCTACAGCAGGAGCAAGTGCACTGTGACGAGTGTTTCTTGTTTCTTGAAATTGATGACATGCTCTCATAACAAGATTCTGTTACTTCCATTTCCTTTGACACCGGTGTCTTATTATTTACATTCATTTTCCACTGTTGTACTTCTGAATGACAAAGTTCTTCTGCTAGAGTTTTAGCAAATGGTGACGGCACAAATAATTTGTCCTTGTTGCAACAAATGGAAGACTTCACGTTATGTACAGTATTACTATGTTTTACATCGCATGTTTGTGAATATTCATACAAAGGGCTATCTCTTATCTGTTTTTGCTTTTCACTGGTCTCACTAATAATACTTGTGGAAGGTACACAATTTTTAACTTGATAACACTGGTCTGAGGTATGCTTTGTTTCAGTGGCACGCTTTGAGAGGTCAAGTGGCACATCTGAAAATCAAATTAACATTTATACATTTTATGAAACATTAGTTAAATAAATTAGAAAAATATTATCATTAAAATAAATTCTTTGCAAAACAGAAGAAATATACAAGTCTAAGAAAAAATTTCTCCCTCTCTCCAAATGCTGAAAAATGCTTGTGACTATGCATAATAATTTTGTGGCCCAAAGGAGGTCAGCAGTTCACTTGCAAGTCATTATGTCTTTCTGATCTTTAGATCAAATAATGTACATGGAAAGAGTTATTACACTGGCAGCTCCAGGTAGTTCAAGAATTTACAGGATACTGACAATACTACTACTTCTCTTCTGTCTCAAGGTGGATTGAGTCCCTCATAGATAAGAGCCTTCCAACCATTCTCTGTCCAAATCTCTTTCATATCCTAAGAGTTTTGAAATCCAATACAGTTCTAAGGGTTTTATGTTAATCTTGGTCTTGTACTCTCCATGGTACTCTCAAATACCAGGCGAGGAAATCTGTCTGGTTCCATTCGACTGATAATACAGTCAAATGAAATTTGTGAGAAATATCTCTAAACATGCTAATGTGCAGAAATTATATTCCCGAGTCTAGAGTTGACAAATAAAATCCAGAGTGACAATGAACCCATAGTATGCCAGTTATGCTTAAAAATAATAACAGAAACTGATATTCCTTGAAATGACAAGTTATCTGATGTCACTATCGGATGAAGAGAAACTATGTTTGATACAAGGAACCACAAGTGTTTTTTCCCCTCCCTCCACAAGTGTTTCCATGACATGTTCAGAACTGTATGCCATGAATTTTTTGGAAAGTAATGCAACCTAGAAGCTTTGTTAGCAGCAAACAGACAGTGTCATAGGATTCATTGAAAATATTCAGTGTCATATGTGGAATGAGATACTAAACCTGGATCAATTAGCAATGGATATCTCTTTTATGACAGATCATGTCATATACTCTTCCATTCCGAATGATATGACAGATGGAAGATACACTCATGAGCCAAAATGGCACCCAGCATGTTTCTGGCCAACCAGACTGCACAGTTGGACAGAAACAGGCTTGTGGTGGTATTCTGGTAAGGGGACTGCTCTCAAGAATATCACTTAGTGCTCTCTTCACACAGTGAATAAACCTTGACTGCTAATAGTTAAATGGGTTTTTTCCAGACCAGGTATTTCCCTGCATGGTGACAATGTGGCCCGATGGATCTGGTCTTCCTGCAAGACATCTCATGTCACATGGTTCAACATGGTTTGAAGAGCATACCTAAGTATTCAATGTACTCCCCAGGCCACCTTATTCACCTAATTTGAATCCCAATGTATATTTAGGAATCATATGGAACACAGCTCAACACCAATACCTCACTTGGTTGTTGACCTCTGGAACATTATTCTGTCTAGCTGATCCAGAATACCTCAAGACATCTTTCATGGTTTAGTGGTTCAGTGCCTAGACAAGTGGTTATCTCAGCCAAAAGGTGATTCACACTACTAGATAGGTAGTCATCATGTTTTGTCTCATAAGTGAACATGCTTTTTAACTGAATGGATTGTCACATCAATGAACAATTGATGGGATATGAGGTCAGTGTAATAATGGAGTTCATTGGCTGCATGAAAGCAGCTAATGAACTCCAAATGCTGTACGCTGATACAGCAAACCCAGAAGGCAATTGCATGTGTTCCACAGTGTGGGAATTTTATACCCATCAACAAGATAACATTCTTTATTAATTTGCTAATGCTTTAAAAGAGAAGTACAGCACAATACCACAACTTTCTACCAAAAATCAAAATAATTTCCTGGTATTCAACATATGTGAGCCAGTTACTGCCAAAGATAGGATAGTTAATGTTTTGACAATATTTTTTGAGAATCTTCTGATAGCATAAACAGTAAAATGTGAAGAAGTTGTAATACAATTACTATTACTTTTGTATATAAAATTATTTGTAATTTTATATACAAGAATCTCATGACCAGGATTACAACTAAAGAATTCAATATACTTTAAGATGTAGAATTTAAAAAAAAAAAATTTTTTTTTAAGAGCACATAAGGATTCTTTCTTACAGTTATGCTAAAACATAATTTTGACTAAGCATTTTTTAATAAACAAAAACAAATAATTGTCAACTAAGGAAGAGGAGGAGGGGAGTATTTTGTAAAATGTAACAGCCAAAATTCAAGTGCCTGCATAAAACATAGTAAAATAGCATAGCAAAGTGTATATGTCATTTCCTTTTGTAGGTAATAGACATATCTCTATGAAGAAACTAATAGTTAATATGCTTACCAAAGAGCCAGAAAGAGAAATACCATACACCTACAAATTAAATGATATAGAATCTACGAATCTAGAACCTTCAATATAGAATCTATGCATACCAGCCACTGAATTAGAAATTTTCATTTAATACCACGTTACTTCCTTTAGCTTGAATTACAGCACATATGCAGTTTGGCATAGATTCCAGAATGTGTTGGATTGCATCTACAACATACCAGGCATTCAACAGACATTCTGTGAATTGACTCAAATTTGACGGAAGAGGACTTTCCTCGAAGATTTGTTTTTCTAACATGTCCCATACATTCTCAATGGGATTCAGACCCAGGCTTTGTGGTTACCAGGGAAAATAGTGAAAGTCGCTGTCATCTTCCCTGGCTACCACAAAGGTGAGGGTTGTTTCATGGATGACAATGCTACTGTCCAATATGCAAGAACTGTTCAGCAAATGGTTCAGTAGCATTTTGTCTATGAAATAACCGTCACTTTCTGAATAAAAAGTCAACACTGTAGGATGGGTTTGATTGGCAGCAATGTTCAGATATTCTTTGGAGGACACCCCGACCTTCCACAATATCATGGGGCCTGATCCATAACAGAACATACCCCACCCCATGACACCTACAGAACCTTGAGTTGTGCTTACAAGGCAAATTGGGTTCATTGCTTCATGGGAATCCCACCAAACTCACTACCAACCATTGGTAGAGAACAAGGTGTACCATGACTTTCCAGTCTTCAGTCACTGTGTTCCTGATATCAATCTGGACAAACTTTCCAGCTATTTGCAGAAATCAGTGACTTCCATACAGGCATGCAATGGCCAATACTGATCCTCTTCAATTCCCTGTGCATATTTCATTGAGATATGGGTTGGGAACAGCCACTTCATTAAATGCTTCAGTCAACTGCTGCACACAGGAAGTTCTATTTGTCTGTACAAACCTTCTCAGATGACAGTGATCTTGTTCCTGACAGACTGTCTTAATACCACAGTTATGCCTTTTAGACAAGCAATGTGGGTTATTTTTCCACTAATTAAACACCCAGAGAAAATCAGTCAGCTCTGCTGTTTTCAAAATCGTGGATCCAGCCAAACAGGCAGCCAAGAATAAGCCCTTTATCAAACTGCAAGATCCTTTGTTTTTCCCATTATGATCAACACTATTAACGACTACTGACTGACCAGCAGCATTCTTAAATAGTGGCTTAGTGATATTTTCGTTATTTTTGATTGCGTGTTGAGTGTATTTGTTTAATTGTGAATCTTATTATGCAATAAAGTGCATTCTACAGGGCATCAATGATTTCAATGCGATGTATGTGTTCAACATAATCATTGCCGAGAGAGAGAGAGAGAGTGAGTGTGTGTGTGTGTGAGTGTGAGTGTGTGTGTGTGGGGGGGGGAATGTTTTGTGAGGGAGTGCAAGAAATCCAATTTGTGTCAAAAGCAGGAGAATGAAGTAACTAATGTTAATGAAGTAAAGCAGGATAGTGAAGTTGAGAATGTAATGGAAGGAGTGAATGATAATGTGTGAAATATATGAATTAAAAAATTAGAATATGAAAGAAGTGGTTGAAAGTAATATGGATGATGTGGTGACAGTGAGCAGAGAAATAGCACGTTACACAAAATCCTTCACAGGACAAAGCATGAGCAGAAGCAACTGTCAAAATGGTTGACATGTGGTACAGCGAGAGAGAGAATGAAAGAAAAGTGCAATGCTTCTATTAAGGGATTTCAGTGAAAAAGTGACAAAAACATCTTTCCCAGGTGTAAGGATCTTGACTACTGTGCACAGATTTGGTCACATGGATTTCTTGGGATCAGGTGGTAGTGGAGAGAATTCAGAAATGAGTGACTAAGCCAGTGAGAGGTCTGTGGAATGCTCCCTGTGAGGTCAGATTGAAGGTGTGTGGGCTGCAGAGTTTAGTTGGCAGAGTTAAGAGGGGTTTAGTTGCCCCCCCCTCTCCAAAGGAGGTGGGGGCATGATAGAAACTTCTAAGTTACTAAAGGGATTCTCTATAGGAGTGACAGAAGAAATTTTTCAATACATGACAAGAAAACAGACAGTCACCACTGGAAGTTGTGTAAGAGTCTGGTTAGTAAAAGTGTGCAAACTAGATTCTTTTTTTTTTTTTTTGCTTGGAGCATAGTGAAGGAATTTCCAGAGGGAGTTGTTAATGCCCCATTGGCATGAACAATGAGTCTTTTGACTCCACATACATATTCTGTATAATAATAATATGAAATAATTCAGAAAGTAATTCTGCACTCGGACAAACTGTAATAAATTAATGAATGATCATTCTGATTATCTGATAGCGCTTGAAGAAAATTTATTTGAAGAATATTTTATAAGCTTGAAGCTTATTTGAAGAAAGTGCCAAACATGGTGCTTTTCTTCAAACCAAGAATCATGCCTTTTGTAACCAAGGTGGTGGTTTCACACTGGGCAACAAAATCACCTACCACTGAGAGACTTTCAGAAACATCCATGCTGCCGTGAGACTTCAACCTACAGGTTGCTGGCTGCAGAGTAGGTCTACTATCTCCACTGCAACAAATGAGCACTTAAAAAAAAAAAGAAGAAGATTAATCTTTCTTATTTCTGTGATTTATTATTACACCCTCCACAGAGTCGACAGACGCATGGTGGGAAGTTCATTCAACTGACAACATATTTATCATACAGAATCTTAAAATCCTTAACACTCCTTGCATTAACAACACATTCTGCTAATGTATTCCATTCACTGACAGTTCTCCATGTAAAAAATCTACTCCTCACACACACACCCTTCTTCACCACACTTTTACATAACTTCCAGGAATGACCTCTGATTCTTCCCCTCTCACCTTCTACTCTTTTTATAATCCCCCTCTGGATTAATCTGATAAAATCCTCTCACTAACTTAAACATCTCTATCATATCACCTCTCTTCCTCCTATCCACCAAACTCTGCATCTGCATTTCTTCAACCTCTCCAATGTCTCCACATCACATTGAAAACCAGGTGACCAGATCTGAGCATAATAGTCCAAGTGTGGTCTGACCAGTGCCTTATACAGTGGCACAACCACTTCCTTATCCTTGCATGTTAAAGTACTTCTTATCATTGCAGCACTATGATATGCAACCTTTGCAACACTAGCAATATGCCCTTTAAACTTCAGTCTACTGTCAACCATCACTCCCAAATATCTAATTGCATCCACTTTCTGCAGTACAGCATCATCTATATAGTACATAGCATTATATTTCTGCACTCCAAAATGCAACACCTTGCACTTATTGATATTAAAACTACAACCGCACTCTTTTGTCCAAGTAAAAAGTCTATTCAAATCTTCCTGAAGGGATTCATACTTATAATTCTTCCCAACTTTGCATCATCAGAAAATAACTGAAGATCTCCAGTCAGTCCACATAGTATATCATTTACAAACAAGTTAAACAGCAGGGGCCCAAGAACAGACCCTGGGGCAAGCCACTGGTTACCTTTCTTTTTTGAGACACTACTCTATCATACACAACCTACTGGTATCATTCAGAGAGCCAATCTCTGATCCATCTAACCAATATATTATCTATTTGGAAGTTCCCCCCCTTTATATAAACTTTATCCAAGTGTAAGCAAACTTTGTTTGCTTACACTTGGATAAAGGATTAAACTAAATATATAATTTATACTATCTTTTATCATCTCTGCAGCTTGTACACCAACTTATCATGTAGTAATCATTTGAAAACATGTTTCTCAGAGTGAGTGGAATAGTTTTACTTTCTTGAAATGTGCTGTGAATAAGTTTCAAAATGTAAAATTGTTTGGATTATTTAGTAAATGAAAAGGCATTATATGTGGAGTTTAACATGTAGAACTTTGTAATATGCTGTGTAAATGTGAAATATTCATTAGCTAGCGTATGGGAGATGTGAGGAGAATTTGTTCTGAAGGAATGCCGTAAATGTAAGATGTGTTAAAAACAAGATAGCAAAAAGATGTGAAAAAGTGGTGCAAAAATTAAGGTGAATGAAACTGGAATGATAGAAGAGCAAGTTAGAAAAAGATAATACAAAAGATAATCTGTAGTAGTGATAATAATGGAAGTCCCTAGAGGATGAAACTGAAAGAAGTGAATCAATCAGTTTGGCAATTTGCATCATAAATAATTCATTGCAAAGTAAAATGGCATTAAGCCTGATACTGATGACATACCAGAGATCTACAAGTTTTCAGTGGATCATCAATAAAAATAAGTTATGAAATAATCAGGAATGTAAATTAAAAATGTCAAGAAATTATATTCTTGGTTTCATCCTTTATCCAAGTGTAAGCAAATAAATTTTGTCCATGAAGTAACTTCATGACAGGTCAACTCATATATAGAAGCTAATGATTTCACATCAATTGCCTTAGGATCACATAATGCGACATACATATCCTTACAGACAAGTATAATTCTATGCATTATGGCAAGGGCCAATATCCAGACCACTTTCGACCTTTATTGAGGTCTCATCAGTGGGAGCCAGACCCAAACGTGATACCAAGGTTGAAGTAATGCAGAAGTCATTATGGGATACTAAGGCAATTGATGTGAAATGTGAAGTCATTAGCCTTTAAATACAAGTTGCCCTGTCATGAAGTTACCTCATGCAAACTTTGTTTGCTTACACTTGGATAAAGGATGAAACCAAGAATATAATATAATAATTTCTTGGAATCTTTAATTTATAATATAACCAAGAGTAAAGACTTTCAACACCAGGAACGTAATTGCAATTCTAATGGCAAGCCTAGAGAAATAAAGTAATTTTGCTATTTAAGCACATGTTTTAGCAAAGAGCAATATCAAAGCAAAGTACAATAGGTACTGAGTGAATGTTGGATAGTGTTTGGATAAGAGGGTGGTTGATGAAGTAGAACCCCATGGAATAACCATAAGAATAACCTGTTTTTGTTTGTTTGTATAATGAAACCTGTGGAGTATTAAGAGTATCCCCAAAGAATCAAGATCTATATTCTTTGGTTTTGCACTTCCAAAATCAAGCTCCGAAATTAAAATGTAGTCCACCAGGCATATAAAAGTCCTTTCGTCTATCAAATTAAGTCCATATATATATATATAAATTGTATACCATTCCTCCTGCACAATCTTCTCATTGACACATTAGCAATAATGGTCCTTCTCAACTCTGTCCTATCAATACTGAGGCAGCAGACTTACAAATCTTTACTTCCTTACTCTTCATTTTCGCTTCTTTCAACTCTTTCACATCCTCTCACATTGCGTATTTCTCCCATCTCAAATCATTTGTTTCAACCAAAACAATTAACTCTTTTATTTCTCGATTCAGGAAACTAACAGGTTCACTAACATCCTTGATCTTCACACCTGGGAAACATCCGTTCATCATTTTCTCATTATGTATACCTCTTATCACTGAATCTCCATAAAATATCTTCTCCTTATTTCCAGTTTCTTGAACTTTCATACTTTCTCAATTCACTTTTTTGTTCATTCTCCTGCCACTATACTGCATGACAATTTCTCCAGTTGCTCTAGTTCTTGTTTTATCCTGTGAAGGACACCATGTAAATAAGCTATTTCACTTTTGACTGTCACCTCATCATCCACATTACTTTCAGCCACTTCTTTCATTCATATTTAATGCACTAGCATTCATCACTTACACATTCTCCAAAGCATTTTGCTATCTTTCCTTAAATTGTTAATATTTCTCACTTTATTTTCCAGCTTTCCACACACCTCACGTTTCTTACATCCACACATGAAACATATACAACATTCTCTTTCTCAACTCTTGATTTCATATCATAACTTATTTACTCTTCGCAATGAATACACAGAACATATAGCACATCATACAATATTCCTCATGCTTCCTTATTCTTCCTTCCAGTGAATAAGGAACCCTTGACTGCCATTTATCTTGTATACATTGGTGCCATGAAAAAACACTTTCTAAACGAATCTCATATTAAATTTCTGAAAGAAACACAAACACTCAACTTTACACATCTCAAGTCTGGCCTGAACCCAGCTTGTTCTCAAGCTTTCCTTCCACAATTTTTCTTAACTTTTTCTCAAGTATACTAGCATACATCTTACCAGAAACATACAGTAAAAGGAAATTCCTCTATAATTCTCACATTCATGTTTATGTCCCCTTTTAATAGATGAGTGGTATGTGGGCTCTACTTGAATCATTGGGAATTCGACCTTCTGTTCAGACTTCCTTGCAGAGGTAGTCTGCAAGGCTACATAAAAAATAATATATCTGCTTATTTATGTAATTTATAAAATCAAATTTCTTTTTTGTTTCTCTTAATTTTTATAAGTTGAAAAAGTAAAAATTCAGTAATCGAATGCAGTTATCAGTTATTCCCACCAACTCCATTTCTATTATTTTATTACTTCTTTAAAATCTCTTATCAGTATAATAAGAAAAGAAAATCTTCTTCCACTTAAAATGCACAGGTTTGTATCATGTTCAGAGTATGAATAAGCATTCAACTTAAACCTCTGTCAAAATTCCAATATTATATCAGATCTTATATTTCTCTCTTCTAAGGCACTTTTTACTGTATCAATCAATCTAGACTTCAGTCTTCCTCCGGATCTTTCTTCTGCCATCCTGGCAAAGAACACTTTGTTTGTTCTTTCTCTTCCATTCTGTTTAAGTGACCATACCACCCGATCTGCTCTACTAACACATTCCTGAATGAGTTAATTATCCTCATTTTTAATATCATACTACCAGTGATGCCATCTGTTCACTCTTATGATCTACCTCAGAACTCTCATCATATCTATGTTGTATCTGTAATCTTAAGCCATTGATCAAGTTTTATTTCTAACCCAACTCTCAGATCCATAAATTAAAATTGGTTTCAGCACTGTCTTGAATACAGCAAGCTTAGTGTTTTCACAAATTTCTCTTTTATACCATATATATTTCTTCAGTTGACTTTCTGTCATTCTAACTTTGCTAATTCTGTTGTTTATTTCCATTTTTGATTTGCCATCTTTACTAGAAACTGTGCCTAAATGGCTGAAAAGTTTTACTTGCTCTGAAAGTAATCCATTCAGGATGCAGTCAAAGTTTTCAATGTTTTTGCTGATTTTCATACCAAACTTATTACAGCAGTTATTCAGTTTAGTCAGGGAATCCTGCAAACTTGTACTGGATTTATTTAGAAGTAAAACATAATCTACATTAAAGAGTTGAAATTAATACCTCCAATTTGGATATCCAGTTTAATACCACTTTTCTTCATAATGTGATCCATACAAATGATGAATAACAGCTGAGATAATGAGCAGTCTTGTCTCACACGTGATTTAACATCACACTATCTTTCCGCACCTCCTATTTTAACTTCTGACTTACAACTGAAATATAGACTAAGTATTGCTTGATATAATGTAATATTAATGTATGTCTGTAACATTTTAGACAGCTTTTCTCTTGGCACCTTCATATGTCTTTTTTCAGATCTACAAAACTTAAATACATATCCTTGTTATATTCCCATAATTTCTCAACTATTTGTCTTAAAGTGAAAATCTGATTCCAACAACATCTTACCAGGAACATTCAGCAGAGAAATTCCTCTGGAATTCTCACATTCACTTCTAATTCCCTTTTTTTATAGATCTCTACTAAAGTCATCTGGAATTAGACTCTCTTTCCTGATTTCCTGACTTTCTGAATTATGCAATGTAGCCACTGTAAAACTTTTATACCCTCCGTATTTAAGTTTTTCTGTCAAATATCATCTATCTAGCTGCATTTCTACATATTTCAGGTTTTAATGTTTTTTTTTTTTTTTTTTTTTTTTTTTTTTTTTTTTTTTTTCCTGTTGAGTGTTTCCTTTCCTACTGCCATGCTGTCACTGCTTGTTTCATTTAGCAATCCTTCAAAGTAATTAGTAATTTGACTAGGCTGTATAATTTAAGTCTCAACACTGGCAAAGTCCCAAGAGAGTGGAAGCAGGGCAAAATAACTCATTTTCATATAGGAGGATCTAAGTCTGTGGTAGCAAATCAAAGATCAATCAGTATTCTCAAGAATAGTGGTAAAAGTACTCAAAAAGTGACAGTTGAGTTGGATGAAGGGAATGGCTACACAATAATACTACTAGATTTTGCAAAGGTGTCTGGCAGGATACCACATGGAACTCTTTTACACAAACTGCAACAAATGGAAATCGATATGAAACTAGCGATATGATAAAAGGGTGGCCGATAGATACCAAAAAGTAGTGTATGGAGGAGCAGAAACTAGGAGAAGGCAGGTGATTAGTGGTGTACCACAGGGCTCAGTGTTTTAACCACTGCTGTTTAATTTGTACATAAATTATACAGGAAATACTTTGAAGGAAAATATTCAGTTGTTTGCTAATGATGCAGAGTTGGGTAGGATAATAGTTAATCAAAGCAGCAAGTTTGCAAAGTGATTTCAATAGGCTGACAGTATGAGCAAAATACGGGATGTTAATTTAATGTGTAAAAGTGTAAATTTATACATTTTGGGATAAAAATATTACAATGTATACAACATTGAGGGAACTGTACTCCAGGAAATTGATGAAACCAGGGAGATGTGGAAGTAGTACATAGAGAAATGAAGTTTACGGGGAGTATTGCTAAAGTAGGCAGGATAGCTCAGAGGATTACTTAGTTATCATTCCCCTTTATAAGCCTTGATATGATCACATCTTAATTACTGTGGTCAGGTCTGGTCACCTGGGTTTCTTGTAGAGGATCCAGAGGTGTGTAACTAAGATGGTCTGTAGAATATTCCCTGTGAGAATAGATTAAGGGCTTGTGGGTTGCAAAAGTTGGGTTGAAAGGCAAAAAAGCAGGATATGACAGAAATATTTAAGTGACCTAAATGATTTTTAGGATTAATCCCAGACTATAAGAGCATCTACAACTAGTGTCCCAAAGCCTGGAAATTGGCCTATATTTAACCCATTCCTAAAAAGGGTGACAAATCGCTGCCATTTGAACTGCCCTATCTCACTCACCTCGGTCCTATCTAAAGTGATGGAGAAAACCATCAATTCTCAACTCCTACTTTACCTTGAAGGTACCCAGCTATAAAGTGACCACCAGTATACAGATTCCATCAATGCCAATCAACAGGTGATCTACTCTCATATATCACGCATATCTGGACAAATGCCATGGAGAAATCTGGCAAATCCGAATGGTTGCACTTGATATCTCTAATGCCTTTGACCAGATCTGGAACAAAGGCTTACTTACTAAGCAAACTCCTATCATTTGGACTGTCTCAGGACTTCTGCAGATGGATTGCCAGCTTTCTGTCAAGACGCACACTGTGTGATGGTAGACAGCTCCCTATCATCTCACCATCCAACTAATGCTGGGGTCCCACAAGGTTTAGTTCTCTCACTGACCCCCTCTTCCTTCTGTATATCAATAACCTACTTCAGTTGACCTCCAACCCAATACACAGTTTTGTAGATCACAGCACATTGCAACTCCTCCCTTTCATTGGACAAACCCTACTCTACACAACTCACTTCAACCCACAGAACATCAACCACCACCCTTAATTCTGACCTCCAAGCCATCCTCCAATGGGGGCTCAGATAACCTCATCAACTTCAATGCTAGTAAAACCCAGTTCTGTCTCATTTCCCACAAAAAAAGAACCATTTTCTCCCAGTATTATTTTTAATAATACTCAAATTTCCAGACAAGATGAGATTTCTTTTCTCAGAATTACCCTGACATTAGGCCTCTCCTGGCATAAACATCACAACCATTGTATCCTCAGCTTCCAAAAAAACTAGGATTTCTCTTTCGCTCAAGACGTTACTTCACCTCTAAACAGCTGTTAACATTATATAAATCACAAATCCACCCAGCTATCGAATACTGCTCTCACATTTGGAGTGGGACTCCTAAAAGCTCCCTCAAAATGCTTGACTCAATACAGAGGAGAGCAATTAGACTGATAAATGACTCATCTCTTACCAACTTGCTTCCCTCACTTTCATGTAGATGTTTGGTCTCTGCAATTTGCATATTCTATAAATATTTCCATGGAAAATGTTCATCTGAAACAGCATCAATAATTCCTCCACTCTGTACTAAGTCCATTGGAACACATACAGCTGCCACCCAACATCCTTTCACAGTACACCTTGAAACCCACAGAACAAGTTTCTTCTCCTCCTCCTTCATCTCTGCTACTGCGGAACAGTCTTTCCCCTGATGTATTTCCCAAGGAATACAATATACACGCTTTTAAATTAAATGTAAACAAGTTTCTCCTTTCCCAATCCACTACCCATATACAGTACTAACGTGCTATAGGATGATCAGCCAACCTCTTGTATATGAGCACAACATAAAAAATTTGGTGGCATTGAAATGTCATGTTCAATGCCCCCAAAACACAGTATTGCCTTTTCAAGCCAAAAGAGATCGCAGCTAGCCTATTCTTACCCTCATTAATACACAAATCACTAGACAAAATCAGATCTCTTTGCTTGGACTAACGTTTCCTCCAGTCTTTCCTGCCATAAACACATCACATCAATAGCCTCCTCAACATCCATGAAACTTGGTATTCTCTTTCATTCAATGGCACATTTTACACCCAACAAACTCTTAACTACATACAAATCCAAAATCTGCCTACATCTAGAATGTTGCTCACATGTTGAAGTGGAACATCTAAAACCTCCCTTAAAATGATTGATGCCATCCAGAGACGAGCAATTAGGTTTATACATCATCCCTCTCTTACTGATTCACTTCAACCTCTATTTCACAGGTGTAGTGTTTCAGCACTGTGACCATCCTAAAGGTATTTCCATGGTCACTAATCCAGTGAATTGCAGCCATCATTCCTCCACTCTGCTTCTATTCTTCTGCATTTTATTACATCCACCTCTGTCCCCTGGAATAGCTTCTCTCCTGAATCATTCCGAAACAACTACAACCTGCACCTCTTCAAAAATAAAATAAATCAATTTCTATCTCACTTCTCATCTGCTTGCAGGTCTCTTGACCTCTCGTGTATGGGATCAAAATATATAAAAAAATAATAACAACAATACAAAGGAAATGTTTTTGATCAAGTTTTATTTCTAACCCAAATCTCAGATCCATAAATTAAAATTGTCTTCAGCACTGTCTTGAATACTTGGCTAGAAGACAACACAACAAGAGGTTATTCCTGGAAGTTGGGCAAGAGTGTGGTAAGTAAGGGTGTGAGGACTAGATTTTTCATTTGGAGAGTGGTGAATGAATGGAATGGGTTTCTCGAGTCAGTTGTGGGTGTCCGTTAATGGTTTGAAGGATAAATATGATATATATTGTGTCGATAGTTTGCATCTTCCACAATGAGCCTTAAGACTCATGAAAGTGATTATTTCATGTCTATGAAATAATCAGTGGAGGCTTGTACATAGGAGGTTTGTTTTTTCCTTGGAGGTGTTGCAGTGCTTATGTACATAAGCACTGCAACACCTCCAAGGAAAAAACAAAAAAATTAAATTTTGTGTTTATAAATAATAGCAATGCTTACAACATTATATAAATGCAATACATTATGTTTCGACATTGATTGAATAGTTAATAATTGGAATTGTTCAAATTAGCGCTTTAGATTACGAAACAAATGCACTGCAATCTAATGCAGTGTCGGAATTATCACGTTCGGTCAGTTACGGCTAGACTCGCTGATATTCGTTTGCACTTGTCACTGCACATAACAAGTGAATCCGACACCTCATTGAGCAGTGTTGCTACAGATAAATTGTATGCTTGCGTGTGTTATTTCTGGGAAATACAAAACTTTTATTGTTGGTGTGTGTTCATGGTAAGGGTGAAATATTTTTATTGAAAAATTTTGTCAAGGCAAAAACAGAAGAATAGATTTTATTTTTAAATAATATTTTTAATAAAGCAGATTTTTTAATATGTAAATTTACTTATTAATAAACTGGTTACTGATTAGGAAAAAATGAATTATTTTTTCTTATTTTGTATAAACAGCACCCTCTCCACTTAAAATTTTCACCAGCCTCCACTGGCAATAATTATAATAATAATTACTCCACACATCTAGAATATTGTTATCTCCAGTTTCATGTCACATTTAACATTTTAGATTCCTTTTATGGTACTCTTTCCTCCATTTCTGGGCTTTTTCAAGAGACTCTTCCAAAGACTATCCAAAAGAATTCTATTGTTATACTGCAAGTAAAAGAAAATTTTCTCAGGTGCTCACATTGGTGAATACGGGCATGGCAAACCCGAGATACCCAAGCTAGACCTGATTTTACTTCGTACAATATACACTTGGTATATTGTATCTGGAGACCAGACTGGTCTTCTACTCTCCTTTCCCTCTACTCTCTCTTACTTCTTACTCCGCCCCTCCAAGTGTTATTTGAGGGTGAGGGGGGGGGGGTGACTCTTTCCTCTCAAACTGTAGTTTCCACTATCTACTAAAAAAGGCAAGCCTAGTTCTCTTAAGGTGGCAGCCCCACCACTAGGATACCTATCATCATGCTAGCCACTTGACATAGGAAACACATATTACTTTCAAGTCTCAACGAAATCCAAACTGGACAGAAAACATGGGAAACGACTGCAAACTGGAAAAAGTTAAGAAACTTTGGAAAAAGAAAAACATGGTGAAATATGCTACATGGAACATTAGAAGCACATAAAGAAGAAAAATTAGATAAAATTTTAAATGATGAAAATATAGAAATTGCAGTTCTTACAGAAACAAAAAAAGAAACAAAGGAACGAAAGAAACAGCTAACTACAATATCATATTCGTGTATAGAGGCTTAAGTGCTGTGAAGACATAATGTTGGAGGTTTAATGGATTTTTTACAACACTCAGAAAGGATTAAAAAGAATTTAATACTTCCTATATTTCGTCCTAGTCACTAGGACATCTACGGGGATTACAAAAATAACTAATGTAACATAACACAAATATCATACAATACTAAGCCCAACCACGTGAATTTAATACTTCCTTTAGTGTCACCCACGTGGTTGGGCTTAATATTGTATGATATTTGTGTTATGTTACATTAGTTATTTTTGTAATCCCCGTAGATGTCCTAGTGACTGGGACGAAATATAGGAAGTATTAAATTCTTTTTAATCCTTTCTGAGTGTTGTAAAAAATCCATTAAACCTCCAACATTATACAATATCATATATAGTGGTGGAGTGGACAAACAAATACATGCAAAAGCTGGTGTAATGATTTCGATACATAAATTAAAGCAAAAATAACTCATTATACATATCATAATTAGAAGTGCGATTATATCATAATATAATCGCACTTCTGATATGAAAGAATATCAGAAGTGCGATTAAAATTAAATAGAGAAAATTTAACAGTTGTTGGAGTGTATGCCGCTGAAGGAGGAAAAGAAGAAAATGATTACTTTTACAAAGAGTTACAGGAAATATATGAAAAATTAAATAAAGCAGACCATATAATTATAGCCAGAGATCTTAATGCTAGAATAGGAATGAAAAAAAAATTAAGAATAATATGCAAAAATTTGAAGAACCAACAGTAAACAAAAACGGAAAGCGTCTCATTGATTATACAATATATAATAATTTAAAAATAATGAATACATTTTACAAACATAAATATATACATAAATATACGTGGTGTGCAAGAGGTCAAAAATCAATAATAGCCTACTTTATAGCAAATGAAAAAGCAGCAAACCTCTTCCTAGATGTTCAAGTTAGAAGAGGGCTAGAAATTGACACAGATCACTATTTAGTACAAGCAAAACTAAGATTTCCACCAAACTGGCTACAAAAAATACAAAAAAAGTAAACAAGCTAGAGAAACAAAATCTAATTAAAAAAGTAAGACTACTAAATGATTCAAATATAAGAACTTTATACCAACAGAGAATTAATAACTACTTAGAAAAAATACAAGAAAATGAAGACATTGAGAAAAAATGGATTCGCATCAGCAGCATATGAAAGTCTAGGAACACACAAAAAATATCAAAAATAAAAAAATACATATATGGGACAATGAAATAAAAACAATAATTGAAAATAAAAAGCTGGCTTTTAAAAGATGGTTAAGTAGCAAAAAACAAGAAGATGAAATTGAATATTAAAAAAGACAAGCAATAGCCAAAAGAGAAACCAGAAAGAGAGACAGAGAAAGTTGGAAAAAATGTGTATCATATCTAGAAAATGACATATACAAAATATGACCCAGTGTGTACAAAATACTAAAACACATGAATGCAGATATAAAAGAAACTACAAATATAAATTGTGAAATAGATGTAAAAGAATTCTTGGACTACTTTACAGATCTTTGGATAGATAATACTGGTATCAAAAATAATTACACCAGAAACTTACAAAATACCTTAAATGATATGAAAACAATGAAAGAATTAAAGGACCACCTAAATAAAATATTTAGGTGGTCCTTTAATAAAATATAGAAGATGGGATAAACTCTGAACTGTATAAATTTGCTGGAAAAAAATTTCATGAAAGATTACTAAAATTTTTTAAATAAAATATATACAAATGGACAAATACCAATAGAATGGAATGCAAGCATAGTAATACCTATATTTAAAAATGGGGATAAAACAAAACTGCTAACTACAGAGGTATTAGTTTATTGAATACATGCTACAAAATATATAGCAGAATACTGAATGAAAAATTAAAAATATACAGTGAAAAAATATTATTAGAATGTCAAAATGGATTTAGAAAAGGATGCAGTTTTCTGTTTAAAACTAGAAAAAAGAAGAGAATTTAATTTGGAAACTCATCTTTTGTTTATAGATTACGAAAAAACATTTGACAAAGTAAAAAGATATATACTGTTTGATATTTTACACAGAATAAATATACCTAATATTTTACTACAAGCAATATTGAATATATATAAAGATAATGAAATAACAATAAAAATAAATGAAAAGTTGTCTGAAAAACAATCTATAAACCAAGGAGTAAGACAGGGATGCCCTCTGTCTCCAACACTTTTCAATATTTACATTAATGAAATATTAATACAGCGGAACACCTTAAACAATCAAGATATAGAAATTTCCCAGAATAACAAAATAAATATGCTATTATTTGCAGATGATCAGGTAATAATATTAGATAAGGAAGACAATTTACAAAGAGCAATATATAATTTAAACATTATAGTAGAACAGTTTGCAATGAAAATTTCCATAGATAAAACTAAAACAATGGCATTTTGTGGACAAACTCCAGTTAGAAGTAAAATAGTTATTAATAATAAAATAATAGAACAGATAAATACTTTCAGTTATCTTGGATGTGAAATATCATATGAAGGAGAAAAAGACAAAATTAAAAACTTCAAAATTTTTACAGATTATAGGCCTGATAAACAGAACACTCAACCCAAATATAGTACAAAAAGAAACATGCTTGAAAATATACAATACTTTAGCAGTGCCCATATAATTATATGGCAGTGAAATCTGGGCAATAAAGAAAAAAGATAAACAAAGAATAAAAACAAGTGAAATGAGATTTATGAGAAGAACTGTAAAATACACATTATTAGATCAAAAAAGAATGAAGACATTTTAAAAGAACTAAAAATAAAATCAATAGAAGAAAAACTAAACAATCAAACAAAAATGGATTGAACATGTAAACCAAATGGCCAACACCCGACATCCTAAACAAATACTAAAATATAAGCCAACTGGAAAGAGAAAGCAGGGTAGACCTCAAAAAAAGGATATTAGATGGATAATGAGACCGGAACAGACCAATATGGTCTATACCCATATTTAGTGTTATGATGATGATGTTAAAAGAAAATGAATATGAATAATTACTGAATGCAGGTGGTGTAAGGATGACAGATGCAGAAGAGATGGTTCAACTAATGTGTGCCTACTTTGCTAAAAGCTATCAACCTGGAGTATGCAACATTGGATTCAACTTCTTCTTCACTGGATAAAGAAACTCAAGTGTATGAGGAGGTATTAGAGCTGCTCCACAAACTGAATAAGGATTCACCATATCCAACTATTCACTCTGAAGTGGGGAAAGTGAAGATTTTGGAAAAGTTGGTTAGTGTTGGCATTCAGAAATGGAATGACAGAGAATCTCTACTTTGCAATGAACAGCATGAGTTTACTAAAGGACGGTCACACTTGAGCAACCTGCTCACTTTCTATAATAATATTACTGTTGAATTAGACAAGGGGAATGATGATACTTTTGGATTTTGTTAAGGCTTTTGATAGAAAACTGTTGCATAAAACTAGAGAATGTGAAATTGGATTATAAAACATTGTTTAGATAAGAGGATGGCTAACTGACAGATATCAAAAAGTGATTCTAATAGATAGGCTTATACACAACTATTGTTGTGTATAAGACAACTATTGTTGTGTATAAGCACAGATGCTCTTCATGGAATTAGAACATACAGGAAGCTGCATAAAATTCAATTCCCAGAGATCTCAGGAAAAACAATTAGGTTCCATTTTGGAAAGATCACAATATCAGAACTATGATCACTGAAAGAGATATAATCAGTTAAAACAAAATAATACAGAAGACAACAGAAAGAATATAATAAATTTAGTTTAATCCTTTATCCAAGTGTAAGCAAATAAAGTTTGAACCTGAAGTAGCATCAGGACTGAGGCAACTCGTGGTAAAGGGGGACCAAGCTCTCATCACTCCTTGTCTTAATATCTCCCATAATGCAATGCACATCTCCTTGCAGAGATGTATAATGCTATGTATTAAGGGAAGGGCCACTACCCAGACCGGTTTTGAAATGTTCAAGTACAGGTCAAACTCCAAAAACTCAGCGTTGTTCCCCTCAGTAACAGGCTCAGCCTGCCACTGAGAACTCTCAGAACTGGTTGGCTCTACACCGTGGCAGGCTCACCCCACCACCGAGCACCGTTCATTTGCTCATATCTCATCCAAGGGGTAACAGCAACAGCCGTGCCTCGGTTAACTTCACGGGCTACAGAAATGCATTCATTACCCCCACCCCCCCACACACACACCCTCACCACCACTACCCAGAACATGGGTGACAGCAACAGCCGAGCCTCAGTTAAAATTTCATGGGCTACAGCATTGCCATTCATTACCCAAGCCTCCAACCGGTTTCGACCTTTTTTTGAGGTCTCGTCAGTGGGAGCCAGACCCAGAGGTGGTGATACTAAGGTGAAAGTAATGGAGAAGTCATATTTTTTATACGAGTTGCCAAAAGGTGTCTGGCATTATTATTAAATTACTCTGGATTTAGAGAAGGATGTTGGTTTCCCACTTGGTTAGACTATAATAAATTTAGTTTAATCCTTTATCCAAGTGTAAGCAAACAAAGTTTGCACCTGAGCTTGGTTCACCTTTACCACGAGTTGCCTCAGTCCTGAAGATACTTCAGGCGCAAACTTTGTTTGATTACACTTGGATAAAGGATTAAACTATAAATTTATTATATATGTTATATTTAAATTTATTATATATAAACTAAATATATTAAGCAAACTGAAGCTGCAGATATCAAGGCAACTAAATCGCTGCCGGGATAATGAGGTAATCCCAAATTGTGTGAAATCGAAGCACCGTTTCTCTTCACAGAAGGCTCTCCGGATTTATAACGACACTAGCTTCGCCCTACTTTGAGAACAAATTAGCACTACGCACGTTCTCCTAGCTGACGAAAACAAAGCTATTCGGGCGCTAGAGGAAGAACTTTCCGGCATGCTGAACCACGACCTTTGGACGATTCTCTATGACGTCTCATGCGCTTCGGAAGAAAAAGAATTTGATAAGATACGAAGTCGGCACATCAAGAAATTTGATAACTTGAAAAAGGACTCTACCTCCGAACCACAACAACCACTCAACACTGTAGTGAACCTTTCTTCTGTTGTTTTGAAACCTGAAGCACGGATTGCTCTAGCACGTGCCACAATTTCGCCATTTCTCCTAAAAAAATACCAACCGAAGAAATAATGATCCAGATAGAACGGTATCTGCAACCTTCCAAACCATATCACCAACAATATCAGACTGGATATGGCCGGTGTTCTCACTAAAGCAAAACCACCAAAAACCAACATATCCAAAGGTGAATATAAAGCTCTACAAGAAATGAAGAAAAACAAAGAAATAATAATCACCAAAGTGGATAAAGGAAATGCCGCTGTGGTCCTCAACCAAACGGACTACACAGGTAAGCTTAAAGTTTTATTATTAGATTGGGCTACTCCCTATTGAATATAATCTCACCAGCTCTCGTATTAGAACACTCCATAGGCTCCTTAAGAAGGTCACTTCTTGGCATGTCGAAGTTACAACAAACTAAAACCTTTTAACTCTAGACCCCCCCCCTGAAAATATGGACTTCCAAAAATACATAAACAAAATGTGCCATTACGTCCCATAGTGGATGGCATTGATTCCCCCACATATATATTAGCCAAAGCACTCACACACTATACTGGAATCACACATAAAAAAACTCAGCCCGCTTCAAAGCCAGTATAGAAAACCTCTCACTCCAACATATTGATATAATGGTCAGTTTTGACATCTCCTCCCTATTCACAAATGTCCCACTCAAAGAAACCTTAGAGCTCATCCAAGCAAAATTTCCTCCCGATATCTCAGCCCTATTTCAGTTCACAATGAATTCAGGCTATTTCGTTTGGCAAGGAAAATTCTACAAACAGATAGAGGGGACAGCCATGGGTTCACCACTCTCCCCACCCTTGGCCAACTTCTTTATGGAGACTTTTGAAGAGAAAGCCTTAAACTCTACCCCACAAAAACCCATTGTTTAGCTTCGCTACGTTGATGATGTGTTCGCTATTTGGCCACATCACTCAGATACACTCCACTCCTTAATACACTTTTAAACAACAACACCTCAGAATTCAGTTCACCTTGAAAAAAGAGGAAAACAATAGCCTCCCTTTTCTAGACACTCTAATCACTTGCCAACCTGATGGATCCTTGGTTTTCTCTGTTCATAGAAAACCCACTCATACAGGCAGATACATTCACCAGCAATCCCCCTGCCTCACAACAATATGGGGTTATTAAAACACTATATAACAGGGCAAAATTAATCTGTTCAGATGACAATGCCCTAACCACAGAACTAAACCACATCCTTAATACTTTCTTAGCCAATGGCTACAACCCCCATAAAAATCCAAAAAATATTAAAACCAATAAACCACCCCCCCCCCCTCCCCTTTCACAATAAAGATTACACTAAATCCATCACCATTCCCTACATCCAGGCTCAGAAAAAATAACCAAAATCCTAATAAAAAATGACCTGACTTCTTGTTACAAACCATATAAAAAATTGGCATCGCTTATCCGCTCCACGAAAGACCAGCCACTTCCCCTAGACCTACCTGGGGTATACCAGGTCCCTTGCAGCTGTAAACTGTCCTACTTTGGCCAAACAGGGAGGACAGCAAATATCAGAATTTCAGAACACAAAGACTATATCTGGTTTCGCTGCTACAGCCACTCTGGGCTCGCAGACCATGCTCTGGATACCTGCCACAGAATACGTTGGAAGAAAGCCAAAGTAATACACTGCAGCAAGTTTAAGTATGAAAGATTATTCATAGAATCAGCCTCAGCTCTAAAAAGTGTTCCAAACCTCAACAAATTTGGGTGCATGAGACTGCCCCAAATTTGGGAGACTTGCATCATGAGAACATCAGCCCCAACGGCTAAGACAACCCACTATAACCTGCTAGAGGGCACCATTAGGAGTTTAGGAACAACAGTAGTTTTCTCTCTTCTACCTCATTTGCTTTTTGTAGTGCCTGCGTGCACGTGTCATAGCTGTATGTTCCCATGAAGAATGGCAATGTGATAGTGCCGAAATATAGGAAGTATTTATTAAAGTTTATTTTAATTAATATTCCAGTATACGTAGCAAATTCCTTAAATAATTTTATAGTCTTAAATTTATTATACTCTAACTAAGTGAGAAAAAACTTCCATCTTTCTCTAAATCCAGAGTAATTTAATAATAAGGTGAGACACCTATTGGCAACTCGTATAGGTAAAGATAACTTCTCCATTGCTTCCACCTTGGTATCAACACCTCTGGGTCTGGGTCTTGACCTTTCCCTTAATGCATAGCATTATACATGTCCACAAGGAGATGTGCATTGCATTATGGAAGATACTAAGACAAGGAGTGATGAGAGCTTGGTCCACCTTTACCACAAGTTGCCTCAGTCCTGAAGATACTTTAGGCGCAAACTCTGTTTGCTTACACTTGGATAAAGGATTAAATTAAATTTATTATATTCTAACCAAGTGGGAAAAAACTTCGAACAACAAAAAGAAGTTAACAGAATTAACTCAAAACATTGAAGATGAAATTTCTAACTGCAAACAAAAAAAAAAAGTGTGAAGAATTCTGCAATTGACTAGATCCAAGAAAAGACTCAACACTGGAGCATCAGATTATTAAACAATGCAACACTTCCAGATACTAATCACTCTTCGAACACAGTCATCTCAGGAACCAATACAGTAGCAACAAACAAACAGATAGCAAATTTAATAGCCAAACATTACTCTAATGCAAGCAACCTGCAATACAACAAAGAAGACAAAAAATGCAGGAAAATTGCAAAACATCTTAAGTTGCCGAAAAAGCTCAGTTGGGAGAGCGTTAGACTGAAGATCTAAAAGTCCCTGGTTCAATCCCGGGTTTTGGCAGTGAGTTTTTTTTCAGGATTGGCTGTCCGATAGGTATCAGAGAGTTGTGTATGGTGGGACAGTTTCAAGGAGACAGAGGGTTATAAGTGGGGTCCCACATAGCTCAATACTGGGACCTATATTGTTTAACCTTTATATCAATGACATTGTCAGTGGACTGCATGGGGATATTCAGTTGTTTGCGGATGATGCGAAGCTTGGAAGGGTTATTAGTAATAGTGCAGATGTGGGAGCTCTGCAAGAGGATTTGAATAAGCTAGATAGATGGGCATATGAATGGGGATGTCAGTTTAATGCAGCAAAATGTAAAATCTTGAGGTTTGAGAAACATCGATGGGACGCTGCATACTGGGAGGAGTTATACTGGAGGAAGTAGGGGAGACAAGAGATCTGAGGTTGATGAGTAATAGAAACCTGAAATTTAGGGGACATATTGCAAAAGTGGTGAAGGTAACACAGAGGATTGCTGCAATAATGAGAAGGACATTGACCTGCAGAGATAAAAGGGTTATCATTCCGTTGTATAAGTCTCTGATCAGACCACACTTAGACTATTGTTCTCAGATTTGGTCCCCAGGATTTGAAGAGGATAAATTAACTGTGGAAAGTGCACAAAGGCAGATAACAAAGATGGTTTCAGGACTGTACCATGGTAGTTATGAGGATCGGCTGAGGGAATGTGGACTACAGAGTTTGGTGGATAGAAGGAGAGGTGATATGAATGAGACTTTTAAACTGTTGAGAGGTGGTTACAGGGTTGATACTGGGGAGTTCTTTCGCTTGGTTGAACAGTGGGAAGGCGTGATGACAAGAGGCCATCCCTGGAATTTATGAAAGGAAACTGTTTGCAAGAGGGTGAGGAGTGGTTTCTTTGCACGGAAGGTGGATGAACCATGGAATGCATTGCCTGATGGAGTGGTGAGAGCGAGAACGGTCAACGAGTTTAAGGAGTGGTATGATTGACTGTGTTTCTTAGGAAGGATCTCCCACGATGAGTCTTTAGACTCTATGGAGGCCTGAATAATAATAATAATAATAATAATCTGATAATGACAAATCACCCAGAATTGATCCTATCTTTGGACATATTATTAAAAACATGGGAAAAATAGCCAAAAACTGCCTTCTGAAGATATTTAACACCTCTTGGAATGCAGGTAAACTATCAAAAATCTGGAAAACATCACTCATTATACTCTTATTAAAAACTAACAAAAACCCTAGTGAATGTAAAAGCTACAGACCAATAGCTTTGACTAGCACTCTCTGTAAACTAAACAAAAGAATAATACATACCAGACTTATGAACTGGCTCTTAGAAAATAACAAGATCAACTTCTACCAAATTGCATACAGATCTCAACACAGTACAGAAGATCAATTATTTTATCTTTGGCAATCAGTCATAGATGGCTTTAAAGAAAAACCACCAAAGAAGACAACATCAATATTCTTGGATCTCACAGCTGCCTATAATTGCGTCTTAAGGGGGAATGCATTAATTTGGATTTCAGATTTCATGAAAAGAAGAAAAATGAAAGTAAAAATTAATGGAATTTATTCCACCAACTTGCATCAAACTTGGGCTGTAGTCCCACAAGGGTTCTGTTTTAAGCCCACTCCTATTTCTCATCTATATGAGCAATATCCATCCTCACATAATAAATGACACAAAAATAGCATGCTATGCAGATGATATAGCAATCTGGCACACTAGCAGTAATCCTCAGCAATCTGAAAATGTCCTAAATAATTCAATAAAAGGCTTAGAAAGATAGGCAAAGGAACTTAAACTACAGAAAAAACAGACAATTACAACCCTCAAATCAAAATATATAATACCAAAATAGAAAAAACAGTCTCCAAAATACATAGGCCTAACCCTAGATACTGAACTGAGATTTGCAACTCATATTACAAATATATCTAAAAAAGCTCTTAAAAAGCTTAACATCATCAAAAGGCTTTGTGGAACAAGTGGAGTGCAAATATCAAAGACATTCAAAACTGCATATACGGCACTCATACGACCCACTATGGAATATGCCTCAATCTGGACTCCAGCTTCTACTAGCTCAAAAGAAAAACTTGACAGAGTACAATCAAGAGCAGCAAAAATTATCATAGGTGCAGTCTCATTCACGAATAATTTAAAAGCTCAACAAGAGTGTGGGCTTCACATACTAGAAGACAGAAGATAACTCTCCACAGTTAAATTCACTTAACAGAATCACGAGCCAACAACAGGATCATATCTCATTCAGGACTTTCGATGCCTGGACAAGAAAATCTAGACTAAAGAGGTCATCTATAAAGAGGTTATAATATGATCAAGAAATTAGAAAACAGATTGACTTAGAGCACCTGTCCATTGAAATAAGCAAACAGCCATTCTTTTCCAATACTCTACCAAAAAACACAATGATAAACTTAAATCTCCTCAAACCTTGTTCAAAAAAGGATTCACAGCAAGAAAATAAAAGAAAAGGCTATACACTATACATCACTTAAACCAACGTTTCCCAAATTTTTCCTACGACGGAACACTTCACAAATCCCGAAATTTTAATGGAACACCTTGGTTAGAGTTGAGTAACATCGGTCTCATATTCAATGTAAAGCTACGTGCACACTATCACTGTGCTATTAAGGCTACTGCACGCTGGCCTTAATAGCACAATCCACACACAAAATGAGGAGTGCCTGATTTTCAAACAAGTTTAAACTTGTCACAGCATTTAAAACCATTCCAGGCTCGTATTAATTTTGATAATTTTTCACGGAACACTTATTCACTTTCTGCGGAACACAATTCAGGAAACACTGACTTAAACAATCCAAACCATGTCATTGCCTACACTGATGGATCATCTGATGAAGCACTCAACCAAGGAGGTTCAGAGGTTTTTCTAACTCTATCTGGAGGCAAGGAAATGCAAATCAAAACCACAGCTAGCAAAATAACTTCAAACTTCACTTGTGAATTAACAGCCATTAAATAGCTCTGAAATTCTCACTCTCAAATCCAGTAATAAACATGACAGAAGAAATAAGTAACCATCTACAGTGACTCAAAATCTGCACTCGAAGCATTAAAAAATGGAAAAACAAATCTCACACAGGAAATTCATGAACTACTAACTACCTTAAATTTGAAAAATAAGAACTGCACGCTGCAATGGATACCAGCCCCTGTAAATATTGAAGGCAATGAAAGAGCAGACAGACTAGCGAAAGAAGCAAGATACCTCAAAAATTTTTTGAGGTATCTTGCTTCACTACACTACAAATTAATAACTCTGTCACCAAAAAATAAGATTGGTAAAACAAACTATCAAGAAAAATGAAATCAGTGAAATTAATGAAAATAGAGAAATTACCACAATCATCACCAGACTAAAGACAGAACATTTTAAAGGCATGAAAATTCAGCCAGAGCTGAAACATGCAAAAACTGTCCAGGAGTTGAACTAACACCTGTCCATGTTTATTCTTGTCCAGCAATTGCTGCTGCTCTACAGAAAATTGACAATAACCCTAGAAAAAAGCTCTACTCCATCAGACTGTCAAAGCAGTTCTACAGATCCATGGTCATATCTACAAGCTCTTCAATGGACTTGAACAACAACAACTCATAACTATTATTTTTCAGGAAATAACAATGTATACTAAAATATTAATTATAAAATCTTTAATTAATGCTTTCCTATATTTTAGCAATGTTACATTGCCATCATCATCATCAGGGACCACAAAATAACAATAATATGTGCACAGAGGCACTAACACTGGGCAAATGAGGCAGAAGAAACAACAAAGCCAGGCTTAGAGTCCTAAATGACTGCCCCCCCCCCCCCCCAGTGGGCTAAATTAGATAGTCTTAACCATTGGGTTGAAGATCTAAGGATTAATGCTTCCTATATTTGGAAGTCTCGTGCACCTAAATTTGCTGAGGTTTGGAAAGGTTTTCAGGGTTGGGGCACCTTTTTCAAGCATATCCTGTGGTGGGTGTCCAATGCAAGATCAAGTCCTGAGTGGCTGTATTGGTGGAACTGGATGTAGTCCTTGTATTTAGACATTCTGATATTGGCTGTCCTGCCTGTTTGGCTGAAGTAGGACAATTTGTAACCACAAGGGACCTGGTAGGTCTAGGGAATGTAGCTGGTCTTTAGTGGAGCAGATAAGGGATGCCAATTTTTTACATGGTCTGTAAGTGGATGTAAGGTTGTATTTCCTTAGGATTTTTGTCAATTTTTTGGATGTGCCCCAGATGTATGGAACGATGCTAGATCTTGAGTAATCTCTGCTCGGGGGGGGGGGGGGGGGGGGGGGGGGGGGGGGGGCAGTAACTGGGTCTTAATATGGGGGGGGGGATTGTAGCCAATGGCTAAGAAAGTATTGAGAATATGGTTAAATTCAGTAGTTACTGCACTGCTATCAGAATTGATTAATTTTGCCCTGTTAGATAGGATTTTTATAATCTCCATATTGTTGAGAGGGAGAGGGAGGTGATTGTTGGTGAATGTATCTACTTGGATGTGTAGGTCTTCTGTAAACAGAGAATGCCAGAGATCAGGGATCGGGCTGGCATGTAATCAGAGTTTCCAGGAATGACTGTTCTTGTTTTCCTTTTTTAAGGTAAACCGGATCCTGGGGTGTTGATCGTTTAGATGTGTATAGAATTGTGGAGCATATCCAGGCCATCTGGCCATACAGAACACATCTATATAGCATAGCCAGATAATGGGTTTAAGTCGAGCAGAGTTTAAGGCTTTTTCTTCAAAGATCTCAATGAAAAAGCTGGCCAGTGGTGGAGAAAGTAGAAACCCATGGCTGTCCCCTCTGTTTGTAGAATTTTCCTTACCAAACAAAATAGCCTGAGTTCATGGTGAACTGAAACAGGGATGAGATATTGGGAGAAAATATGGCTTGGATAAGGTCTAAGGTATCTTTGAGTGGGACATTAGTGAATAAAGAGGTGACATCAAACTGACTATTATGTTGTATGCATGTGTAATTTGTATGTGGATGAATCAATGCCATCCACAATGGCACATTGTTTATGGAGGTTTGGTATTCCATACATCCAGGAGGGTCTAGAGTTATAAGATTTTAGCTTATTTTCCACGGGCCAAACCAGTTTTAAGAAACCTATGGGGCATTCTGATCAGCGTACCAGTGGGATCAATAGTCTATAGGGAGATAGAACAATCTAGAAGGAGACATGCTTACCTGTGTAATCCAAATGGTTTAAAACCACAGTGATATTTCCCTTATCTGCTTTAGTAATTACTATCCTGTTGTTTTTAATTTCTTGCAGATCTTCAAATTCTTTCCTTGAGAGTTTGCTTTTTAGTGGTTTGGCTACATCCAGTCCAATGTTGTTGACAACATGGTTGGGAAGGCTGAGTATACCTCGTTCTACTTGGATCATTATTTCTTCAGCCAGTTTTTTTTTTTTTTTTTAAAGGTACTAGTGAGTAGTTATAGCCACTTGTGAGTGTGCTAATTGCTTCAGACTTCAGGGGGTGAAGGATGATAAATTTACTGCAGTGTTAAAAGGTAGTTGAGGCTTGGAAGCTGAATTTTTTTAGTAGATTTTCATATTTCTTGATATGCTGATGTATTTTTGAAATTCTTTGTCAGCTGAAGCATTTGAGACATCAGAAAAGATCATCCAAAGGTCGACGTTCAGCAGTGCATCACACTCTTCTTCTAACACGCTCATAGCTTTGTTAGTGTCAACCAAGAGAAAGGCCTTGAATCTGCCTTAGCCCTGAAAAACTTTCCGAACATCAACAAATTTGGGCGCATGAGATTGTCCCAAATTTGGGAAGCATAATCCTCAGATCTTCAGCCCAATGGCCAAGACTACCAATTTAGTCCGATGGGGGGCATCGTTTAGGACTCAAGGCCCAACTTTGGTTGCCTTTCTTCAGCCTCATTTGCTAGTGTTAGTGCCTGCGTGCACATTTTTTTGTGATCCCTGATGATGATGGTAATGTAATGTTGCTGAAATATAGGAAAGCATTAATTAAAGATTTTATAATTAATATTTTAGTATACGTTGTAATTTCTTGAAAAATAATAGTTATAAAAAAGTGATATATGGGAGATGTGAGCCTGCAAGATTTAAAGTAACTAGTGGTGTGCCACAAGGATCAGTCATTGGTCCATTGTTATTCAATCTGTACATTATTGACATTGGGAAGGATTTGACAGGCAACATATTTTCTATATGTATTATAGATAGGGTAATCAGGAATGCAGCTAATATGCAGTACTCAAAGAATGATTTGAATAGGCTGGAAATGTGGGCATGTGAAAATGACTTCAGTTCAATATTAGTAAATGTTAATGTGTGCCCACTATTACCATACTGAATACCTGTCAAATATCAGACTAGTCATCAAAATCATGACAGCTGAGGATATGCTAATATTTTATTGAGAAGACGGAGTAGATGGTGCAAAAATGTCTCTTTTTAGTTACTGGTCATCATTATGGATGGAAAGAATTTATGCTGCCGTATAGATTTTCCAATGGAAGATCCTCTTTATGAGCCAAAAAAAATATACCACAATGTTTCAGGAGTCCGTAACTAGTTCAAAAGGATGATTACCAACTGAGTGAACCATTTCTGAAACAGGATGACATTGCCAATTCAAATCCCTTACTTTCCATGAGAACAAAATATTTTTATACAACTTATAATCAGGATTATTGCAAAATGACAATTTCCCTCTAGTCCAGATTACCAATGTGCAGAACTGATGCAAAAAACTTACCAAAGCTAATCAAGAATACCTAGAAGAACAACTAAAAAACATTATTTCCCAGTAATGTAAGAAAATGATGTTGTACAAATACTATGGAATCTAATAAAACATTAAAATATTAAACAAATATAAAGACATTCACTTAGGTGTGATTAGATATCCAGTTTAGTAAATAGAAAGTTGAAGTTCAAGAGCCATATAGAAAAGATTGCAAATACAACTCAGAGGATAACTGTAATGCTGAAAAGAGCACCACCCTGACACAAAGATAAGGAAGTCATTTTGCCTCTTTTACCAGGTGTTAATAAAACCTTACTTGGACTACCGTGTGCATGTCTGCTCTCCTTGTTTCCATTGTGATACTTTCGAGAGAGTGCAAAGGAGAAAGTTAAAAATGATATCAGGATTGTGTTATACTGATTATGAATACGAGAATTTGTAGACTGAAGAAAGAGACTAGCAAATTGGAGAAAAGGAGGGGAGGAATGATATGATTGACTCACAAACTTCTAAAATGGTCATACAGGATTTTGGTAGATGGAATTTTTCATTTTATGGAAGGTGGGAAAAGGACAAGAGGGAATCCTTGGAAGTAGAGAATGTATGCAGTCAAGAAGGGGGTGAGAGATAGATTTTTCTTTCAGAATGGTATGCGATTGGAATGGATTTGCATTGGATGTTGTGTCAATGAATTTAAAAACAAATATGACTGCTGGTGTGGGTAGTATGTGGTCTCCCTTGAGAGTCCATTACACCTTGGAGGTCTCTCTTAATAATATTTTGCCAACTTCCTGATATTTCTTTTCTATGTTATTACCAAAATCTACCAGTGACTTTTGTTTCACTAGTTTTAAACAGTGCTTTGCTTTCTTACATTTTTCTCTGTATTCTCTAAGAGAACAAGCTGACTTACTTGCAAGGACTTTTGATAGGTTTCTTCTTTTCCCTAAACTACCCTCTCTAACGTCCTGGGTCCACCAACAAGTTCTGATTTTTCTATCCTTGCAGACAATCTCACCACATGCCTCTCTGGATGAATCAATCAATGTTTCCTTCAGGTTTTGCTAATGGATCCCCAAAGTACGGTTCTTGGTTTTTTTTTTTTTTTTTTTTTTTTTTTTTTTTTTATGTGTCTGTGTGTATTTCAGTCTGCAGTTCATCTCTGAAAGTTGATCAACTTTCATTCATATTTAAACTTTATAACACATTTCTCTTCAATAAGAATTATTTATTTCAATACAACATAAAATAAATTAAAATAAAAATTATGAAATTTGTTATGCACTTCACTGTATGTACAGAATACTATGAAATCAACATATTCCCCCTTCTCCCAATTAATCTGTTATTTGTCAGGTTACCAATATGGTCATATTAAATTAGTTGTGTCAACATATTCCAGAATGTGTATCAATAGCAAGTTCCTTTAAGGCCATTTGGTTCTTCATTTATATAATTCTGAGATTAATGTGATTTGTTCACTGAATTATTCTCAGAATTCATATCTGCGGTCTCAAGCCTGAGATCAGATATTATTTCTAAATAGACTTTCAGTTCCATAAGATATAACTGGATAACAATGTCTTGTATATAGCTTGTATAGCGTTCTGATTCATCTCTCTTACTCCACACGAATTTATTCAAATGGCTACCTCATATCATATTTGCTTATTCTATCCACTTTGAAATTTAATTTCCTATCATCACTAAAAATTCTACTAAATAGCTCAGTATTTTACTTATTCATTCTCCAGTGAGAAAATGCATTTAATATTTTATATATTTCTACTTATTTTCACTGTATCATCTATTTTCATAGTTCAACTGGTTTTCATATAAAGATGTTACAGCAGTTAAAATTCATTCATTTTCAATTTCATTAAAGATACCTGAAAACTGTACAGGATTTACACAGGAGTATAACATCACCTACACAATATAAAAGAATGATTTGAATATTTCTAATTTTGATATAAGGTTTGATGGCATTTTTCTTCATAATGTGACCAATATAGATAATATATAACAGAGAAAGCTAACAGATGTTACTTCTAACAGACGACTTATAATTTAATTAAAGGCTATGAAACCGTCAGCCACCAAGGAAAGATTTCAGATGTTTGAACAGGTGAAAGTTGCTTGGCATAAGGTCAGGACTATATGTGGGATGATGGAATTGTTCCCAGCCGAAGATGGCGAAAAGTTGTTGTTGTGTTACAATGGCCGTGTGTGGGCAGGCGTTATCATGAATCAAAACAACGTCCCCCCCCCTCCCCTCCCCCTGGTAAGCATGACACGTCATTTATTCTGGATCGAGTATGTACTGAGTTTAGTAGTACATACTCGCATTGATTGTTGAGCCTTGACCCAAGCAGTCTACCAGCAAAATTCCTTCTGTCCCAAAACACAGTGCACGTGATTTTCCGGGTGGAAACCATTGTGTTCAATTTCGCCTTGACTGGTGATGAGGTGTGCATCCACTCCATGGACTGTTGTTTGGACTCAGGGGTTGCATGTGACACCCAAGTCTCGTCCCCGGTGACAAGCCTGCTCAGGGAAGCATTGTTATCCTCATGGTAGCGTGTCAAGAATTCCAATGCACTGCCCAGCCGATTCACTTCGTGTTGTTCTGTAAGCAACTTCGGCACCCAGCGTGCACACAATTTCTGATAATTCAGTTTCTCCGACACAATTTCATGAAAACATGAACATGAAACTTCTGGAAATTGCAGTGAGAGAGTGATGTCATAGTGAATCCCCTATTCTGTCAAGTCTTGTTATCAACTGAACATACCAAATCGTCAGTCACTAAAGATGGTCGCCTGCTCCATTCATCATCATGCACACCTGTCCCTCCTTCATTAAAAAGTCTTACCCATCTTTGTACCATCGAATCACTCACTGCGTGTTCTCCATAAACTTCAATAATTTGCCGATGAATTTCAGCTGCTTTAACATTCCTCACATTCAATAAATGGATAACTGACCTAATTTCACATGCGGCAGGTGATTTGATTTTCTTAGACATTATAAACACACACCAAGAAGCATATGCACTGCGAGAATATCTGAAAATGGCACCAAACGTCTTGCTAAGGAATCAACAAACTCAGCACGCATGTGCACCATTGCAATTGCAATGCCGCAGTGAAAATATTTAAAAACGGAACTTACTTTCTGGATGTCCCTCGTGTGTGTATATATATATACATTGCTCTGTAAAATATCCTGTTTACACCATAGAACTGAAGCATTTAAAAAGCTTTTAGCATTTATCATATGCCTTTTCCAAATCTACAGAACTTAAATAGTTTATCTTATCCTTTGTCTTATAGTAAAAGTCTAATTCTCCCAACACTTATTTTGCTTGAAACCAGTTTGTTCTTCTCCATGTTTCTCTTTCAATATTCCTTAGCCTCTTCTCAAGTATGCTAGTATAAATCTTACCTGGAAAATTGTGAAGAAGATTCCCTGTAATTCTCCCATACAGTTTTATTTCCTCTATCATTGATGGATACCATGAGAAGTCTATCTTATAAATTATGCAGTGCAGCCAATAATAAGGCATTCATACTTCCCTATTTGAACAGTTCTAGTCAAATATCACTTCTACTGCCCTTTCCACATTTCAGATAGCATTTTCTATTAGCAGTATTGATATGTACTGATTGGATATCCCTTGAATATTTTCTCCCACTATTCTGTCACTACTTGTCCCATTTAATAATCTTTCAAAATAACTACTTGAGACATCCAGAATATTTCCTGGTTTGTTATCTTTATCATACAATCCATTTTACAGTATTTTTCATCCATTTCTAAGCTTTTTTCAATAAGCTTCAGAATATTTTGGTACCTTCATAATATTTTAATTCTATTTTCTTTTAAAAATCTTCTCCCAATCTTCATTTCTATATAGAATGAGCTTTTTGACTATTCTCTAAGCCATTTATTAACTTAACTGCCAGGATCTTTCAATGTGCTCTCTTTGTTTCCAGGACTATGAATATCTTCATAAGTCCACCATGAAGTATTTTTTTTTTTTTAATACAGACAAATTCACATACCTTCCTTTGCTGAATCATACCCCCACCCTCATTTTGCTACTGATTCTCCAGAGTTTCTTTCCTCATTTTTCATTTCATTTTTCTCAATAGTATTTGTGCATTCAAGTTCACAGTTTCTCTGAAAGCTATTCAAATGAATTTTAAAAGAACTTCTGTACAAAGTTTTCTTTTCAATGTAACATCAATTTTTATTCTGCTTAAAACTGGTGATTATTTTCTATTTCAAATAGTGATTATTTCCTACTTCAAATCTACATAAAAGGGGGACCGGAAAGTAATCAATTATTTTTAATAGGTCATTTTTAGCCAATTGTTTTTTCTTAAATAACACACAAATTATTAAATTTGATTTTTATTTAAATATTAGGATTACTTTTCTATTTAAAAAATCTGTTTTTTTTTTTTTTTTAATTTTAGATTTTTTTTTTTAATATGGAGGACTTTAAAGTTGAAGAGCACCATTTACGTCATTGTATGCTGTTTTTGTTTCACCAAGGAAAGAATGCTACCGAGGCTACCAAAATCATTTGCTCAACTTATGGAGATGTATTGAAGGTTAACAAATGTCAGCGATGGTTTAGGAGATTTGCAAAAAAAAAAATTTGATCTCTCTGATCGTCCTCGATCTGGAAGACCTCTTACTCTAGATGACGATGCTCTTAAGACTTTCATTGAATCAGATCCAAAACAAACCATACAAGAATTAGCAGAGAAACTTAATTCATCATGGTCAACTGTCAAAGAGCACTTACATAAGAGTGGCAAGGTTCTTAAACAGGGTGTATGGGTACCGCATGAACTGTCAGAAAACAATAGAGCACAGAGACGGGTGATTTGCAATTCATTGTTGACCAGACAACAAAATGACCCATTTTTGGAACGAGTCGTAACTGGTGATGAAAAATGGGTGCTGTATAAGAATAATAAACACAAAAAACAGTGGCTTTCTCAAAATCAAACTCCAATTCCAACACCTAAAGATGGACTTCATCCACAAAAGGTTCTGTTGTGCGTTTGGTGGAATATTCATGGAATTATTCATTACGAACTCATGGAACAAGGTAAGACTATCACAGCAGCCATCTACTGTGAACAATTAGAGCGACTACATCAAGCATTGTTAATCAAATGTCCCGCGCTTACCAATCAAAAAGGGGTAATTTTGCCGCAAGATAATGCAAAACCACATTCTGCAAGAATGACTCAAGAAAAAATTAGGCAGTTAGGATGGGAACTTCTACCACATACTCCATATTCGTGGATATTGGCCCTAGTGACTATCACTTATTCAGGTCCTTAGAACACAGCATAAGAAATAAAACCTTCCGTTCGCAAGATGATGTCCAAAGGAGTTTGATATCATTTTTTGCCTCCAAAGAAAAAAACTTTTTTCAAAAAAGGAATTCTAAACTTAGTAGATCATTGGAATAAGGTTATAATTAACGATGGCGATTACATTACAGAATTGAATAATGTTAATTTGTTCTTTAATAAATTTATATTAAAAATGTAGTTCAAAAAATTGATTACTTTCCAGTCCCCCTTATATAACAATAGGAAATATAATATTAAAATAATACTAAAATTTCTATATAATTCAATTATACTCTCGCTTGAAATATACTATTTTAACAAATATTCCAAAATAAATATACCTGTGTGCAATGGAACAGATTTAGCCCATAACAAAAAATACTATAGTCATAGCTTAGAAAATCAATATCTCAGTAACATTAATTCTATTACTGGAAGTCAGCAATTCCCTCTTTCTTCATACAGGATAAATCAATTTCTTTGAATTTTATTCTATTTTTCAAGGAAGGGTAGATTGCAGTAATTTATATGAACTTTATTTTGTATGTGTAAAAAGTTCCCTATTTATTATAACGAATTTAACTAAAAATAACGTATCTTGCTTGGCACCTTATATTCTTAGAAATAATTTAACAAATGCAAACTTTATTTAACGTCTTCTTACATAGACACTGATTTGGTTTATTATTAGAACATTCAAAAAGTGACTTCCGTGCATGAAATGTTGTAGGTTAAGGATTAGATAATCTGAAAATTTGATCTAAAGACAAACAAGAAATTCATCTACTACCTCTACCATATATCAAATTTTATATTAAGGATAATTTTTTTTTTTAAGTTTCTATTTAAGAATATTAAACACCTCTCAGATAATCAACAGCAATATATTGAATTGTAATTAATTTAATAAAAATTAAGCTTTTTTTTTTTTTTTTTTTTTGGAGAACTTGCTTTCTCTTCATCCAGATTTTATGCCAAAAGGAATTAAATCAGACACATCACAGAGTACTAATCCCGCATATGTTCAAAATTAAACTGTGGAATACTAAAACAGATATGTTATATAAGCCATAATTACCTTTTGGTGAGGATGATGCTTGAAAGGCAGCCACATGAGATAGAGATTTGAAATAGTAAGAATCTGGAGGCGAACTAAGCATGCGATCATAGCCTCTGGTTTGGTTATAATGAGATGAAACTGTATTTGTACATGGGCTATAAACAGCTCTTTTGACCTGAGATACAGGACTGTGACGAACCAAGGCACTCTTACTACCCTGAACTTCACGAATGCAATTTGCATCAGTTTTTAATGAGTACACTGAATTTTTGTCCACTTTAAAACACAACTGATCTGGTGAGGCACTATCATCTTTTTTTGAACCTAAACGTGACTGTGGAGAACAAAAAGATAATGCTGGTTCTGTTTTAATTTTTTCTGAAACGTGGGGATCATATTTGACTTCACCGGCATCCAAATCATTGCATTTTGCACTTATGTTTCCAGGCAATGAACAATTTTTTATTTCACATTTTGTTTCACTTTTCATCACAGAAGGTCCCACATGAAGTGGGGATGACAAAGGATGATCCTCACTTGCTTTAGAGGAGCAGTCATCCATATCCATTGCATCTTTACCATCTGCAACAGGGGGAGTCCAGGATGAACTGTATAGCAATGAAAAAGAAGTTCCTGGTTCTGATGAGGCACTATCATCTTTCAGTTTAGCTTTTTTTACTATATAAGTCTCACTCCCTGAAGTCACGCAAGGATCAGAGTCAAACACCCCTTCCATTTTCTTTTTTACTTTACTCTCTTCGAGTGAAAGTAAAGAGGAGCGATCTTGATTTGACCATTTTTTCTTGTGTTTTATTTTTCTAACAGGTGGTGGCAGCCTTGGAGTATCTTGGGATTGAACCCAGTGGCATTTGGGACTTCCAGGTCCAGTTTCTTGTTCTGCATTTAACTTCAGAACAAGCCTTCCATCTGAAATAGTAAACAGATGTTACATTTAGTGAAGTCATAGACAGCAAGGTCACTTAAGTAATATAATGCTGAATTAATATGGTGATAATATTTAATGGAGAATTTTCATTATACTGAAATTAATCATTACCATGCTGAAAGTGAGAGAGAAATTTCTCCCAGTATGAGTGGAAAAGGGAATCAAATACAGTATAAGAAATGTGACTTAAAAATGCAAATACCATATGAAACTTTCTATTTTAAGAGATACACTCAACTATTCCATAAAATAATGATTCAAATCATTATCTTATGGAATTGTGCTATGTAAGCAGAATATATAACATCAAATGTTTCATAAAGAGAAGATCCAAAATTACAAATAAAGAAATAAATCTTGTTCAGATAGCATTCTATTCAAATAACTTCACAAAATGGCATATGAGATACTTCTCAAGTGATCCAGAAACCCAGCATTAGAAATATTTTTTTAAAAAACTGTTGCATCATCTTTAAAAAATAACTAAATCTTCTCCATAATTTATTATCCATGCCTCTTTGAATGAGCCTATACATGCATCCCATACTTCAATAAGGTTTGGTTGGAAAAAAATTTACAAGCAACAAGATTATAAAGCCAGCGTGCTATGTCTGTTAAGAATGTATCATTAAAACTGGGTGGTGTGTTTTTGTAAAATGAAAAACTAGAGTTTCAAAGAAAAAATGCCTGTCACTTTCATAGACTGGATAACTCATCCTCAGTTGAAGATTTCACATAAAGCTTTCTCAGATCCTAGACAGAATTTAAATTTACATGTTTCTGAAATGCAGGCAAATGCTGCACTTCTGGTGAACGCACTATGAAAACATACCTAAAATATATCACCTATGACTGAAAGAAATGCGAAATAGAAAATGCTATACGAACAAGTAAAACAGGAAAAGCCAGTGGACCAGATGGTGTGCAAACAGAATTTTTAAAATTAATAGAACCAGATAACAAACTTTTTGAAAAACTATTTAATAAAATATATGAAAGTGATGAATTTCCATCAGATTAGCTCAACTCTACATTTATCGCTGTCCCAAAGAAACCCAAAGCGAATTCCTGTGGTGACTTCCGACTTATTAGTCTACTGAGCCAAACATTAAAAAAAAAATATTTTTGAAAGTAATTCAGAATCGCATTTATAGAAAAAGTGAAGAAACTCTAAGTGAACACAATTCGGCTTTCGGAATGGTTTTGGTACTAGAGAGGCCCTTTTCTGTACCCAAATATTGATACAAAAATGCATAGAAAAACAGAAATCTGTCTTTATGTGTTTCATAGATTTTGAAAAAGCATTCGACAAAGTCAGACACACTAACTTAATAGAAGTCCTTCAACAAAAAGGGCTAGACGAACAAGACATAAGACTAATAACAAATCTGTATTGGAATCAGTCAATTAGAACCGTTTAATTAGACAACATTACCACCAGTGATATTAACATCAAAAGAGGAGTGAGACAAGGATGTGTGCTCTCACCACTCCTGTTCAACATATATGCAGAGGTAATCTTTAAAAAAGCATTGGAAGAATGTCCAGAGGGAATCACAACAAATGGAAAGATTGTTAACAACCTACGATATGCAGATGACACCGTGCTAATTTCAGATAATATTATGGATCTCCAAAAACTCATTGACAGAGTATACATAGAAAGCCAAAGAATGGGAATAAATATAAACATCAACAAGACAAAATACATGATCATCAGCAAACATCCAGCCTCATCAATGAAACTGACACTCAATGGGAAAAATATTGATTAAGTGTCAAGATATAAATATCTTGGTTGCTGGCTTAATGAACGGTGGGATCCAGAAATAGATATAAAGACAAGGATTCAAGTTGCACGGCAGTCCTTCATGAAAATGAGAACACTATTCTGCAATAAAGACCTAAACTATTCTGCAATAAAGAAATGCTACGTGAAGTGTGGTCTATTCTGCTCTATGGAGTTGAAACATGGACATTGAAGGCAACAACCATCAAGAAAATCGAAGCCTTTGAGATGTGGCTATACAGAAGAATGCTAAAGATATCATGGACAGAAAAAATTACCAATGAAGATGTCTTAAAATCCATTGGCAAAGCTAAACATCTTGTACAAATAATCAAGAAACGAAAAACATCATATCTTGGCCACATCATGAGAAACAGCAAATACAAACTTCTACAAACTATTTTGGTAGGAAGAATTGATGGCAAAGGAACTAGAGGAAGAAAAAGAATATCATGGTTTGACAACATCAAGATGTGAACAGGAAAGAGCAGTGCACAACTGCTCAGGTTAGCACAAGAACGCAGTTTGTTCACCAAGATGGTCGCTGACCTTCGATAGAAGATAGCACAACAAGAAGAAGACTGAAAGAAAAGAAAACTGATGCAATTTACAAGGTCATAGTGAATGACTTTTTAAACTGTTCATTATTATTTCATGTGGAGAATGGAATGCATTGCTAAAATGTACTGTAAAAGAGTTTAAGGTATGATAAATACATTGTGCAATACCTCCCCCCCCGCCCACAATTTGTTTAGTATTAACAGAGGTCTGTTAATACAAAATAAAGCTTAGAGAAAATGATCCAAGTTTCTTCACTTAGTTATAAAGTAAATGATACTTGATAAATTATATTCATATGGAATAAGAGAGAAATTAGTCAGAACACTAAATTGGTTGTATACAAGACTGTGTTCAAACCAATTTTAACTTATGGATCTGAGAGCTGAGTCAGAAGTAAAACACTTGACCATTCTTTACCCAAGTGCAAAAAAAACAAAACTTTGTTAAAGTTATCTTCACTGCTAGGCTATCCATATAGAAGCTATTGGCTTTACATCAAACCACATCAATATAGAATAATGCACAGAACACAGTGTTTAGCTCCATCAGCAGGAACTATACCTGTGGGTATAGTGTGAGCTAAATCACTGAAGAAATCATTTTCAGTATTTAAGTAACAAAACAGTGTACCCTATTAAAATATTACATCCTCCCATACACTTGGTTATAAATTAAATTCCTACTGACAAGAAATTATATTCATGTTTTAATCTTCCACTAAAACATGAGCAAACAAACACTTATGCATGACGCACCTATATGCTTGCCTGGTTGGTTAACATATCCGCTCTCCAATCACCAGGTTGCAAACTTGAATCCTGATGTGAGCATGGATATTTAAGATTGTCTTTAGGTGGGAGATGAACTTCATCATCAGTGGTCTCTCTCACTGATTACTGGAAGCCTGAAGTTCTGCTTACTGGAAGCCTGAAGTGGCCTGAAAAAGTTCCATTTTGGTCTCTAGAGAAGGATTTCTGGACTTGGCAAAAATAAATTTAAAAAAAAAAAAAAATTTAATTAAATTAATAAAAATATAAACGTCAAAAAATCCTTATCCTACCCACAGTATGAATCTACTATAAGTTTATAATAACCTTCCATGGGTGTTAATCACATAAAAATAAAATAAAAGAGGATACCAAAGCAATTGGGTGTAAATCAATAGCATCTATATATACACATAGCCTAGTCATGAATATACCTCATGCACAAGCTTCTGTTTACACAAACTTAGGTAAAGGATGAAAACAAGAACATAATTTCTTGACAAGTATAAATGTACTTTGTAACCAAATGAAAAAACTTGCACATTTCTCTAATCCAGAAAATTTTAATAATGTGACGATATACTATTCTGTTACATATCTATGAAAAACATGACATCTGCACCGATTTAGTTCTCAGTATCACCATGAGTAATGCCTCATAATGAAACTTGACTAAAGGTCAAAATAAGTCTAAGCAGTGACTTTTCCCATAATGGATGGTATATGCATTCATAAAATGTGTGCCCTTCATTATGGGATTGAGGCAGTTTGATATGAAGTTAACAGCCTCTATACAGAGGTAGCCTTGTGCATGAATAATTTATGAAAACTTTTATTTGATCACACTGGGAAAAAGGATTAAATCAAGAATTCCTTAAGTATAATTACAGAATATGTTAAGAAAATAAACTCCTTTCCATGTACAGTACTAGAGAAAACATTACTGAGAAATACAAGTTGATAGTCATACTACAGCAGATAAGGTTGAATATTAGATTAGTGCACTGGATTGAAGTTTGGCTATCTGATAGGTATCAGCAAGTTGTGTATGGGGGAGGAATATCCCAAAAGAGGAAAATCTCTAGTGGTGGTGGTGTACCTAAAGGGTCTGATTTAGGACCAATTGCAGTTTAACCTATGTTAATGATATTGGCGAGGATTTGGATGGAGATATTCAGTTGTTTGCAATGATGCAAAGTCGGGACGAACTATGACGAGTAGAGTAGATGTAGTCTTACAATTAGACAGCATGAATATATTGAGTGAATGGGCACGTCAGTGGGGATACTAGTTCAATGTTGCAAAATGTGTAAGGTTTTAAAATTTGGGAAACAAAGATGGGATGTAGAATTTACGCTTGGTGGGGATATATTGTTGGAGGTAGAGGAAATAAGAGATCTTGGGGTGATGGTGAATAAGGATATAAAATTTAGAGAACACACTGCCAAAATTGTGAGGACAACAAAATGAATTCTGGGAATGATGCAGAGGACATGACTTCTGGAAATAAGGAGATTCTTGTTCCATTGTATAAGGCTCTGATTAAGCCACACACATGGACTACTGTGCACAGATTTGGTCACTTGGTTTTCAAAAAGGATGAAGAGATGTTAGAAAGGGTCCAGAGGTGACTGACGAAGGTAGTTTTTGATCTCTGGAATGTTGAAAAGATGCAATCTATAGTCAATAGGAGAAAGAAGGGTGAGATGATAGAGACCTAAAAGCTAGTGAGAGGTTATTGAAAAGGTTTTATAAAAAATGGTGGGAGATCAGAGGAGAAAGCGGTCATCCCTGGGAGATGTATAAGGAGGGTGTGAGCAGGAGAGTGAATGAGTGGAATGCCTTGCCTGAGAGTGTGTTGTCTGCAGAGAATTTGTTGAAGGCATGGTATGATGAGCTGTGTGTATGACAAAAGGACCACCTAGATGAGTCTCTGACTCCATGGTGTCTTAGGGTAATAATAATAATAATAAATACTGCAAATAGAAAAGAAAAACTGAAGTACAGAAAAATTCACACAAAACAAGCATGTATAACATTTGCACAACAGTTCGGAGTAGGTAGCTGCATTTACAGTGCATGGAACTCCTAGCTTTAATCATGTAAAACGAATGATCAAATTCTGTGGATGTGAACAATTACAGTTTAAATTAAGAATGCTCACTAAGGTCTCGGTAACCTTTAAATTTTTACAGATTTAAATTTAAGTTTGAAAATGACAGCAGTATTTATCTAAATTTATGTTTAGTGAATTTAGACTTAGTGAATCCATCATCACAATGGTGGATTCACTAATCTTGCTGTAAAATCTTGCAAACTTAATGTTGATCAGCTCTTATTCAGACAGATGTTTGATCAAAATAACCACTGAGAAATGAAGATGAAAAAACTAATTAATGATGAGAAGAATTCATTTCAGCCTGAATATTACACGTCATCATTAGTAGCAACTAGAGTTAATTACAAAGTACAACGTGAACAATGGATTGATTTGAAACAGTAAGAGCTGTGTGATGTTATACATAAAATAATGCAATGGTATAACACAGGAAATATTGCTATGTCGATAATTCAATAGCTATTTAAAAATATATACATCAGAAATACCTCGATTACCGCAGTTATTGTTGCCACGAAAAACACCGCAACAATCAAATCCGCGATAATCGGGATAAATAATGCGTGTAAAATGGGTGATCATTGCCAAGGAGTTTTCAAATTTATTAATTAAATTTTATATATGAAGTGAAAAAGAAATGTGTTAAACGCGTTAAGTAAAAAATGAAGGTTCATTTAGAAAAACGAGATTATTCTTTAATCTTTATTTATATATAAGGAATACATATAATACATACAATTATTCTTTCTTGGATAAAAATTGGTGTAGAGTTGTCTGGTGGAATTTTTTCTTTCTTTTTTCTTCGTATAAAACTCGGTAGCAATGGATAAAATTTTCAATTTCCTGACGAACTTTCATTGATCACTCGAAATTAGGAACACCATTCAAGATTTTTTTCTTTAAAATTTTTAGCAATTCTAAACATTTCCTCCATTTCTTTGAGGGTAAATTCCTTCTGTGCCATGTCATCTGTTCGTCATTATCATCGATTTGAGCATCATAAGCACATTCTCTCTCTCGAGGTTAATTAGGACTTCATCATTCAGCTCCTTATCATGTGACTGAAGCAGGTCCTGAACATCACCTTTTTCAATTTCTTTCAGTCCTAGATCGAAGCCAAGCTTTGTTATGTCATTGATAACACGGGTTACTTCATTTTCAAATCCTTTACAATCATTTGCACAATGAGGAATAATCTTTTGCCACGCCACTCTCAGGTTGCTAGACGTTACGTCACTGAATGCCTTCCAGAATTCTGTCAAAGTCACAGCTTTATCTCCTGTTTTCTATTGCTTGTGAAAAAGTTCTTTGTAGTATAATAAATTTAGTTTAATCCTTTATCCAAGTGTGAGCAAACAAAGTTTGCACCTGAAAGTATCTTCAGGACTGGGGTAACTTGGACCTGGCTCCCACTGAAGAGACCTCAATAAAGGTCAAAACTAGTCTGGGTAGTGGCCCTTCCCTTAATGCATAACATCAGACATATCCGCAAGGAGATGTGTTTTGCATTATACGAGATACTGAGACAGGAGTGTTGGTAGCTTGCTCCACCTTGGCAACGAGTTGCCTGGTGTTGTACCACCTTACCCCAGTCCTGAAGATACTTTCAGGCGCAAACTTTGTTTGCTCACACTTGGATAAAGGATTAAACTAAATTTATTATACTCTAACCAAGTGAAAAATAAACTTTCAACTTCTTTGTAGTAATATGCCTTAAAGGATGTTATTACACCTTGATCCATTGGCTGGATAATAGAAGTGGTATTAAATGGTAAATAAATAACTGTTACATTTTCGCACAAATCATTCAGTGCTGTTGGGTGACTAGGTGCATTATCTAATATCAACAAGATTTTAAAATCAAGATTTAATGACTTGCAGTACCTTTCAGCTTCAGGACAAAAACAGTTTTTAAACCAATCCTCAAAAATAGTTTTCATCATCTAAGCTTTTCTATTGAATCTCCAATGAACAGGAAGAAAACTTTTATCTAAACTTCTAAGCGAGCAAGGATTTTGTGAACGATAAATAAAGAGAGGCTTCATCTTATAATCTCCAGAAGCATTGTCACATAGTAAAAGTGTTACATTCTCCTTCGAAACCTTGTAGCCAGGCTGCGATTTTTAATTTTTTGCTAAAAATGTTTTAGTGGGCATTTTTTTCCATAATAAGCCCGTTTCGTCAGCATTAAATATCTGATCATCGGTATAATTTTCTTCTTCAATGATCTGTTGCAATTCACCAGGAAAACTAGCTGCTGCTTTTTCATCGGCACTTGCAATTTCACCTTGAACACGAACACTATGAATGCTCGATCACTTTTTGAATCGATCAAACCACCCTAAACTTGCAGAGAAAGTTTCTTCCACTACTGCCACCGAATCATTTTCGCTTTCTAATTGTTTTCTTTTTAAAGTTTCAAACAAATTCAATGCTTTTGTTTTTATAGTCATTTGACTAAGAGGAATTTTCTTTGGTTGCAATCTTCTATCCACACTGACAATAGCATTTCCATTTCAATCATAAGATGGCTTCTGTTTCTCGTAGTTTGGGACCCAGACGAGGTCGATGCGCTTTGTCCTAGTTGCTTATAGTTTGCAGCGTGGTCTAAAATATGGCGAACAGTTGATTCATTTAGACCGTACTCTCATACAATTTTGTCTTTGGTTATGCATGCTTCATACTTATTTATTACATGCAACTTATCTTCTAAGCTGATCACTCTGCATTTCTTCTTGATAGCGGTAGACTTGATATCATCCTTTTTTTCTTTTAGCATTCATTGTAGGGGAAATAAGAAATAAATATCCACATGTGCTTCAGGCAAAGGCGGACAGTTACTGGTGAGCAGGTGCCATCGGATAAAAACAAAGTGCTACAAGAGAGCAATACATGGAGAGTGGCGACTCGAACTGGTTGCATATGTAGTGGGCTACATTTTGCGGCCCCGATAATTCGAATTTGGAGCGCAATAATTGGAAGTTTGTATCAAATTACAAACCGCGATAAATTAAGAATCGCGATAATCGAGGTATTCCTGTATATATTGATGTGCAATTAAAATAAGACTTTCCCATATCTAAGATAGCGAGAGAGAGAGAGGTAGTTGTTCCAATTTAAGTTTGGATGGTGAAGTAAACTCTCAGTGCTTTTTTAAACAAGCATTCAAATTTATACACATTGATAAAGTAAATGTGATTCAGATGATGGTCATTGGATGTATAGGATGTTGTGGGCTGTATCTATTCCGTGCTGTGTGATGTTATACATAAAATAATGTATAACAAAATTTCAAGCTAGATTTTTCAGATTTACTGTTGCTAATGGAAAATTAGTGTTCATGTATTCTCTTTTCTACAGTGCCAGTTTTCCAAAGTAAGAGCAATGACAGTCAAGGAACACCAGGGAGTGCAAGAGGAGACTGTTTATCTTTTGAAGATTGAAGCGATGCTGATAACTTGTTGATAGGAAGAAAAGTAGTCACTAAATTGTATTTCTTAAGAATTCTGGAAATGGGTTCTGAGATGCCAGAAATGTAAGGAATTGAAACATGACGTACTGTTTCCTTGTTATTTGAACCTAGAATTATAGAAATTTTAAAGCAGTTGTGTGGCCTTTTCTGAGAAGCTATTGAGTTTCAATATCATTTGATGTTTAAGATTCCTGCTGTAATAGTTGACGTGTAGAACAAATAGTATGAGCTTGTCGCAATAAAGTTTCAAAGCTTCCTACAAACATCACTTTAGCTTAAAAAAGCACTACAATCCTTAAAATGCAACAGTCATCTCAGTATTACTAAGTCTGACAAGGGGAACACTACTGTTATTATGGATTTTGCAAATTATAAAAGAAAAGTCACTGTTTTATTATGGGATCAATCAACATATGAAGAATTGGATTACAATTATACTAACAGACAACTCAGAAAACTGAACTCTTTACTACCACAGAAAAACGTACAATTGATTTTCGCTACAATCCCTAGGTTCTATGGTTTACCCAAGATATACAGACATTCCTCTTTGTCCATTTGTCAACTGCATAGATTCAACTACTTATTGAACAGCCAAATTTTTAACACACCTACTGAAAACTCAGATTGGCAACTCCTCCTTTTTTTATAAAAAATTCTTCCGATTTTCTTGATAAAATGTTTTCCTAAAGTCCACTAATCTAATGGTTAGCTTTGATATAGAATGTCTCTTCACAAATACTCTTCTTCTTGAGGATGCATCTACTTTCAGAAGCATTTCCACAGGATACAGTGAAATCATTCGACACTGTTATGCACTCTGGATATTTTCTCTGTCAGAATAAGTTTTGCAGTCAAGTTGAAGGAGCTGCAATGAGAAGTCCACTCTTCCCTGCATTTGTTAACTTTTATTTAAAACATTTTGAAGGCATTCTTATCTTGTCCATACATACTCAGCTTTCATTTTGATTTCATTATATAGACAATGTTTTTGCTATCTTGCTACATAATGAAGATGCATTACCTACTTTTTTTTCTTTAATATAAACAATTTACATCCAAAAATTAAATTTACTGTGGAAATGGAAAAGTCAACAAATTGTCCTTTTTAGATATTCAACTTCTTCGTTCACCATCAGATGAATTAATTACTTCCATTTATCTGTACACAGCAGTGCACAGATCACAGCACTTATAAAGAGGGATAATAACCTCCCTATGTATACTTGTCAATGTGTTCTTCAACATCAAAGTAATCTTCGAGTTATTTTGCCAACTTTGGCAATATGTCCTCTGAACTTCAAGTCTATCTACAATCATCCCCACATCCCTAACCTCATCAATTTCTTCCAAGTGCCAACAACATAATACAAGTATGAATCTTTTCATCCTGAGGTGCATCACCTTACACTTTATAGCTTATAGTGAAAACCATTATTCTTTTCCCAGAATGCCAATTTACTTACCACAGCTACCTACAAATCCTTAGTGTGGTGACACTTTGTTGATGTCTTTGCCATTTAGGCCCATGGGAAGACACTTTGGATTCTTTTGTAACTTAGCTTAACATCCAACACGCCAAAATTGATTAGGAAAAGAATTCAATTGCTTGACACATTAGTCACTTGCCATTCAGATGGCTAACTATTTTTATTTTTTTATTGAAAGCCAACACACCCAGGAAGATATCTACATAAACAATCGAATCATCATCCAGTCGAACAGTATGTAATTCTAAAAACATTTATACACAGAGCTAGGATTATTTGTTCTAATGATGCAGCTCTTTCCATAAAACTCAACAAACTTCACCATACTTTCTTAGTTAATGGCTACAGCTCCCACAAAAGATAAAACATGGCCCTCCTCTACTTCCCCATCCCTAAACACATAAGAATTTCCATTTTTATCTGAGGTATATATGAAAAGATAGCCAAAGTACTAATAAAATATAATTGTCACGCTATATTCAACTACATGTCAAATTAACAACTTTGATCTGCTTCCCTAAGTACAGTTCTCTGTGACTTAACCTACTATGTACAGACAGGAAGATCTGTTAACATTCACCTTGGAGAAAACAAGAAATACATTCACTACCATTATTATTATCAACAGACATTATGGTTTCCAACCATAAAAGAAGCAAAACTTCTGTCTGTAATACATCAAATCAAACCAAACTAAGGCCCAGGAATTGATGGCATTAAACCTAAAGATATCAAGCAACATGCAACTAGCTTAGGCCCTATCCTACTAAAATTAATAAATAAAATATTTAAAACAGGACAGATACCAAGTATGCTAAAGACCGCCATAATCACACCCATATACAAACATGGAAAAAGAAATTTAATCAGCAATTACAGACCCATAGCAACATTACCAATAATCAATCAAATTATGGAGCGGATAGTACTAAAGAAACTCACAGCATATACAGAGAACTTTCATATTACCCCCAAAACACAGTATGGTTTTCAGAAAAATAAGGGAACAACATCTCTCTTGGAAGACTTTACAGATTAATAAATACCGTCTTAGACAAAAACAAAATTGCCATGGTAGTCTTTATTGATCTAAATAAAGTATTTGATACACTCACATATCGAACCATGTTAGAAAATCTGAGGCATGTTGGAATAGATGGGACTCTGCACCGGTAGTTTAAAAACTACCTTCAAAATAGAAAGCATATCACACGATTCGGGTCAAACTGAAGTAGAGAGCTACCAGTAACCTGTGGAGTGCCACAGGGAGCTGTACTCTCCCCACTCTATTCAACATTTACACACACAATATTAATCAGCTACCACTCAAAGGTAAGATCTTCCAATACGCAGACATACAGCTATAATATCCATCCATAATAATGCAAGCATAGCCCAAAAAAATATGCAACATGACATAAATCTGCTCATAGACTGTCTCACCAAAAACTCCATACACCTAAACTCAGATAAGACAAAATTAATGATATTCAGAAATCCACTGACTCGACCAGTTGATAACAAATATATAACCATCCAGTATCAACTCTCCAACATAAAAAACACACAGAAAAGTAAAACCACTACAATCACTCAGGTTGAAACAATATGATACCTTGGAATTTACTTTGATGCAGATATGAACTCGAATAGCCACATAAACCATCTATACAACAAACTTCAAACAATAACTGGCAAACTCTACAGGTTAAAAGATATCATTCCCACACGCCTAAAAACACTAACATACAAAGCACTATGCCAAAATATACTAAGATATGCTATAACAACATATGCTTTCTGTGCACCCTACAAACTAAATAGATTAATGTCGTTATACTACAAAATGATAAAACTGATCTTTTGGGAACAAAGAGACAATAGTGAATTTATATACTCTGCAATGTCAGAACACAAAATACTGACAGCAAAACACTTATGTCACAATGCAGCTTTGCTAAAACATTATTTCAATGCCAACTACAGGACAGTCAGAAATACATACCGTATAACAAGACCTCAGACAACTAATTATATCACATATAAATACAATAATCACTTCGGAAAGACCACATGAAACCTACATTCCAGACATGATAAACAAATTACCTTTTGAATGCAGAAACCTTACGAACTACAATAGCCTGAAAAGAGCTCTAAGGACATACTATGAACAAGAAACAAGCACCCAAAATACCATACAAACTTAATGAAACACGATATATTTGTTTAAGCTTCCAGTTCAGCGACGCATCAAGACATTCCAAGTTATCGTATGTGTTTGTCCGAAGTGCATGAATTTCACAATCAACAGCTGCAGTGGAAATCAAACCTATTAAACATAGGTTTGATTTCGTAACTTCCCAACACAGCAAACAAACCAATAAATTATCATTATTATTACAACACACCTCCAGGGAGTCCAACGACTCAATGAGGGAGGGCTTCTACTCTACAACTCTTCGTCTCACTACTCCACCAACCTTCATCATCTAAATAATAACTAACTGGTGCCATCCTCAGATAAGCTTACAAATAAGCTTCGAGGATGAAAGCTGAGAAATTACATCTCATCCAAGATGTAATTAAAAAGCACAGAAATGTGTTGTAACTACAGCACATTTCTGTGCTGTAGTTACAACACTTAAATAATTGTAAATATATATAACTCATTGTTAAATGAACAAATGCTGTATTATTATTATTATTATTACATTATACAGGAAACACAGAATTAAACCTGTTGTAAATAGGTAATCTTATGTTGTAAATATGTAATAACAATATTAATCATAATAAAAAAGGGATTGAATTAAAAAATGTGTAATCAAGTATGTATCATATGTAATAAAATGCATGTAATCATATGCAAACAAATGTATGCAATGTTGTATCATATATAATCACATATATGTATCATATGTAATAAAAAATAAAATAAAAACCTCTATGGAGTCAAAAGACTCATCTTGGGAGGTCCTGCTGTCACAAATGTTTATCATACCACACCTTAAATATATTGCTTCCACACACGCATTCTCAGGCAATGTATCTCAATCACTCAGCACATCATCATCAAATTCCTGCCATGTACCCTCAAGGGGTGTACAGGATATGATAGTACTACATGAAAAAAAACTGCATCATTATTAATTTCCTATTTACAATTCTCCTCCAAATCAGTCTGTTACTTGTCAAGACTCCAACATTATCAGATCTTATATTTCTATCGTCTAAAGAACTTTGTACCATATCAATCCACCTATATCTTGGTCTTCCTCTGGGGCGTTTTGCTGCCAACCTAGCAGAGAACACTTGTTTTGCTAATCTTTCCTCGCCCATTCTGTTTAAGTGACCATACCACCTGAGATTAGCTCTGCTAACGCATTCCTCGATGCTGACAATGTCAAGTTCTTTCCTAATATCCTGGTTTTTAAATATGATATTGCCATTGCTGCCATCTGTTCATGCTTATAATCTTTCTCAGGACTCTCATATCTGTGGTCTCTAGTCTTTGGTCAAGTGTTTTACTTCTGACCCAGCTCTCAGATCCATAAGTTAAAACTGGTTTGAACACTGTCTTGTATACAGCTAATTTAGTGTTTCGACTAATTTCTCTCTTATTCCATATGATTTTATTCAATTGACTTCCCACCATACCAGCTTTGCTGATTCTGTTGTCTATTTCTATATTTAATTTACCATCTTCAGTAAAAATCGTGCCTAAATAGCTGAAATGTTTTACTTGTTCCACAAGTTCTCCATTCACAACACAGTTGACATTTTCAATGATTCTGCCTATTTTCATTGTCTTTGTCTTTTTATTGCTGACCTTCATACCATATCTATTACAACAGCTATTCAATTTAGTCAGAGAATCTTGCAGACTTGTAGCAGATTTATTTAGAAGTATAACATCATCCGCATACAGCAAAGACCTGATATTAACATCTCCAATTTTGATATCATGTTTAATACCACTTTCCTTCATAATGTGATCCATATAGATAATGAATAACAGAGGGGATAATGTACAACCTTGTCTCACACCAGATTCAACATTAAACCATCTTCCTGTACTTCCTTCAATTCTAACTGCTGACTTACAACTCAAATAAAGACTAAGTATTGCTTGATATAATGCCCCATTGACACCATATAACTGCAGCGTATTGAATAGCTTCTCTCTTGGCACCTTGTCATATGCCTTTTCCAAATCGATAAAACTTAAATACAGATCTTTGTTATATTCCCATGCTTTCTCGACTATTTGTCGTAAAGTGAAGATCTGATCCTGACAGCCTCTATTTGGCCTGAGTCCAGCTTGTTCTTCACCAAGCTTTTCTTCCACAATTCTTCTCAACCGTTTCTCAAGTATACTTGCATAGATCTTGCTAGGAACACTCAGTAGGGAAATACCTCTGTAATTCTCATATGCAGTTTTATTTCCCTTTTTATATATGGTTACTATGAGAGCTCTACTCCAATCATCGGGAATTATTTCCTCTGTCCAGGCTTTCTGAACTATCAGTGCAGCCACTGTAAGACTCTTATACCACCATACTTCAGCATTTCTGGTCGAATATCATCTACTCCTGCTGCCTTTCCACATTTCAAGCCTTTGATGGCTTTTTCTACTTCAAGTATGGATATGCATTCCTGACTGCATGCCTGGTCAGTGTTTTTTTACCACTGTACTGTCATCACTGCTTGTTTCATTTAGCAGTTTTTCAAAGTAAAAACCCTGCTCCTCACTGCACTCCTTATACAGTTTTCAGAATGATCTCATGTTCTTCCCTGTCATATTATGGCAAATCTGGATTGGTAGACTTTGGACATCTCTTCACACAGGATTAGATGAACAAAAACCAATATCCTATATAGCAGTCATTCGGGTCAAAAATTATTTTTAGAGTCAGCAATTGTTATGAAGCATTCTGCTAACCTTAACAAGTAAGACTGCATTAATTTCAAAAATTTGGGAGACTATCATTCTAAGATCAACTCCAACACAACTATAATACATCTTTTATATTAGAGGGTGTCACTTAGGACTTTAAATCTTTTGTTTGTTACAATTTGAATAATTTCACTAACCCATTGTTATGTGTAAACTGTAGCATGTTGTTTGCTCTAAAGATGCTGCTTTGATATCCAGTGATATATATATATATATATATATATCAAACAAACTAAACTGTAAAAATATGTTTATTTACTGGTTTATATATATATATATATCAAAAAAAAAAAAAATCAGCTAACGCCTTTTTTTTTTTTTTTTTATTCCCCGTATACGGGGAGTTGGCGAGGCCATTTAGCCCTATCTAACTTTTGGAGACTGAGTGGGCAGTTCAATCTCCACTGGTACCAATCAGAGATAGATGGCCCAAGGCTATCACTAATTAAGCGGTTCTCAGTGAAGAGAGACAGCTCAAATGTGCCGCCATCTCGTGGTCCCTAACCCTAACACAATATATTTAATGTCTGAAATAATGTGGGTTCTACGGTCGATTTTCTTGAGTTTACAGGATGAAAAACCTGCTTGCCCGTGCCAGAGATCGACTAACTCGGGAACCGGTCGAAAAAAGGCTTAGAAAAATTTCCTCTAGTCGCCGACTAGACTCGAAACCAAGTCTTCCTTCGTGCGGCCAAGCGCGGTGGTTGGCAAACGCCACATCCACCGAGCAACACAGGCTCATATATATATATATATATATAAACCAGTAAATAAACATATTTTTACAGTTTAGTTTGTTTGATGTTGTAATACCATTAAAAAAACAAGCTATGAATAATGTCCAACACCTAAGTTTGTCAACTAGCTAGTACAGAGCTTTGAGGTACTCTGCTAGACATCCTCATTCTCCTAGATTCCACTCCACCCTATACTACTCTATGTCAGCCATTCTACTATGCATCTCACTAGCTTCACATCCATTCCAATTTGTTCCAACTTATATAATGGCTTTCGATAGTTTGCTGTCAAATGACTTTGCAAAATCCAGAAATGCATAGTGTATCTGTCTTATAAAATGTGAATAAATTACTAAGGCAGGACCTGCTTTTTACAAAGCTAGGCTGCCCAATGTATAGCATCATATTCCTATCCACCCATTCCTGAATTTTACTTTTAACCAACTTTTCCAATACTTTAACCATTATTCTTGAGATACTAACTAGTATGTAATTTGTTACTTCTGTCTTGGAGTTGCCTTTATGGAGCTATCTTATCCTCTATCCTCTGCCTTGGAAACTTTCCAGAGCTGAGATTTAGGTTGAACAACTTTGTCAAAGGCAATGCCAATTCTCTTGCATATTTGCATAGCACACGAGCAAGAATACATAATATCAATGTGAATACACCAATCAGCTTATTGGTGTATTGACATTGATATTTTTCAATACTGTGAACATCTCCTGTTTGTCTACATCAATTCTCAAGGCAGGCTTTGTCACATCATTAACTGCAAAATCTCCACCAGGATGATATACCCTTACAAAGTGATCCCTCAACAACTCAACTACTTTTTTTACTTCTGTCACCTATCATCAAAAATGATTAAAGTCATCCTTCCATAACCATTCTTCCTCTTCTTGCTACACAGAGAAAAAATCTTTTTGATTTACTTTCGCCTCTTTAGCTAATTTTCTCTTGTAATCTGATTTTGCCTTTCTTACCTTAACTTTTCTTACCTTTCTCACTCTTTTTGCCTGCACTTTGTATTGTTTATGGGTATGCTGATCACCTCGTTCTTTATATTCTGCCTATATTGTTAAGCTCCTGCTTTATATTTCTACTTATTAACTTAACCCCCCCCCCCCACATGGTTTATCCTCCTGACCATGGTATGCAGTCTGATACTGCTTCTCTTAAACTATCCCTGCCCACTTCCCATGGACTGCTCCAAGGTATCTCCCATTCATATTTATCAGCTGTATAGTTCAATATAAACCCTTTCTTGACAGAGAATTCCACATGTTTAGCAAACTCACAAAACAAGACTGAATGGTCACTGTCTCCCAATTGAAGGCAGAGTGTCCACCTTGGTTATGGATAGACCTTCTGATGCCATTACCAAATCCAGCTCTCTCAAAACACTAGTCCACAGTTACCAGCTGCATAATGCCATTACCAACCCATTCAGAATGAAACCAGTAAAACTGCACATGCTATCTCATTTGCACTTAATCGATAACTGAGTTCTCACTTCGCTATCATTTTTATTATTTCAATTATCCTCAAGATAACAAAATCAGCAGATCTTGCTTAATTTTTAATATAAACACTTCAACAGAATTTGCATGAGCTGCCCACATTTCATATTCTATGATTCACCATGTGTTTAGTGCGAGTTACAACGAATCCAGTAATAAATAGAATTATCTGAATCATTGCAAAGTGTAAGAGAAAAAAAAAAAAAAAGAGGAATTTTCCCCCCTCTTTCCTTTTTTGAGAAACACTTGTATTTATAATTGTATTTTCTCCTGAATAAAACTGATATTTGAATGAGTTTATAAATAAATTATGGTATATATTTCAGCCCATTCATAGGACAGGAAATTTCTGGTTATGGATAGACCTTCTAAGCCAGTTTGCCCTGAAAGCAATTGACATACAGAAAGTAAAAGAAAGAAAGATAAGCTAGTTCACAGGAACAAATGATTTAAGTAACAATAAATACAGAATGGGAGGATACAAAAGGATTACTGGAAAAGGTGAGAAAGAGAGAGAGAGTAAAAATTGTTAATCTATTGCTGAGATATAATAGTAATGAGTCAAAAATGGAGGAATATGATGGTAAATGATTCAATGTACTAGCTTTGTAGAAGAAATGGGTATGAGTTTTTGAATGCATGGAGTGAGTTTGATGGAAGGAAAGACTTACATAAGAGGGGGTAGCCTATACTTGAATGGATATCATGGGGGGAACAGTGAGAATTTGTAAGTTCAGCTAAGGTATGCAAACATGATATTGACATGAATGTCAATGAGCAGTATGAATCTGGTGAGAACCATACCTGTATGCCTTGGGTTCAGACTTTTTTGAATATGTGTAGAAAAAGGATTTGTCCTTTCTATTGGCAGACTGGACCCATTTCTGGGAGGATAATGCAATGTAACACCACAGTACCACAATGGGCACTACACAAGAAATGATTACAGGTGACTTAAAGTATCCAAACATCGACAAGATAGCACAAAAAACTCCTGATAAGAATGAAAGAGAATTTACTGAGCTATTGGGAGGCAACTTCTCAAACAGCACTTGAAAGAAGAAGTTTTTGAAAATTTCTTCTTTGAAAAAAGAAGAAATTTTGTTAGATTTGATCATGTTTCAGTTAGACAGACTATATACTGAAATACAAAGCTGGAAATTATTATGTCCAGTCTCATGGTATTAATAACTGAATAAGAATATCAGCAATATATGGGAGACCTCAAATGATGCAGTATTTGAATGTGACCCTAAACTCTGAAGAACAAATAGGGTGAAAGTGAAATGGATGTGCAACCTAATTAAATAAGATATCCATATGAAGATGGCATGGAAGGAATATCATGAGAATACAGATAATAGAAGCTATGAAATATATGAAACATAGGACAGAAAATTTATGAGAATTATATAAAAAGCTAATTCAGTATATGAAAAATATGGTGTGCAAGCTAAAGGTAACCCAAAAGAATTTTATTGCTATACTGCAAAGAACGAATATGGAAGAATAAATTTACTGAATGCAGATTGCAACCATGAGTCAGAAGCAGAAGTGATTGGTTTTTGAAAATTTTTTAAAAATCCAAATTAACACCTAATATTTCTAGGAGTTAACATTAACTCCTCACCTCTCTGCATATGAAAGTGATGGTAGGAAGATAGCAAGATTAACAAGAGTTAACTACTAGGAAAAGTACTACTTTGATCAGCTAACAACACTGTACATCCAAAATTAAAGATGAATGGTAAGCAAGCACACTGCAAAATCCTCTGTTGTTGTCAAGTCCATTGAAGAGCTTCTAGATATGACCATGGATCTGTAGAACTGCTTTGGCAATCTGTTGAGCTTTTCTCTAGGGTTATTGTCAGTTTTCTGGAAAGCAGCAATTGCTGGAAACATGCAACAGTTCTTGCGTGTTTAATGTTACTACCGTCTGGCAGTATTTTCATGCCTTTAAAATGTTCCGTCCTTAGTCTGGTGATGATTGTGATTATTTCTCTATTTTCATTAATTTCAATGATTTCATTCTCCTTCTTGACAGTTTGTTTTACTAATCTTATTTTGGTGACAGAGTTAGCATCAGTCAGTGATAGTGGGTGTAATTTTTGAGGATTTTGATAATCTTATCAAACCCAGAAAAAACAAAACTGAGCATCTTCTCCACTGATAGAAAAAACAGACTTAAGATGACTGTCTCCCAAGATGAAATCCTGGACTGTTGTGGGACTAACGTCCCTTGATTTCACCCAACTCCAGTTCATCCCATGGATGTTCAACAGAGATGAGATCAAGGCTCTGTGGAGTCCAGTCAAGTGTGGCGATGTTCATGTAAAATTCTCACACGATAAGTTAAATGAATTAACCTATCAAGCTTGATTTTACAGAGGTTTTCAGACATTTTTAAATAGAAATTATGTAGTAATAGAATAAATGTTTTATTTTATTGTAAAATGCATTAATTCATTCCTATTGAAAGTTGTATGTAAAACCAAAAAGAGAGGATTAACTGATATTAGAGTAATGAATCAGCAAAAACAAATGTTCGCAAAGTCTTGCGAATAATAAATAAACGTGTAGAAAGGTTTATGTGTTCATCATACATGCTGATTAATTTTAATTTTTAATTAACTATTTATTAACTTATTGCTGATATTTCACTGGTATTCTATCCAGCATCTTCGGAGTACAAAAACAGTTTGTCACAGTATACGAAACAACAACAATCCAGTATAACAATGGGACTAGTTTGACCAATTGTAACATACAAAGACTAAAGTCCTAATTAGGCACTATCTATACTGGAATATCTACAATATCTACTTCTTAGACACACTAGTCACCCGCCAGCCTGATGGAACCTTGGTTTTCTCAGTCTATAGAAAACCCACCCATACAGGCAGATACATTCCCCCCCACCCCCCGCAACAATATGGAGTCATTAAGACACTACACAACAAGGCTAAACTTATCTGTTCAAATGATAATGCCCTAACCACAGAACTAAACCACATTCTCAACACTTTCTCAGCCATTGAGAATGTGGTTTAGTTTTTTCACCCCCCCCAAAAAAATCCAAAAATTATTGAAACCAATACCCCCCCCCCCCCCAACAAGGATTACTCTAAATCCATTACCATACTCTATATCCGAGGCACCTCGGAAAAAATTACAAAAATCCTAAAAAAACATGACGTCTTGTTACAGACCATATAAAAAATTGGCATCCCTTATCCACTCTACTAAAGACCAACCTCCCCCTCTAGACCTACCTTGTGTATACCAGGTCCCTTGCAGCTGTAAGCTGTTATACTTTGGCCAAACAGGCAGGACAGCTAATATCAGAATTTCAGAACACAAGGACTACATCCGGTTTCACCAATACAGCCACTCTGGTCTTGCAGACATGCACGAGATACCCGCCATAGAATACGGTGAAAGAAAGCCACGATAATACACCGTAGTAAATTCAAATATGACAGGCTTTTCATGAAATCAGCCTCAGCCCTAAGAAACAATCCAAACCTCAACAAATTTGGTTGCACGAGACTGCCCCAAATTTGGGAAACCTACATCAGAAGACCTTCAGCCCAATCGCCCAAGAATACCAACATTACCCGCTAAAGGGCACCATCAGGACTTTTAGGAGCAAGAATAGCTTCATGCTTCATCCTCATTTACTGTTTGTTGTGCTTGCATGCACGGGTCTTGTTTTTAAGTTCCTGTGAAAATGGCAACGTGACGTTGCCGAAATATTGGAATTGTATTAAAATTTATTTTAATGTATATCCTAGTATACGTTGTAATTTCCTTAAGCTATTTAGTAAAAATGCATAACCAACGTCTAAGCCTTTCCACGAGAATTATCTACACTGGAAAAGAAAAAAAAAAAAAATTGAGAGAGAAAGCATGTATAATTAGTCTTAAGTGTCTCCCAAGAGGACAGGTTTGCTGGATATTTCAACAGCAATGAGGTTGGAGAATATCATGCATCAACAATAAGTCTCAATGGCAAGCTATGCTAGTGTATTTTTGGGACTCCAGAAATTGTTGGGTACCGGAGGTTGTCTTGACACGAGACATGTTTTGGCATCGTGTCAGGACATCATCATCATCATCAGTGGTCCTAACAGGCACTTAAGCACCCACGACCTTCCAACTATTCTTGGACTTCGCAACTGCAATCATAACTCAAGGATAAAGTGGCCAGTTTGCATGTTCTGGGGGATTAAAAAAACCCTACTTCCATATGAGACCAGCTAACTCACCTTTCATCAAAAGAGACCAGATAAAGGTTCCTCGTGACACTGACAGAAATCAAACCCAGGTCTTTCAGACCAGAGGGCTTCATCTATATCGACTGAGGTATGGAGGCTCTTGTGTTAAGAGAGACTTGACCTATATAAAACTGGATCACAACTGAACAGGTCCTGATCCAGTTTTATATAGGTATTTGCATCATTTAGTAGAGATTGCATTTTTCTATGTATTCTACAGAATTCATCAAAACTTGTGTTGCCTTTGTTAGCTTTCAATACTGCGATGTTGTTATCCTGTTTAATATTTTTAATGCCAACTGATCCATTTTTGTAATGTTATCACTAGTCGGTTTTGCTTGGAGAAGTAAGGAAGCTGTTTGGATGGGAAGAAAATCTGTCACATTTGTATTAACTCTTCGAAGGCTGACGTTTTTTCCCACACTAGCCATGATATCTAATTTTGGAATCAACTAATGTACGTGAGGACTTATTCATAATTATTTTATTATGGGAAAATTGGTAACAGACTATTTTTTTCAATGATTATGTTTCTTAGATTTTTCTTCATTCTTTATTTGCTGACCATGTTAGTAGGAAGAGGATGATGATGATCTTCATCAAATTCCTGACATTTACCCTCAAGGGGGTGTACAGGATGTGATAGTACTACATGAAGTTAGTAATGATTTACATCATTACTAACTTCCTATCTACAATTTTCCTCCAAATCAATCTGTTACCTATCAAGACACCAACACTGTTAGATCTGATATTTCTATGAGAGGATGATCATTCAGAATGAAGTGTGCAAGACTATCAATTTCAGAAAGCTGCAACCTTGTGTGTTTTTTTAGTAAGGCAACTTCTCTGTTACACACAGAGCCAAGGTTATTGTTCTGAATAAATGATTATGTAAATACCTTCCTATATGTGTGGGTTTTCTATAAATGGAAAACGATAATGAGTCATTAGATTATCATGTCTCTAGTGTCTAGAAATGGAAGACAATTGTTACTTTGTTTTTCTTTCATTGAGTTTATTTTTGGATGTTGGCCAATAAGATGCACTAAAATTGTATCCAATGTGTCTCTAGGTCAAGAGGCCAAATAACAAACATCATCATCATCAACATGGTATAGCCAAACCGTTGGTTTAAGTTTAGATATGTTGAGTGCATTGTTTTCAAAATCTTCCATAGGGAATTTGGCTAGTGGGGTGAGGAAAGAGGAGAACAGAACTCACTGAAGTCCCCATTTAGATGTTGTTCGTATATTTTTCCTTTCCATAAGAAATAACCGCATAAATAGTGAATCTAGATAATTGAAATATGTCAAAGGGAAAATGCAGCTTAATGGTTAACAGTCTCTGTCAAAGGTACATTAGTAAACAATTGAGTTTTTAGGTGGGACTGTCTATGTTTAATATTTGGGGTATTAGGTTTATTTTCGGGAAATATATCCAGGATGGTGTGAAATGATAAGGTTTTATTTATCTGGCAATGTCTTTAGGCCAAGATATAATCTTCTTTTAAAATAAATCAGAGGATTCCTCTTTTTTTTTTTTTTTTTTTTTTTTTTTTTTTGTTATAATCCACTGTCTATAACAACAGTTGCATTATCTTCTTTGGTTATAATAATTTTTTTTGTTCCTGTATAATATAACTTTTTAGTGCTGATAATCTTTAGGTGAAACACTCTTCTTGGGAGGTTTGGATTTTGTCAGAATACCAGTCACATTTAAACAAATGTTATTAGCTACTCTGGGTGATCAATCAAAGATACGTGTCACACCAGTCGTTATTTCCAAAACTGGTATACTTTTTTGGGAACAATGGCAAAATTATGACCATAATTAAGCACACTGTATCTCCCCCCCCTCCACACACACTTGATGTTTATACCATGAAGCACTATTATGACTAAATGCCAGCCTGGTTTGGCTGAGCGGCTAGTATATCCACTCTCCAATCTATAGCCTAGAGGTTAGAATCTCACTGTGGCATGGATGTTTGCAATTATCTTTAGGTAAAAGATGAATTTTATTGCCCAGTGAGAGGCTACTGCCCCACTTATTGGAGGCCTGCAGTGGCTTAAAAATTTCCATGTTTTGTCTCTAGAACAAGGTTTCCGGATTATGTAAAAATAAATGAAATAAATACAAAAATATATATAAAATTAATAAAAATGGGAAAAAAAAAAAAATCCATATCCCACTCATGGTATGAATGTACTATAAGTGTATAAAAGCCTTTCATGGGTGGGAACGACAAATGAAAGAAAGAAAGATAGAAAGAAAAAAGAAAGAACGAGGAAAAACAAAAGTACTTCCAATTCATCAACCTCTATTCTCACATTAGTTCCTATCACAGCAATGGCATCAAGCTAAATGACAAGTACTTTCAAAGTGGTCACTCAGTAACAACTATTTTGTCTGCTTCTGTCACCTGGTTATCATCAGCACTTGCTATCGTAAATCTTCCTGAAACATTCTTCCTCTTACTTGCACGCATCAAAAAAACCCCGAGATTTCCGCTGGCCTGCTCAGTTAATTTCTCATAATATGATTTTGCCTTCCTTACTATGCTGGTCATCCTTCTTGCCTGAGCTTTATACTACTTTTGAGCTTGCTAATCACCTTTCTCCTTAACCCTCCACGGCATTCTTTCTTTTTCTTTTTTGCTCCTGTATAATGATACTACTTATCTAACTAACTTCTACCTGATTTATCCTCTTGACCTTCGGTATACAGTCTAATATTGTTTCTTTCAGTTATCCGTTGCCTATCTCCTGTGCACTGCTGGCATCTTTCCCTTATAGATTCTTATACCGTGGAACTCCTAAATTTGTCAAAATGACCTTCCCTGTATTATGCTGACAACCCTTCTTGCCTGAGCTTTACACTCCTTTTGAGCTTGCTAATCATGTATAGTTCCACATATACCCATTTTTAACTGAGAATTCTATATCACTTTCAAATACAGAGTACCTTCCATCACATGCAGTTTCAAGTAATTATCTCTTAATAGTCGAATAAATTCTATTTTTCCCCATCCCAATCTCTGCAGTTGAAGTCCCCTATAATAATTATTAAACCTGCACTCACTATGCTAATTTTCAGATACATTTCTTCTACTTCATCCATTGCATTTCTCTTCCCCTGCTGCAGCTTGCAACAACCACCAATTGTATATTTTCCTACTGGCCTCTATCTCACACTAGATTGCTTCAAATGAAGTCATTCACCCACCTTCAACCTGGTCTCTTACTCTTTTTGGCTGCAATTCATCTGCTATCATGCACAGTTCTCTACCCCACCTAACTTCCCTGAAAATACTATACCATTCAAATTCCATTTTTTTAAGTACACTATCAGCCAAGTCTCACTAATGCCTATGACTCAATATCCTCTACTCTGCTATCCTGTTATACTCTCCTCACAAAATGATACTCCCTCTCAAACCATTTCCTACATTAATTAAAGATGTCAAGAAATTATATTCTTGGTTTCATCCTTCATCCAAGTGTAAGCAAACAAAGTTTGCATGTGAAGTCACTTCACAACTGGGCTACTTGTATATAGAGACTAATGACTTCACATCAATTGCTTTAGTATCCCATAATGCAATGCACATATCCTTATGGACATGTATAATACTATGCATTATGGGAAGGCCATATCCAGACCAGTTTCAAGATCTCAGTTTTACTGGAGGTCTCATCAGTGGGAGCCAGAAGTGATACCAATGTTGAAGTAATGCAGAAGTCATATTTCCATATACAAGTAGTCAAAAGGTATCACACCTTATTACTAAAATAATCTGAATTAGAGATAGATGTTGAAAGTTTTAATTTGGTTATACTATAAATTAAAGATGTCAAGAAATTATATTCTTGGTTTCATCATTTATCCAAGTGTTAGCAAACAAAGTTTGTGCATGGTCACATCATGACTGGACTACTTGTATATAGAGGATAACAACTTCATTAGTCTCTATATGACTTCATCCTACTGATGAAACCTCAATAAAGGTCGAAACCGGTCTGAATAGTGACCTTTCCCATAATGCATAGCATTATACATGTCCATGCCCATTGCATTATGGGATACTAAGGCAACCAATATGAAGCCATTGGCCTCTATATACAAGAAGCCCAGTCATGAAGTGACTTCACAAAAAAACTTTCAACATTTCCTACATATCTGTTCACCAGAGTCACTTTCCTTCCAAAAATCTTTCAACTTCTTCAATGAATACACCTTTCACATATTACACTGAACAAAATCTCGCACATTCAATTTCCTAAACAAAGTCTTGGTTGCCATTTTCTACCATGCATTGGGCTCATTCAGAAAATATTTATTTTAATACAAAATATACAAGTTTTCCTTAAAATCTAAACAACTCAATCTAAGACATACTCTTATGAGAGCGTGATAGACTAAGTTGTTTAGATTTTAGCTTTCAGCAAACTTTCTTAAACATGAAAAGCCAAACGGCTATTTTTTTCTGGCAACCTGTTGATCACTTAAGGGGATAAAAATCCCTTATTGTTTTTCAGCCAGTAAGCGAAACTAAGATCGACAACTACGATCTGAACGTTTCATGCCGACGAACTGTCAGCGTATCCAAGCGTAAGTGACCACTTGGTAGTGCCACACCACGGCAACTCGTTGCAAAGGTGGAGCAAGCTCCCTCACTGTTCTTGATATTTTCTCATAATGTAAAAACACACAGCTCTTAGGAGATGTAGTACTAATTTCTTAAACATGTGTCTTCTTTCATAATTTAGCCTTGAACTTGGCATCACAGCATGTTTTGTTTATTTAATGATTTTAATTCACAATATAAGAATAAAACAGGAAAATAATAATTCTTTACTTATTTGTTGATAATTAAATTTTGCTGACAAGCAAAATATCAGCAACTAAATAAATTAATATTAATAATAAATTTAATAATAAATATTAACAAATAAATATTTGTGCACAGCACAAAACAGAATTTTTATTAACTATTTTAGCATGTGCAGAAAACCTGATAACTTCAAGAATAATTGTAATATTCACCTGATCATGAATAATTCTGATTATTCCCTTGCCTGCGATATATTTTCAAGTTACTAACTTTTAGAATTATTCTATGATTATCATCTTTTCTTATCAATTTTCTATCCTGTCTTAGTAATCATTATTACAATGTCATCATATGTTTGCAAGCAATTTTTTTTCCCATGAAATTGAATAAATCTAAAACATTCTGATCCCATTTAAAAAGATGTTGCAAATATACCCATCCTAAGAATACTACCTGCACTTAGGGTAGTATCTTACATCCAGAAAGCCACTACAAAGCAGCTGCATAGTTACTTTTAATAAAGCATTTTAATAATACTCTTTTAATGTGGCTTTTCAAATAATGAATATGTTGGCTTTTCTGTAAGCCAACATATTCAGTAACATGTAAGCATTTTACAGCCAATTTTAATTCAAATAGCCCCCCCCCCCCCCAATACTATCTTACAGATCAAAGATCTGGATCTTGAAGCTTGTTCAAAAATAGAATCCCTTCATCTCCTAAATGCACTTGCACACCACTAAACAACACTGAAACTATATGTTATTTCCTATAAGCATTCAGCCTAACCAAGGAAGCCATGCGTAAACAGAACTGACAAAGAATTAAAGGGTAGGTATCAAAAATTAATTGAAATTAAAGAGAACTCATGTGAGCAAATTTCTTTGCACTGGCAAATTATAAGAATGATAAAGCGAATAGAAGAAAATTTAAAATAAAATCATCTCGTAAAATCTATAGTATGAGATTACATAATGAAGGGAGGGGAAGTATAAGAAATTTAGAACAGAATGACACTTTAAATGTTTAAAACAAAATAAAAATGCATGACTCATATAATAGGCTTACCACGTATTTTCTAAAAAAGATATACAAAAAATAATTCTGGAGAGAAATTTAAATAGAACAAATTCAGTCATTTAACTCAAAAAAGGTAAAAATTATTCTTTTTTCCTGCCAGTGTGTGGGTCGGAGGGAGGGGGACAAGAAAGAGAAGTAATCTATCTCCTTTTATAATATACATATTTTGCTACTTACCTAAATAAAACTTCAAACTGCCAACAGTACATGCTACCGAAGAATCAGAAATGACAACTTGATTCATAGTGGGTTTTATATCTTCAAGCTCAGGAGTATGAATTTTTGATGATTTACATTTTTCCATTTCTATATCTTGAATGCTTTCTTTTTCTTCTTTAGTTTCCATATTTTCATGCTGTATGATACAACATTACACGTATTATATAAAATACTCAAAAACAAATTACTGAAAAAATAAGTTTTTGAAAACATCTGGTCCACAATTATTCTTTGTTAAAAGAGAATATAAAATTATGTATGATCAACTTGCATATGATTAATTTAGCAGATAAAGGATCAGGATACGGGGGGGGAGTATGCTTAAAGGTTTTCTTTAATACGTTCACACAGAGAAAATACCGTACCTCAACCACAAGTTTGTGAGTGTATATGTTACAATCAAAGAAGCTATCATAGATCCTATCATATTGTGATAGGATCTATGATTGTAACCAAATCTGGGGGGAAGGATGAATGTGTTCATTTAAGGTCATTAGAAAACATGGGCCACACGAAAATCGCAAATATAAGTGAGAAAAAGAACATGTATAGAAATATTTTCATTACTGGTAAATGAATTATTAATAATTTATATTTGGGATATTTATATATTTGTATGCCCTTGTTGCTGAGTAGAGCGATAATTATGTGATACTGTACCCTCTAGACATGCATGTTTGCATTTATGGTAGGCATAATTATATATATAAATAAAAAACTTATGAGAGGGAGAGAGACTTGTTTGTGTAATATAAATAATTAATCAATATAAATATGGTAGACTAAAGTCCTAATTAGGTGCCATCTATGTTGAAAAAAAAAAAAAACAGAGAAAGAGAGAAGCAGATATTAGTTAGGTCTTAAGATGAATGTCTCCCAAACAGATGACTTAAGACAGTCACCTTAAGACCTAACTAATACCCCTGCTTTCTCTCTGTGTTCCCCCCCCCCTACAACATAGATGGCACCTAATTAAAACTTTAGTCTTTGTGTTGTATGTTACAATTGTTCAAACTAGTCCCATTGTTATACTGGATTGTTGTCTTGCGTACTGTGAAAAAATGTTTTTGTGCTCTGAAGATGCTGGATAGAATACCAGCGAAATATCAGCAATAAGTTAATAAATAATTATTTTCTTATCAGTCTGTGTTCTCATCTATACTATTAAAAATAATCAACAGGTACGACAAACCTTCCCACACATTTGAAGAAGTAAAGTTTTGGAAACACAGGATTTGAGACAACAAATCCAGGAGGCTAAGGCTTGATTGGGGCAGTACAGCCATAAGAAGAAGAAACTGTCTCAACATTGATTGGGTAGCAGAGAAAACTAATGATAAGAATGAAGGAGAATTTATTGAGCTGTTGCAAGACAACTTGAGGTTAAAGAGTTAGATTTAATCAAAGCATCAGGTGTCTCAGTTAACAATGCGACTGTTTTGCCATCAGTTGGTGAAATGCTGTACTGTGCATACATGCTGAACTACAAATTGGAAATAATGACAAACTCAGGAGAATACTATCTTTGGTTCCATAGCAACAGTTACTGAATGGGAAGGATACCAGCAATGCATTGGAAAGAAACAAAAGTTTCTGAATGTGTTTTTCTGAAATCTGAACGTGTCCCTAAAATTCAAAAAACATATAGCGTAAGATTGAAATAGATCTGTAACCTTGTTAAGTAAGAGGTCCATGAGAATAAAAATGTGGAAGAAATATCATTAGAATAGGAGTGAAAGGAGTTATGAAATATAAAAAGGACAGTGACGTATTGTACAGAAAGCTAAATCAGAGTATGAATGGAAACTGGCCATGCAGACTAAAAGCAACCTGAAAGAATTTTATCGCTATGCTGTAAGTAAAAGAAAAAAAATGTGGGAAAAAAAACTTTATTGAATGCAAATGGTACTCTTTGTCAGAAGCAGATGACACTGTTCCAATAATCAGTGCTCATTTCACTAAAATCTATCAACTAGGTATATGTAATATGGAGCACAATGCTCCCTACACTGGATGAAAGGATATGATATCCAGCAATAGGGGCCAGATGGGATGCGAGAACATGTGCTAAAGGAATGTTCAGCGAAATTGGTTTGGCATTGACATTTTTGTATAACTTGAGTCTCAGTTCAGGAAAGATCCACAGAAAAGAATGTAAATGATTTTTTGTTTGTTAAAAACTTACATACAGAAATGGGTTGACAAACAAGCTGTACTTTTTAAAACACATAAATGGAGGTCACGTTTTAGTAATTTGCTCATATTTTATAATAATGTTACAGCTAAGTTGAATAATGGTATTGGATACATTATGATACCTTACTAAGGCATTTGATAGGATACCACATTAAAGGCTGTTGCATAAACTAGAGAATCAGGATTGAACAGACACACCTCTACTTATGAACTTTCAAGATACAAACAATTCATACTTAAGAACACTGCATTTATTAGTTCATGCAGTGTTCATAAGTATGAATTGTTTGTTATTGTTTGCTTGACCCTAATTTACTTAATGAACAAAGAATTTCACGATTACGAACATTTGTCAAACATTTCAAGGAATGAATTATGTTCGAAAGTTGGGATTTGTCTGTATAAACTATTGACTTGGATATGCTACCAGAAAGTGGTATATAGTAGGTGTGAATCTACTAGATTTAAACTGACCAGTGGTGTTCCCTAGGGAACAGTACCTGGACTATTGTTGTTCAAGCCATACACTAGTCACATGGAAAGTACCTCACAGGAAATGTTCACCTGCTTGCTGATGAAGCAAAGATAGGTGGGACAATCAGGGATGCTACTGATATACAGCACTTACAGAATGTTTTGAATAAGCTGGAGCAGTGGGCAAATGAAGTGGAATGTCGAGTATGAGGAAAGATTGAAAAGATGCAATTTGCAGAGTCTAGTGGAGAGAAGGAAAAGGGGAGATATGATAGAGACCTACAAGTTGGTAAGGGGTTGTTATAGGATCAATGGTGGAGAAGTTCTACAGAGAATAGTGGGAGATCAGGGGAGAACCAGAGGTCATCCCTGGAAACTGTATAAAGAGGGTGAGTAGGGGAGTGAGAGGCAGGTTTTTTTTGTGCAGAGTTGTGAATGATTGGAATGCCTTGCCTGAGAGTGTGGTGTCTGCAAGGAGTTTGAATGTGTTTAAGACCCGGTATGATGAGATGTGTGTGAGATAAAAGGACCTCCTAGATGAGTCTTTGACTCCATGAGGTCTTGTTTAATAATAATAATAATAATAATAATGGCTATAAATTCAATGTTGGTAAGTGTAAAGTTCTGCACGTTGGTATGATGATATTTCCAATGGCATGTTGCATTGGTGGGATTATGCTACAAGAAATTGATGAGGCTATGGATCTTGGAGTTATGCTGGAATTTCAAAAAAAAATTTTTCATGAAACTGAAGTTCAAAAGGCCGCATTACAAAAATTGCCAATACAGCTCAGAGGATAACTGCAATGCTGAAATGAAGATGATATGTGAGGATAAGGAAATCATTTTGTCTCTTTACAAGGCCTTCATTTGAGTGCACCTGGATTACTGTTTGTAGATTTAGCCTCTTGGGTTCAGATGAGATAAAGAGTCTATGGAAAGAGTAGTAACAAAGATATTGGGATTATGGGATGTAGATTACAAGGACAGATTGAGAGTGTATGGACTGCAGACACTGGTACACAAGAGAAAGAGGGATGATATGACAGAGATTAGCTGATGAAATTTTTTTTAACTTGATGAAATGTTGAGGAGAGGACAAGGGGACATTCTTTGAATGTTAAGTTTGTGTGCAGTTAAGAAAGAGGTGGCAGCGGAATTTTTCTTTAATACAGCAGTGAGTGAGTGGAACAATTTGTCTGCTGAAGTAGTGAGTGCATCTGGTGTGAATAAGTTTAAGAAAGGCATACAGGTCTCCCCCCATATGCCTTTCTCTTGCTATCCTGGCAATAGTAACCTTCCTCCCCAATTCTGTTCAAGTAATTATATCAAACCTATATTAGCATGCTCATGTGTTTGAATGCTAACAATATCAAGTTCCTTTCTAATATCTTCATTTTTACTAAAAGAAAGAGCCATGAGGTTTCATTTTGGTGATGTAAATTTACACAGGCACAGTGGATACTAGATCCAACATCTTTATTTTTAATAAAATTTTACACTGATGCTATGTGTCCATTCCCAAACATTCTGAATTCTCCAGTCTCTGGTCATTCATTCCACATAAATTTGTTATTCCATCCAGAAAATGTCTTCAAAGTTCTGAAGATTCATACTGAATATCTTTAACAGTATATCGTTATCTGACAAATAATTGAATTTAATATCTCTGATTTTGAGTTTGGGATCTAAAACAGACAAATTTTTCAGCGTAGCTTCCTTATATAATGTAACAGGTATTAGATCCAAGAGAGCACGATGTATATTCTTTAACAGAGTTCAGGATGACTGCAGTGAGCTTATGGAATCTGCATTAATTATGCATCTTTTGTAGTTTCATCTTCATATAGTTTAATGGAAGCGCATGGCATGCAGATCAACAGGAGAGTTGTATCTCAGTAAAATATGATATGCTCCCAGGAAAGACAGATCATACCACTAAAACTGATTTAAACTATCTGTATAAATTAATAGAGAAATAAGGGAAATCGACTCTGTAAGTTTAAAAGAGCTGCTGGTAGGCACAGAGAGAGAGAGAAAGAAACTACTACCCTAAGTTGTCATACGCAGAGAAATTGCATAGTGAAACATATGTCCAGGTGAAAAGTCATTTTTCACAAAGACCAAACCATCATATTGTAAAATTCGACGCAGTAGGAATATTTTCTTAACTTTGCATCGACTTTTACAGAGGTCACAAATATTGTATATAGAAGGATATTGTAATTTAACACTGATTGTGAATTTTTGTTATTACAAATTTTGTATATAAGGTTTATATTAACTCTGTTGTTATAATAATTTTGTGATTTGAAAAACCATGCAAGTATATATTGAAACGGTAGGAATGTTAAACTGTATATTTCAAGGGCAATGTCTTAGAAAGCGGCCCGGCATTTGAAGTGGTTCCGATTTTAGAGAAATACCTTCGAAGCTTTTGTTTATAAAATGTAAAGTGCTTTCAATTCTGTTCAGGTTTAACCAAATGGAAGTCTCAAGGACAGTGCAACAAAAGGTGGCGAACATCTAAGGATGTCCTGCGTTTGGTAAATAAGATTGTTTTTGTGTGTTCTCTGAGAAACAGAAGTAATCAACAACTCTGAAGGTCACATCCCCTTTTGCACGGGAATGTTAAGGGTTCTCAATCCTTAATCCAGGGTCCGCAAGAGGAAGTAAAAGAAAGGAACAAAAAAAAAAAAAACTCAAGGAGGGGTATGCAGAGGCATACAGCAGATGCAGTATGTAGTAGGCCAGTGGCAGTGAACCTATGGCACGCGTGCCAGAGGTGGCACACCCGAGAATTTTGCTGGCACGTCAATGATTTACATGTGATATCCTTTTATACGCTTATAAATTATTCAGCCCTTTTTTTTTTTAATTGTTACAATACGTACAAGTTAAATTTTGTTTTACAGGAGAGAGCAGCTATCAAGACATGAATTTGATTGGTGCGGTATTAACAAAAGATCACGCGACCCAAAGACAAATGGAACCGACAATTTTTTAATTGAAATGCTAATTCTCTTCAAACGAATTCCATAACATCTGCAACTGTCATAATAACATTCATTATATATTTCTTAGTTTTAAGACATTCACGACGGGGTGTCGTTTATCATTCCGACAGAGACAGAACTTCTCATTACCGGCGGGCTATACTCACACAAAGTTTCAACCCATGATTGGTTTTTATTGCCTTGTTTGCATTTGAGCAGGAAGGGGAACTCACACAAGCATTATATGGCATGTTTCAAATGCAATCAAACAAACACTTATTTCATGTAATCGAAAAACGGGACAATAGTTTTAGTTAGATATTGTGTTTCTGGTGCAACATATGGTTTTGCTTGCCTATACAGCAGTAGTTTCTGTGAGAGAGGACATGTGATTCATTAGTTAGGCACCATTTTTATTCCAGCTGTCTCTAATTGCACTATTTGTTGAGAAATATATTACACAGACTGCAAAAGCCTCTGTATACCTTATTCAGGGATACAATAAAACTATTTTTTTTTCTTGCATCTACAGTATATAATGGCTGTTGGGGAGCGCGTGTTGTTTTTTGTGTGGGAGGTATATATGCAAAACCTTTTAATGTCTTTTTTTGTAAAGTGAAATCAGGGGGTACCAGTTATATGTGAGGGTAAGTTATATTCGACAGTAAGGGTTCACTGACAAGTCGACATCCTTCTGCTGCTTTCCCTGCTCCGCTGACTTCTATGGTGAGCTACAATGCATAAATATTTTTCTCACTGCTGTTTTTTTTTTCTTTTTTTTCTTTTTTTTTTTTTTTTCAAACCAACATCATTAAAATCAATTTAATAATGCAATAATCAATTTTAATACTGAATAATATGATAAATTTTTGGTGATCAGAATGGGATATGTCAATGAAACTTACCAGAAGTTAATTTACTACAATAAACTGATATTGTAGTTCTGTGATTGATAACATTAGTTCTGCCATTTTCATTATCATTAGTTCTGTGATTGATAACTAATTTAAATGAGTACTTTTATATTTGTCGACATGCTACACCGTATACATTAAGTGTATTAATACTCTTTATGATTATGCCATAATTAATTATTAATACTTATTTACTAAAATAAATAGCCAAAAGGCTTGACATGGCGATACAAAATTATATAAATTAAGTGGATATTAAATCCAACATTATTTCAAAGCCGACTACAGAAATTATAGACATTTCTTGCGAAATTTGACGAGAGATCTTACGGGAATACACTCGCCAAATTTCCTACAAAAATTCTATAGTTACTGTAGTTGGCTTTGAAATAATGTTGGATTTGATATCCACTTAATTTATATAATATTAATACTTATGTTAGTTTAGTTTAATGTATGTGCTTTAAAAAAATGGGAACGGTATTTACGAGTAAGTTTGTTGGGACTGAGCCTTCTAATACAGTAAGAATAAATAAAAATACAGTCTATAGAAAAAGAATTGAGAACGACTGATCCTTAGGATTCCCTGACTTTTCCCTTATCTAATTGCACATGCATAATAAACGCACGTGCGATTAGAAAAGTGCACGTGCAATACTGGCAGATGCGTGGTGCATTTCACACCACACATCTGCCAGTAGGCAGAAATAAGCAGCGGCAGGTGCATTATTGTTGTGTATGTAAACTTTGTTTTTGCTACTGTAAATGGAAATTATAAAGATAATTTAATTTAGGCATATAATAAAATGTTGATTTTTTGAAACTAATAAAAAATGCATTTGATTTAAGTTCTGAATTATTTTGTTACAGTTCTACCGAACATGGCTGGCGAAAATAAAAACGAAAATTATCACAGTCAAGCAGCAGAGAGTTCCAAAGCTGGTGGACTAAAGAGTATGGCATGATTAATAAAGACAATGAAGCAATATGCGTTTTATATTCCAGGACAGTTGTGTGCAGAACGTCATCAGTAAAACGGCATTATGAGACAAACCATAAATTGCTCCTTGAGAAAAGCAAGGCCGAACAGAAAGAATTTATTGTTCAGGCAATTAAAAATAGGAATATCCAGTCAGCAACCCTAATGAAATTTATCGGCAGTCGTTCAAATATAACTGCTGCTAGTTGTTTTGCCTCAAATGTAATTGCTAAACAAGGGGAAACCTTTAAGTGATGGGAAATATATAAAAGAAGCATGGTTAAAATGCGCACCACTTCTCTTTTAAGATTTTGAAAACAAGGAAAAAATTATTCAAAGAATAAAAGATATGCCTTTGGCTAGAAATACGGTGAAAGATAGAATCATAGAAATGGCTAAAAATATAACTCATCAGCAAAAAACAGATAAAATCTTTTGGTTTAATTTCTCTTTGTCTTGATGAGAGTACTGACATAACTGGATCAGCTCGTTTAGCAATTTTTATTCGTTATTGTGTTGGGAATAACATCAAAGAAGAATTGATAAGTTTAACTAATCATTAACAACAACAAAGGAATAGATATTTGCAACGCAGTTGTAAATGCACTTGCTGAAAGAGATATAGATCTCTCCAAAATTGTATCAGTAACTACTGATGGTGCTCGCAGTATGACTGGAGAGGAAAATGGGTTCGTCAATTTATTTACCAAATATATTGGACATTCAGTTCTGGGTTTTCATTGTATTATACATCAGCAGGTTTTATGCGCAAAGGCTAATTTCAAGCCACTGGCAGATACTATGAGCATTATAACAAAATTGGTCAATTTTATATCGGCACGCGCTTAAAAAAAAAGAAAATTTATAGAATTATTAAGTGAGGTAAACTCAGTGTACAATGGTTTACTTATGTACAACAACAACATCCGATGGTTAAGTCGTGGGAAAGTTCTTCAAAGATTTGTTGAGTGTTTAGATGAAGTCAGACTTTTTTTACATAATGAGAAAATCATTGAAAAATACAATCAATTAATGAACATCGAATGGCTTTCGAAATTAATGTTTTTTGCTGATTTGTGTTTACATTTAAATGAATTAAATGTTAAACTGCAAGGTGTTAACAAAACAATTATTGTCATGTTTGATTTAATCAAAGCATTCGAAGCTAAATTACCAATTTTTAATCGTGACATCATTTCCAATACCTTCCGATATTTTCCAAATACAAAAAATGTCTTTGCAGATCTAGAATCCGATGAAAAAACAGATCAAGTTAAATTGACAAAAGAGTTTTTAGTTGTTACCGACTGAAGTTATTCAGTCGATAATCAACGAATTTTCTTCAAGATTTACGCAGTTCAGGCAATTTGCAGACATCAAAATTTATTTTGCATCCGGACCAAGTCCCAGAAACCCTCCACGATGCAACAGAAAGCCCACACGAATATTGAGGCCCAGGATGGAAAAGCAGTCAGTATCGGTATAACATGCATCAAGCCCCATGAATTCTTCACAATGCAAAGACGCTAAAGAAAAAAAAGCCCACACAAGTGTTGAGGCCCAGGACGGAAAGAAGTCAGTGGAACCAGATAAGAGATGAAAGTGCCAGTTCAGATGTGTCAAGAGAAGAACTGTGAGTAAAACCTTTATGTGTATGTTTAGCATTATGGAAGACTGACTGATATTTGGCAGGACATTTACAAAGTTAAAGTGTGATTATTTGTTCTGGACTAAGAGGCTGAAGAATAATTGGTATAATTTAGATATGAGAAACTCGTTGATTGAAGTGTGTGTGTATATATATATATATTGCATGAACAAATTAGTATTGGGATGAGATTAGAAATTGGTGTATGATAGTATTGCTGCATGTTTTAATATATGTACAATTTAATATGTGTACAATTATTGAGATATTATAATTCTTAGCTTTAGATATAAGGGATATATTGAATAGTGAAATAGGGCTTTGAAATATGGTTGGATCTTAAATATCCCCTATTTCTATATAATTTATATTGCCAAAATGAAGCTGTACGCTCTTTGATTTCTATAAGCTTTCCTTAACCAACACCAAGAGTGGTGGTGGTGTAACTGGTATTGGAAAAGTTTGTAAAATTCCGAATTCAGGACTGGGTGTACAATATGATATTTTATAGGGAGCAGCATAGTTTTGTAAAGGGTAGGTCTTGCCTTAGTAATTTACTAACATTTTATAATAAAATGACAAGAATTGGAAGAAGAAGAAGGGGTGCTTAAGGGTCAAACTGTATAACTGAGAGGAGACCTCTACATGGCCTTTAAAGGAATGCAGAGAACCGACCAGGGCTTCTGACCTAATGTCCAATCCTCACCTTCTCGTGGTACACCCTGTTAGGTATCTGGATGCTGAACAAATGAGGATGGGCTGGTAATTTGGGATTTAGCCGACCAAATTGTATTCTTATTGGCTTAAACTAAAATACAAAATGATGGTACAACATGACAGAATTTCATGCCGGCTGGGGCATCGCCTGGTTAACCCCCCCCCCCTCTTATTCCTCTCTTATTCCTTATGGAATAAGAGAGAAATTAGTCAGAACACTAAATTAGCTGTATACAAGACAGTGTTCAAACCAGTTTTAACTTATGGATCTGAGAGCTGGATCAGAAATAAAACACTTTAACAAAGACTAGAGGCTGTAGATATGAGAGTCCTGAGAAAGATTAGGGGCATGAAGAGATGGAATCAATAGTAATATCATATTAAAAATGAGGATATTAGGAAAGAACTTGACATTGTCAGCATTCAGGAATGTGTTAGCAGAGCTAATCTCAGGTGGTATGGTCATTTAAACAGAATGGATGAGGAAAGATTAGCAAAGCAGGTGTTCTCTCTGCCAGTTTAGCAGAAAAACAACCCAGAGGAAGACCAAGATATAGGTGGATTGATACAGTAAATAGTGCCTTAGAAGACAGAAATATAAGACCTGATAATATTGGAGTCTTGACAGGTAACAGACTGATTTGGAGGAAAATTGTAGATAGGAAGTTGTAATGATGTAAATTTTTCATGTCATATCCTGTACACCCCTTGAGGGTACATGGCAGGAATTTGATGATGATAAGAGTCAATTCATTTATGACATTGTGTAACTGCATCATAGTTTATTAAATGTTTGTTAAGTTAAAGAATGTGTATTCGCTGATCCTTAATCCAACGCATTGTTTCTAAAAAATGCGAACCTATGAGCGAAGGTAAATATGAGAAGCCACGACTGTCAATAATGCTCAAGATAGTTCTAGAGAGATTCTGCAGGTAAATCTTAATTATATTTAATACACCTAAAGGGGAATCTTGGTGGAGCAGTCGTAACATTAAATAAATTTTCCAAGGTTCCCAAGGTATTAGAATTTAGATAACCTGTAGAAACTTAAGTAAAAGGTGTAAAGCGTAATATACAATATGAACAAGAGACAGACAAGAAACATATATTACAATATGGCAGTCTGATGTATGTACAAATTTTCTGAATGTGCAAGAAACAGTTGTCTATGTAGGATAGTCTGGAAGAGATTTTATTTTTGATATGTTCTACAATGGAACTCTGTGCAACTCTATTTTGTTGAAACAGCTAGATCCCACTCGCACTTGAAAAGTGATTAGATAAAGAAATTCTTATTAAAAAGATGGAAGGTGACATCTATACTCAAAGTTTTGTAGGTCTTTCAAATATAAGGAACAAACAACCTATGTTATACACTTTTTCCACATTAAAGAAACACTGACACTACCAGTTTTTTTTTTTTTTTCTGGAAAGCATTTGTGGTTTAGGTTTATACTTGTATAATGTTAATTAATTATTTAAGGAAGTCAGACTACATCTTGGAAAAAAACAAACACTTGTCCAGAAACCAGAAAAAAGAATTGACCATTTCTTCAAAGATCTATACAAGCAGACCGATATAATTACTTGGAATTTTTGGATCAATATTCATCTCACTTTTGAAAGGCAACAATAATTGCTAGGAATCAGACATTCATTCTCACAGAAGAGTATACAGGTAACCCTCGTATAACGTGGTTTTGATATAAGACAGTCTACAAACTATAGTAACTCTTTATCTTTTCATATATTTTTCAACGCACGACTTAAAAATCAAATTTTATCTGTATTTGTATTGAAACAACAATGCCTCATCAGTGTGATATGAATAAGCAAGTTTAAAAGACAGAACAAAAGGTAATATAACAATTGGTTAATAGATATACCCAAGTGTTGCAGACTAGAAGGGTAATATCAAATGATGTAATATCAAACAATTATATTTTATATTTGCTAAGGATAAGAATTTCCCACACTTTTGAATCAAGAGGCAATCATGCAGATTTAAATTAGGATAACAAAATAAAGCCTCAAAACTCTTTTTCATGGTCACAAACTTAATGGGATAGGACCAAATAGCAAACAAATGTTTGGTGCAAGAAAAGGAGAAAAGTAGTGTTCTCTCTCTAGAAAAGCAAAACATAAGACTTCAGGATACTGGAGAGCTGACAATAAGGTCAATTTGGAGGGAAACTGTTGGCTGAAAACTAGTAATATGTAAACTTAATTATGAAGTACTGGCATAGCATCCTGTACATTCATTTGGTGTACATTTCAGGAAATGATGATAGCGGTGATGATAAAAATAAAATCAAAATAGCATACTAATATTGAAATCTGAGAGATTGACACTGATCTCTCTGATTTTGAGTGACAGCCAAACAAATAATTCATGACAAGATGTCAAACAATATTAAGGGAGCTCTCAAAGGAGAGAGGGACTCATCAAGGGAGGCCACATATTATCCACACCAGCTGTCAAACCCATTCTTGAATTCATTCACAAGATCAGATCACCTGCATTCACTGCCTCCAACAGCAATCCATCCAATCATGCACCACACTATGAGAGAAAAATCAAGCTCTCATCCCCTTCTTGATGGCATTCATACTCAACTTTTAAGGATGCCCTCTCTTGTCCTTTCTCCACCCTGTATAAAATGAAAAATTCCATCTACTGTTATCCTGTATGATCGTCTCAGAAGTTTGTAAGTCTCAATAATATCACCTCTATTTTTCTTGTTTGGTAGTGGCTGCAGTCCATAAATTCCCAGTCTATATTCCACAATAGTGATATCATTATTAACACACCTTTGTACTTACTCCAGTGTATCAGATCTTCTTCATGGAAACCATGAGACCAGACCTGCACACAGCAGTCCAAGTGAGGTCTCTTTTCTTTACATGCCACAGTTCATTTCAGCATTCCAATTATCCTCTGAGTTGTATTTGCAATCTTTTTTTTTTAACTATATGAACTTCAACATCCTGTCTACTAAAACTTCAAGATCCCCAGCATAATCAGTTTCTTCTAGCATACTCCTACCAATTATGACACTAGGTGTCAAAATTTCACAATTGTTTTACTTATGTTTGTTTTCAGAGTGTTATATATACTGACAGTGAATTTCACAAGATTAATCTGTTTGTGTGTTTGCATTTATTAATTATTAATTTATTATTCAAGCAATGCAGATATTAGAGGAGACTTAAACGTACTTATAAGTAGTAAAACTTGCATATCCTATTGTAATCCTTAAGGAATAACACAGAAATGTTGAATGTTTATAAATTTTTATGTTATTTACTCCAGCATTTCTAATCCAAACACATGCAGCTGCTGTATTAACGGCAGCCATATTGTCACTAGTTTTGCTTTGAATCTTGGTAATGGACATGTGCATTAGTTGTTTTTTAGAAGAGCTGTTGCTGGGTAACAAGAATGCTAGCAAGCAAAGAGCAGGCAAGCAGAGAATAACTAGAGGACAGTATAATGTATCAAGCCTTCATGTATGAGAAAGATTTTGAGCTATAGGAGCAAGATAGAATCTGCAGTCAAGTTCCTTTTATTGGAAATACATTTGGATCTGCTCAAATTAATGTATTCCTATTGTTTCAGTGATTATTTTTCATGCCTACTAAAGCAAAGTGAGAAAAAAAAAAGATGTGTTTAAGGACACTTGCTGACTGAAAAAAGATATATGCACGTATATTAGTTAATGAGGCTTTCTAACTTTGATTGTGGTATTCTAAGGCAGTGTTTCTCAACCTGTGGTCCACGACGACTGGGACAGGTGGTCCGCAGGCAGACTTAAATTAAATAAATAAATATATATTTTTTGATTATCTGAACAAAATAAATTAAAATTGAATAAGTAAAAATTATTGAAATAAAATGGATACTTAAAAAAAAAAAAACAGCGGCAGAATGTTCATGGAATGAACATTCTGCCACTACAAATTATTGTATTAATGATGAGTAATAAACGAAGGGTGAAGTGAACAACATGGTTTTATTGCTTCCACTTTCCTTTGCTATTTTGTCAGATTTGAAGTAAACATTTCAACCGACTGCTTGTTGTTTATTGATTTTTATTATTGAAGATTTTCCTCCTTCAACCAAGGCTCAGTATATCTTCAGGAGTGTTAAGTGATACTTGGACAAAGTGTGTCGTGAGTTAACCCCAGTATTTATATATTTTTCAGAAACGTTTTTTAATATTGGAAAAGTGGCTTAGAACTAGGACTTTGAAAAGAAAAGCAAATGAAACAGGTGTTGTAACGGCAAGTAAATCTGATACTATTAAAGTAGAAGAAACAAGCAGTTCAAAGAAAAAATATAGTAGGAAATATAGCAGTTCATATTTGGAATTTGGGTTTACTTAGTATGGAGATGAAAGTGAACAGAAACCTTAATGTGTTTTGTGTTATGAAGTGTTGTCAAAGGAGTGCATGAGACCTGCGAAACTCCGACGTCATTTAGAAACTAAACATTGTTATGTGAAAAATAAGTCAATTGAATTTTTTTTTAGTGATGCTTAGGGAATTAAATCATGGGAAAGATAAAGTTTTGGCTATGGGTTCCATTAATAGCAAAGCGCTGGAAGCATCCAATCTCTTAAGTATGCGCATAGCGAAAACAAGTAAACCTCATTCTATCAGAGAAAATTTACTACTTCCAGCTACCTATAAAGGATGTGGTAAAAACTATGTTTGGCAATAGGTTACTAAAAGATGTTGATTTGATTCCTCTTTCAAATGACACTGTCGGTTGCAGAATTAATGATATGGCAGGTGAACGTAGAATTTCGTAGAAGCCCATATTATGCATTACAAATAGACGAGACTACTAATGTTACAAATGATATGCAGATACGTAAGATACTGTATGCGCATAATAAATTCATGACGATATTCTGTTTTGTAGAACTTTGTCATCCCGAACAACTGGAGAAGAAATATTTCACACTCTCAACAATTACATAATACACAAAGTGATCCAGTGGGAAAAATGTATGGGCTTCTGTTTAGATGGAGCTCAATCCCTTAGAGCAGAGCATTCCAATTTGTGTGTCACGACACGTTAGTGTGTCGGCTGCAGTGTGAAGGTGTGTCGCGCAAACATAAAGCGTTAAACAGAATATTCGCTGAAAATTTCCACAGCAGAATACATTTCGCAAAGTACCGGTACAACTTTTAGTTAGCACTGTCAAAATTACATATACAAACTATCTTTTAATTATTTTTAACCTTTAAGAATATTTCATATCAATATATTTTGATAAATAATGGAGAACAAATGCAGCCTAATTCATCCCTGTGGTTTTATCACGTAGTAGTTGCTCGGTTTTATTATCGTTCGACCAATAAAAATAAAGCGTACCACGTATTCATACAAATGTTACTATTGATGCAACGTGAATAAACGAGCTGGTGCTTTTATTTTATGTTAAGTTATTGTTAAAGCTTTACAATAAATTCGCACAGTTTTGCAAAATATAATTGTAAAAGCATATACTTAAACTACATCCGATCTGGCCACGTGACCCATGAGAGGCACATCAGACTGAATTACTGTGACGCAAAATTATGTTTGTCTAAAAAGTGTGTCACCAACATGAAAAGTTTGGAAAGCACTGCCTTAGAGGCAGGCATAGTGGGGTTGTTTATAAGGTCAAGGAAGTAGCTCCGGATATGAGGGTACATTGTTTCATACGTAGGGAAGCGTTAGCCTCCAAAGAAATGCCACCATAATTTAGAACTGTGCTATACAACGCTCTAAGCTAGTTAATTTTATTAAGGCTCGATCGTTAAATAACAGATTATTTTCAGTACTCTGCAATGAAATGGGCACTGAATATATACAACTTTTGCTTCATTCTGAAATTCGCTGGCTTTCCAGGAGCAAAGTACTGACAAGGTTACTTCAATTAAGGCACGTAATTTTATTGTTTGTAAATGAACGTAATCTGATTTGGTATCACTCCTTGTTGACGAAGCATAGTTATCAACACCAGCCTCTCTTTCAGACATTTTTTCAAAATTAAATGAATTAAATCTCTCTCTTCAGGGAAATTCTTCAACTGTTCTTAATACCTATGACAAAATAAAGGAATTCAAGAAAAAACTAGTGTCATGGATTAGTTATGTAAAAGACAGACAATTTGCACCTTTTACAACATTGGAATCCTTTTTAGTGGAAAATGATATTTTTGTTGATTCTGAGTTTCTGGAAAGGGTTTGTGACCACCTCAAAACTCTGAAACAGAATTTTGAAACATATTTTCTGAATAATTTCTTCCATGCATGGAAGCTGGGCAAGAGCGTGGTTGACAAGGGTGTTAGAGCTAGGTTCTTTACTTGGAGAGTGGTAAATGAGTGGAATAAGCTTCCAGAGTCTGTTGTGGGTGCTACGCCCGTGAATGAGTTCAAGGCAAGGTATGATAGATACTGTGTGAATGTTGAATAGTTGTTCTTGACATGATGTTAGGGCCTCCCTCGATGAGTCTGTCGACTCCTTGGAGTTTCCCGGAACAACAATAATAATAATAATAATAATTTTTATAAGAAATTTCGGGGGTTCGCGATCCATTTCAGGCTTATGGTCACGAGAACAACAGTTCATTATCAACAGTTCATTATCCTGAGTACTTAATTAGAAATTAAGAATTAGATATACAGAATATTGTAATTAACTAATTGCAATTCTGAAGAATCTATGAATTTCAATCTCCTTAGAGAGAATTGCATATTACAGGGAACTGTATTGTAGGTAATTATATGCTTACAGTAAATATTTTATTATTTTTTAACAGCTTCATTCTTTAGAATACACATGTTGATTTTTGAAGTTAATGTATCATCACAGATATGAATCTGAAACATTCTAACCAATAAAATAAAATCATAATATTCTTATCTTACTCCAAGACTGACTTTAATATACAGGTTGGATATAAGTAGGGAATAATATAAAGAAATCAAGATTCAGATATAATAAACTGGAATTAGAGAAGCTGACAGGATTGGTTCCGATTTCAAAATCTATGTCGTATTTGATTTATATTTATCCTTTCTGATAATCAGAAAATGAATTCTTAAAGTGTGAATGAAGCTATTGTTGATGCAAGTAATTTAAATATAACTGAAGATGGTGAATACTTTAAAACAGTTAATACTAATTTTGTGGTTCCCACATTTTTTGAAGATGATAATGAAAGTACTGAATATTTTAAATATGTAGAGAAGCTTATAAGAAATAGGGAAATGGTCAGAATTTAATTTCATTTGTAATTATCATTAGAAATGTTAGTAGAGAACACCAAAATCTTTCTTTTGGGTCTTCTGTTATGGAATCATGTTCCAAAGAATGTACTTGTTTTTGGAATTATATGATTATATTATATATATATATAAGCCATTCCTCTCTTTCCCCAACAACTTTATAACATTCTTCTAAATAAAAATACAAATTTTTTTTTTCTTATTTGCTACTTCCTTTAATTCATCTTTTAGACCTACTCTAAACTGATAAAATATTAATGCATCCAAAGTAATAAAGAAACAGTTTCAGTATTATAATATATTGCTCAACATCTCAGCTGATAAGAAATTACATTTTGAATGGTTTATATTTTATCAGTTTAGAGTAGGTTTAAAAGATGAACTAAAGGAAGTAGCAAATAAGAAAAAAAATTTTTTGTATTTTTATTTAGAAGAATGTTATAAAGTTGTTGGGGAAAGAGGAATGGCTTATATATATATATATATGAAATGTTAAGAAATATTTTAAGGATGCAAATCAAACTATGGAAGTTAATGCAGAAAAAAAAAGTTCTGAAACAGAACGTATAGTCTAATGAATTAGATATCCTTAAAACCTTTTATTAAAAAGAAAACAGAAAGATAGCAAAAAACTTAGAATAGAAAGTAAAATTATTTAAATTGTTAACTAATCTTAAAGATAAGTAGTAACTCTCCTAGTGAATTAGATTCTCAAACATGTTCTAATAATAATAATACTGAAAAAATACGATACGAGAAAATAATACGAGAAAAGTTTACTCTGTGGTGGTACAATTGTAATAAGTTAGGTCACTTATCTAAAAACTGTTTTAGTAGGACTTAGTTAAATTCTAGAGGAAACAAATCTAAAGGATAAATTCATATGTTGTAATAAAAAATAATTCAAATACAGGTAACCCTCGTATAATGTGGTACTTATACAACACGGTCTAAAATTGTAGTAACCTTAATTAAGAGGGAGATGTTAAATCCCGTTTTATTTTGTAGCAGGGTACGAAACTGTGTAGTAACCCTTGTTGAACGCGGTTTCGATATAACGCAGTCTACAAATTGTAGTAGCCCTTTATCTTTTCATATGTTTTTCACAGCGCGACTTAAAAATCGAATTTTATCTTTGTTAAATTTGTGTCTGCCTGTATCCCGCATGTAATTATAAGTAGCAAATTTATATGAGGGGAAATGCCCTTTAGCATGCATGTACCTCAATTGTTTACCATATAAAACGTTCATTGTTGAAAATTGTCCTCGTTTCTGCCAGGAAAGTACATTAAAAATAATAAGTATGTTCATCTCAAGCTGAGCACTTTATTTTCTGGTGAGTTACATACAATATGTAATGCTTGCTTTTTTGTGTAAAAAATTATTTTTATAGTAATGGCCACAAACTGCAACGAAAGGGAAAAACCAACATTGAAAACAAAATTAATTTCTCTCAAAGAAAAAAATTCAAAATCTTGGATCGGTTGAAAAATGGAGAAAAACCAGGAGTTTTTGCAGGGACTTTGAATTTAAATGAATAAACAATTCGAACAATCAAACAAAATGAACATAAAATCCGAGAAAGTGTTTATTGCTGGGTCAACGATAAGTGCAAAGCACGTTGCTCATGTACGTGATATTCTAATGGAAAAATAGAGAAATCTCTAATAATTTCGATAGAAGATTGCACCTCAAAAGAAAATTCCTATGGATGGAAATCTTATTAAACAAAAAGCTCTCAAAGTTGATAAACATTTATAGTGCAGACCAGGTGTTTAATGTGGATGAATCTGGGTTATATTGGAAGAAATTCAAAAACGCACCTATATTTCAAAAAATGAAAGATCAGATCCTGGATTCAAAGTTTCCAAAGATAGAAATACTCTACTGTTTTGTAGTAATGCATCAGGTGATTACATGACAAAACCAGTGTTTATTAACCAATCCTCCAATCCTCGTGCTATGAAAGATTAAAATATGCACTATTTTATTTTGCCTAAAACATTTATGCATTATGTGCAATGAAGTTTAAGTACAATTTGTAATTTTTATACTATGTATTTGTTTCATAGTTTATACGTTTTCTTAACTTACATGAATTACCTGAATTAAATAAAAATATATTTTTGTTAGATATGTCATTGTTGTTTATATAATTTAAAAAAAAAAAAAAAACGATTTCGGAACATAAACCTACTTTTTCTATGTGATATGAGGCTCGCATAACGCTATTTATATAACGCGGCATTTCTACGGAACCTAACATCCACGTTACCTGTATTGTATTAGTCAAAGCAAAAACTGCAGGCATTTCAACTCAAAGTAATGATAAGTTAGTTTGTAATTCAAATAAGCAAACTGATGTTGCTGCAATGCCACATATGAGTGATAATGAACTGATAGTTTTACAGGGTTTTTATTGAAAATATACCTTGTGAGATTTCATTAGATACAGGAACATATACATCTCTTATTTCTTGGTCACTCTTTAATAAAATTAAAGAAGTGATTCCTAATGATATTACTAGATTGAGATATCCAATTAAGTTAACAAGTATCTTTGAAATTTAACAGTATCTCTGAAATGTTATCAGACCTGTACCCTGAAGATGCCAACAGCTTTAGTTGGTGAAACTAGTTGGTATTAAAATAGTTTTTTCTCAGATACTTGATCAACATTTCCCAAATAGTCAACTCACATAGCTTCTGTGGTCAAGAAAAAAATATCGTTTAATAGGTATCTCTGAAATTTCTACTTCTAGAAAGGATGATGTATTTCTTTACATTCCATGTTTTCTTCTGAAAGTTTCTCATGAATTGATTGTTCTTCCAGAGACTTCTAATCCAAATATACAGATTATTCTTGGTCTTGATTAACTGAAGAGATATCAGTTTGTTTTGTCTGCAATTTATTGGATGGCACTATTTCTCTTTGTGGATTGGAATATAGTCTTAATAAGTAATCTGTTCAAAAGATGCAAGATTTAGATTTATATTCTGAAGTTTCTGATGGTAATCAAGATCAAATGATTGAAATGAAAGCAACAAAGTTTAGATAAAATAAAATAAAGCCTAGTAAAAAATGCAATAAAGTTGGAAAATACTGACAATGAAAAGATTCTAATTAATACATGTTTTGAGTCTGCTTTTAAATTATTTCCTAATGTTTTCATTGAAGATATTGTGTCTATGTCTTGTACTAGTGCAGTTGAACATTCTATACAACTTACTACCCAGCCACCTATCTACGTAAAACAATATCAAACTCCAGTGAAATACATGGAGTGTTTATAACTGTTGTTACAGGAGTATGAAAAGACAAGAATTATAGAAAAGTCTAACTCAAAGTGGAATACTCCTTTTATTCTTATAGAAAAACCTAATGGAAGTTTAAGATTTGTTTTTGATCTAACAGAAATTAATAAAGTTACAAAACTATTGATTTTCCTTTATTTAAAAATTGAAGAGTTCTTAATTGATTTAGAGGGAGCAGAATACTTCACTAAGCTAGGTCTGAACTCTGGCTATTTCCAGATTCCTTTAAAGAAGGAGAATAGAAAATACTATGCCTTCACAACAAGATGGCAGAAGTATCGATTATGTCATCTTTCTCAAGAAACTAGGAATTCGACAATGTCTTTTCAGTCATTAATGAACTATATTCTTTAATGAAATGCAGAATTATTCCTGCTTTACTAACTTTATTACCTAAATATTCAACCTTCCTTTAAAAAGAAGAGTGACATTTTGAATATTTCACTGATAAATTAGCTTCATCTAATCTGGAAAGAACTTTCAGTAAGGTATTTCTCTGTGAGGTTATGTCCTTGGAGTATATGAGCAAATTATCCTGGAAGCAGCTCCTTCCAGGATAATTTGCTCATATACTCAAAGGACATAACCTCACAGATAAATACCTTACTGAAAGTTCTTTCCAGATTAGATGAAGCTAATTTATCAGTGAAATACTCAAAATGTCACTCTTCTTTTTAAAGGAAGGTTGAATATTTAGGTAATAAAGTTAGTAAAGTAGGAATAATTCTGATTCAATTACATACAAATGCCATACCATCTACTAAGATAGATGAGTTGAATAAGATTCAGAGTAAAATGCCTAATTGTCAAAAATGGGAAACACCCCTTATAGTAGAAGCTCAGAAGGAGGAACCCATTATGAAAAATGTATACGAAAAAGTTCAGAGAGGTGAATCTATTCCAGAGGATTTTTTTTCCCCTTCAAATGCTCTATTTAGATGAGAATGGTTTGCTTCTCTCAAGACAAACCTTGGATTCTGGATACTTTTTCATGATTCTGATCCAGTGGATCATCAAGGATTTGAAAGAACCTGGCACAGAATTAAGGACAGGTATTTTTTGACAAGGTATGAGAAGTGATATTAATTGATACATAAAATCCTGTCAATTATGCCAAACTAGATTTACCCTTAGAGGCCAGGCACCTCTAAAATCCTTTGCTATATTAGATAAACCATTTCAAACTGTAGTTATTGATATAATTGGACCCTCACCCACAGCAAAGTGAAGAAATATGTATACCATCATAATCATTTGATATGTTATCATGCTTTCCAGAAGCAGTACATATGAAAGATCAAACTGCTAAAACTGTGGCTAATAAGTCTTTGAAAGCTTTATCTAAATGTAGGACAGCAATTCTTTCTATTAAAGAAAAACCTGCTTTTGTACTGCATGGTTTTGATCCTAACTTTCCAAATGAGTAAAGATCTACACATATTAACTCATGTTTCATATATATAATGATGAATATCTTTAGGATGTAGTAGAAAGAAACTCAGTTGTTCATGAACTTGTAGTGGAAACTAGTAAACTTAGTTCCCAGAAAACAAGTATATTCATAAACAAATTTAGAAAATATAAGAATCTTAGTCCTGATGATTTAGTACATTTGGTTAATAAGATTAGTCTTAAAACAGGTGGTAAAACTAGCAGGTTCACATAAGATATCAGAAAAGTATCTGCTGTAAATTATAAACAAGATATAAACAATCCAATTAAAATACTAATTATGCATTCTGAAAGATTAAGATTATACCTATTAAGAAATGAGATAATCTAAATAGAATATTAAAGGATGAAGGTTTCCTAATCTAAATAACAAGTATAATAATAAAACATGATATATCAATCTAATTCTTCAGAAAGTTCAAAACAACAATGCTATAATAATAATGCTAAAAGATCATCTAGTAATGTATCTAAGTTCTCTAAAGAGAAACTAGATGACAACAATCAATTCATGTCAGAGTAAAATATGTGTGTGTGAGTGAGTGAGTGAGTAAGTGAAGTTCTTCAATTATGTGCAAAATTATTGATATATCTCTTTTATAACTTAAGTTTATTTAGCTCTATAGATTTATCACTTGTTAATGTAGAGTCTTCATTTACAGTTTCAGAAGCCTGGTTATCTTCATAATTTTTCACATGACAGATGTGGATTTATCAGATGCTTCTCAAGGAAGTGACAACACACTAATTCTAATTGGAGTTGAAAAAATCATTTCAATTTGTTCATATATATGTATATTTGAAGCTTTATTGCTCCAACTATGTTATTCCTCCACTTATATCCAACGTATATATATATTAAAAGTCAGTAGTGGAGTAAGATAACAATATTATAATTTTATTTTAGTTGGTTTTTCAGATTCATACCTATGATGGTGCATTGACTTCAAAACTCAACATGTGTATTCTAAAGAATAAAGCTCAATTATTAAAAATAATAAAATATTTGCTGTAAGCATATAATTATGCTTATAAATACGAGCTCAAAGAAAATGCTTTAATTCTCTGATCTCACATTTAAATTTTAAGGAAATAACATTAAATACTATACTACAAAACAAACTGAACATAGCACTGCTAAACATTTTGTAGTTACACTTGACTATATGGAAATTTCCTTTGTAGCACTTATTTTTCTGTTTTTTTTTTCCATGTTCAGTCTGCCGTATTTCTTAAATTCCTTAGAATACTACAATCAAAGTTAAAAGGCCTCAGTTAATTAATATACTAACACATAATTGGTATTACCAAGATAAAAGTAGATATTTCATTTAAGATGCAATATGCAGGTACCAGAGATTAGGGTAAAGAGTGTCAAGCTGTAATAATATTCAAAACTAAATACAAACTTCCTGAATGGCAGGTAATTTCAAATAGAATGATGAGGGCAAATTTTAAAATGGGAAACTGAGCAATAAAACATTTGTGCCTGTAGTCCAAATCAGGGTTCGCATAAGAAAGAATTAGAGAGGTAGCAGACAAAAAGAAAAGTTGTTGTTGCTACAAATCAAAACAGTACAGTAAGAAATAACTACTAGACACAGAATTTTGGGATTGCTTAAGGGTCAAAGCTGTATAACTGAAAGAAAACCTCCACATAGCCTTTAAAGGAATGCGGAGAACCGACCAGGGCTTCTGACTTAATGTCCAATCCTCATCATCTCGTGGTGCACCCTGTAGGGTATCTACTTGGATACTGAACGAACGAGGCTGGGCTGGCAATTTGGGATTTAGCCAACCAAATTGTATTCTTATTGGTTAAACCAAAATAAAAAAATGATGGTACAACATGACAAAATCTCATGCTGGCTGGGGTGTCGCCCGGTTAAACAAGGCCCCCTATTGTTTTCGCCAGGGAACCAGGGCGAACAGTGAAAAGTCAGCTACTGGAACAAATCTGAAAACACACCCCAACTCAACATCACCAGAGTTAAAGATTGGGCTTCTTATCAACATAAGAAGCCTGAATGGCAAAAGAAATGGAGTTAGCTGAGGAATTAGATAAGTACCAGATCGACATAATAGGGGTGACTGAAACAAAAAAGACAAAAACTGGTGAGACCTTTCTGCGCAATAAATAAATACAAAATGTTATATTCAGGCAATGACAATCAAGGAAAAGAAGGAGTAGCCATAGTACTCAACACAAAATACGAGGCTAATCTTCTTGAATGGCAGTCAGTCTCAAGTAGAGTAATATAGGCAAATATGAGAATGGGGAACTGGACAATGAGACTTATTTGTGCCTATGGTACAACAGAAGGTTCTACTAAGGTAGAAATGGAGGAATTTTTTGAGGCTTTAGAAAAAGCAACTGACACAATGAAAAAGGAAAAGTTGGTCCTTGTTGGGGATCTAAATAGCAGAGTAAGAAATGATTGTGAGACACACAAAAATATTTTGGGAAAATTTGGAGAAAAGAACAAAGCTAATATTAATAGCAAATATTTGTTGGATTTCTGCTCAGGACATGGACTGGTTATTACTAACACCATGTTCCAACATAAAAATGTGCACAAATTCACATGGAGAGAAGAGGCAAAAAATAAGAAGTCTCACTGACTATGTTATTGTTGATAGTGATGTTTTCTCCCTCCTGCAGGACACCAGAGTGTACAGAGGATTTGAAATTGGAAGTGATCACTATTTAGTCTTGAGTAGGATAAAATTGAATTTCATATTGAAAAGAATAACATGTAAGAAAGTTTTAAAGCGAATAAAAGTTGAGCAGCTCTCAGATGTGAACGGTAGACTAAAATACACAAATATTATTCAAGAAAAAATAAGAGTTTGAGAGCAGGAACTAAATCTTGGAGATTCAGTAGCAAGCCCTGAAGAAAACACTGATTGATTCAGTCAGAGAGGCATGTGGTAAGGTTGTGTGCAAGGATAGAAAAATCAGAACTCCATGTTAGACACAGGAAGTTAAAGAGGCAGTGAAGGAAAAGAAGAAAGCATATCAAAAGTTCCTGGCAAATAAGTCAGCTTGTGCTCTTACAGAATACAGAGACAAATGTAAGGAAGCTAAACACTGTGTAAAACTAGCTAACAAATGTCATGGGAAGACTTTGGTAAGAACATAGAAAATAAATATCAAGAAGGTGGCAAGATATTCTGGAGGTTGTTGGAGAAGTTTAAAAATGGAGGAAAGAGTGCTGTAAAAGGAGTTAGAGATGATAAAGGCGACATGAAAATGGGAGAAAAAGATATCTTTGAAGTATGGAGTAATTACTTTGAAAAACTGCTAAACAAAAGAAGCAGTGATGACAGCACAGTGGTAAAAAAACACTGACCAGGCATGCAGTAAGGAATACATATCCATATTTGAAGCAGAAAAAGCCATCAGAGGCCCGAAACGTGGAAAGGCAGATGAGCAGATGATATTGCAGCTAGAGCGTATGAGCAAAAGTCGACTGAATGAACCAGCCAATAATAAATATAAGTATAAGCCAATAATAAAAAAAAAAGACAATAGGAAAAATAGGCGTATGAGTGTGAAGATGAACAAAATGAAGTATAGAGTGCTGTATGGAGACTCGTTAGTATGAGGTGTGTTAGTAGAGGATTTGACAAAATCGTACCAACCTGGTGCGACCATAAAGGATGTAACTGAGTCTATTAGAGAGCAAAAGGAAAGGGAGAAAGAAATGATTGTTGTGGCAGGTACAAATGATTTGAAAGGAGATAAAATGGAAATGATAGAAAACCTGAATGAATTGTTTGAGGTAGCAAAAGAAAAGTGCGAGAGAGTTAGAATGATTCGTCTTTTGCCACGGTATGACAGTGAAATGTTTAAAAGGAGGGCCAAAATTGCGAATGAATTTATGCGTGGGTTATGTATGACAAGTGGTGTGGAATTTGTGGATGTGTGGAGTGAGTTCGATGGGCGAAGGGATCTATATAAGATGGATGGCTTGCATTTGAATGGTTACGGTGTAAGGAGACTTGAGAAAGTGTTGCTGAATGTAGTGGATGTGCAAATTCAGGGAAACTAGATTTATTAAGAGGGGGGGGGTAGTAGATATACATTCCTTAGGGAGGCAGTTGAATGTATGAATGAATATAATATACAATATTATATTCATTCATACATTCAATTGGGTGCTGCTATAGACCAGGTGATGGAAAAGATGGTGGTGACATTATGCACAAGCAAATAGAAGAAATGAGTGGAAGGAGGGTAATTACTATGGGAGAATTCAACTATGGTCGCATTGATTGGAGTGAGGAGAGAACACACGGGAGGAAGGAATTGGATTTTATGCGGTTATTAAGGGATAACTATCTGCGACAGCATGTAATGGAAAATACTAGGGGTCAGAGAGTGCTTGACCTAGTAATTACATCTGAGGATTTGGCTGTAACAAATATGACCACATTGTCACCAATTGGTGAGAGTGATCATAGGGTCTTGACTTGAGAGGTGACTAAAGGTGTGGAATTTTCAATTAAGAAAGGGTACATGTGGAATTATCGGGCTGGAAAGTATGACAAGCTTAGGAGTTTGATTGGTTCAGTGCCATGGCATGTACAACTGCAAGGACTAGAAGTTGATAGTGCATGGGAGGCAGTTAAGAAGTGTTTGCATGAAGCAATGGCCGACTGTATACCTAGAGTCCGAATAATAAATCAAGTACGGGTTAAATGGATGAATAACACCATTAAGCTTGAGCTGCAAAAAAAGAAACAACTATGGAGGGAATTTAAGGAGAAAGGTGACCGGCAGGCACATGAACGGTATAAAGCACAGGCCAGAAGGGTAACGAGTGTGGTAAGAAAAGCAAAAAAGGATTACGAAAGAACATTGGCCATGCAGGCGAAAGAGAATCCTAAACAGTTTTTTAGATATGTAGCAAGTAAAAGGAAAAATGTACATGGCAGAATGATTTTAAAGAATGCCAATGGTAGGGAGGTAACTGAATCAGTTGATATAGTTGAGTTACTGAGTGAGCACTTTGCTAGTATATATCATCCAGGTGGTGACATTGCAGAAACGAATGAAGCAGTAGATTTATGGGAATTGTGGTGAATGAAGTGGAGGTGAGTAGTCTATTGCATAAACCTCAATGTCAATACATCTGTGGGATTGGATGGTATACCAGCTCTTGTCGTACGAGAAGCAGCTAAAGAATTGTCAGTACTGACCATTTTGTTTAATTTGAGTCTCGGGTCTGGGTTAGTCCTGAGGGGGGTAGAAAGAGGGGAAAATAGTTCCACTGCATAAAGGTGGTTCCAAGACTGCTGTTGTAAATTACCGACCGATTAGCATATCAGGAATCATTGTCAAGGTCTTAGAGAAATTAGTCAAGAAAAGAATACAGGATTGGATAGATGAAAATGGGATACTGTATGGGGGACAACATGGTTTTGTGAAGGGAAGATCATGCCTCAGTAACTTGCTCATGTTTTATAACACAATGACGGCTGAACTGGATAGGGGTAATGGGTTTACAGTAATACTACTGGACTTTGCCAAGGCCTTTGACAGGATACCACATGGAACCCTAATCAGTAAACTGAAGCAGATGGGGATAGATATAGGGTTGGTGAGATGGATAGGAGGGTAGTTGAAGGAGAGATTGCAGAGAGTGGTTTATGCAGGAGTGGAGTCTGAAAGACGGCTTGTGACTAGTGGTGTGCCGCAGGGCTCTGTTCTTGGACCACTGCTTTTCAATTTGTTCATCAATGATATAGGAAAGGATTTGAGAGGAAGTGTTCGCTTGTTTGCTGATGATGCAAAGTTGGGTAGAGCAATTGTGAGTGCACAGGATGTCAAATTTTACAGGATGATTTGGATAGTTTGGAGGACTGGGCTAGGAAAAATGGATGTCAATTTAATGTGCCAAAGTGTAAGGTTATGCACTTTGGGGTGAAAAGAATAGCAGCAGCATATTGCATTGGTGGAAACATACTCCAGGAGATTGATGAGACCAGGGATTTGGGAGTTAGTGGATAGGGAATTGAAGTTTAGGGGGAACATTGCAAAAGTGACTAAATCAGCTCATCAAATCACTTGGCTTCTGAAAAATACTTTAACATACAGAGACAAACAAGTTGTTGTTCTTCTGTATCGAGCCTTGATAAGACCCCATCTGGACTACTGTGCCCAGTTATGGGTACCAGGGTTTCTTTGTGATGGGGAGGAAGTGGAGAGGATCCAGAAACGAGGGACCAAGATGATAGCAGGTCTGTGGAATGAACCTTATGAGAATAGGTTGAAGATTTGTGGGTTGCAGAGATTGGACGATGGGTGAAGGAGGGGTGATATGATTGAGACATTCAAATTACTGAAGGGTTTCTATAAGATTGATCCAGAATATATTTTTGAAAATATGACTGGTGGTGGGAGGACCAGGGGCCATGCTTGGAAGCTGGGCAAGAGCGTGGTTGACAAGGGTGTTAGAGCTAGGTTTTTTACTTGGAGAGTAGTGAATGAGTGGAATAAGCTACCAGAGTCTGTTGTGGGTGCTATGACCGTGAATGAGTTCAAGGCAAGGTATGATAGATACTGTGTCAATGTCGAATAGTTGGCCTTGCACATGATGTTAGTGCCTCCCTCGATGAGTCTGTCGACTCCTTGGAGTTGCCCGGAACAATAATAATAATAATAATATTCGATCAGAAATGCTGAAGTATGGCGGTATAAAAGTCTTACAGTGGCTGCACTGCATAGTTCAGAAAATCTGGACAGACGGACAAATTCCCGATGATTGGAGTAAAGCTCTCGTAGTACCCATATATAAAAAGGGAAATAAAACAATGTATGAATTACAGAGGTATTTCCCTACTGAGTGTTCCTACAAGATCTATGCAAGTATACTTGAGAAACGGTGAGAAGAATTGTGGAAGAAAAGCTTGGTAAAGAACAAGCTGGATTCAGGTGAAATAGACACTGTCAGGATCAGATCTTCACTTTACGACAAGTAGTCGAGAAAGAATGGGAATATAACAAAGATCTGTATTTAAGTTTTGTCGATTTAGAAAAGGCATATGGCAAGATGCCAAGAGAGAAGCTATTCAATACGCTACAGTTATATGGTGTCAATGGGGCATTATATCAAGCAATACTTAGTCTTTATTTGAGTTAAGTCAGCAGTTAGAATTGAAGTACAAGAAGATGGTTTAATGTTAAATCTGGTGTGAGACAAAGATGTACATTATCCCCTCTGTTATTCATTATCTATATGGATCACATTATGAAGTGGTATTAAACATGATATCAAAACTGGAGATGTTTATGTCAGATCTATGCTTTATGAGGATGATGTTATACTTCTAAATAAATCTGCTACAAGTCTGCAAGATTCCCTGACTAAATTGAATAACTGTTGGAATAGATATGGTATGAAAGTCAGCAATAAAAAGACAAAGACAATGAAAATAGGCAGAATCAGTGAAAATTTCAACTGTGTTGTGAATGGAGAACCTGTGGAACAAGTAAAACATTTCAGTTACTTAGGCACGATTTTTAGTGAAGATGGTAAATTAAATATAGAAATAGACAACAGAATCAGCAAAGCTGGTATGGTGGGAAGTCAATTGAATAAATTCATATGGAATAAGAGAGAAATTAGTCAGAACACTAAATTAGCTTTATACAAGACAGTGTTCAAACTAGTTTTAACTTATGGATCTGAGAGTTGGGTCAGAAGTAAAACACTTGACCGAAGACTAGAGACCGCAGATATGAGAGTCCTGAGAAAGATTAGAGGCGTGAACAGATGGCAGCAATGGCAATATCATATTAAAAATGAGCATATTAGGAAAGAACTTGACATTGTCAGCATCCAGGAATGCACTAGCAGAGTTAATCTCAGGTGGTATGGTCACTTAAACATAATGGGCAAAGAAAGATTAGCAGAACAAGTGTTCTCTGCCAGGTTGGCAACAAAATGACCCAGAGGAAGACAAAGATATAGGTGGATTGATACGGTACAAAGTGCCTTAGAGGATAGAAATATAAGATCTGATAATGTTGGAGTCTTGACAAATAACAGACTGATTTGGAGGAAAATTGTAGATAGGAAGTTAGTAATGATGTAATTTTTTTCATGTAGTACTATCATATCCTGTACACCCCTTGAGGGTACATGACAGGAATTTGATGATGATGATGAGAATTTTGGGAAAAATTGAAGAAAAAGGCAAAGGTAATAATAATGGTAATTACCATCTTGACTTTTGTTCTGAACATGGACTAGTCATTACTAATACCATGTTACAGCATAAAGGTGTGCAGAAATTCATATAGAGGACACAACAAGTCTTACTATGTTACTGCTGATAGTGATCGATTCAGAATAACAGGTGCCAAGAGAACACTATGAAAAATGTAACAAAGATGTTTGCAAAAATAGCTAAACAAACATCCGGGGAAGACAAAGTATGTTGGGTTTCTTGGGAACCAGGAGGTGGTTGAAAGGATTCAGAGACAAGTGACTAAAATGGCGACAGGTCTGTGAAATACTCCCTACAAGGATAGGTTGAAGGTTGTAGGTTACAAAATTCAGCCTATCAAAATTTGTTAGGCAGAAAAGAGGGGATATGACAGAAACTTTTAAGATATTAAAGGGATTTTATAAAATTGATACAGATGAAAATTTTCAATATTTGACAAAGTCTGAGAACTAGAGTTCTGTGAAGACTGTAGTTGGTAGGGGTGTGTGTGTGGACCAAATTTTTTGCATGGAGTTGTAAGTGGAATGGATTGTCAAAATGGGTTGTGAGTTCCCTAATGGCGAATGGATTCAAGGAGAGGCATTATAGGATTTGTGTGTACGATGGTTGAATTGGGTCTCCTGCAATGAGTCTCCAGACTTCATTGGAGATACCATTAATAATAATAATAACATTGAAGATAAATATAATCAAAGGTGGAAAATGTTCTGGAATCAGAAAAAACTTAGAAAGGAAAGATTACCATAAAAATAATCATAAATGATATAAAGGCAATATATGTGAAATGAAGATAAGCATATTCTGGATGTCTGGAGCAATTACACTAAAATGACAAATATAACAGTCTTAGAAAACAATGTTAGAAAATGCACTTCTGAAATTTCTGTGGTTATGATGAAACTGAAGGTCCTGGCTATTTTTTCTGATGTGCCATGGATGTATGGTATAGTGATGCATTTCTGAAATCCTTCTGAAGAGATGGCCAGGAAATGGGGGAGGAATTGATTATTATTATTATTTTTTTTTTTAATTCTGTAATTGCTGTAGTCATTGGAAAGGAAAGTGTTATGTGGTTGAGTTCAGTTGAAAGGACGGATCCATGGCATATCAGAAAAAATAGCCAGGTCCTTAAAGTATAACCTCCATACAGCATTTAAGCCCCACCGTAAACTTGCTACCCTTATCCGTTCTACCAAAGATCAGCTCCCTCCTCTCTCAGTGCCTGGAGTTTATAAAGTACCCTGTTCATGCAAGCTGGCTTGCTTTGGACAGACAGGGAGATTAACAACCATCCACTTAGAAGAACACAAATCATACATCTGCAAACATGACTATGGTCTATGTGGCCTTGCAGACCATGTTCTGGATACAACCCACAGGATCTCATGAAAAAAAATCACCATGCTACACTATATATGCTACAATAGGACCAGAGCCAGCGCTATCTCTCTCTCAAGCCACATTCTCTTCTCTATTAACTTGGATGAAGGCCACCAACACCTCGTAGACTGGCCACAAACTTCTAACATACACATGTGTTATGATGAGCTCAAAAGAAAGATAATATCGAATCTAAAGAAATATCCCTTGATTCATCCCATATAAACAATGGCCTTAGCTACAATCTTTCTGACGTTCTCGTGATAATAACTCATGCACATAGTCAACTTCAATTGGAACTCCAGCACACATTCAAGTTTAAACTGTACTACGGTCTTTTATATTAGATCTGTTGATCTAATTTTATAATGTCTCTGTTATTTTTTATATTATATAAGTCTCTGTCTTTGATACCTGAAGAAGTTGATTTTTTCAATGAAACTAGTAATATCTCAGCATTAAACTTTCTTCTTTTTTATTCTTGGTATTATAGTCATTCAAACTAATTTATTTTTCATAACATTATCTACCGAGTAAATATGAACGCCGACATATATATATATATATATATATATATATATATATATACATATATATACATATATATACATATATATATATATATATATATTTCCATGCATGTTTTAATAATTTAAAAAAATATATTTTTTTATCTCTGTATTATCTGCAAAACTGGAAGAATGATTTAATAAGACCAGCAGATATACAGTCAAACTCTCACTATAGAAAACACTACGAGAAAACCGAGGCCAGAACTTCCACAGTGGAAGGGCTATTGAACATAGTGAGAGTTGTATGTAGAAAAAATTCTTATAATTATCAAAATATTACCTTCTGTTCAACAGACTTAAGTGCAGGTGTCATTTTACTTCCTGATGCATGTGCTTCATTTGAATTATAAACAGATATATCACTTTTATCTCCTTTTCCATGATAATAATACTCTATAATACTTTTCACAGGTTTCCAAGGCAACTGCAAAAAAAAGGATACGAAAATACGATAATTGAGATGATAAAACTAGTTTGCATCCTAGAATATATACATTGTTAAAGGTAAGTAGTATGCTAAAGTAATCACACAATTTTATACAATTTTACAAATAATCCCACATAAAAATATATCTACATGAGATATCACATAGGGTAATGATTGCTGACAAACAGATGATTCATAAGCATCCTTGTACAGCAACATAATTCAATAGCACATCCAAATGTAGACCCATGTTAGGAATGTACTGCAAACAATTTTATTTTTGTCTAATTTTACCATTTAAATGGTCTAATTACAAAAAGATATGATTATCACTTCATATCATTTAGTCACTAGAAACTTTCAATGTAATTTTAAATCTGGAAAAGGTTAAGATGAAAAAAATCACTTCTTGCAACACATTCATATAACCAGATAGACACTAAGCTTAGCTCACACTTATAACTGTTTGAATATATATGTTTGGAGATGAATTTATGATTACTGGTATTTCTATTGTTTACACAAGAACTATCATGATGTCTTGAAAATTTTACTTTACTCAACAAACTATCAGGTAGTGGAACTTTTGTAAAAATTCAATAAGTGTCAAAAGTTACTGCATATTTTTGATATAACCTGGTTTTCACTTATATCAAGTTTTTAACAACTTTGTTTAGCCTAATTTTACCACTAAAAATAATCTAACTGATAAAGAAACTGAAATACTTGAAATATTTTAAAGCTAATTCTAAATATCAGATTTCATTAAATTCCATTCAGCCAGTGTGTAGGTATTAATACTACAATCATCTTATCAATAAACCTGATCCAGCTCGCTAAGCACTGATAGTAATGTACTATTAGGCTAACAGCTTTCATGAATGGGAGATTCACATTAAAAACTGAACTACACACAGATTCTTATGTACACCCTAAGTTGCAGATTTTATTTCAGTATATTCTCATTTAAAGAGTTCTAATTCAAGGGATTTTAGATTTAACAGGAGAAATTTCCTGTTCGAAGTTCTCCACCTAACGACTAAGATAATATAAGTCTGCTTGAGTTAAAGGAATAATAAAAATAAAAAAATACTATGAGAATTCATAATTGAAGTGAGTAGTATGTGGTTGATACTATTTCTGTACTTCTCCATTATATTATGTTATATATCAAACTTTTTTACATCAATCCATTATAGACAGAAAAAGAAAAAGACTATATTTGATTGTAAAACAAATTAATAGACCTGACAGATGAATTAAAATAAATCTGGACTAGTACCACTCATTGCACATTTGTAAAGAATATGGTGTGAAGAAGCAAATTGTCAAATATTTATGGAGCTAAAGATCAGCTGAAACAAATTTGTTTTAACGTTTGATGTTGATGCTCCAAATAAGCAAAGGAAAAAATATGAAAATGACACAACAATCTTTTAGTGGAGGATGCTGTACTGAAATGGTATGTGCAACAATATTCTTTTGGTGTTATGTAAGAGAATGTAGAGTTGAAATGTGCAGAAATTATGCTAGAAAAACACATGAAAATGGATTTCAATGGTATTTGCAATGGGTGGCTCAGTGATTTTGCAAACATCATGGAATTATGAATAAGAGGACTTATGAAACAGCATTCAGTATCTCCCCCAACAGAGGAAACAGAACCCTTGAGGAAAAAATTAACAAAAATGATAAAGACAAAATTTCAGAGTCAAATTTATTTTGGCGTTCGTTTCCAGAAAACACTGAAGCCTGTAAGCATGAGCTTACAGGCTTCAGTGTTTTCTGGAAACGAACGCCAAATTTTCATATATAGAATATTCATATATAGAACATCTTGCACATGCAAATAGTGATGGTTCATATTGCTTAATTATGGTAGGCAATTCACATTGCCCAACAGTCCTGTAAAATTACATGAATCTACTACCAGTCATAACTCAAAATATTTTGAGTGTCATTAAGTTACTTCATGCACAAACTTTGTTTGCTTATACTTGGATAAATGATGAAACCAGAAATATAATTTCCTGGTATCTTTAATTTATAATATAAGTCAAAAAAAACTTTCAACATCCATCTCTAATCCAGAGTATTTTAATAAGGTGTGACACCTTTTGGTTACTTGTATATGGAAATATGACTTCTGCATTACTTCAACCTTGGTATCTGGCTCCTGTGATGAGACCTTAAATAGGATAATTCATATATAGAACATCTTCACACCAGCATGCCAGATCATAATCCAGTTCTACTTAAATTCCACTGCATGGAACAAGTAGAGATCAGTTCTGAACCATGGAGAATTCCACCAAATTTTCCATTGATTTTCCTTTTCAACTAAAATTCCAGATCCTCAGTTCAAATTGGAATAACGTTACCCGGAACTGAGATATGTGATTAAAATTCAAACAAGCAGTAAATGATTGAATGGAGAAAGAAACAAGCTTTCCTCAAAATAAGAAAGTTGAAAGACCTGTATAAAGAGAGATGCTGCTTTGTAACAAACCAATGCAATGGCATAGAATGTAGCAACACCATTAGAAACATTAACATAGAGACAGAAGTGGAAAGGCAGAAACAAGTAGAAGAAAGAAATTTTAAAATAAGAATATAGCAGAACTTTGCAGATAGCCCTTCAGCTGCATCCTTCAATAGACAATTCACTAAATTCCGCAAAGAAAGGACTATCACTCAAATCTGCATTGATGGCGAAGACACGTCCATTTAAGACTTCCTTGACTCCTTTCAAAAACACTACAAAGATCTGTTTGAAGAAAATAACACACTGCGGGAAATTATAACTCTTGGAATATTAATGGCTTTCCTGTTCATATCCAAGATGGTCTTTCAGCTTTTTTCTTTTCAGGAAAGCCTCTTCCTTTCTCCAGTTATATTCTGTTTTACTGCTTGTTTGAATTTTAATTGCATTACAGCATCTAAAGTTACCACAGACTATAAAGAATGCCAGACAAGAAAATCCCCAGGACCTGATGGTCTAGGGATAGAACTTTATCGCAAGACCTGGGATTTTATTCTTCACATTCTAGTTATACAGTTTAATTCTTTTCTTTCATCAGGACACATACCAAGTGAATTTCTAGCAACCATACCAACCTCATTCCAAAACCTAACAGAGATCACCCTTTAATCAGCAACTGGAGACCTATTTCTTTATCTAATACTGACTACAAGATTTTTTTCAACATATTAAATAATAGGCTCAAAGTGGGAATGGGATACATAATTAAAAGCACACAGGTGCATGGAGTTCCAGGCCAAGACGTACAATTTAATCTGTTTCTGCAACGTGATCTTCTCCGCTTTGTTAATACAAAAAAACAGTCAATAGCAATGCTATCAGTAGACCTTACTCAAGCATTTCATAATGTCTGGCATCCCTTTCTGTTCTGCATCCTCCAGCAAACTGTTGTGGGTAAAAAATTGCTATCCATTATCAAAGGAACCTATGCAAATTCAACTACCCACCTCCTAGTTAATGGGTTCCTGTCAGACCCAGTCAAAATTCAAAAAGGAGTCAAGCAAGGTTGTGCTCTTTGCACTGGTTCTTGAACCTTTTTTTACAGGAAGTTGACAATGCACATGCTGTGCAAGGAATAACAGTCCTTCAATTATGAATGAAAATAAGATATTAGCATATGCCGATGATGTAGTGGGCACTTCGAAGGATAGTGATTCCATATATATATATATATCTTTTTTGGTATTTTGGAAAAATTCAAAAAGATCAGTGGATTAACTTCTAATGCAGATAAGCCAAAATTAAAAGATTTTGGAAAGTGGGATCTTGGAGGCATTTCTTTTGGACTAATCCCTCATTATACTTGGAATTCCCTTCTCCACTCACCCAATATTATCAGTTCAAGACCTTATATACAAGAGCATTGAAACCTTAGAAGACTGAAAAATAGGGCCACTTTCCTTTTCTTCTGAAGCCATAGCACTCAAAACCATAATCTTCCTTGCTCAGTTGTACATAATAAATATTACAGACATCAAAGAAGCTGAAGAAAAGCAATTACATAGTAAGCCTGTACAATTTTTCTTTGGTACAGCCGATACTAAGAAGTTAAAAAGGAATTTCTTCAACTATCAAAGAAGCATGGAGGCTTCCAATCTTAAAATTATGCTATTTAAGCAATATAGATTCAAAAATCCATAAAATATTGCAGACCAATCACACATGCGTAGACCTTCTCTGGTACCACCTGGGTTTTCATCTTCCCCTGTTTGGAGTAAATGATTATAAAGGTCCAAAAAATTAATATGATCCTGAATACTACAACATTCTGGCATTGACATTCTTTCCATTAAAAAATAAAATTTGGTATAAAGAAATCTTTATTCTCTTTTGCTGTGAACTTCTGTTGTTGGGTATTTTGTTTCATAACTTATTGAAGTGCCAATGATAGATACCGTAACAGGAGGGATCTTGCTTGGAAAATTGCATATGGTCACCTTCCAGTCAATACCACAAATGGAGGTACTTTAATATCGGAGATCCAATCTGTGATGACATCTGTTACCAATTGGAAACAGCAGAACATGCATTCCAGAGCTGTCCTCTTACCCTGCATATTTGGAACATATTATGTAATGTGTTGGGTATTCCATTACAACAGAACAGGTTATTTTTTTTGCAGTATCCACCACCTGTCTGCAATGGGAAGAGAATTTTTATTTTTATAATTATTGAATTAAAATACCATTTATGGAAGGTTAGAAAGAAAAATGGATATGAAAACCAACAATATAACATCCAAATGCTTTATAATATTGTATTGTGGAAATTTGATTGTTCAGTCAGATGATTTTTGTATTTAGAACGAATCATTCTAGGAGATGTCAAATTTTTGGCTAGGTGGTGTAGACCAGAGCTTCTTAAACTGTGGGTTGTGACCCCAAATTGGGCCATATAACCGAATGTGGGGTTCGCGAAAAATTTGGCAACACTAAAAGGTTTTTGAACACACAATGACCAAAAATTAATTCAGATTCAAGGCTATTCTTTATGTAAATGGTAAAATTATATGTATATCAAAGAATTATTTTAAAATAAATTTCTTTATACTTAAATATAAAGAGCCAATAGGCTTCATTTCGGCGATATAAACATTATTTAAATTAAGGGGATATTAAATCCCACATAGCACAATGTGGGATTTAACATCCCCATAATTTAAATAATGTTTATATCGCTGAAACGAAGCCTATTGGCTCTTTATATTTAAGTAACTTGATGGTTGCACCTTTTTTTGACAACTCATATAGCAGAGTATATAAGTTCTTTTCGCTATACCCACTGGTATTTATATTTGGTCTAGTTACTCACTGATGAAGCCTCAATAAAGGCTGAAACCAGTCTGGGTAGTGACCTCCCACCATAATGTAATAACAGCATACATTTCCTAGGAAATGTGTTTTTACATTATGGAAAATACCAAGAATAGCAATCAGAACTTTATTCTGATTGCTATTCTTGGTAGCAATCAGAATAAAGAATTCGAACAAAAAGAATTGTTCGAATTCTGCCATGGGCATGGATGTTTGTGATTGTCTGTGGAAATACTAGTGGTGGTGGAGACAAGAGTTGTACAGCAGGTGCCCTCCCTTGATGAGAACCACCTTTGCTGCGAGTTGCCCGAGACTGTACTACATACTATGACTACTTGCATTAGCTCACGCTAGTAATCGCCGATTCCAATCTTTGAGTTTCTTATTCGGTTTTAAAACAATGTGGGATTTAATATCCCCTTAATTTAAATAAATTTCTTTACGATTTATTATCAGTAAATGTTTGATTTGTATACCTATTTTATATACTTATATACCCGGGGTCATGTGTCTTGAGTGGAAACAGTTTAAGAAGTGCTGGTGTAGACCACCAGCGCTTCTTAAACTAAATTGTGCAATATTCACCAGGGGGAGATAAAATTCTATTTTTGCTATGAGAGGTTTATTAATTGGTTCCATCCTCTTAATTCAATGTGGTGTTATAGTCAATTGCAGGGATGACTGGAGAGCAATCCCAAACAGAGAACCAAGAAATTATATACTTGGTTTAATCCTTTATCCAAGCATAAGTAAACAAAGTTTGCGCCTGAAGTATTTTCAGGAGTGGGGCAACTCGTATATAGAAGCTGATGACTTCGCATCACTTGCCTTAGTTCATCATTGTGAGACTGGTGAAAGAGGAAAACTGATAGATGAAAACTGAAAAATGAGCCAGTGGCCAGACTGCACTGAGATTTGCTGCTTGGATGCGTTGAATATACCGGTTCTCGTCTGATCACCGAAGTTAAGCAGCGTTGGGCCTGGTCAGTACTTGGGAGGGGCCATCAGGGAACCGGGTGCTTCTAGCATCTTTCTTTGCCAGTCTGGCTGGCCGAGTGCTTAGCATATCCGCTCTCCAGCGAAAAGGCTGCGGGGTCAAATCCCGCCGTGGGCATGGATGTTTGTGATTGTCTGTGGAAATACTAGTGGTGGTGGTCAGTAGTAGATGGCATTGGCATAGTTAGTGGATTGAGTGGTGGAGACAAGAGTTGTACAGCAGGTGCCCTCCCTTGATGAGTCTTTGGACTCCCTGGAGGTGCCAAATAATAATAATAGCCTTTGACTATACCTAGGCCTATTATGAGCACCCCTTTTGCTTTTTCACCTCAATAAAGGTTTGGTTTGGTTTATAGTTTATTTGGCACAAAAACTACAAAGGTCATACTGTGCCATACTAAAGGTTACAACATTAGCATTTACAGAAAATTTAAAAACAATGTCTGTACAATAATCTAGTTTCACAACGCAGCATCTCTAGGTAAACAGAACTGCTGCAGAGGGCACAGCAACGCACAAGGTCAGAGGTTATTACAGTAGTGCAAAAATAATTAACAATATAAGATAGTACATAATATATGAAACACTAAGCCAAGCTATGCAGTATCTACATATATGTAAAATTATAATAGATGCCTTTATTTGCGTCTTTCTTTGCCAGCCTGGCTGGCCGAGTGGTTAGCGTATCCGCTCTCCAGCGAAAAGGCTGCGGGGTCAAATCCCGCCGTGGGCATGGATGTTTGTGATTGTCTGTGGAAATACTAGTGGTGGTGGTCAGTAGGCATAGTTAGTGGATTGAGTGGTGGAGACAAGAGTTGTACAGCAGGTGCCCTCCCTTGATGAGTCTTTGGACTCCCTGGAGGTGTCAAATAATAATAATAGCCTTTGACTATATTTAGGCCTATGATGGGCAGCCCCTTTACTTTTTCACCTCAATAAAGGTTTGGTTTGGTTTATAGTTTATTTGGCACAAAAACTACAAAGGTCATACTGTGCCATACTAAAGGTTACAACATTAGCATTTACAGAAAATTTAAAAACAATGTCTGTACAATAATCTAGTTTCACAAAGCAGCATCTCTAGGTAAACAGAACTGCTGCAGAGGGCACAGCAACGCACAAGGTCAGAGGTTATTACAGTAGTGCAAAAATAATTAACAATATAAGATAATACATAATATATGAAACACTAAGCCAAGCTATGCAGTATCTACATATATGTAAAATTATAATAGATGCCTTTATAGGAATACAAAAATAGGCAAAAAGGGATTATTATACAATATGCATGGATGAAAATTAAATTTAGCAATGCAGTAGAAACAGAATTTAGAATACATAAACAGAATTACTAAAAAGTACACAAATAGGTAAGATGTCCTACAGTACTACATGATTATTCGAAAAATAAAGTAGTAAATAAGATGCATACACAAAATTTATGTTAAGTGATGCAGTATCTACATATAAACAAAATTACTGCAGAGGTTTCAGCAGTACATAAATAGATAACTATAGGTTAACATATGTATATACAAAACAAGTCAAGGAAAGCAGTGTCTACATCTAGTAAGATTACAACAAACATTATTATACTAATACTTAAATACTTTAATAAAGAGTCAGAAAGGAATTATTAACAGCATTGATGCATAAAATTTAAGTTTAGCATTATGGTATTTACATATTAACAAAATTACAGCAGGGGGATACAGAATTTAGTGCAGCCTATTCATTTAACCTAATGAATAATATATATGTATAAAAGTTAAGTTAAGCACAAAAAAAAAGTATTTACATATAAACAAATTTATGGTCAAATGTGTTTGTACAAATTAATTCTTTCTAAAAAATTAAAAACCTCGTGCAATTTGCCTGGGTCTGCTAGCATTTCTACGAGTGTATGCTTGGTTAGATAAGTGAAAATTTCATTCCTCTCGTGTAAATTTTTGACAATCTACCAGAATATGATGAATAGTGAGATGTGTGTTGCATTTTTCACATATGGGAGGGTCATCAGCTCTCAGTAAATGAGAATGCATAAAGTGACTGTGACCTATGCAGAGCCTAGCAAGGACAACCTCCTCCCTTCTCTTTGTACATTGACTAGAATGCCAGTGTTTAATTTCAGGTTTAATGTTATATAATTTGTTTGTTGATGTTTCTTGCCATGTTAACTCCCAATGAGCAATTAGCTTTGATCTTGTAAGTTGTCTGTAGTCTGAATATGAAACCGTCAAATAGTATGTGGAGAAGGTATGGGCTGATTTAGCAGCTGCAGCCTATTTCCTTTGATTCCAATGTGGCTGGGAATCCAGCAGAACTGAACATCGAAATTAAGGATTTTCATTTTGTGAAGCAGGTGTAGCAATTCATAAAGTACTGAAAGAGGATTATACATAGGAGAGGAGATAGCCTGTAAAGAGCTCAATAAGTCTGTATAAATTATACACTTTTGGTAGCAGTTTTCTTTTATACGCATAAGTGCAAGCTGAATGGCATGTAACTGTGCTGTATAATTACTGCAGTCTGATGGGATCTGATTTTTTTGAGATAATAATGTCAGGAAACACAGCAGCACAGGCAACAGAGGTGTTAGTTATTGAACCATCAGTATAGATGTGTAAGAAATCAGCGTGTGCTGCTCTGTGTACATTAAACAATTGTAGGTAAATGGATGATGGGATATAAGATTTCTGTAGCTGACAAAGTGAGAGGTTGCAGGATGGTGTGCAAACCTGCCATGGAGGAAAATAATAAAATTAGTTTAATCCTTTATCCAAGTGTGAGCAAACAAAGTTTGCGCCTGAAAGTATCTTCAGGACTGGGGTAAGGTGGTACAACACCAGGGCAACTAGTTGCAAAGGTGGAGCAAGTAACCAACACTTCTATCTCAGTATCTCCTATAATGCAAAACACATCTCCTTGCGGATATGTCTAATGTTATGCATTAAGGGAAGGGCCACTACCCAGACTAGTTTCGACCTTTATTGAGGTCTCTTCAGTGGGAGCCAGGCCCAAGTGGAGATACCAGGCAGAAGCATTAGCAGGTCATCTCTACCTATAGGAGTTGCCAAATGGTGTGCCACCCTTTTTTAATAAATTACTCTGGATTTAGAGAAAGATGTTGAAAGTTTATTTTTCACTTGGTTAGAGTATAATAAAATTAGTTTAATCCTTTATCCAAGTGTGAGCAAACAAAGTTTGCGCCTGAAAGTATCTTCAGGACTGGGGTAAGGTGGTACAACACCAGGACAACTCGTTGCAAAGGTGGAGCAAGCTACCAACATTTCTATCTCAGTATCTCCTATAATGCAAAACACATCTCCTTGCAGATATGTCTAATGTTATGCATTAAGGGAAGGGCCACTACCCAGACTAGTTTCGACCTTTATTGAGGTCTCTTCAGTGGGAGCCAGGCCCAAGTGGAGATACCAAGCAGAAGCATTAGCAGGTCATCTCTACCTATAGGAGTTGCCAAATGGTGTGCCACCCTTTTTTAATAAATTACTCTGGATTTAGAGAAAGATGTTGAAAGTTTATTTTTCACTTGGTTAGAGTATAATAAAATTAGTTTAATCCTTTATCCAAGTGTGAGCAAACAAAGTTTGCACCTGAAAGTATCTTCAGGACTGGGGTAAGGTGGTACAACACCAGGGAAACTCATTGCAAAGGTCTTTCAACATCTTTCTCTAAATCTAGCGTAATTTATTAAAAAAGGATGGCACACCATTTGGCAACTCCTATACGTAGAGATGACCTGCTAATGCTTCTGCCTGGTATCTCCACTTGGGCCTGGCTCCCACTGAAGAGACCTCAATAAAGGTTGAAACTAGTCTGGGTAATGGCCCTTCCCTTAATGCATAACATTAGACATATCCGCAAGGAGATGTGTTTTGCATTATAGGAGATACTGAGATAGGAGTGTTGGTAGCTTGCTCACACCTTTGCAACGAGTTCGCAGGTGTTGTATCACCTTACCCCAGTCCTGAAGATACTTTCAGGCCCAAACTTTGTTTGCTCACATTTGGATAAAGGATTAAACTAATTTTATTATACTCTAACCAAGTGAAAAATAAACTTTCAACATCTTTCTCTAAATCCAGAGTAATTTATTAAAAAAGGGTGGCACACCATTTGGCAACTCCTATAGGTAGAGATGACCTGCTAATGCTTCTGCCTGGTATCTCCACTTGGGCCTGGCTCCCACTGAAGAGACCTCAATAAAGGTCGAAACTAGTCTGGGTAGTGGCCCTTCCCTTAATGCATAACATTAGACACATCCGCAAGGAGATGTGTTTTGCATTATAGGAGATACTGAGATAGGAGTGTTGGTTACTTGCTCCACCTTTGCAACTAGTTGTCCTGGTGTTGTACCACCTTACCCCAGTCCTGAAGATACTTTCAGGCGCAAACTTTGTTTGCTCACACTTGGATAAAGGATTAAACTAATTTTATTATACTCTAACCAAGTGAAAAATAGACTTTCAACATTCTGCCATGGAGGAATGTTGTTATGTTTAGTGTAGCTAATGTTGTCAACATTTATACTAAAAGCTTGCACAGCTTCTTTAATACACATCCTTTTGGTATGCATATATTGAGCTTCCCAATGCAGAGAGAAGATACTATTCCATGTAGGGTGATCTGGGTGAGATTTTATTTTTTGAGCGTAAATAAGAGACAACTGTTTCCATCGAAGTGATAGAGCCAGTTCATTTGCTTCTACATAGAGATTTGGAGTGGGTGAGGTGCGAAAGGCACCAGTAGCTATCCGAAAATTCTATGATTGATGAGTAGCTATCCCAAAGATGTTGGGTATAAACCAGTGAAATATTAGCAGCTAAATAATTAAATTAAATAAATTGTAATTTTCTAGTTCTGTGAATTAAATCACACCAAACCAGTACTATCACTTAAAAGGTTAAAAAAAAAGTATCCGGTTAATGTGGAAAACCCACTTGTAACTATCCTTTCCCCCTTGATACTCCCCCCCCCCAGCTGCAACTCATTATATAGTATGGTGAGGAAAAAAAAAAACTGAACTTCAAACCTTTAGAACACGTTGTATGAGGTATGCAGTTCAACTGCATGCGCATTAATAGAAGAGCATGTATAGAGTCTATGCCATTACATCTAGCTGTAGCAATGCTGTTGACGAATTGGAAGAAAAAAAGTTTATTGTTGAGCATTATTTTCATTCATACATAGTTGGTAGTGCAAATGGTCCAAGCATACGACATGTTTGTGAACATGTTTGTTCATTGTTTCCATAAGCATGTCCCAATGCATGCTGGCCAATGTCTTTGAAGATCCATCTTTCCTCCATAATGTGTGGTTCTCGGACAAAGTGCAATTCCATCTAAGCAGTCATGTAAATAGATGAACCTACAGGTTTCTCAAGATATGAATTTGTCTGAGAGAAACCTCTTCACAGTAAGAAGGTAGCCACATGATGTACAGTGTTCAGCCATGGCATAATTGGGCCCAACTTCATTGAAAAGGGTGTATAACCTTGTCCTTGAATAGCGAACACTACATCAAGAATGTGTTGGTTCCATTCACCCAGGATTTGCATAGGATGTGTCATGCAAAAACATTCCATTTCATACACAGGTATTTCAACAGGACAGAGCAACCTGTCACACATCACATGGTTCTAGAGCCTATTTGTCTGAACACTTCCCCAGGAGGCTTGTTTCGAGGTTCACAGAATTCCGGTCCCCTTCTCATTCTCTTGATCTCACATCGCTTGATGCCTTCATTTAGAGTATGTTAAAGGAATGGGTATTCCACCATGACCCACCCTTAAACCTTGATTAGCTAAGGGATAAAATTACATGATAAGTCCCAATCCTTGTTCTCCCAGATGACAGAGAACCTTCACATGTGATACGAAACCTGTTCTTGAAAGACAAGTTGCCCATTTCGAACATGTAATCTACTGTCATTAATACTTTATTTGACCAAGATTCCACAGACAGTTGTGGATGTACATATCATCAGGTGTAAACATATATCATTGTAGTTATTCAGCATGGTTTTTTGTGCTATACTGTACTAACAATTTCCAATCCAATACATCAAAATATTTAAACCAATACATTGCAACTTAGGTGAAACCTTATCAAATGCCTCTACAACGTGTAAATAAAAATAGTAAATGCCTTTTTCCCAATCAATCACTCGTTACTTTGTTACAGAATGCAGACGAACAGCGCCCGCTTCACAAATTCATGATGAACCTCAGAGATAATATTAGCCTCATCTACCAATTTTCTATACAAACTTCTCTTTTGTGTCACTAATTTATCCAAAACAGAAGAAAAAATGTTTCTATATCTGATGTACTTTAGTATGATGTTGGTAATAAAGGAAAGAGAGAAAAATAAAGTTAAAACTGCATATTTCATATCCAGGCAAACAAATTTTCCTTGATTGATACTGATTCTTATGCACCCCAATAAGAGTTCTAACCTACTTATTCCACATCAACTATAAAAATGCTTTAACTTCCTTCAGGATGGACATAACTTTCAATTCATTAAGTGCTTAACTAAAAGTAAAGCTTTATTACCAGGAATGTAAAAAATTAAGGTAAGTAAATATTTGATTGTAGGTAAAGATATGTAAATATCTTAACATAAGAAAGAAGTTCTCGATCATAGGTAGATAAAATGTAGAATAAGTGCATTCTTCCTATATTTAATAGAATTACATAGATGAAACTGCCTACAAGCCAAAATAATATGAACTTTTTAAAGTAATAATAAGAGCTATGCATTAAAGCAGAAAAAAAATTACAGAAAGAAACATCAAAGGAAGGAAATGATAATTAGAAATAAAGGGTAAATACAACAGAAAAATCAAAAATTATAGAGATAACATAAAAATTAAAGTGAAATAAAAATAAAGTTAGTGGTAATATGTTGATGATGATAGTGGGCTTCCCATTGCTAGGCAATGGGAAGCCCACTATCACCATCTTATGCAGACCTTTTCATGGAAAAACTTGAAAAAGAAATTCTCTCCACAATCTCCCCTAGACCATCTATATGATGGAGATATCTTCATTATATGGCAAGACAGCTTAGAAAACCTAAAATCGATTGTGGATAAAATCAACAATACATAACAAGATAAAATTCACTCTAAGTGGAAAACAACAGCCAACTGCATATTTTAGACATCTTGATAAAGAAACAATCAAATAGTGTCAAATTATCTATTTACAGAAAGCCCACAGTTACTGGAAGATATCTTTGAAGTATCTTGTGATACTTCAAACCATCACAAGACACACAAACTGAGTATTATCCATGTTGAAATATAGGGCCAGAAAGTTTATATCAGAAGAGGAGGATACACAGACTGAACTCTCACTAATAGCCAACATATTATCACAAAATGGATATCCTCCAAACACCATCAAAAAATATCTATATGGTGACAACCCCAGACAAGAAGAATCACACTCCCAGCACATTTCTACTGTAGTGATCCCTTTCATCAAGTCAATTTCTTATCAAATAGCCAGAATACTAAGAGCCTACAACATCAGAGTGGTCTTCAAACCAACCACCAGCATCAGACAAGTTTTAGGATCCTCAAAAGATAAGGTGCTATTCTACAAATATCCAGGAGTATATTATATTCCTTGCTCCTGTGGTCTTGCCTACATCGGACAAACTTCAGGGAGTTTAGAAATCAGACAAAAAGAACATGTTGGTGATGTAAACAGAAGTATCTCTTCCGGCTTAGCACATCATTTCTGTACATCTAACCACACGATAGAGTGGCAAAACAGCTCCATGCCATATCTGGACGACGACTACAGACATCGTTTATTCAAAGAAGCCACAATAGTGTTAATAATCAGCGGAAACCTCAACAGAAATCAGGGTGCAATCCTAAACAATTCATGGAAAAACCTAATCCTCTCTCTAAATCAATCTGAACTACAGCTAGCCAGTAATCACATTACACGTTTACAACAAACACGCATGCGTGATAATGAATAAGAACAATAAGTTCTCTCTGTCACGCAAACATGTAACCTTAGCTACTAGTTGGCTTACAATTTTTTTTTTCCCTTTCAATTTGCATTTACTAGTTTTTATGTCTTTCCGTAAATGCCTTGAAAAAGCCAGACAGTTTGCTGGCGAAACTGGTAGGCTATAATGTAAGTTTGTTTGTAAATGGTCAGTATTAAATAAGTTTGTATTTTTGAAGAATTACATTGTTGGATAAAAATGGGAATAGAGTGACTGATGCAAAGGACATAATGGAGTTGTTCAATGAACTAATTGGGGTATTTCATCCTGCAGAAGTAGGTTTTAATACTAGATGGATAGCACAGATTCGAGGTTTAAAAGTGAAATGAAAAGTGTGTTTCAAATACTGAGTACTCTGGATGTCAATAAAGCAATGGGACTGGATGGGATTTTGCAAAGGGTTTTGAGAGAATGCACTAAAGAACTGATCGCTCCCCAGTGACCTGGATTTTCAATAAGAATCTGAATACAGGAAAGGTTTCCATGGAGTGGAAGGAGAGCAAGATAATGTCATTGTATAAGGGTGGTAGCAGAACGGAAGTGTCAAACTATAGACCAATTTGTATTTCATCAGTAGTTAAGATTTTGAAAAATTAGTGAGGGATCATTTACAGTATTGGGCAGATGAGGATAATGTTATCTGTGAAAGTAAGCACTGATTTGTTAAGGTGCATTTGTTTTATTAATCTGACTGCCTTTTTATAAAAAAAAGCAACAAGAGCAGCAAAAGCCACAACTTTCAACCTTTTTCATTCATAACAAAAGCATTTGATTGGGCACCACATGATAAGCTGATGTTTAAGTAGAAGCACATGGGTTGGATGTTAGGTTAGTGAATTGGATTGGCTGTCTAATAAGAATTAGAGAACTGTTTATGAGAGAGTTGTATCAAGGAAGCAGAAGGAGGTTATACGTGGGGTCCACAGGGACTATACTGTTTAACCTTTATATCAATGACATTGTTAATAGACTGCATGGGAATATTCAGTTGTTTGCAAATGATGTGAAGCTGGGAAGGGTTATTAGCAATAGTGCAGATGCAGTAGCCCTTCAAGAGGATATCAATAAGATGGACAGATAGGCAATTGAATGGGGATCTCAGTTCAATTGAGCTAAAGCCTTGATGTTTGGGATACATTGGGAGACTGCATGCTCTGTTGAGGAAGTGGGGAGGCAAGGGATCTAGGGTGATGATTGATAGACACCTGAAATTCAGAACACAAAGGGTGGTTGAACCATGAAATGCATTGCCTGATAGAGTAGGCAGAGCACGAGCGGTGAATGAGTTCAAGAAGTGGTGTGATAGACTGTGTTTTCTAGGGTGGGCCTCCCATAATGAGCCTTGTAACTCCATGGAAGTCCTGAATAATTTTTTTGTTTTGCAGAATGAAAAATCAAATTGTGTGACCTTTGTATCAGGCTAGCTAACTCATCTCCAGTTGAACAGGATTTATAAAATGCTCCACATATTCAAGGCAGTTTCAAATTGCAGGTCTTACCAAAAAAGAAGGACAAATGTCACAATGTCTTCACACAAGTGCATGCAAAAGCACTTAAAGATAAATATTCTGAACACACATATTTTTTCCCTACAAATAGGGAAAAAAGAAAGCAGAAAAAGTTTTTGTAAACCTATAATACATTTGCACTGTGGGCAGGCTAGGGATTTTCTGCACTGTTTTTGTTAATTTTATATATATGTTTTATTTTTTTTTTTATTTTTGAACAGTCCAGAACCCTGCTCTAGAGATCAAACATGGAACTTTTTCAACCACTTCAAGTCTCCAATAAGCAGGATGGTGGTCTCACACTAGGTAAAGAAATTCAATCGCCCACCTAAAAACAACTACAAACATCCATGCCCACAGTGGGATTCAAACTTGGAGTCTCATGATAGGAATGGCTTACCATTCAACCAACTATTCTATAAAGAAGTGAAATGCATAAATGAAATGTCAGAAAATAACTGGAATTCTTAACTGTCAAATGTATACTAGCATAGCCACTCTAAGATGCTATATTTATCAAAAATAATGGAGAGAAAGGTATTTAAAATAAAAATGTTGAAGAGTGAGATATATAAAAGGACTGGTAACAAATCAATGCATGAGATGAAATATGAAAATGAAAGACTACTCTAATAGAACCTTTGTTTACTAGCACCAGCAATAACATAAATTTTAGATTTACTATAGTGGATATTTCTTGTTACTTAAAAAGCTGAGTTTATAAACTAATACAAGTGCTATCTTGTTCATAATGCTGTCCACTTTCATGTCGGTTTCTTAGAAAACACTACACAGGAAACAAGATTGCTATAGTGAACTGTAATTGACAATACTAAATATATACAAAATAAATGGCCTAAGAAACAAAATCAAATGTATGATCAGGATTCAAATTATGGAAACATCTACTTGCCACAAAAAAAAAAAAAAAAAAAATACTCGATCATGGCACACAGTTCATAGATGTGAATTTGACAGATGTAAGAACCAGCATAGGCATGATGGACTGCAGATGAATGGTTTATGGAGTTAGATTTTGGAGAAAGTTTTGTTCAATGAGTTTTGAAGTGCAAAATTGAAGAGATTTGGGGAGGGGGCAATCAAGCATGTGTTTAGTCTTCCATAGGACAATTAAGTGTGCGAGTGCTCAAATGGCCTTGCAGAAATAGCCACCATCAGGATACGTGAAAATGAGTGAACTAATGACTGAAGAGCTGGGTACACTTTCCCAGGTTTTAAATCTGAATAGGGAGTTAATGATATTAAGCAAACTATGGGCCCATGGAGATAATGAAATGCATGTACACCAAATCCCGAAGTATCAGAAATAAAGGAATGGAGCATTTTTATAATTAGTCAGCTAGACTTGGTCAAAACATATTGGCAACAGTGAACTGGTTGATAGCAAAAGATGTAGATACAGAAAGCGTAAGTAACAGATATTGCATTTTCAGTGAAGATACAGAAAATAGGCCAGGATGAAGGGTATTGTTAATGATAACTGAAGAACTTCAACCAACAAAAATAGAAGTTAAGGAAGACTGTAAATCTGAGGGATATGGTTCATTTGAGACTGTCTGGTGTAAGATAAAGGCCAATAGGACAAAATATATTATTAGTTGCATGATATAAATCTGGGCATCCAGAAGAGGATGATATGCATCAACAGATTAGCACAGTGAGTGCAGGCCAAGCAATTATCATGGGAGACACCGACTATGAAGATATAGATTAGGAGGAGGAAAGGGCACATGGAAAAATGGAAATAGAATTTATACAGTTATTAGGGAATAATTACCTGAAACAGCACATGGAGGGAATCAGGGATTTTAGAGTCGGGTTATTCCACTGGACATTAGTAATGTGTTCGTCAGTACACTGCTGTATAACAATTGTTTGTGTTTAAAATTTAAACACAAACAATTTAATAAATTTAAAAACTGTATATTAAGCAAAAAAAATAGCGTCAGAAGATCTATCTGTAACATCTGTAAATACAGTAGCAACTTCTGACTGGGAACAGTGACCATGCAGCCTTGTTCTGGGAAGTTGCTGAACATGTGGAATTTTCAGTCAAGAAAGGATTTATGTGAAATTATAAAGCTGGTGATTATGACAAACATAAGTGACAACCCGGAGAACTGCACTGGCATAAGCTACATGGAATGAATGTCATTAGTTCATAGGAAGTGTCAGGCACTGTTCGAGAAAAAGACAGTATCAAACTAAACCCAGAATCAGGGGAATAAACTGAATGGGAATTAAATGGATGAACAAAATATAAAGCAGGAGCTGCAAATCAGCATGCTTAAGTGTAGGCAAGAAGGATAACTAGTACGGTAAGGAAGCCTAAATCATATTTTCAGAAATTTAAAAATCATTGTTTTTTTTTTTAATTTTATATAGCAAGTAAGAGAAAGAATGATTACGAAGGATAACTTTACTCAGTGCTGATGGTGGGAACAAGACAGAAACAGAAGAAATAGTACAGTTACTAAGCGATCACTTTGTAAGAGTATATAATCCAAGTGGTGACTTTGTAGTTATTGGTATGAAAGACTAATGTGAAAATTTGAGATAGATGAACTGGGGGTACTCAACATATTGAAAAAATATCAAATGTAAATATAGCAGTGTGACTGGATAGTATGTCAGCTCATGTGCTACGAGAATATGCAAGAGATCTAGCAATTCCTCAGATAATGATGATGTTTAATCTAAGTCTCAGCTCTAGGAGGGTTCAAGGAGGGGGTGGAGGTGAAGAGGGTAAAATAGTTCAAGATTAGGCCTTTGCCTGTTCCAACTTCATTGAACATTTGATCTTGCAGCTGGTCTTCCTCTCTCTGTTTTTCCCCTTTGTTTATATTTATCCACTTCTTTTGATAGCCGATATCTTTCCATTCTAAATAGATGTGGTTCCATTTCACTCTATACTACTTGATTTTTTCACCAGTGGCAGCTCATCCATATGGGCTGCACTGAATACAGCTCCAGCATTGAGCTGCATTCACTACTACTCACTAGTATACTCAATGCTGGAGCTGAATTCAATGCAGCCCTTATGAACGAGCCACCACTGCTTTTCACTTATATTGTATATATCTAGCTCTCTTCTGAGGTCTTCATTTCTTATATGGTCCAATTTTTTGCATCTTTAACTACTCTTAAAAATCTCATTTCTGCAGCTTGTAGTTTACTTTGATTTTCTTTTTAACAGTCCACATTTCTGAACCACATAATAAGAGTGAGAGTGGCCATTACCTTATAAAATCTTAGTTTCTCGTCTAGTTCTTTTTATTCGGTGCCCTTATAACTGTTCCACAGATTTTCTGAATAACATTTTAGATGTTATTATGCAGCTAAAATAATTAAACTGTCACCTGTTCTATTATTTTATTATGACTATTTTTGATCTAACATGATCTCAACCTTTAAATACCAAGACTTTTACTTGTTTTTGTTAATTTTTAAATTGTTTTGTTAGCTTATTTTGCTTAATTCATAAACTGATTTTCGAAGGCCATCGTCATTGTCTTCTAATATAATCTGATCAATATATATCTATATTGAATAGCATTGGAAATAAGCTACATCCCTCTAAAATCTTGATTAATTTCCATGTTTTCTGTTAATTTATTACCTAGCTTTAACTGTATTTTTGTATCTTTATATAAATTTTGTATAACTTGTACCATTGTTTTTTTATGTGGTTCCCACCCACGAAAGGCTATCAGTAAAGCTAAAGTACATTTGTACCAAGGGTGGACTGAGGATTTTTTCCCCATTTTTATGAATTTTATATATTTTTGGTAATTTTTTTTATTAGATGGTCCAGAAACCCCCTGCTCTAGCAAACAATGAACTTTTTCAAGCTGCTTCAAGCCTCCAATAAGTGGGGCAATGAAGTTCATCTCTCGCCTAATGTAATGGACAACCTTGTTTTTCATTTTATTTCATAATTTCTGTGTGTATTTTATCAAAAGCTTCCCCATAATCTATAAAGGCCAGATGAGTTTCTAAATCATGTTTCATCTTTTTTTCAATAATTTGTTTTAAAACAAATATTGTCTATACATGATCTTCCATGTCTGAAACCATTTTGTTCTTTTGAGAATAGATTGTTTGCAATATTTTTAAGTCTTTTATCAGGATTTTGCTGTAAATTTTGTAACCTGTATTTAATAAACTTATTCCTCAGTAATTTCCACAATCATTTCTGTCTCCTTTCTTAAATATAACCTGTATTTAATAAACTTATTCCTCAGTAATTTCCACAATCATTTCTGTCTCCTTTCTTAAATATAATCTTAGCTTTTGACCACTCTGATAGAAGCTCAAACTTCTTCCAACAGTTATTAATTTCAAAAGAATCTCTGAAGTAAATATTTTTCACCATATTTCCAAAGCTCTGTATTTATGCCATCTGGTTAATTTTCTATTTTTTGGAACCTTTATTCCTCCTTTTAGTTCTTCTAATGTAACTGGTTATATATCAATACTGATTTCTTTATTATTATTATTTTCTGTTAATAAATTTGGGTCATAAAATAAATTCTTATGTTCTATCCATTGTTTCTCTTGTATTATATTGGTTTGTGTTGTATCTCTTTCTTCATTGTTTAATTTCCTTAATATTTTGGTGGATATGTCTTGTCTTCCCTGTGTCTTCTATTTTTTTTTAATAAATCTGTCCCAGAAATCTTAGTGAGGTTTCCATACTATGGTTTTAACCATATTTCTTTTGTTTTTGTAGGTTTTTGAAGATACAATTTGTATGCCATTTGTTTTTCTTTTATTGCATTTTCTATATCTGTTTTACAAATTTTTACCATTTTTTTATTTTTAATATTTTATTTTTCTTTCCAAGTACCTCAGAGGTTGCTTTATGAATTACCTTTATAAAAGTTTATTGTTCTTCTATATAGTTCAGCCACAGATGCGAGACCCCTCGATACTTCTGCACATGGCAGAAGAAGGAGTATCCATTCCAATAATAGGGTAATCAATCTGTCTTGTGAGATGAGTTGTTTATTATTAAACATTGGAAAATTAGCTTTTCTTTTATGAACACACTAGTTTTTAAAGTGGTAACTATTTTGCTTGTATAACAGCTGGAAAATTTTACGTATATAAAGGACATGATTTTGTGTTTTGGTGACAAATACATACATCACCTTATTCCTTTCTCCTCTTCAACATGAATTGACTCTTCTTGACACTGTCCAGCTAAGGTTCTCTCAAGTGTGGACCCGCAATGATTTCAGTTTCTTTTAGGTAATCTATTACTTGTAATTGATATAGAATTCTCATGACTTCTTGCAATATACTTGTTCAATTGTTGTGTTTTTTTCATTTTATTAATATTTATTTTAGAAACCATTGAGTAATGATTCGAAAAAATTTTACTATCTCTGTAAACATGCATCTCACACATGGAGCTGGTTTCTAATTAGTAATGATATAATCAATAACAGATGTCATTCCAAGAATATTTAATTATATTATTTTTTTGAAAAAAATACTAGTTACTTTAAAATTATTGAAAACAGAAGTCCAATAGTCCTTGACCATTGTTCTCTATATTTTCCTAAGACCTTGGCATTGTATTATTTCCAACTCTAGCATTAAGATTTGCTATTAATATATAATCATTTTTATTACATTTATTTAACTGTTTTTGTAGTTCCTCATAAAATTGTTCAGAATCCTCTTTTCTACTTTCTTCAGGGTCATATACCTCTATAATATTTAAATAACTTCTATTTATTTTTTATATAACTGTTATAATTCGATCATTTATAATAATGTAGTTTCATATTCTATTTTCACAGAGAGGGAAATTAAAAATATGACAAATGTAATTGAAAAGCAAAAAAAGAAAAGTAAAAGATGGTGGTTCTGGTAGGTTCTAATAATTTAAGTAGTGAAAAATATAGTATGAGAGAAGATATGAAGGGTCTATTGTAAGAAGCAAGAAAGAAATGCGAGAGTAAAAATTGTAGGATTGCTACCAGATATGACACTATCAAGTTAAGGAGGAGGGCAATGATAGCAAAGGATTTCACACACAGGCTGTGTAGAAGAAATGGATGAGAGTTTTTAGATAAGCAGAGTGTGCTTGATGGCAGAAAAGACTTGTATAAGAAAGATGGCCTGCGCTTGAATTACAGTATTTTTCCATGTATAACACTATACTTTTTTCTAAAATTTTTAGACCAAAAATTGGGGGTCGTCTTATACACAAGGGATAACTGGTTGAGAGACCCACGGTTGCCAAGGCGAAACTGCCGGTACCTTGTCTCTGCAAACAGACTTCCACCAATCACTAGCCTTTGTCAACTCTGTCAATTGACGTCATTAACGGCTGATTCTGAATAAACCAATCAGAATTCTGAAAGCATTCATGTGGCTGCAACTCGTTGGCAGGGTAAGTAAGTTAATGCTTTAACAATATTTTGAGCACTAGCCCATAAAAATGTCCGAAAATAAAAAGTGATTGTTTTTTTTATTTTCGGAAATATTACCTAATTACTAAATATACTTTGAATATTTAAAAAAAATACCAAATGCCTTCTGTTTTATGTTTAAAATACTGATTTCTTAATTTTGGGTTCGAAAAAGTAGGGTTTGTCTTATACATGGGGGCATCTTATACAGACAAAAATACGATAATTTGGAGACCGGAGAAATTACTTCTTGGTATAAGTTAATGCTTTAACAATATTTTGAGCACTAGCCCATAAAAATGTCCGAAAATAAAAAGTGATCGTTTTTTTTATTTTCAGAAATATTACCTAATTACTAAATATACTTTGAATATTTAAAAAAAATACCAAATGCCTTCTGTTTTATGTTTAAAATACTGATTTCTTAATTTTGGGTTCGAAAAAGTAGGGTTTGTCTTATACATGGGGGCATCTTATACAGACAAAAATACGATAATTTGGAGACCAGAGAAATTACTTCTTGGTATAAGACCTAATTCAGAGAGTCAGGGAAACTAGATCATCAAGGGAGGAATGAGAAAATTGTGCGTGAAAGTTCAGTTATGATATGCAAACATGACAAAGATATGTCTTCAAAAATGGTTATGTATGTAGCAAAGGAATGGTAAAATATGCTTTGGGTTAGGACCTTTTAAGTATGTCTGGAGGAGGGAGAACAGAAAATTCTAGAACAAACCAAATAGATAGCCTATTCTTATAATCAGATATGCAAAGTGGTAATTTATTATGTCTATACACAAATGTCAGGAGCATTAGAAACAAAGGGATTGAGTTTGTTGCTAAACATGGTAACTGGGATCCAGTGTAATGGGTATAATATTTTTAGGAATGACTGAAAGAGATACAGGAGGAGGAGGAGTACTATTAATGATATCAGATGACTTAAGTCCAGTTGAGGTAGAAACACAAGAAAGCCATGATGGTAACAACGTCCCATATAGCAGTAAGTTTGAGTCTATCTGGTGTGAAGAGTTAAAAGAATGAAACATATGGTGGGGTGTTGCTATAGACCTGGGAACTCAGTTGCAGGAAACAAAGAAATGCACTGCCAATTTAGCCTCATGGGTTTCAAACGAATGATTATTATGGGGGACTTTAATTTTCCAAAGATTAATTGCATAAAAGAGAAATCTCATAAAAACTAAGAATTTTTATTGTTAAAAGACCATAAGATTTAATCGTTAAATCTTACGGTCTTTTAACAATAAAAGTTCTTAGTTTTAATACATTAGACCAAATATGAACCATTTAACTTCAGAGAAATCTCATGATAAGAAGAGGAATTTATTGAATTTTAGACAACTTTCTCAAGCAGCATGTGAAAGAAGGAACTCTTGGTCAAAGATTGTTGGATTTGCTCATCAGAAGGGATCTCTGTTAAGAATATGACTATTTACCCACCAATTCTTGACAGTGATCATGCTGTGCTTTCTTGGAAAATCTGTAATTGTATTGATGCTTCAATCAAAACAGGTTACATGCTGAACTACAAAGCTGGAAATTATGATCGACTTAGGAGATTACTATCTTTGGTCCCATGGCATCAGTTACTGAATGGGAAAAATATCAGCAATGCATGGGAATCTTTGAAAAAGTGCTTAAATGACACAGTATCTGAATGCATCCCTAGTGTTCAAAGAATAAATAGGTTGGGAGTGAAATGGATGTGCAACCTTATTAAGAAAGAGATAAGAAGATGATGTAGAAAGAATATCGTGAGAATAAGAGTGAGAGGAGTTATGAAATACATAAAGTTCAGGCCAGAAAAGTAACGAGTATTGTGAGGAATCAAAGTATGAAAAGAAATAGCCCGTGCAAGCTAAAGGCAATCCAAAAGAATTTTATCATTATGCCACAAGCAAAAGAAAGAATGAATGTGAAAGAATACCTTTATTGAATGCAGATGGTACTCTAGTGTCGGAAGCGAATGAGATTGTTCAGTTAATGAATGCTCACTTTGCTAAGATATATCAACCAGGTGTATGTAACATGGTGCACAGTGCTACATTGGATGAAGAGTTAGAGGTTCATGAAAATGGGGTTGAAGAGCTGTTGCATAACCTGGATAAGAATTGTCTATAATGACAAATGGAATGTTCAGCCGAAATGGCTAGGTTTTTCACATGTTTGTATAACTTGAGTCTCAGCTCAGGAATGGAAGGAATGCATGATAGTTCAATTGTATAAAGGTGGTACAAAAATTGATGTGTCTAACTACCGACCCATCAGTATCTCTGATGTGGTAGTGAAGATTTTGGAGAAGTTGGTAAGAAGTTGCATACAGAAAAAAAGGTAGACGAACAAGCTATACTCTGCAAGGGGAAGATCATTAGCAATTTGCTTATATTTTATAACAATGTTACAGCTGAGCTGGATAAAGGGAATGGATACACTATGATAATGTTGGATTTTTCTAAGGCATTTGATAGGATACCACACGAAAGGCTGTTGCATGAACTGGGGAATATGGGATTGGAATATAAACTCTTGACTTGGATCAGCAGATGATTGACAGACAGATATCAAAAAGTGGTATACAATGTGTGTGAATATGCCAGATTTAAAGTGAAAAATGGTGTGTGTCTCAGGCTTAGGTCCTTGGGCCATTATTGTTCAATCTATACATTAATGACATCAGGCATGGTCTAACATCAGATGTGCACTGTTAGCTGATGATGTGAAGATAGGTAGGGCAATCAGGGATGCTAGTGATATTCAGCACTTACAAAATGATTTAAATAGGCTGGAAATTTGGGCAAATAAAAATGGCTATCAGTTTAATGTCAGTGTTGGATTCTGATTATGTAGAGATTAGAGTAATTAATTATTATTTGGATCAGAATCCAACATGACCTTCCATCACAAAGGCTAGACTTGTAAACATTATTTAATGTAAATAACTTATTTTATAATTTAATATTCATATAACTACCTTAATTTTGTCTAATACTTAATTATTTAATCAAAGATATATGTATTAATAATGAAAAGACTGTATTAAATATTAAGCTATTTTAATTATTACTATGTTAATATTATAAGAATTTGTATTTGATAATTTAACTGCGCATTAATTGAAATGTAATTATTCTCTATTTATTCCTACTTGTAGAAGTTTAACGTTATGCAATAGCTCAATTTTATTATATTTTGTTTGGTTGTCATGGAGACGTATGCAAAAGAGCGAGCGCGAGTTTGGAACAGTGCGTGAGGGAGAAAGCTGAAAGTTGACTGGAAAGAATTTTAGTAAAAGGAGCTCGAGAACAATTTAGGCAGGAAGAATGGATATATAAGCGAGGAACACTGAGAGAGAGAGGCATTCGGTTGGAATCGGAGGATATTCTAATTCGGCATTCGGAGAAGGAATCAAAAAGGATTCAGAGAATCAAGTGCGATAATAGCGAGTCGGCAAGTCAATCAAGTAACTAATTAAAGTCCAGTAGTCAAGAAGCGGTTAGCTAATAAGTTGTAGAATAACAATTATAGCTACGGAAGACAGCTAAGTGACTACTGAATGACTAGCGATACTATAGTTGAGATTTGATTTCAGGATCGACCTTTCAAGGACACACGAAATCTTGAAGCATAGCACGGAGTAACTAGGGAATAAGTAGAGACTGTAAAGTTGAAGTTTAACGATAGCTGCGTTTAGAATTATAATGCCTAAAGGATTAATTGAATGCCGGAGAAATGGGCAACTGTGCATATAAAACTTCAAGTTAAGGAATTATTGTGTGTTACCTTAATTCATGAGTGATCAGTAGTACTTCATGCAAGAACGTTTGATTATGTGTATTGTAACTGTTAATTAATTCAGTTATTTCTAAGAAGATTTGTCTTAATGAGTGCCGTTTATTGTTTAAAGTGTTTACAGTTACAAAAAGTGTTTGCGTATAAGTAGATGAAGGAAGAAGATTATCGGTAAGAATATTCCAACAATTAATATTCCTATACAGAGATATGTGTGAGTTTCATCCTAGAATATCCTTATATTAACAGTAACTATTGCAGAGATTAGCTGCATTGTGTATATTTAAAAGGGTTTGCTTGTGAAGAGGTGTTACTGCATTTTTATTGTATTTGAAATTTAAGAAATTATGAGATATTGATGTGAATGATCACTAAGGAACTTTATTAAATAGTTAAAGGAACTGTGAGAAGATTGTATTGCAGATAACAGATTTACCATTCCCTGAGTTTGTATGACTGTATTATCAGAAAGGCTAAAGTGTTTATAATAACTTATTTAGTGATTTAATCTTAAGTGTAAAATTTGTGATTCAAAATTAAATGTTTGTTTTGTTAATCAAAAGTTGTATTTTGCCTGAATCTCTTTTACTCCACCATTCATAAAATATTCGAACCAAAGCAGGTGAGTTAAGTAAGTTAAATATACTCGGCCAGTATATATAATAACAACATATAAAGGAAAAGGTAGTTGAGAGTTGGTTTTTCTTCTATTCTTGAACTATTTCAGATATAGAGTGGCGCAGTCTTTAAATATAAATTTTCTCAATATTTGAAATTAGAAATCAACTTGCAACCTATCAACTAGTTAAGAACATCGTAATAACTAAATATCGGATCCAAAGTATAGATTCAGATGAAGTAGGATCCAACATTAGCAAGTGTAAAGTTATGCACTTTGGCATGATTAGAATTGCAACGGCATATCATATTAGCAGGATTATGGTACAAGAAACTGAGGAGGCAAGTGATCTTGGCATATTGGTGGATAGCGATTTGAAGTTTAAAGGTCAGACAGCAAAAGTTGCAAATACAACTCAGAGGATAGCTACGATGTTGAAGCGAACCTTAACATGTAAGGATAAGGAAGTCATTCTGCCTCTTTATAAGGCTTTGATAAGACCACACCTGGATTATTGTGTGCAGATTTGGTCTCCCTGGTTCCAAGGGAAAAAGTAGCTGTGGAAAGGGTGCAAAGGAGAGTTACAAAGATTATATCTGGATTATGGGATTTAGATTATGAGGACAGATTGCAAGTAGGTGGATTGCAGATGCTAGTTAAAAGGAGAAAGAGGAGGTGATATGATAAAGGTCTATAAACTTCTGAATGGGTGTTATAGATATCATCTGATGAAATTTTTCATTATATGGAAGGCGGGGAGAAAACATGGGGGCATCCATGGAAGTTAAACTTATTTGCAGTCAAGAAACGGGTAAGAGCTAGGTTTTTCTCCCAGAGAGCAGTGAGTGAGTGGAATAGTTTGTCTTTAGAGGTAGTGAGTGCATGTAGTGTGAACAAATTTAAGGGAAGATATGACAGCTGGTTTGAGCAATTTATAGCCTCCCTCAACGAGTCCTTGACTCCCTGAAGGTCTCAAATAATACTAATAATAAAAATGGCCACCACAATAGAAGCTCTGATATGTTGATCCACTCCACTATATAACATAGTACAACCATCGATACCTTTTGTTCCCTTTAATTACTTTTTTGTTTGTTATCATCACTATATTCCGGCCTGGTTGGCTGAGTGGTTAGCGTATCCACTCTCCAGCCAAAAGGCTGCAGGTTCGAATCCAGCCATGGGCTTGGATGTTTGTGATTGTCTGTGAAAATACTAGTGGTAGTGGTGGGTGGTAGATGGTGTTGGTGTTCATTGTAGTTGGTGGATTGTGGGTGGTGGAGATAGACTTATAGAGTAGATGCCCTCCCTCAATGAGTCTTTGGACTCCCTGGAGGTGTCAAGTAATAATAATAATAATATTGAGCTTTTAGTTGTTTTGCTAATTCTATTTCCTTTGTTGTTATGCTTCTTGCATTCCACATGCTACTTTAAATATCCAAGATTCCTAATAATTTACCTTTATCCTTTCTTGATCATAGCCCATTGTTCTGTCTTATGAAATTTCCAGTTGAAGTGTCTCAGTTGTAGAAATTTTTTTACTTGGTAAGGTAACCAACTTGTGCCCAACTTGGAGGACTGGGATAGCTCTCTTAATCTCGTACATACCTCTCAACCTGTCTCTCAGTGAGGTCATAAAAATAGCTTCGCTACCACTCTTGAGGTCACTGGTGTGTGCAAGTCGCCTTACTGCATCAAGGAGGAGATACCATTAAGGTAAGGTAAAATAACTCCATTACATAAAGGTGGCTACAAGGCAGACATAGAAAATTACAGATGAATTAGTATCTCAGAAGTGGTAGTTAAAGTATTGGTAAAGTTGGTTAAAAGTAAAATCAGGCATCAGTGGATAGGAATATGATACTCTATAGAGGGCAGCATGGCTATGTAAAAGGTAGGTCCTGCCTCAGTAATTTATTCACATTTTATAATAAGGTGAGAGCAGAACTGGATAAAGGAAATGCCTACATAATACTGGTGGACTTTACAAAGGCATTTGACAGAATACTGCATGGAAAACTATTACAAAAGTTGGAGCAAATGGGAATGGATATAATGCTGCAGGCATGGATAGGAGGATAATGGCTGACAGAGGATGGTGGAGTAGGATTAAGGCAAATCAGGATGACAATGGTGTACCCCAGGACTTTATACTAGGGCCACTACTCTTTAAATTGTATGTTAATGATACACTAGAAAATCTGAGTGGGGACATTCAGTTGTTTGCTGATGTAGATATCCTGCAGGGTGATTTCAATAAATTGGCAGTGTATGCAAAGGACAGCGGTTGTCAATTTAATGTTGCAAATTGTAAGGTAATGCACTTCGGGATGAAAAGATTACATACTATGTATCATATTAATAGTTAAAGATTACAGGAAATTGATGAGGCTAGGGATCTGGGAGTGATGGTGAATGGTGATTTGAAATTCAGAAGACACATTGCAAGAGCTGGAAAAATAGCTTAGAGGATTACTTGGATGTTGAATACACACTGACAAAAGATGGGGAGGGGGTACTATACCTCTTTAGAAGGCTATGATTCAGTCACACTTTGACTATTATGCACAGATTTGGTCACATGGGTTTCTTCGGGAACAGGAAACGATGGAGAGGATTCAGAGATGACTGAAAAATTTGGTGACAAGTATGTGGACAGTTTGAAGGTGTGTGGGTTGCAGAGTTTAGCTGACAGGCAGAGGAAAGGTAATGTCATAGAAAATAAGTTACTCAAGGGATTCTATAAGATTGAGAGAAAATAAATTTTTTCAATATATGAGGGGTAAGGAGAGTACAAGGAGTCACCCGGAAGCTAAGACTGTGATTAGTAAGGGTGTGAAATCAAGAGATGAACGAGTGGAATGAACTGCCAAAGATGGTCATGAGTGCCACAGTGATGTGTAAATAATGGTAATGTGGGTCTCCTTTCTTACATTTTTCTCTGTATTCTCTAAGAGCACAATCTGACTTAGTTAACAGGAACTTTCAATAGGCTTTCTTCTTTTCTTTGACTGACTCTTTACCTTCCTGAATAAAATGTCCATCATGGAGTTCATATTTTTCTATCATTGCAGACAACCTCACCACATGGCTCTCTGGCTGAATCAATCAATGTTCTCTTCAGAGTTTGTGAAAGAATTTCCAAATTTTTTTTGTTTTCAAATTCATTCGTTTTTTCTTCAATGATGTTTGCATATTTGAGTCTACAATTCATCTCTGAAAGTTGCTTAACTTTGATTCATTTTATGACTTTCATACACACTCTTCTTTTTAATATAAAATTTCATTTTTATCCTGCTCAAAACTAAGTAGTAATCACTTCCTATTTCAAATCCTCTGTATATTCTTATGTTCTAACTAGTGGAAAAACATCACTATCAAATGTAATAGTCAATGAGACTTATTTCTTGCATCTCCTCTCCATGTGAATTCGTGCAATTTTTTTGTGTTGGAACATATTAATAATAAATAATCTATGTCCTGAACAGAAATCCAGCAGGCTTTTACCATTATTATTACCTTTGTGCTTTTCTACAAATTTTCCCAACATACAGAATTTCTGGTAATAATTTCCTACTCTGTGGTTTAGATTCATAACTGATTTTGAATATTAACGACACTAAATGAACTATTTTATAAAAAAAAAAAAAAAGAAGTTTATTAAGTGGCTTATATTTTGCTGGATGTCAAACCAGCAAACCTAGATCCAGCATCTTCAGGGCAGAAAACTGCATGTTATAGTTTACAAGCGACAATGAATAAGTAAAACATTTGAACTGCAACGGACAAAAGATCTGAAGTCATGGCATCCTTGAATGTTATAAAATAGAAGAAGTATTACGGAACTGTAGTTATTGTCCAAGAAAATATGGCCAATTCTTACAAAACGATGAAATACTACATAGTCCCATTACTTATCCCTCTTCTAGCACACATCTGCTTACTGCTGTTTAGATCTCCAACTTTTCCCTTTTCATTGGGTTAGTTGCTTTCTCTAATTCCTCAATATAATACAAAGCATCCTTACACCCATTCTCTATGTCAGAGGTACATCCAAAAAAGATAGCCAAGGTACTAATAAAACATGACCTTTGCACCATATTCAAACTGTGTTAAATGAGCAACACTGATCCATCCCCTAGCATATCCTGGAGTATATGAAGTTCCTTGTGACTGTAACTTGGCCTACTATGGGTAGACAGGAAGATATGTTAATATCTACCTTGGAGAACATAAAAAATACATTTGCTACCATTATAATGGCAAATCAGGACTGGCAGACCATGCTTTGGACACCACTTCACACAGAATTAGAAAAATATTTAGAAGTCATTACAGGTCAGAATGATTATTTTTAGAGTCAGCCATGGTTATGAAGAATTCCCCTAACCTGAAAAAATTTGGTAGAATTAATTTGCCAAAAATTTGGGACACTTATTTTAAGCTCAACTCCTACACAGCTGTAATACTTCTTTCTTACAACATTGGAGGCCACCAAATTAGGCCTTCAGATCTTTTCTCCATTACAATTTGAACTGTTTCACTTATTTTCATGTATAAACTATAATATGTTGCTTTGTGTTCTGAAGATGCTGGTTGAAAATCCAGCAAAATATAAGCCAGTTAGTAAACATATTTTTTATAAAATAGTTCATTTGGCATTGTTAATACTGTTAAAGATAATTTATGAATAACATTCCACACCTAACTTCATTTCAGACAAATTATAGAGATTACAACCGTGTGAGAAATGATTACTTTAATTTCGTGATGTTTTTGCCTTCATATTAAGGTATCTGGAGTACACAAGCGATATTACATTTCAAACAGTATGCCAAAGACAATGATTTGATCAACTGTTAATCTACTGGACTGACCCTCTAGTGGAAAAAAACTAGAAGCTTTTTTAAAAACTATATTTTATTTATAACAACATCAGAAAACAAATTCATATAGATAGTTTTATTACAGCAAAAGTGGTGTACTAATTTAACATGAGAGTTGTTATATTAGAGTTAAGATCCTAGATTACTTAAAGTCCTATTTATAATTATAATATATTATAATAATCGGTTGGGAGTGGCACATTTAAGTAACACGCAGATCCTGCATAGGAAGTGGGAATAACACATAGTGAAAGAAGAAAGAAGATTAGAATATAATTATACTTAATTAAAGTAATTATTTCTAACATAGTTTTAGTCTTGATAATTTGTCTGAAATGAATACTGATCACCATGTAACACTAAAGGAAAGAGTTCCACACCTAAGCTTGCCTATCAGACTGCTGTTTAGATCTTCAACTTTTCCCTTTTCATTGTCAGCTGCTTTCTCTAATTCCTTAAAAAATTCTTACTTCTTCCTTAACAGAACCTTCTGTGGAACCATAAGCACAAATAAGTTTTTGTCCAGTTCCCCATTCTGATATTTGCTCACATTGCTCTAATTGATAATGCTTGCCATTCAAGACGATGATCCTCATATTTTGTGTTAAATAGTATGATTATATCTTCTTTTCCCTGGATTAAGTCTTCTTTTACTGTCCTGAATATAACATTTTCTATTTGCTGCTAAAAATATCACTCGTTTTTTTTCTTCTTTGTTTCAGTCAATTATGTCTAATTATTATGTCAATCTGGTACTTATCCAATTCTTCTGCTTGTTCCATTTCTTTCCCATTGATGCTTCTTATGTTGATAGTACTGATCTTGAAGTCTATTGATGTTGAGTTGGGATGTGTTCTGGGATTTGTTCCAGTAGCTCAGCTTTTATTGTTTGCCCTTGTTCCCTGATGAAAACAGGTCTTGTTCAACCAGGTAATGCCCCAGGCTGTCATGAAATTCTGTCATGTACCATCAATTTACATTGTAATTTTAGCCAATAAGAATACAATTTGGTCAGCTAAATTCAAAATTGCTGGTCCGTCATCATTGGTTCAGTATCTGGGTACCTAACAGAGTGCACCAAGAGAGGCGAGGATTGGAGATTAGGTCAGAACCCCCGTCAGTCCTCTGCATTCCTTAAAAGGATAAGTGGAGGTTTCCTTCCAGTTATTTATTTTTTTTTTAAACTAACAGGTGTTAATGCAATGGATGTATTTTCAGTAGTGAGGCCAAACCTGTGTTTTGGCTTTACTACTGAATATACATCAGCAGTAATTCATGATGTGACTTTGAGAATGTGGGAAGTGCAAGTTAATGTTCTCCTGGATACTTTTAACTGTTACCTTTTCAGCATAACTTTTCCACTAGATGTTGTGGTATACTTCCTCTTTACCTCCTAATATGGCATATTCTGCTCTGTCTTGATTTTTTTCAAATCTTTCATAACCACATTTTTGGCATGCTCAAGAATAAGCTGGACAACCTTCACAGTTAAAATTTATATATTTTGCTTTTTGTATCATTATTTTCATGACCTCCAGTGGACCCTGGATAGGTTTGTAGCTGGTCGTGCAGATGCCGGGATGAAGATCAGTGTCGCCAAAACAGAAACATTTGTGGTCTCAAGACAACCATCCCAGGGCACTCTACATGTGATTGGAGCCCCACTGAGACAGGTGGAGAAGTTTAAATACCTTGGGTCCATATTCACAAGTGATGGAAAGTGGGACATTGAGCTAGATACTCAAATTGGCTCAGCAAATGCAATATTGCGGGACGTTGACCGTTCAGTAGTATTGAAGCACGAGATAAGCCAGAAATTCATGTCCGAAAGAATGCAGACATGAATCCAAGAAGCTGAAATGAGGTTCCTGCCAGGGGTTGCAGGCTGACAAGACTTGACAGAGTCAGAATATCTGCAATTTGGGAAACTCTCAATACTCAACCACTGCTTTTCCATGTTGAGAGATCACAGTTACGATGGTATAGGCACCTGGTCAGAATACTACAAGAGAGGCTCCCCCAGCAGGCCCTCTTTGCCAAGCCAGAGGGTAGGAGGCCACATGGAAAGCCAAGGACACAATATTTTGGATAGATTATATCTAAAACCTTGGGTGGGCATGTCTGGGAATCCCACCAGAACACCTGAGCTTGGTGGTGGAAGATCATGACCAATGGAAGTTCCTCTTGCAGCTGCTGCCCCACAACCCAATTAGGAAACGTGGGTCTTGAAGATGGATGGATATTTTCATGCTCTCTGCTGCCATGCTAAGCAGCACACATGGCATGGCAAAGCCACATCAAGCAGTCTGAGCCCAACTGTATTTCTAATAGTTAGAGCTACACAAAGGTTTAGAAATGTAGATCTCTATAGTACAGTTGGCATAATACCTTGCTTTCAGTAATGTTATGTGGATGGTAAATGTTACATATATTTGGATTGTACCAGATACCAACCATGCTTGTGATATAAGAATTCTTATGGCTGTCACTCCATCTGTCAATTCTGAGCAAATATCCGTCTCTCTCTCTCTCTCTCTCTCTCTCACACACACACACACACATATACACATCAGGAACATCCAGTAGCAACCGTTCTCAAATATATTACTCCTAATGAAAAATTTAACATTTTGTGGGTGGAAGGGTACCATAATTACCATTCCCCAATTATTCTCCACAATTTCCTCATCCTCAAGAAACCATGCTGACTAGACCTGAGAACAATAACCCAGATTTGGACATATCAAAGCCTTATATAAAGAGGAATAGCATTTCTTATTAGTATAATCTTTAAAAAAAAAAAAGGTACTTGTGGCATGACTATAAATAAATTACACGATGACCACAGTAATTAATTTTAATGAAATTAAAGTACAGATATTTTGCAATGAAAACAACAGTACATCATCAGTGAGTAGAAAAAAGCAAATCAAAGAAACAGGAATGCAAGGTACATACAGAATGAGACAAGTGTAAGTGTTCACGATGCCTACCATATGTAGCAAAGATGGCGGCATCAAAAGCCAACGGCAAACGAGCACCACGTGTCTCACCAGCACAGTGCCATCGATAAACCTATTGCATCACAGACAGAAAAAGGGCATATTCTGCAAGTTCTGTTGCAACTGGCTGCATGCTTCCTGCGCAAAAATAGACGAGGCTGCACAAAAGCTACTTATCGAACTTAACCAGCCGTTCTTCTGTTCGCTGTGCCTCCCTTCAGTAAAACAACTTCTGAACATAGGTAAACATGTCGAAAACCTCGAACAGTACATCAAGGCTTCAAATTAAACTTTTACCTCCAAAATGCGTGCAGTCGAAGCTAAGCTAAAACAAATAGAAAACCTGCGCAATGCAAGCTCTACTACTTCACCAGCAAAAAATCTTCACGATCTAATCACATCCACGGTAAATGACTTGATGGAGGATAAACACAAAAAATTCAATGCCATCATTGTGAACTTCCTGGCAGAAAACGGAAAATCATTACAAGAGGACATCAACAAACTAGCTGAAGAATGCAACATCGATCCTAAGAATATCGTTTCAGGCCTATAAATAAAAGGAAGGATGGAATGAACTTTCAGCGCCTCGTAAAACTGACTTGCGACAAGCACATCAAAAATAATAACAGCGACCAACAACAAATTCAAAGACACCTGTCCCCCTATCGCACATATGTGCACAACCAGACTTATCATTTGCACAAAGGGAACAAAGACGTCAGCTTCGAAGACAACTCGAAGAAAAATGTCAAAATGGTGACAATAGCTGGACCATCGACTACAGACAAGATAAACTGGTGAAAAAACCAAGTGATGCCACTAGCAGCCACCATGGAGACCAGCATGCAGGAACCACATAGGAAATGTGCAAGACCCATGCAGTCCAACATATGACTTACAAAACCCTACACATCCACTTCACCAACATCCGTGGCCTAAACTCCAACCTGAATAGTGTCCACTACCACCTAGTCTAGCAAACCCCACCTACTCTTCCTGGCAGAAACTCAAATCTCACCTCCCCCCCAGCACCACTCATCTCAACCTTCCAAACTACTCACTCTTTAACAACTTTCGTCCTAAGGATGGTGTCTGCGCATACATCCACTCTGACATAACTTGCCAGAGAGCACCCAACCTAGAATCACCCAACTTTGACCTTCTTTGGTTGAAAATATCCCTTCTCCACTCAGTCCAATTCATCTGCTGTCTCCATCGCTCCCCCCAACACAACCAACCACCCTGAGCTCTTTAATTTCCTCTCCCTAAAAATCTACTTTCTCCAATCCCACTTTCCCAACAGCAAAATCATCCTCCTAGGAAATTTTAACGTCCACAACACTAGCTGGCTTTCCTCCTCCAGTTGTACAGATCTTGCAGGCAGAGATGCTGAAACATTTGCCATTACTAACGACTTTACACAACTTGACCAGATGCCAACCAGAATACCAAATGACCCAAACCACTTCCCAAACACCTCAGATCTCTTCCTCACCAATGACCCTTCCAAATACACAGTGAAAGTAGTGATCCCCCCCACACACACACATTGGGCAATTCTGACCACAACCTAGTGCTCATTTCCTCCCCCATGCAACAACGTTCACACAGACACTCCCATACAAGAATAGTCTGACACTATAACAGTGCCAAGTGGGACAGCCTCCGCAACTTCTATGTTGCATTCCCATGGTTGGACTATTGCTTCCGGCCTTCCAACCGAAACATATGCACCGAGCTTATTACCAAAGTAATCCTCACCGGCATGAATACATGCATTCCACACAGCACTCCGAACTGCCATTCCCTAACGAAACCCTGGTCCTCCAAAAGATGTGCCAAGGCTGTAGAGATGAAACACCAGACATACCAGAACTGGCTGAAATCAAGAACCTCATCCTCCTTCAAAGCTTACACCGAAGCCCATAATAGATGCAAAAAAACAATCAACGCTTCCAAAATAGAGGTCGAAAGAGCAAAAAGCAGGAAACTAGCAACCTGTCCAAACCCCAGATGAGCCTTTTGGTCTCTCGGCAAAGCAATTGGCTGTAACTTCTGTCCAATGCTATTCCCACCCCTATCATACCCAGATGGCTCTACTGCATCATCACCCACAGAAAAAGTCAATCTTCTGGCTTCATATTTTGCTTCAAATGCATGTATAACTGATGATGGTAAATGTCCCCCAAATATTCCAGACACCCAACATACAATACCCCTATATCCTTTTGCCAGGATGAGGTAAGAAAAATACTGTCCAAATTAGACACAAAAAAAGTCTCCTGGCCCTGATGGCATTCCCCCAATTGTTCTAAAAGTTTGTGCTCCAGAACTGACCCCTATCCCATGTCACCTATATATACTCTCTTACTCCACTGGAATCTATCCCACAAACTGGAAATTGGCCTATATTCAGCCCATTCCCAAGAAGTGTGATAAGTCACTGCAATCCGATTTATGCCCTATCTCATTTACCTCAATCCTATCAAAAGTAATGGAAAAAATCATCAATTCCCAACTCCTACACTATCTTGAAGACACCCACCGAATAAATGACCGCCAATATGGATTCCGTTGCTGCTGATCAACATGAGATCTGCTCACATGTCACCCATCTCTGGACAAATGCAATGGAGAAGTTTGGCAAATGTCAAGTGGTTGTTGCACTTGATATCTCCAAAGCTTTTCACTGGATCTGGCATAAAGGCTTACAAAGCAAACTACCATTATTTGGTTTGTCTCAGGACTTCTATAGTTGAATCACCAACTTTCTGTTTGGTTTGGACGAACACTGTATGTGATGGTGGACGGCTCCCTATCCTCTCACCATTCAATTAAGGCTGGGGTCCCACAAGGTTCTGTCCTCTCACCAACTCTCTTCCTGCTATATATCAATGACCTACTGCAGTTGACCTCCAACCCAATACACAGTTTTGCAGACAACAGCACACTACACTCCTCGCTTGCATTTGATAAGCCTTGCCCTACACAACTCACCTCAACCTACAGAACATCAACTACCACCACCACCCTCAACTCCAATCTCCAAGTTGGGGTTCGGATAACCTCATAAATTTCAATGTCAGTAAAACCCAGTTCTGTACTATTTCCGATAACAAAAAGAACCATTTTTTCCCAGTATACTTTTTGACGATACCCAAATTTCCAGACAGAGATCTCGCTTCTTGGAATCACTCACATGAAACCTCTCCTGACATAATATATTACAACCGTTGCATCCTCAGCCTAAAAAAAAAAAACTAGCATTTCTCTTCTGCTCAAGACGTTACTTCACCCCTGAACAGCTATTAACATTATACAAATCAAAAATCTGCCCAGCTGTTGAATACTGCTCCCACATATGGGGTGGGAGCCCCTAAAAGCTCTCTCAAAATGCTCAACTTAATACAGAAGAGAGCATTTAGACTTATCAATGATCCATCCCTTACCAACTCTCTCTCCCCCACTTTCACACAGATGTATGGTCTCTGCAGTATGTATATTCTACAAATATTTCCATGGGAAATGGTCATCTGAAATAACACCAATAATTCCTCCACTCAGTACTAAGCTCATTAGAACATGTGCAGCTGCACAACATCCCTTCACAGTACACCTAGAAACAAACAGAACTAGTTTCTTTTCCTTCATCTCTGCAACTGCTGCACTGTGGAACAGTCTCCCACCTGCTGTGTTTCCCAAGGAATACAATTTAGTCATTCAAATCAAATGTAAACAAATTCTTCCTTTCCCAACCCACTACCCATGCACGATACTAATGTACTATAAGTTGACCAACCAACCTCCTGTGCATGGGCTCAACATTATTAAAAAAAAAGGCAATTGGTGGTTTACCAATTAAAAACTATTGCCACATGCAATGAATACAAGAAATGAAATACAAGAAATGAATATTAATAAATAATATAAATACTGGTGGTGGCGGTGGGTGGTAGATGGCATTGGTATAGTTGCAGTTCGTTGGTGGAGAGCTGTAGAGTAAGTGCCCTCCCTCAATGAGTCTTTGGACTCCCTGGTGGTGTCAGGTAATAATAATAATATTTAAAACTTTTTGATGGTTACATAACAGAATCTCCCAAACTTTTGTAGAGAGAGAGACAATCATTCCAATTCAGATTTGGCCGATGTAAAAAGGCTTTGCAACTTTCTTTGAAAACGCGTTCATATTCAAACCTGCTTCTATGGAGAAGACGAGCTTCATCCCACTGGATACGGTGTTTAGTGTCAATACTATTTTGTGCCAGACCAGACTTTTGAGGTTTCACGTATTCAATATAATACTGATGTTCATTAAACAGCCTGTCTTCCCAAAGTATGTCAGATTACATTCACAAGGTATCTGATAAACACCAGCTAATGATAGAGATATCTTTTGTAGATGGCAATAGATGAGAAATTTTTGTTTTTTGATGATGGGAAAATAAGTGGGAATAGGGAAAAATTTCTTCAAAATTCTACCAATCGGTTCAGAGATATACCAGAAATATAAGGGATTGGAACCCTGAAGAATCCTAAGGTGTTGGAACACAGGAGTCAATTCTCTGCTGGATTTGATTATGGTTGTAACCATTAAATTCCATTAAAGTTTTGATAGTGAGAAGTTCTTGTTGTAAGCTTGAGGGAGATTAATTAACGACTTCACAACACCAATTTTTTTGAGAGGTGTGATGAGCAGACGTTTGATGAATGTATCTACCAGTAAAGGTAGGTTTTTGATAAACACTGGAGGCTGTGAGCATAAGAAGGATGTCCAAGAATGGTAAACTACCAGTCTTTTCTTTCTCCATGGTGAATTCAATGAGTGGATGAAGGCTACTGATCTGTTGTAGGAAATTGGTAAGTGGGATGAAGGTCATCTTCTTCATAGAAGCAGGTTTGAATATGAAGCCTTTTCAAAGAAAGTTGCAAAGCCCTAGCCCTTTTACATCAACCAAATCTGAATCAGAACGATTGTCTCTCACTCTCTCTCTCTCTCTCTTCCAAAAGTATGGGAGATTATGTTATGTAACCATCAAAAATAGTTTTTAATAATATTATTTATTAACATTTATTTCTAGCATGTGGAAACAGTTTTTAATTGATAAACCACCGGCTGCCTGTATGTACCTTGTATTCCTGTTTCTTTGATTTGCTTGTTTCTATGCACTGATAATGTACTGTTATTTTCAGTTCGAAATATCTGTACTTTCATTTTTTCATTAAAGTTAATTACTGTGGTTATTGTGCAATTTGTTGTTTGTTTCTTATTAAGTGTGTGTTCTTCAATAAAAATGAAATCGTGTGAGCAACCGTGGCAGTATGGCAGCAAACTTTCAATCATTACTCACTCACTTTTTTTGCTCCAATATCTATTTCATATCTCCTCTCGTAGATTATATTTCAGCTTTCAAATCATTGAAACCCAAAACAATCGATTCTTTCAACTTACCATTTTGGTGTGCTATTATTAATTTTCACACCAGTGAAACAAGATTTAGCCACAATCTCATTAAGTACTTCATTTATTATGAACCACAATAAACACTTTAGGAAAATGTATTCTCTGTTGTCCAGAGAATCGCCATCTAAAAAAAGCAGCAATTCAAGCTAATGCATGTTGCAGTTTAACCACACAGACAGTTATTACCACCAGCAGACTATTAACAATCACAATCTGTGATGCCTTGCCATATAATAAGATGGCATAATGATGCCTTAGTTGACCTAGAACTGTCAATTAAAATTTCAGAAGCTATTAAACCTATTCAAATACTACTAATGCAAGAGAATTTTACTTTCAACATATATATATATATATATATATATATATATATATCTTTTGCTGTCTCAAATTACAGGGGGAAAAGATTTAGACTATTGCAATTCCCCCCCCCCCCCCATATACTACTGCACTGATTTTAACAAAAACTACAATGATGAGCTCATTATATAGGATTTATGGAGACAAAAAAAACACACTTTAGAGCCATTACTGCAGAACAGCAAGTGTTTCTTAATTAAAAGCCTGCTCTGGATAAGCTTGTACATCTTGATTTCATAAGGCTTGAGATTACCATAAGGAAAACACACATATGAACAAGATACAAAGTACATCATGACACTACACAAAATTAATCTTAATCTAACTGCTTTGTTAATTGTTTATGCTAGCCTGACCTCTAGTAAAAAAAAAAAAAATGTACATAAGTTTTTTTTCTTTTCAAAAAAAAAAAAATTTTAAAAAAAAATTAAAAAAAATATATATATATATAATATATATTCACATAGTATTCCACGCTAAATACGAGGCTAATATTCTTGAATGGCAGTCAGTCTCAAGTACAGTGATGTGGGCAAATATCAGAATGGGGAACTGGACAATGAGACTTATTTGTGCCTATGGTCCCGCAGAAGGTTCTACTAGGGTAGAAGTGGAGAATTTTTTGAGGCTTTAGAGAAAGCAACGGACAGAATGAAACAGGAAAAGTTTGTCCTTGTTGGGGATCTAAATAGCGGAGTAGGAAATGATTGCAAGACATACAAAAATATTTAGGAAAATTTGGAGAAAAGAACAAAGCTAATAATAATGGCAAATATTTGTTGGATTTCTGCTGAAAACATAGCTGGTTATTACTAACACCATGTTCCAACATAAAAATGTGCACAAATTCACATAGTGAGAAGAGGCAAGGAATAAGAAAAATCTCATTGACTATGTTATTGTTGATAATGATGTTTTCTCCCTGGTGCAGGAGACCAGAGCGTACAGAGGATTTAAAATTGGAAGTGATCACTATTTAGTCTTGAGCAAGATAAAATTGAATTTCATATTGAAAAGAATGACATGTAAGAAAGTTTTGAAGCGAATAAAAGTTGAGCAGCACTCAGGTGTGAACTATAGACTAAAATACACAAAGATTATTGAAGAAAAAAATGACAGTTTGAGAACAGGAACCAAATCTTGGAGATTCAGTGGCAAGCACTGAAGAAAATCTTCATTGATTCACCCAGAGGCATGTGGTGAGGTTGTCTGCAAGGATAGAAAAATCAGAACTCCATGGTGGACACAAGAAGTTAAAGAGGCAGTGAAGGAAAAGAAGAAAGCATATTAAAAGTTCCTGGCAAATAAATCAGCTTGCGCTCTTAGAGAATACAGAGACATATGTTTAGCTAGTTTTACACTTTGTAAAACTAGCTAAACAAAAGGCATGGGAGGACTTTAGCAAGAACATAGAAAATATATATCAAGAAGGTGGTCAGATATTCTAGAGGTTGTTGAAGAAGCTTAGAAATGGAGGAAAGAGTGCTGTAAAAGGAGTTAGAGATGATAAAGGTGACATGAAAACAGGAGAAAAAGATATCCTTGAAGTATAAAGTAATTACTTTGAAAAATTGCTAAATGAAAAAAATCAGTGATAGTACAGTGGTAAAAAAACACTTAACAGGCATACAGTCAGGAATACATATCCATACTTGAAGTAGAAAAAGTCATCAAAGGCTTTTTCTATTTCAAGTATGGATATTTTCTACTTTTTTCAATGGTACAATGTGGAAAGGCACCAGGAGTAGATAATATTCGACCAGAAATGCTGAAGTATGGTGGTATAAAAGTCTCACAATGGCTGCACTGCATAGTTCAGAATGCCTGGACAGAGAGGCAAATTCCTGATTATTGGAGTAGAGCTCTCATAGTACCCATATATAAAAAGGGAAATAAAACTGAAAGTGAGAATTACAGGCATTTCCCTACTGACTGTTCCTGGTAAGATTTATGCCAGTATACTTGAGAAACGGTTGAAAAGAATTGTGGAAGAAAAGCTTGGTGAAGAGAAAACTGGATTCAGGCCAAATAGAGGCTGTCAGGATCAGATCTTCACTTTACGACAGATAGTTGAGAAATCTTGGAAATATAAAAAAGATCTATATTTAAGTTTTGTCCATCTGGAAAAGGCATATGACAAGGTGCCAAGATAGAAGCTATTCAATATGCTACAGTTATATGGTGTCAATGGGGCATTATATCAAGCAATACTTAGTCTGTATTTGAGTTGTAAGTCAGCAGTTAGAATTGAAGGAAGTATAGGAAGATGGTTTAATGTTAAATCTGGTGTGAGACAAGGATGTACATTATCCATCTCTGTTATTCATTATCTATATGGATCACATTATGAACGAAAGTGGTAATAAACATGATATAAAAATTGGAGATGTTAATGCCAGTTCTTTGCTTTATGCAGACGATGTTATACTTCGAAATAAATCCGCTACAAATCTGCAAGTTCCGTAACTAAATTGAATAACTGTTATAATAGATATGGTATGAAGGTCGGCAATAAAAAGACAAAGACAATGAAAATAGGCAAAATCATTGAAAATGTCCACTGTGTTGTGAACGGAGAACCTGTGGAACAAGTAAAACATTTCAGCTACTTAGGCACGATTTTTAGTGAAGATGGTAAATTAAATATGGATATAGACAAAAGAATCAACAAAGCTGGTATGGCAGGAAGTCAATTGAATAAATTCATGTGGAATAAGAGAGAAATTAGTCAGAACACTAAATTAGCTGTATACAAGACAGTGTTCAAACCAGTTCTAACTTATGGATCTGAGAGCTGGGTCAGAAGTAAAACACTTGACCAAAGACTAGAGACCACAGATATCAGAGTCCTGAGAAAGATTAGAGGTGTGAACAGATGGCATCAATGGCAATATCATATTAAAAACGAGGATATTAGGAAAGAACTTGACATTGTCAGCATCCAGGAATGCGTTAGTAGAGCTAATCTCAGGTGGTATGGTCACTTAAATAGAATGGGTGAGGAAAGATTAGCAAAACAAGTGTTCTCTACTAGGATGGCAGGAAAATGACCCAGAGGAAGACCAAGATATAGGTGGATTGATATAGTACAAAGTACCTTAGAAGATAGAAATATAAGATCTGATAATGTTGGAGTCTTGACAAGTAACAGACTGTTTTGGAGGAAAATTGTAGATAGGAAGTTAGTAATGATGTAAATTTTTCATGTAGTACTATCATATCCTGTACACCCCGTTGAGGGTACATGGCAGGAATTATGATGATGATATAATACATACATCTTCAAAGCCCACCTTTCCTAATTGGGTTGTGGGGGCAACAGCTGCAAGAGGAACTTCCAATAGTCACGAACCTCTACCACCAAGCTCAGGTGTTCTGGTGGGATTCCCAAACGTGTCCACCCAAGGTTTTGGATATAATCTATCCAGCAAGTCCTTGGCCTTCCACGTGGCCTCCCACCCTCTGGTTTGCCAAAGAGGGCCTGCTGAGGAAGCCTATCTTGTGGCATTCTGACCAGTTGCCCGTACCAACGTAACTGTGATCTCTCAACACAGAGAAGCAGCAGTTGAGTATTGAGGGTTTACCGAATTGCAGAGCTTCTGACTCTGTCGAGTCTTGTCAGTCCCGCAACCCCCTCGAAGGAACCTCATTTCAGCCGCTTTAATTCGTGTCTGCATTATTTCGGTCATTAACCAACTCTCATGACCATAGGTGAGGATGGCGACATAGACTGTATTGAAGACAGCCAGCTTTGCCTTCTGGCTTAACTCATGCTTCAATACTATCGAACGGCCAAGCTCCCGCACTATTGAGCTTGCTAAACCAATTTGAGTATCTAGCGCTACGTCCCATTTTCCATCATTCGTGAATATGGACCCAAGGTATTTAAACTTCTCCACCTGCCTCATTGGGACTCCACTTACATGTAGAGTGCACTGGGATGGTTGTCTTGAGACCACAAATGTTTCAGTTTTGGCCACACTGATCTTCATACCGGCATCTGCACAAACAGCTACAAACCTATCCAGGGTCCGCTGGAGCAGGGGTCATCTGTGGTAGAGCTAAGCAGAACTAGGTCATCTACAAAAAGCAGACATCCAATGCTACATCTTCCTATTCTGACACACTCAGAACTGGAATATGCCTCGGCTGTGCCTATCAATCCAGTCCATAAATATTATGAAAAGGAGGGGTGGAAGAACACACCAGTGGCAGAGGCGAACGGAGTCTGTGAAAGATTCAGATTTTGTGCTGTTTACCCTGACACAAAACTCTGGGCATTCATACAGGGACTTGATGGCAGCTAATAGTTGGCCATCCACTCTATACTCCTGTACTACTTGCCAAAGCTTATCCCGAGGAACCCGATCATATGCCTTCTCCAAGTCCACAAAACATGTATAGACATTCTTGGCATATTCCCAAGATTTCTCAAAGATCTGCCTAAAAGTGAAGATTTGGTCAGTTGTGCTTCTACCAGGATGAAAGCCACATTGTTCTTCCTGGAACTTTGACTCAACTATGCTTCTGCACCGTCTTTCCAAGCACCTAACATACACTTTCCCAGGCAGGCTGAGCAGAGAGATGCCACGATAGTTACTGCAATCCTTCTGGTCTCCCTTCTTGAAGACTGGTATTATTATGCCTGTCTGCCATTGCTTTGGTACTCACCCAGATATCCAAGCAGTCTGACACACTCGAGTCAGCCAGAGATCACCGTCTCGATTAATGGCATTTAGCAATACGGTATCCAAGCCTTTTGCTTTGCTGTCTTTGCTGCTTCAGCAGCAGCAGCAGCTTTTTGTGCCTCAGAATACCGCAAACGCATCTCAGGTGACCTGACCCTAAAGGACTCCTTTTTTGTCTGGACAGTTTTTTGGACTTCTTGGTTCCACCAAGGTGTCATTTTCTCGCTGCTCATTGCCATGCCGAGCTGCTTTCTGCCACAGCATGAGAGTGCAGAGGCAGTGACAGCTGTTCTGATCAGCTTCCACTCCTCCTTAACATCTGCAGTATGCTTTGGAATCTCTTTGAACCTGGAGGAAATGTCATCTGCAAAATTCTTCCTCACAGCCTCATTTTCCAATGCCTCCCATTTCACGCGGTATAACTGCTTAGGCCTACCAGCGTTGATGATAGCATCTGGTTTCTGAAGCCGTAGAGTGCACACAACAAGGTGGTGGTCAATTGACAGTTCTGCCCCTCTTCTCACATGAACGTCCAACACTGAGGAAAATAGGTCTGCTGAGACTATAAAGAAGTCAATCAGAGACCTTTGTTCTAGTGTATCCCTGTACCAGGTATACTTATGGACTTCTCGGTGCTGGAAGAAGGTATTCATTATGGACAAGCTGTTAGTACAGTAGAAGTCTAAAAATTTCAACCCATTCGCATTAAGGTCAGGACGCCGTTCCTCCCAACCACACCCCTCCATGTCTGGTCATCTGTTTCAACATGTGCATTGAAGTCACCCATTAGCAGGACTGATTCCATGTCTGCCACCCTGTCAAAAGCAGCATCCACTTCCTCTAGAAAGGCAGAGTGTTCTGACTCCAGATTAGGTGCATAGGCTTGCACCACAGCCAAATCAGTTTTTCATCTGAAGCCTTAACACACATACTCGTCCCCCCAACACTCGCCTGAGCAGACAATGTCTGCTCAGGCAGGTGTGGGAATACTCACAAGAACATACTCATAAGAAGCTCTACTACTCGGGCTCACACCAGAGTAGTAGAGCTTCCACCCCTTATCCAGGTCGACAGTTCCAGAGCCTCTCCTCTTGGTCGAAGAAAGCCCAACTGTCTAGCTGGTAGCGCTTGGCTTCCTCGACCAGTTACAGCTCCTTCCCTGTCAGAGAAAAGATGTTCCAGTTGCCTAAAGCCATAGTCTGGTGCTGTTGTCGTTGCCATTTCCATCCTTTTGCAGAACCAGTTCTTTGCACTGCCCCTAAACACCTCCCCAAACGGGAAGCGGGCCCATTGATGGTTTCCTCTAGCAGAGTGCTGAGGAGTGGTGTCTAAGGGAGACTGTAACATATTTTTCGAACGGGTCCCTCTGCCTAAAACCCGAACACGTCCTTTGGTAACCAACACGACGGACGATGCTATAATATAATATGATATAATATATATAAAATAAAATTGAATGAATGGCATGCAATATCAAGTACAGTTATGTGGGCAAATATCAGAATGGGGAACTGGACAATGAGACTAATTTGTGCTTATGGTTCTACCAAGAAGTGGAGGAATTTTTTTGAGGCATTAGAGAAGGCAGCTGGCTCAATGAAAAAGGAAAAGTTGTTCCTTGTTGGACATATAAACAGCAGAGTGGGAAATGATTAACAGACACATAGAAATGCTTTGGGAAAACTTGGAGAAAGATGCAAAGTTAATAATAATGTTAAATTCCTATGGGATTTCTGTTCGGGACATGGATGTTCATAACACCATGTTCCAACATAAAAATGTGCACAAATTCATATGAAGAGAAGATGCAACAAGAAATAAGAAAAGACTCATTGTTATAGTTGATACAATGTTTTCCCACTTATTCCAGACACAAGAGTATACAGACAATTTGAAATAGGAAGTGATTACTACTTAGTTTTGAGCAGGATAAAATTGAATTTCATACTGAAAAGAAGAGTGTGTAAGAAAGTTTTAAAATGAATTAAAGTCGAGCAGCTTTCAAGGGTGAACTGTAGACTGGAATACACAAACTTCATAGAAGAAAAAATGAAAGAGTTTGAAAACAAGAACCAAACCTAGCAGATTCAGTGGCAAAACCCTGAAGAAACCATTGACTGATTCAGCAAGAGAAGCATGTGGTGAAGTTGTTTGTAAGCATAGAAAAGAGAAATCAGAACTCCATGGTGGGTGGTCTCTAGAAGTTAAAGAGGCAGTGAAGGGAAAAGAAGAAAGCATATCAAAAGTTCCTGACAAATGTCAGCTTGTACTCATAGAGAATATAGAGGGGAAATGCAAAAAAGTGAAACGCTGTATAAACTTAGCTACACAAACGTTATGGGAAGACTTTGGGTAAGAACATGGAAATAAATATCAGCAAGATGGCAACATATTCCGAAGACTTGAAAAGTTTGAAATGGAGAAAAGAGCACTGTAAATGGAATCAGAAATAAAGGTGACATGAAAACTCAAGATAAAGATATTCTAGACATCTGGAAATTCAATTTTATCCTGCTCAACACTAAGTACTAATCACTTCCTATTTCAAATCGTCTTGAATACTTTGAAAGACTGCTAAATGAAACAAGCAGTGTCAGTATAATGATAGAAAACTCCCAATAGGAATCCATATCCATACTTGAAGTAGAAAATGTCATCAAAAACATGACAATGTGGAATGGAGATATAAAAGTTTTAGAGTGGCTGCATTGCATAATTCAGAAGGCCTGGTTAGAAGGTTGAAATCCAAATGATTGGAGCAGAGCTCTCATAGTACCCATCTATAGGAAAATTAAGGGAAATATAAGAAATTCATCAAGGGGAAATAAAACAGATTGCAAGAATCACAGAGGTATTTCCCTACTGAGTGTTCCTGGTAAGATTTATGCAAGTATACTTGAGAAATGACTAAGAAAAATTGTGGAAAGGAAGCTTGTTGAAGAACAAGCTGGATTCAGGTCAAAGAGATTATTATTATTATTATTCCTGACATCTCCAAGGGGTCCAAAGACTCATCGCGGGAGGACACCTACAACTGTCTCAACCACTACACCGAACCTCTACTACGAATCAATGCCATCTACCACCCACCTTCACAACAACTGGTATTTCTATGTCTGTAAATTGCATGTGTTGTGAAGGGCCGATTTGCCTGTATCAGAATCAGATTTTCACTTTATGACAAATAGTTGAGAAATCTTGGGAATAGAGCAAGGATTTGTATTTAAGTTTTGTTGATCTGGAAAAGGCATGTGACAAGAGGAAAGCTCTTCAAAACGCTGCAGTTATATGGTGTAAATGACATCATATCAAGCAATACATAGTCTCTGTTTAAGCTATAAGTCAGCAGTTTGACTTGCAGGAGGTGCAGGAAGATGGTTTGAAGTAAAATCAGGTGCAAGACAAGGGTTCACCATTATCTTCACTGTTATTCATTATCTATATGGGTCACATTATGAAGGTAAGTGGTATTAAAACTGATATAACAATTGATGTTAATCTTTACTTTATGTAAATGATGTTATACTTCTGAATAAATCCAGTAAAAGTCTGCAACATTCCTTGACTAAATTGAATAACTGTTGTAATAAATTTAGTATGAAAATCAGCAATAAAAATAGACAGAAACATTGAAAACATCAACTGTATACTGAATGGCAAATCTACAGAATGAGTAAAACATTTTAGCTCTTTAGGTACAATTTTTAGTGAAGATGGTAAGTTTAATATGGAAATATACAACAGAATTAGTAAGTTGGTAAGGCATGAAGTCAGCTGAATAAAGAAAGAAATTAGTCAAAACACTAAATTAGCTTTATACAAGACAGTGCTCAAATCAATTTTAACTTATGGATCTGAGAGCTGGGTTAGAAATAAAACACTTGATTAAAGACTGAAGACCTATAAGAGTTCGGAGAAAGATTAGTGGAGTGAACAGATGGCATCAATGGCAGTATCACATTAAAAATGAGGATATTAGGAAAGAAACTGCCATTGTTAGCATTCAGGAATGTATTAGTAGAGCTAATCTCAGGTGGTATGGTCATTTAAACAGAATGAGAAGAAAAGATTAGCAAAACAAGTGCCAGGTTAGCAGGAAAAAGATCCAGAGGAAGACCAAGATGTAAATGAATTGATACAGTAAAAAGTGCATTAAAAGACAGAAATATACCATCTAATAATATTGAAATCTTGACAGATAACACATTAATTCGGAGGAAAATTGCTGATCATAAGTTAATAATGGCGTAACATTTTCATGCAGTACTATTTATTATCCTGTATCCCCCTTCTCCCAATAGTACATATCAGGAATTTGATGATGAAAAAATTAAAATATTTTCAGATGTCAGGCTAGCATAAACAATTAACAAGGCAGTAAGATTTAATTACTTTTGTGTAGTGCAATGTAGTCTTGAATCTTGTTCATATGCATGTTTTCCTGATGGTGACCTCGATATAGAGGCCAAAATATTGAGTGTTATTTCTTAATTATAAAGTAATTGCTCAAACATGTGTTTTTGTCTCCATAAATTGTACAGAGTGAATGCTGACCACCATGGACACAGTTATGACCACCATGACCACAATTATGAATATTTGCACATATTATGAAAATTCTAGGCAGAGGTAAATGCTGCTGATGCAAGACATAAATCTGGTCAAAAGGATAAGCTTCTTAAGTGCTTCCTAATTATTAGAAAATTGTTCCAGGTATATAATTATGGCTTTCATTATTATAATTTCAAATATAATATATGTTTTTATATGTTTCAATAATAAATATTGACAAAACAATGCAAATGAATAATAAGAATTATAATTATTTTGCACCCTAATTAGGAAGGCTGTCTTCTATGGTAGCAAGTTGGAAGCCTAGCTTGTAACACATGATGCCAAAGAAGTAATGTTTCCCATATTTTGGGAAGTTTAGCACACCACATTTATATAAAATATGTTGATTTTTAAGGAGTTGTAGATTCTAAAAAAAAAAAAAAAAATCCTTCACTTTTGAACTTGCTGCCATGGAGCATAAGTCTTTTCCTGGTTTGATTCTGTGCATGCCTAATATCCCTTAGACCAACTCTTTGTAATCACGATTACAGATACATGTTCTTAGTTTCTTTCAAAACAGGTGGTGGTTGATTTTTCAGTGTGTCCATAGTAGGCCAACTTGCAGGAGTAAGCAAGTCTATACAAAGCAGGAACTGAGAGAGAGTTGGTCCTTGACGAATAAGGGCAATGAATCTTGGGTGGCGTTGAAGGCAATGCACAGATTTTCGAAATTCTGACTTTTTTTTTTTTTTTTTACTTATCCCAGACAGAGAATAGTGAATGCGTAACTTTCAGAAGAGAATATTCTAAATTTGGGGTATAAGTATCATAATAATTCTGTTAGAATTCTAGACATTAGAGAGGAAAGTTTAGCATTATAATTATAGATATCAATCATTGGAAAAGACATTAATGGATATTGGCTACTTCAAACAATACCATGTTGTGAGGAGGAGAGGGGGATAAATATATCTGCCTATGTGAGTAGGTTGTCTGTGTCCTGTAAAAGAAAGGTTACCATTAGGAAGGCATGGTACTAATGCTGTTTAGAAAATCTAGCTTGTTAGTCTCTTAAAATGGATTCTTGGACGTCAAATATTGAGATAAAGAAGGAAACAGTAATGTCTAGGTCATGAAGCCAAACAGAAACACATCATCATATATCTTAACACAGAAGGCTTAAGAAGAGAAATCAAGAGCATACTTTTCAAAACTTTCCATGCAAAACAAATTAGCTAGAAGAGTAAGATTTAGGAGGATGAGGGACACTACAGATCCTCTGTTTGCAATGGCAAAGTAAGAGAATGCTGTGAAATCAGGAAAGGCATTTTTAAAGGGATTATCATGTCATTCAAGATGATATGGATGAATTAAGTGGAGATGTCAAACTTGTCATTACATCAGAATTATTTACAATTAAATTTTCAACAAAAAAAAGCTTCAAAATGGTTGAATTTTTAATGTAAGAGGTATGATCACTGTGTGTGTGTGTGTGTGTGTGTGTGTGTGTGTGTGTGTGTGTGTGTGTGTGTGTGTGTGTGTGTGTGGAGGGGGGAGGGTTAGGATTTAACTAATTGTTTGAATAATCTCAAGATGTAAAATCAGGTGGTAATATCTACCAGTATGAGAGGATTATTAAGGTTTGTGGATTTTAGGCTTAACACGTTCATTGTGAATCGCGTGATGCGAGCTCTCACCGAGCTGGTCACGCGTTGTCGTCGCTATCAAGTAAAAAAAATTTGGCCACCACACGAAATTCCAATTTTCAGCTTGGCAATGACCGTGTTAAGCGACAGATAGGCAGAACTCATGTTATAAGCTTAATGAAGCAAATCGATAGAGCTTAAACCTAAATTATTATTATTACGTGACACCTCCAGGGAGTCCAAAGACTCATCAAGGGAGGGCACCTACTCTACAACTCTCCGTCTCCACCACTCAAATCTACCAACGAACTGCAACTACCATCATCATCTACACCAGTGTTTCTCAATGTAGGGCGTACGCCCCACAGGGGGCAATTAGAAAATGGTTCATATTTATATTATACTTTTTCGAACTTGGCTGACTATTATGCTAGGGGGGTAAGGCATCAAAATCTTCGAGAAGTTGAGGTGGGGCATGATCCAAAAAACGTTGAGAAACACTGATCTACACCAGTGCCGTCTAAACATACCATTGATTATTTCTGCTGAATTCAAATTGCATAAAGTAATACAATATTGTAAGGGGGGGAGAGTCTGTCTAGGCAATTAAATCAACTAACTTTCCTTAAAAGATATAGATGTATGTTGTTTCACAAAACAACATACATTGTGTTGAGTACTAGAAGTATTAACAATACACATTTTTCTACTTTCATAGTGAAGAATTTATGGAGACAACACATGTGTTAGAATAATTACTTTACTTAACATTAAGCAAGTAGCAATTGACGTTTCCGCCTCTATATTGAAGTCATCATCAGGAAAACATACATATGTACAATATACAAACTATGCTGTTGCACTATACAAAAGTAAAATGAATCTAAATATTTGTAAATCGTTTATCCTAGCCTGAGCTTTGGTGAGAAAAAAAAACTACACCATTGTGCCGAGATCAGTTAAATTAGATTTTATTTATCATATTGAAAGAGGTCTAAAAGCCCTCCCCTCAATTGGTATCCGACCACAACACGTGCCAAATGGTGAATTACAACCCTACAAACTGCATCAAAAAGAAAAGAGAATTAATCAAATCAGCGAGCACATGGCCAGAGGAAACAACCAAAAAACTTATACTGCATTATGCTCATGCTCCTAGAATTTATGACCTACCAAAAATACACAAAGCAAACAATTTTTTTTCTTCCATACCTTTGGCTCCACTAAGAGATAGTTGAAGGAATCAACAGCCCTAATTATCACTTAGCCAAGAAATTAGAAGCCACAATCAAGGAGTTGGTAGTCATTTCCCCTCCTACATAAAAAATACACGGCACTTCATAAACAAGATTAGAAATATCACACTCAACGACAAAGATTTATTACTCAGTTTTAACATAACTGCCCTTTTCACTAATGTCCCGATCAATGATATTATTATTCTCTTACAAAAGGTATTTCTGCCCGATATCAGGGCCCTCTTTGCCCACATACTCCATTCTAGGTATTTCATGTGGCGAAATAATTTTTACCTACAAAAAAGAAGGTATGGCCATGGGCTCACCACTCCCCCCCCCCCCCCATAGCTAACTTTTACATGGAAGACTTAGAGTAATGAGCTCTAGATTCGGCCAGCCTAAAACCCTAAATCTGGCTCAGATATGTTGCTATTTTCACCATTTCACCCCATGACCACAAAACATTAAATACGTTCCTAAGCCACTTCAACAAACAAACAAACAACACAAACGTATCCAATTCACCATTAAAATCAAAAACAACAACTCTCTTCCTTGTCTAGACACACTCATCACACGTCTTCCCTCAGGCTGCCTCTCCTTCACTGTTTGCTGCAAACCTACACATACAGGCCAATACATACATAAAAATTCATACCACCATCCAACACAAAAACTAGGAGTCATCACCACCCTCAAACACAAAGCTCTAACAATATGCTTCAATGAACAAGCTCTAAACCAAGAATTTGAAATCATTAACCAAACATTTGTAAAAAATGGCTAAAATAAAAAAAAAAAAAAACAGTTCACAAGATCCTTCATAAAAATGCCATTAAAAGCAAAACAGATTACAAGAATGCCATAGCCATACCCTACGTTAGGGGCATTTCAGAAAAAATATATAGAACACTACTTAAATACAACATCAAGAGAACCTTCAAATCCCCAGAAAAATTAAGAAATTTACTTAGCTCCTCCAAAGATCCTCTTCCATACCTTGCCCACCCAGGGGTTTACAAAATTCAATGTACCTGTAACCTACCATAGTTACATAGGGGAACAGGACACACCATCCCAATCAGAAAAGACGAACACAAATGCCACATTAAATACCTCCACTATGAAGTATCAGACCTATCAGCCCGCACACTCCAAACATGCCACAGAATCCCTACACCGCACCAAAACCTGGTTTGCAAGAAAATTTAAAGAAGCCTGTGAAATGCTAAAACATCATCCAAATCTGAACAAAAACGATAGATTAATTATCCCAAGAATGTGCAGGACCAATCTTTAACCCATACAACAACCAGAACAATCTCAGACAGAAGAAAATTTCAATACAAAAGGACTGTAGAAATGTAAAAAAGTTTAATGTAGTTCTTTTTTTTTTTTCCTATGATAAATGATTAATAAACATTTAGATTCGTTTTACTTTTGTATAGTGCAGCAGCATATAGTTTGTATAATGTACATATGTATGTTTCTCTATATTGAGGATGACCTCAATACAGAGGTCAAAACATTGATTGTTACCTGCTTAATGTTAAGTAATTATTCTAACACGTGTTATGTCTCCATAAATTCTTCACTATGAAAGATAACCACCGTGTACACCTTAAAAGAAAACATTTTTCTACTTGTTTATAGATAATGAAAATGACCTAGCAGGAAAACAATTATTTTTACTTTCTTCAGAAACTTAATAAAAAAAATAATAATTTTTAAAAAAAATGGGAATGGGAGGGTGATTTTCATATTCACCTGAGAAATATCGATGATATCAACTTAAATATGAATAATGTATGCAACCACTACATATCTGCACTGCGTGAATGCGAACATGCTTTATAATTCATTCTACCAAAGATGATACCTATGCATTTGTATGCTCCAATGATCTATATAAGAGATAAATCTATAATACTTTTTTTTAAATACTATGTCAATCTCTAAACACTGAAAATTAAATATCAACTTTTTATATTTGTGTTTTGAATTTCTAAGTCATATGACTAATATCCACAGCTTAAACTTGGCAAGCCCACTACCGTTGGAGGCTGATAAACCTCATGACATTTTTCTTCGAACTCCAATTCCAAAAGAATCTGCTGTAAACACTACCCTGGTGTGTCTGAAAGCACTTCTACTCTTCAATTAGTAGGCCGAGATTCAAATCACAGTGAATGAATGGATGTTGGTGAAAGTCTTGCTAGGCAGGGTAGATGTTCATAGCCCAGTATGAAACTGCCACCCTGCTTACTGGAGGACTGGTGTTTAAAAAAAAAAAGTTTATGTTTGGTCTCTAGAGGAAACTTTCCAGATTACCTAACTCTGAGCCTGCAAACAGATTCAGTTACAAGCTTTTGTGGTTGAATTCATATATAACAAAAATAAATAAATCAACAAGAAGCTATCTCAATTCCCACCTAAACACCAGACAATCCTCACTGTCTTCATAAACTATTTTCCTGCCCAATAGTTGTTAAATATATATAGTATGACAGTTCTTCTTTAGGCAAGTGAAGAGTATTAAAGATTTATTAACCATATTGGTCAGCTCAACATGGCCAAAAATCAGTGGCATTAGCAAGGAGGAGGAGGAGTATTATTAATGACAGCAGAATAGCATCAACCAACAAAAATAGAAGTTAAGGAAGATTGCAGATCTGAGGGAAATAGTTCATTTCAGGCTGTCTAGTATGCGATAGAGACCAACAAGACAAAGTATGTTGTTGGTTGCTGCTATAGACCTAGGATCCAGAATAAGACGTGGATGACGTGCATCAACAGATCAGAACAATGACTGTAGGCAGAGCAATTATCAAGGGAAACTTCAATTATGTGGATATAGATTGGAAAGGAAGAAAGGGCACATGGAAAAATGGAAATGTAATTCATACAGTTATTAAGGAATAATTACATGAAACAGCACGTGATGGAGCGAACCAGGGGTTTCAGAGTGTTGTATCTGGTAATAGCATAAGAAGATCTATCTATAACTAACTACAGTAGCAACTATACCTCTGATAGGGAAAAGTGACCATGCATCCTTATTATGGAAAGTTGTTCAACATGTGGAATTTTCAGTCAAGAAAAGATTTATGTGCAATTACAAAGCTGGTGATTATGACAAACATAGGTAGCAACTTGGAGCATTGCATTGGTATAAGCTACGAGGGTGTGAAAAGTTCTCAGCCTCAACCATAGATGGCAACATTATCAGCAAGATTTCCCCCCCTATGTTGGTACATCTGTCATAAGCATCCATGTGAAATTTCAAATCATTCTATCAAGTAGTTTGTTTTATACAGCTGTCTGATGCAAAAGTGTTGTCTGTATCCCTTGAAACAGATAAAATTGAGTATCATGTGGTTATAAATTGCTTTGTAAAGGAAGTTTTAATAGCAAAAGAAATTCATTTGAAGTTCATAAAAGTTTATGGGCACTCTTCTCCTTCAATTTCAACAAAAAGAAGTCCAGAATTCTGCTCTAGAGACTAAACATTTTTTCTTCCCACTTCAGGCACCCAATAAGAAAGGCAGTGGTCTCATACAGGGTGATGAAATTTATCTCCCATTTAAAGACCATCAAACATCAATTCCCATGGCTGGATTAAAACCCATATATATAAGCCAAGGACAAAGCTGTATCACAAAATAAGTGAAAGAAATGGGTTGACTTCTGCTGTCACAATCTAAAACAATCACTCATGCACCCTAAACATTATACACTGGTGTCCAAACCTAAGGACGAACATTATTTCTGAAGTTAACAACTGCAAATTCAACAAATTAGTTTGAGACAATTGGGATAACTGACAATTTCAAGTAGAAAGCAGATGCACAAATTTTTGAATTGTATGCAAAGAGGTCACGTGGCAGCACTCAACAGGATAAAAGGCTTCGCTAAGCAAATTGTCTGTGAAGGAATAAAGCTGTAAACTTGAATGTCTTGTAATGTCTCAAGGACATCTTGTCCAATTTTTATGGATACAACACCCCAACAGGCTAATGTACTCTTTAAAGAATGAGTTCATTTTAGTCTTTCCTCCAATTCTAAACGACACTTGATCTGGCATGAAAGTGGTACTGCTTACTAATGCGAGATTACTATATGGCAGTGCTGGGGTCATTGGGTGGGGTGAATTATGTTTAATGAAAGCACTGAGCTACAAATACTGGAAAAAGGAACTATGACTGTTGAATGATATTGCAACTAAGTACTTAAATGCCATGTTTGATTGTTCTGTGGTGCTGTAGGCAAAGAATTCATTTTTATGGATGAAAATTCCACACCACCGTACACGAGCAGCAGAGATACTTCTGGAGACCAATGATATTAATGAAATCAAGTGGCCAGCATGCTCCCCAGAACCATCTCAACCCCCACAGAACACATTTGAGATGCAGAAAACAAACAAGTCCTTATCCTTGCTCTGAAGGAGGAGTGGGCCAGTTTTCCTCAAGAACTAGTGAATTACTTGGTGCTAAGCATAGTACAACGTTGTGAGAGCTGCACGCCAATTCGGGGGAGGACATATTCCATACTGAAATGTCATTCTGCATAGTTTTCTGTAAGCACTGTACATGAATTCCTTAACTGTCCTTAGAAAATTTGTAACTTTGCCAAAACATATTACAATTTAATTTATTGTACATTTTTTGTGTAATATAATTTATTAGTATGCCGGTAAAAAATTTATATCCACATTTGGCTGTAGTTGTGAAAATTTTTTCATACACAGGCCTAAAAATGTAGATCATCCTTAGATTTCAGACAGCCGTGTAGTTACTAAATTCATTTTTAAATGTTAATTAGTTTCAGTTTCCCATTTACTTTGAATTTAGTAGTGCTAAAAATGATAAAACAACTTACAACTGTCATTAGTTCTCTATTCTCAACACTCCAAACCGGTAATAACATATGGAACAGCTAAAGTAGTAAATTTTACTAACACCATGTCTCTGAGAAACCATCCTAAAGACTTCTAGTATCTTATGAGAGAAAATTAATATTACCTCAAAACCTCTGAAATCCATCAAAATAATATTTCACAGCTTGCATGAGATAGCTGAATGCATTTAAGCCAGTCATTCCATGCTTCACAGCAAGCCATTAACCTCAATTGCTCTTTTAGAAAAAAGGCTCATACTTCAATGCTGTCAACTCTACACAAACTACAATGGAGTAGGCCCAAGTACTGCAGCCACTGCATTCTCGTGTTTACATAAAGCACTACATAAAGTAACATTGAACATTTATGTTTAATGTTTCTATGGTCTTTATGGTATTTTCAACTATTAAAAGATGATCATGACTCGTCTTTTAACGGTATGAGCGTTAAAACACCCATACCGTTAAAAGTAGTATTAACAACACCAAATAATTTTATCAAAAAATGTCTTATTAACTGTTTATATTTCACTGTATAACAGTCTCCCAAATTTTTTGCAAATTAATGCAACCATATTTATTTGCCAAAAATTTGGGAGACTTATCTTAAGAGCAGGGGCGGCTCGTGCACAGGCACTGCATTCCACAGCACCCCCAATTTTTCTTGATACATAAATATATTTATTAATATTTGCTTGTATTATTTCATTTTATCATCAACAATCATATACAATTCCCTTATTTTGTATAAAAAAATATAAAAATCCATCTTGTAGCACTTAGGAGGGCGAAGGACACTAGCAGCACTGTGTTTACCACAGTGTCATATTGCTATGCACGCAAGCATATGCACGTCATAGTGAGATGAGAGTTATTAGCGTAATGCGGCACTGTCCATCACACAGTTCCACTGTTGTTTACATGAAGTTTGTGCAAGTAATAGTGTGTTTACTCCGTCTCTTTAAATATTTGAACATTACAATTAAAGGATTTAATTGTAATGTCCAAAAATTGTAAATCCATTCCTTTAATTACAATTAAAGGAATGGATTAAAGGATTAAATGGATTCCTTTAATTGTAATTAAAGGAATGGATTTTATTTTAAAATAATTCTGAATTATACTAAACTGTATAATTTTATCAATAATAAACAATATTTTTTCATGAACCAAAACAAGAAGAATATATTTTATTTTTAAGTAATTTTGAATTATATCAAACTGTATAATTTTATCAATAATAAACAATATTTTTTCATGTTTAATTTTTTTTTAATTTTTACCATAATTTTGATATTTTATCCAAACATGTATACACTATACTTACAGTGTGTATGTATATTTCAAAAGTTGCAGCACCCCCACGAATTCAAGCCACGAGCCGCCACTGCTTAAGAGAAACTCCCACATAGCTGTAATGTTTTTTACAACATTAGAGGGTGCCAAAATAGGACTTTAGATCTTTTGTACATTATATTCACTTACTGACTGTCGCATATATAAGCGGTGTTGTGCGCTGATGATGCTGATATAAAATTCAGCGAAATATAAGCATTAATAAAACATCTTTTGATAAAATTGTTTGGTGTTGTTAATACAGTTAAAAATAAGTCATGAATAACTGCCAACACCTAAGTGTTTTTGTTAGATTTATCAAAAGATGAGCAAACAAGCTAGACAATGTTGCATGCTACACCACAATACAGTAAAACCCAAAGTTATGCGGTAGGTGGGACCAACAAAAAGCGCGTAAGTCGAATTCACGTAACTTGGGGTATAATTTTGCATGTAATTTATATATACAAACATACAAAATATTAGTTAATTGGGACCAAAGGTTTACAAAAACACCTATATTTTGTAAGAAATATAATCATAATTGTAGTCTTTCGTACATAAAAAAAAAAGAAAGTTATTTCGATGTCGATGGTTTCATAAAATCTAACATTCGTCTGATGGCAAAATATCTTTTTATTGTCACGCAAAATTTCTTCATAGCAAGCCAATGATTTTTTTTTATTCCTTGCCTTGTGGCTACAATTCGTTCCTCGTTAGAATGTCTCCAAAATCTGTAAACCATTCTTAATTAAGCTGAGACCTTCTGTTAATTTTGCAATTGTTATGTGCTTTTCTGGTAGAACTGGAACTGAGGTTTCGGTCTCTTCAGTAGCACTTTGCTCATGCATCTCTATGAGCTTGATTGTAAGCTCCTTGTTATGCGAGTCTAACAGCTCGCTGACATCTTCACTGTCGACTTCTAAATCTAATTGCCTTGCAAGGTTGACAACTTCTTCTCAAGGTTTGTAGACTATAAAAATCGTATATGAATGGAGACTGCGCAAAACACGTCAGTGCTTGTTAACAATACGTGCGACACTGGCAAATGCGACCGGAAAGATACGACTAGTGGTGAGGCATGAAGCAGGATGGGAATACATACATATAAGAAACCATGTAACTCCGGATTCATGTAAGTCGGGGTCCTACTGTATTTAAATGTGTATGCTATGTACTATAAGTTTTCTAGTATAAAATCTATTTGACACTATAACGGGCAAAAGTAGAATGATCTTTGCAAGACTATTCATCTTTCCATAGTTAAATTGTTTCGATTCTCCTGATCTGAGCACTTGCTCTGACTGAATTACTATAATATGGATAGAATGAATGCCTTTATATCTCAATCCACTGAAAATATAACTCCATTAGGAAGACAGATTATTCATCATCAAATGTGTCAAGAATTTTTAAGGAAATTTTAGGTCCCCCCCCAACCAAAACATGAGCAGTATTCTAAAGATGGTCAAGATTTGGCATTTGTATAAAGTTAGGGATTCATTAGGTGGAAAATATCAACTTGAACAAGAGAGAATGCCTAGTCTTTTGGATACTGAGGATGCTATAGATGTGACGTGTTTATTCCAGGAGAGACAGGAAACATAGTTCAAGCAGAAGGATCTGATCTGTCTGGTGATTTATGTAATCTCTAAAATCTCTTTCATGAGCGAAAAGACCTGTGTTTTGGTAATATCGAGGGTGAGTAGATTCCTTGTTCCCACTGAAGGATGGTACGCAGACCACTGTTTAAAGAATGGGTTCTAAATATGTCATAGCACTGTTAAGGAGAACTACAACAGCAAATGATTTACTGAGCAAGCAATATAAAATAGATAGATGCAAATTTCCAGATTTGTGCAGAGTTTGATGATATAAAAAGACTTGTATGAGAGAGAGAGATTGCCTGTACTTGAATGGATATGGTATCAGGAGACTGGAGAAATTATTCACTGGACTATTTGATAGTTCAGGAAAAATAGATAATCATGGAAGGAAGAGTGAGGATGAGTACGACAATGGTCTGAAAAGTTCTCGGCCTCGACCATAGATAGCAACACTTTTGGCAAGATTTTTTTTTCCTAAATTCGTACGCCTGTCATAAGCATTCATGTGAAATTGCAAGTCATTCTATCAAGTAGTTTGTTTTATACAGCTGTCTGAAGCAAAAGTGTTGTCTGTATCCCTTGAAATGGACAAAATTGAATATCGTGCGGTTATAAATTTTTTTGTAAAAGAAGGTTTAACGCCAAAAGAAATTCATTCAAAGTTCATAAACGTTTATGAGCTTTCTTCTCCTTCATTTTCGACAATTAAGAAATGGGCTACCTATTTTAAACATGGCCATATTAGCCTTGAAGATGATCCACATGAAGGACGTCCAAAAAGTGTAACAACACTAGAAATCATTGATCAAGTGCACAATATGGTATTGGATGACCGGCAAGTCAAAGTGTGTGAAATTGCTAAGACTATAGGCATTTCAAAAGAACGTGTAGGTTATATTTCACATGAAGAATTGCAAATTAAAAAGCTTTGTGCAAGATGGGTGCCACGCTTGCTCACAGTAGATCAAAAATGCACTCGCATGAAAATCTCTGAACAGTGCTTGGAGCGTTTTAACAAGAATAAAACTGATTCTGTGAATCAATTTATTACTATGGATGAGACTTGGATTCACCATTACACACCAGAATCCAAACAGCAGTCAAAAGTAGACAGAAGCTGGTTGTTCTGCACCAAAGAAGACAAAGTCGGTTCCATCAGCAGGAAAGGTCATGAAATCGGCGTTTTGGGATGCGAAAGCATTTTGTTTATTATCTTGAAAAGGGTAAAACAATAACCGAAGAATATTATTCCGATCTTTTAATCAGACTAGATGAAAATTTCATGAGAAAAGATCCGGTTTGCAGAAGAAAAAATCATCTTTCAACAGGACAATGCACCTGCTGACAAAAGTGTTTTGGCAATGGGAAAATTAAGGGATCTGCACTATGAATTGTTGGAACATCCACCCTATTCCCCAGATTTGGCTCTCTCTAACTTCTATCTCTTCCCAAAACTAAAACTCTTCCTCACTAGTCAGCGTTTTTCATGGAATCAAGAGGTGATTGCAGCTGTCAAGGGGTATTTTGCAGATCTTACTGAGAGCCGCTACAGAGACGGGACAATGGCACTGAAGCATCGCTGGAATAAATATATTAGTCTTAAGGGAGATTATGTTGAAAAATAAAAATAATTTTGAAATTATAAATTCATTTTTTCATTGTTAGGCCAAGAACTTTTCAGACCACCCTTGTATGTTAGTTCAAAGGTAAGCAAACATGATAAAATATGAAGTGTCAATCAGCATAGGTATGAATCCAATGAAAAAGTGAACTTGTATGCATATGCATTGAGATCAGGTTTTTTTGTGTGGGTGGCGGCAGCAGGAGGGGGGGGGGGTCAACAGGGAAAAGTTGCTCAACTGTTACAAATAGATTGCAGATACAGGTAATGTTTGTTACTTGTCATATACGGTTTTATTTTGGTGGATGCACTGTTTCCTATCCAAGGTGATTGCAAATGTTTGATCATTTTGAATGTTTCTGTGCATGAACCTTATTGTCTATACAGTATTGTCTTTATATGCAAATAAATTGTCCCCCTTTGATCAGGATGTCAGGCAAGAGAAAAACAAAAGAAACTAAGAGTGAAAAGATTGTGAATAAAGCCCAAGTGAAAAAAAGGCCTAGGAAATCACATTTTTAAAAGTGAAGCTGGAAATTCTGAATTAGTTTCATATAGGCAAACGTAGCATTGATATTCAAAAGGCCACAGGACTGAGTGATTCTACAGTCAGAACCATTCATGATAATGCTAATACAGTTCATAAGAGCATTGAATCATCCATGAATCTCTGTGATCAGAGTAATGAAATCTCAATCTCATGCAACTGAGAGAATGGAAAGGATAATGGTTATATGGACTGACCCTATAGAGTCAATCCATATAGCCAGTATTATAGGTGATTTGACCTATAAGACACTATACATTCATTCTACAATCTCAACATGATTGGCAAGGTTGCACCCGCAGGTCAAATACCACTGAAGAATTTCCTATTCAAAGCAAAGATAGAAGGAACTGGCCCATTTGGTATACCCAAGTCATACCTGTATATCAATCAAAGAAAAGACGATGCATGGTTTAAAGCTACACTAAGTTTAAAGACTGCTGCACGCTGCTTTTGTGAGGCAATGCTTCTGGGGAACACAAAATAAGACCTTACATGTCATGGTGTATCACTCAGAAAACCCGAAGTCAGTGAAGGGATACGTAAAGGCAAGATTGCATGTTGTTTAGAAAGCGAATAAGAAGGGCTGGATAGCATCACAGATTTCCAGTGAATATTTTTCAGGAGAAGAACTGAAAGCTTATTATGACAATCAGAAGATTCCCTTCAAAATCCTTGTCATTCTCATTTCAACAAAATATTCAGGTCATGTGTTGTTTCTCCCACCAAAAGGACATACCTTTGTCTAGGGCAGTCATCATGCAAGAGAATGATAAAAATCTGTATTAAGATCTGACAAAAGATAAAAAGCAACAAACACCTTCTGCTTCAAGTTATGGGTGATTAGGTTGCTATAAGAGCTATTATACATTTCACAATCTCAACATGACTAGAAATGCTGCAGCTGCAGATAATGTTGCCTAGAAGAATTTCACGTTTTCTGAAAAGCAAAAATAACAAAAGGAGGTTACAATCAGATACTTAAAATTTCAGGTCAGGTTTACATTGAGATATTCTTGAAAAAAAGGATCTTCAACCTCCTATGAAACTTCAACTTCAGCATGCCAGGTAAATAAGATGCATTTAAGATGTGGCTACGATGTAGTAATTGTGAAAATAAAAAACTACTTTAATAGTTATGTTTTATATGTACTGAATATTATATTTGCTACTCTTATGTCTTAATACATATGATAAATAAGTACATTTATCGATTAAATCAATGTTGAAAGATCAAAATTTTGCTCACTTGCAAATGCAACCTCTATTATCCCATTCTATGGCAACAAACCAAAATGCTCTACATAGATTATAGATTTTTCTGAAGAGCTTTCAAGAAGTCGGATGAAATGATCAAACATCCTAGTGCTAGGATGTTTAGCGCTAGTGTCACTGAAGAACGTGACAGTGAGTTTGAGCTGTATTAAAAAAAAAAAAGGTTTTTAAAGGTGTATAGTGAGACTTTTGTTGCGAATTGTGCTACATTTCTCTCAGTATTACAAGTGTTCTTTAGTAATGCTGCTTTTGGAGTTTAAGTATTAAAAAAAAAAAGCCAGGAGAAGAGAAAAGGCAATTTGTTAGGCATTTATACACAAATGCTAAAGTCATTAAAAACAAAGGGATTGAGTTTGTTGCCATGGTGAAAACATTACACACTAAGACTGTTGGCATTGAGGAAACCTTTCATATTTATGAATTTAGGGACACAAAACACGTTTTGAAAAGATTATTTTACTGATTAATAATATTTTATTATTTTTATTATTATTTTATATTATTATTATTAAAACACACGTGTTGAAAAGATTATTTTACTGATTAATAATAAAATATTTTTAATCAGTAAAATAATCTTTTCAACACGTGTGTTTTGTGTCCCTAAATTCATAAATATGAATGCTGATCAGGTCATGTAACCTTAAAAGAAAGATTAATGAAACCTGACTCTTGGAGTCAAATACAGAAACTGGAATTGAGTATAAAAGGCAGGATATTTTGAGGAAAGAAGACCTAGAAGAAGGAGATATTATTATTATTATCTGAGACTTCCAGAGTCAAGGACTCATCAACCAAGGCCATACATCACCCATACCTCATACTCATACAGTCTCTTAAACTCATTCACACTAGATGCACTCACCACTTACACAGGCAAATTATTCCAGTCACTCACTGCTTTGTGAAAGAAAAATCTAGCTCTAATCCCTTTCTTAACTGCACACAAACTAACTTTCATCAATGCCCCGTGTTCTCACCCAGCGATTCATATAACGAATTTCATCAGACGATATCTTATAATGCCCATTCAAAGTTTATAGATTTCTATCATATCATCCATATTTCTCTTGTTTACCAATATCTGCAGATCACATACTCTCAAACTGTTCCAATTCCACAGCTATATTATCCCCCTATGAACCCAGGAGATCAAATCTGCACACAGAATTGTATTAAGGGATTTTATATAGAGTTGTATTAAGTGGGGTTGTATTAAGGCCTTTTATTATACAAACATAAAATAAGTGGAAAACGAAGAATCAGAAGACCAAGAAAGATGGTATGAGACTGGAACAGGTCACCTAGCCTAAAATCCATGTTAGGAAGAAGAAGATAAAGAGGCTTGCTGTTTGGGATTTATGGCCAAAGCAACTAAGACTATGAGGTCAGTGTGTTATGTCTGTAAATTGTGCATGTTCTTTTGGCTGGTTTACCTACTGTGCAGGATGAAAAACTTGAGTTTCTAGTTTGAAAAATTTAAAAAGACAAAATGACTTCTATGTCCTTACACGTTGATGTTGATTTTACTATTGTAATTATCCTCCAAGTTGTATTTGCAATTTTTAGTGTGTGACCTTTAAACCTATCTACCATAACTCCAAGATCACTAACCTTATCAGTTTCTCCAAGCATAATCCTACCAATATAATATGCTGTTGGATATATAACCATGCCAAGGTGCATAACTTTACACTTACTAACATTTAATTGATAGTCATTATTGTTTACCCACACCTCTAGTCTATATCAAATCACCCTGTAAATGTTGTTTATCAGTAGCATCTGTGCATCAACAGAAAACAACTGAACATCTGTCAGATCCAATATCATTGAAGTACAGAACGAACAAAAATGGTCCAAGGACTGATCCCTGAGGTACATCATTGGCCACCTTAAATTTGGCAGATTTAAGGTGGCTTTCAATTTATACTGCTTTCTGTGTACTAATCAGGTGGTTACAGTACAGACCAGGTGTTCAATGCAGATGAATCTGGATTATATTGGAAAAAAATGCCAAAACGCACCTACATTTTGAAAAATGAAAGATCAGTTCCTGAATTTAAAGTTTCCAAAGATAGAATTACTCTACTTTTTTGTAGTAATGCATCAGGTGATTACATGACAAAACCAATCCACAAATCCTCGTGCGATGAAAGGGCTCGACAAGTCCACCCTACCTGTTTATTGGTGGGCCAACCAAAAGGCATGGGTAACAGCTAGCATGTTTGAAAATTGGCTTTTCGAGTGTTTTGTACCTGATGTAGAAAGTTACACAAAGAAAAAGAATATGGACTTCAAAATTCTACTAATTTTAGATAACGCGCCAGGCCACCCAACAAATTTAAGCCATCCGAATATTAAAATAACTTTTTTGCCGCCTAATACTACTTCACTTATTCAACCACTCGACCAAGGAATAATATCAACATTTAAGTCATATTATATTCAGCAAACATTTCAATTAATTTTGGAAAAAATGGAATCTAATCCAAACATGACACTGCCTCAAGCATGGAAAGGGTTTTCAATATTGAATTGCATAAAAATTATTTCTCTGTCCATTAAGGAATTACAACCCTCTATGCTGAATGCCTGCTGGAAAAAAATATGGCCTGAAGCCATTCTGGAACAAAATTTCATACCTCCAGTAGATGCCGAACTACGTCTTATAATAAACGTCGCACACATTTTTGGCGGAGAGGGCTTTTGTGATATGGTTCAAACGAAATTAGTGAATTAATTGATGGAGAAACAGATTTAAATGAGGAGGAACTAGTACAATAAATAGATGGCGTCGAACCAAATGGCAGGGAACATTCTGCCGAAGATTCTGATTGTGATGAATCCGTTAAAGAATTCAGTTTAAAAAAATTAGCACAAGGGACTTGGCAAAAAAGTTAGGAAGTTATTTTACGGATAATGATCCCTCAATGGAGTGCTCGAGAAAATTCATAAGACAATTGGATATTTGTTTAGCGCCATATTATAAACTTAATAAAAAATTGTAGCATAGTGGAAAGCAAAGTCTTTATTACTGACTTCTTGATGACTAAACCAGCCGAAGTATGCAATGAGAATTATACAAATGATGTCCAAGAGATTTCAAGTGGTGACGACCTCCAGCCACTTAAAGAACATCTACGAAATGTTATTTCTGAAGACAGTGATGATGATGATGATGATGATGATGATGATTAAAATATGCACTTTATTGTGTCCAAAACATTTATGCATTATGTGCAATGAAATTTATGTACAATTTGTAATTTTTATAATTTTATACTACGTATTTGTCTCATAGTTTATGTTTTCTTAACTTACATGAATTACCTGAATTAAATAAAAATATTGTTTTTTGTTGGATATGTCGTTGTTTATATAATTTAAAAAAAAAAAAACGATTTCGGAACCTAACCCTACTTTTTTTTATGTGATCTAAGTCTCGTATAACGCGATTTATATAACGAGGCATTTCTATGGAACCTAACATCCGTGTTATACGAGGGTTACCTGTGTGTGTGTGTGTGTGTGTGTTATAATTGATATTGCAAGGGCAAATAGTATTAGATTTCATCATAAAATTACAAGGGGATTTTTGATGGGACTGTTTTACCACCAGCTGGTGAAGGATTATCATGCTGTACTGACTTGGGAAAACTACAGAGATGTTCCAATTAAGACAGGTTACTTAATAGTATTAGTCTCATGGTATCGGTTACTGAATAGGAAGGATATCAGTAATGGTGCATGGGAGCTTTGAAAAGATGCCATAATGATGCAATATCTGACAATGTCCCTAGAGTTCTTCAAACTCTAGGAACACATTCAGATATTGATAAGGATTACAGGAGTTATAAAATATATGAAGTACAGAAAGGTTCTCAATATTGTATGAAAAACTAATTTTCAGCGTATGAAAATAAATTTGCTGTGCAACTGAAGGTAACCCAAAAAGAATTTCATCATTATGCTACGTAAAAGAAACAATAAAAGTGGAAGTACTCAGTCAGAAGTAGACGTGATTGTTCAAAATAACGAGTGCTCACTTCGTTAAGATCTATCAACCTGATGTTTGTAACATGATGCAAACAACGTTACCACAAGATCGAAGAGATAAAGGTGCATAAGAACGATGCTCATGAGTTGTTGCATAACCTGAATAAGAATTCAACAATAGGAGCAGATGGGATATCAGTACGTATACAAAGGAATGTTCAGCCAAACTAGTCTGGCCCCTGAATGTTTGTATAATTTAAATCTCAGCTCAGAAGAGTTCCCATGGGAATGGAAATGTATGATAGTCCCACTGTACAGGGAGTACAAGAACTGATTGTAACTTCCAGTCGGTATCCATAGTGAAAGTGGAGATTTTAGAGAAGTTGGTAAGAACTTGCACATAGTAATACTTTGTAAGGAATAGCATGGGTTTACTGAAGAGAGATCATGTCTGAGCAACTTGTTCAAATTTTATTTTATATAAAAATCTATGGCAAGATTTCTGTTTAATGGAGTATCCGATACAACCTATGTTTGTAGTAACTACTTAATGCATGATTAAAGCATAGGATGTGGATTTAAGATAAGTTATAATGTTCTAGGTCTGAAAGACAATGACTTCTGTTTCTTCTAATATAGAAACAGTTGACTAAATTATAAACAGACAAAAATAAAATCAAAATCCCATACAATTTTATATCCCATTTCAAAAAAGTAACGTGTAGTAAGAAATAAAGTAAGAATTTTGATAAACCAAGCAAGTATGTCACCTCATTAACTTACTGTTAATGAGATGACAAATGCAGTTCAATCACCATCTATATTCCCTGGCTTGTAGCAACACCCCACTAAATATCTTGTCTTATAAACATTATCTCACACCATATATTCTTAAAGTCACTATCCTTGCAACATTCCACCTGTGCAATTCTAGTTTCCCTGTTCCGATACAATCACTCTTCCAGAAAACAAGAGTCTCTCCAAATGAATGCATCCTTCTGCATCTAAATGTAATCCACCTCTTGCATACAGCTCTTTTAACCTCAAACATACTCCATGCATCCACATATTCCAGACCTCTTTTCTTGCACATTCTCACTATCATCTCATTCACCATAGCTGCTCTCTTCTCCTCCACTCTGTATTATCATACCAGGGTAACACACTCCCTATCTTTCTTTAAATTCCTTAAACACATTTCTACTACTATCTCTAAATCAACCTCAAATCTCACATTACATGATTCATGCTACCTCTCAGGTTATTCGTCCCAATTATTACTATCATTTCCTCCACATTTTCACCCCTCTTCACTCCAGTGACACTATCGTTTCACCAGACAAGCACTCCTCTGGCACTCTACTCTGCACACCCCAAATCATCGATTCTCCATATATGACACTATGAACAGATTCATTCATTCTTCTCTCACTGGCATCTAATTCTTAGCTTCCAATTTCTCACTCTCATTTCTCTTGCAGTCTCATCTCTTTCTCTCCCTTGCTTTTATGCTCTTGGCTTTTTGCAATTTCCTCTCTTCCACTGTCTCTCCCATTCTCTTGTCTTCTTCTCTCCCTTGATCTCTGGTGCCATTCCTCTTACACTTACTCTCATTCCTCTCACACCAGCTAACCTCTCTATCCTCCCAAGATCTTAATTCACTCAACTGTCTTTATTCCTTCCATTTCCCCCTTCCCATAATGCATAGCATTATACATGTCGGTAAGGATATGTGCTTTGCATTATGGGATAATCAGGCAAGTGATGTGAAGTCATTAGCATCTATATACCAGTTGCCCCAATCCTGAAAATACTTCGGGACCAAACTCTGTTTCTGCTAACACTTGGATAAAGGATTAAACCAAGTATATAATTTCTTGGTATCTTTAATTCTTTTCTCAGTAGTTCTATTTCTCTCTCCACACATTCTGCTTTCGATGCACATTCATGCACACAATCATGCCCATCAGACAAACTATCTCAGTTTACTAAACTGCCCAAGGGTGAAATCCACATACATCTTTAATATTCTCTCCACCTTCCAACACTACTGAAAATCACCAGTTTCTGAAACACTATCTTCACCACTGTTAAATCTCGAGATCGAGACACGTCTCCCAGAACCTCCCACTACCTACATTTCATGCACACATACACATTCTTGTCTTGCACCTGCCAAATCAGTGGTATATAATTACATGTAAAATCTGCCTGTTTCTCTAACCACATATACTCAATCTGTTTACATCATGAAAATTATGGAAACAACTACTGTGTTAGAGTTTCTACTGTACTATCTCTAACATCAACCTCAAATCTCACATTACACAATACCTCTCAGGTTATTTGTCCCAACTATTACTATCATTTCCTCTACACTTTCACCCCTCTTCACTCTGGGGGGGGGAGGCAAGTATGTCTGGAGTATGCTTTCCATAAAGGAAAGGACACTCAATCTGTTTCATTACTCTATTATTTTTGTAAATGTTTTGTATACTGCTGATAAATAAACTAATGGGCCTGTTAATTTTTAATATTCTCCTTTCCACCTTTTCTGTAAATAATTATTATTAATGTACACTGTTCAATGCATCAGGGACTTTTCACTTTTTCACCCTTCTCTTACTTCTAAGGAGAACTATAGGGTTGAAAATGGCTTCACACCATAAAGTATTTATTCACCTTTATTCACTTATACTTCACAGTTATAAAAGAAATACGAGTTGTCCAACATTGTTCCTAAATAAACATTTTTGTCTTCTCCTCCTCTCCTATAAGATTACCCATGATATATTTCATTCTTTCCTAGCTGATATTAGTCTCAGGGTTTTCATTATTTTATCAAATTATATTTGTATTTATATAATTATCTATGTATTGGTTAATTTTAATGCTCAAACTTTTTTTAATAATTCCTACATATATGGTTTATCAAAATTTTCATTTTATTTTACACTACACAAATTAGTTTTTAGAGGCAACCACATTCACATCTTACAGAAAACAGAAGTAATTATGTGTTTTAGGTACCTTGAACTTCTGAAGGTAGATTTTTTCTTTCTTTCAATTTTTGATATAGATATATATAGTAATGTCTTTATTTCATTTTTATCTTAAGTCCACTGCATCCTGTGTCCTAATCAGTATTAAGTATTATGCCAAAAAGGTAGGCTATGGAGGATGCTCTATTAAACAAAATTTACTATATATATTTATTTTAGTACTTCAAACAGTAAGACGAACTTAAGGTTTCAGAAAACTTCAAAATCATATTTTATAATAACGTTATGGCTGAATTGGATAAAAGGAATAGATATACTAGGATACTGCTGGACTTCTTGGGTGTAAAGACACCTGATAGGATACCACATGAATGACTGCTGCCTAAAATGAAGGATAAAGAATTGGATTATAAACTATTGACTTGGATAAGCAGGTGGATGGCTGCCATATCAAAAAGAGGTATATGGAGGATGTAACTCTACCAGATTTAAAGTAATCAGCGGTATACCCCAGGAATCAGTCCTTGGACAACTCTCGTTTAATGCATACATTAATGATGGGGAGGACATGACAGATGTTCAACTGTTTGCTGATGATGGAAGATAGGCAGGACAATCAGGGATGCGTCTGACATACAGTGCTTAGAGAATGATTAGAATATTTTGGAATTGAATGCAAGTGATAATAGCTATCATTTCTATGTTAGTAATCATGAAGTTATGCGTTTTGCTGTGGTCTCTGATGATGATAATATATACAAGACAAGATGACCAGAATCTACAGAACAGATGGAAAAAAAAAAAAACTTTACTCCAGTGCTCCTAAAAAAAAACAAGGATAAGAGAAATTTCTTGCTCCAAAAGAATGTTAAACACTTGTGCAAGAGCATCGAGGCAATGTGGTTACCTCTGTTACAGACGTATCCTCTAGAAGCTATGCACAGCATAGTTTTCTTAAATTTTCTTCTGTATTCTCTGAGGACACCTGCTGATTTACTTGTTAGAAAAACTTTCGACATTTTCTTCTGTATTCTCTGAGGACACCTGCTGATTTACTTGTTAGAAAAACTTTCGACATGATTTCTTCTTTTCCAGGACAAACCTTCTTGAAGTTCAGAGTTTTCTGTCCTAGCAAACAGTTCAGAGTTTTCTGTCCTAGCAAACTTTTCTCAGCACACACCATTCTGGGTGCATTTTTCTCCAATAATATTTGAATAATAGCATCTACAGTTCTGAAAGGTACTTGATTGATTCTTTTCAAACTTTTATGCATATTTTTCTTTTCAATATAATACTCATTTTTCTTCCACTTCAAACTAAATGGTGGTTAATTAAAGATACCAAGAAATTATATACTTGGCTTAATCCTTTATCCAAATGTAAGCAAATAGAGTTTGCCTGAAATATAATCAGGACTGGGGCAAATCGTATATAGAAGCTAATGACTTCACATCACTTGCCTTAGTATCCCATAATGCAAAGCAGATATCCTTATGGATATGTACAATGCTATGGATTATGGGAAGAGTCACTACCCAGAACGGTTTCGACCTTTACTGAGATCTCACCAGCAGGAGCCAGATCCAGAGGTGATACTAAGGTTGAAGTAATGCCAAAGTCATATTTTCATATACGAGTAGCCAAAGTAACCAAACAAACTCTGTTTGCTTACACTTGGATAAAGGATTAAACTAAATATATAATTTCTTGGTATCTTTAATTTATAGTATGACCAAGTGGGAAAACTTCCAATAAATGGTGGTCAATTCATATTCAAATCCCTTTGTATTCTGAACCAGTGTGAAGATATCACTATCAGCAACTTATATCCTATGTTCTCTTCATATGAATTTATGCACATCATTATGTGGTACAGTATTTTTTCCTCTTTTCTGGTATAAAAAAATGCCTGTTGCAGTGACAATGATTAAATGCTATTAAATAATGACTACTTATGGATTTCACACTTTTGCTGCATTATTTCTTTTCTGTTGATGCTTCTTATGTCCACTGCACAATCTCGAACTCTGCTGATGCTGAGTTTGTTCCAGTAGCTGACTTTTCTCAGTTTGCCCGGTTCCTTAAAAAAACAGCAAGGGTCTTGTTTAACTGTGTAATGCAACACCAGTTGAAATTTTATCATGTTGTGCAACCACCTTTTTTGGTGGTTAAAGCCAATAGGAATACAATTTGGTAAGCTAAATCCTAAACTGCTAACCTATTCTCATTTGTTCATTCTGTATCCAGGTAGACACCAACTAATGGAGGGTACACCTTGAGAAGGTGAGGATGGGACAATAGGTCAGAAGCCCTGGTCAATTCTCCATATTCCATAAAAGGCTATGTAGAGGTGTCCTTTCATCTAGCTTTGATCCTTAAGAGACCTCACATTAATTCACTTTTTTTTTTGATATTATAACTATATGTTGAGCTATGCCACTTTATGTTATCAATTTCATTAAGCAAGTTATCTTGTGCCTTATCTTTTATAAGTGTGCTGTGCAATGATTTTTTTTCTACCTCCCTATTTTCCATGGTTTGGACCATATGGAAGGTTTGAAACTTTTTTTTTTCTTATTGCAAGGAAATCAGAAACTATGGGAGTGATAAACTGGGATACATCACAGTCAAAAAAAGTACCTGGAATGGAAAGGGTTAATTTAAATAGGTTCTGTGAAACACTGTTTAAATAAATTACATTACTCACTTTGTGGAGGTTTTCTTCTCTCCAAGAATTTGAAGAAAAACTTTTCTCTTAGAAAATGGAAGAGGTTAAAATTTTCATTCAATTACACAAAGCTCTCATGAGTGGAAAGCATTAGCAAATATTTGTGAAATTTGTTTATCTTAAGTCTAATCTATAATTAAACTGGCCTATAAAATATTTCAGGTGTAATTATATTGCCTTCTCAAAATAAAACCAATGCAAGAAATTTAGCCAAGTTTTTTTTCATTAGAAACTGATACTTTCATAAGTCTCAAAAATGAATCATCCAATCTACTGTTTCTTAGCATGGAATTAGTACTTATAATCATACCAATCCTGAATTTCAATTGAAACATAGGCAACTTAAAAATTAATGTTGTGCAATGCTTAAATTCAGCATATTATAATAAAAGTGTTAATCTAAAATCAACTTTTCCTATATTATCTAACTGGCCATTTTTTGATTTCCAAACATTGATGAAAGTCAGTGTTAAGTCCAGAAATATTAAATTTTAATTAAGAAAAAACTATTTTTAACCATGTGTTATACTTAGTAAATATAAATGAATTGTAGAGAATACACTAACAGATAAATTTTGAACTGCTTATTACTCCGTTTGAATTACCAACTGTCAAATTTTAGGGTAAGACAACATATACTAGAATGTTAATTAAAATTTTTAATTAATACTTCCTATATTTTGCAGATTTGGAAAAGACATATGACAAGGTGCCAAGAGAGAAGCTATTCAATATGCTACAGTTATATGGTGTCAATGGGGTCTATATTTGAGTCTGCAGTTAAAATTGAAGGAAATACAGGAAGGTGGTTTAATGTTAAATCTGGTGTCAGACAAGGATGTACATTATCCCCTCTGTTATTCATTATCTATATGGATCACTTTATGAAGGAAAGTGGTATTAAACCTGATAATAAAATTGGAGATGTTAACCTCAGCTCTTTGCTTTATGCAGATGAAGTTATACTTCTAAACAAATCCACTACAACTCTGCAAGACTCCCTTGACTAAAGTAAATAACTGTTGTAATAGATATGGTATGAAGGTCAGCATTAAAAAGACAAAGATAATGAAAATAGGCAGAAACATTGAAAATATCAACTGCTTTGTGAATGGAAAACCTATAGAATAAGTAAAAAATTTCAGCTACTTAGGCATGATTTTTAGTGAAGATGGTAAATTAAATATGGAAATAGACAAGAGAATCAACAAAGCTAGTATGGTACGAAGTCAACTGAATAAATTTATATGGAATAAGAGAGAAATTAGCCAAAACACTAAACTGGCTGTATACAAGACAGTGTTCAAACCAATTTTAACTTATCGATCTGAGAGCTGGGTCAGAAGTAAAACACTTGACCAAGACTAGAGACTGCAGATATGAGAGTCCTGAGAAAGATTAGGGGCATGAACAGAATATCATATTAAAAACGAGGATATTAGGAAAGAACTTGATATTGTCAGCATCCAGGAATGCATTAGCAGAGATAATCTTAGGTGGTATGGTCACTTAAACAGAATGGGAGAGGAAAGATTAGCAAACAAGTGTTCTCTGCCAGGTTAGCAGGAAAAAGACCCAGAGGAAGACCAAGATATAGGTGGATTGATACAGTAAAAAATGCTTTAAAAGATAGAAATATAAGATCTGATAATGTGGGAGTCTTGGCAGGTAACAGACTGATTTGGAGGAAAATTGTAGATAGGAAGTTAGTATTGAAGTAATTTTTCATGTAGTGTTATCATATCCTGTAATCCCTTGAGGGTATATATATCAGGAATTTGATGATGATTCCTATATTTTGGTAACGTTACATCTACAGGGATCACAAAATAATGATATATGTATGCAGGCACTAACACTAAACAAATGTGGCTGAAGAAAGCAACTGAAGTCGGTTCTAGAGTTCTAAAAGTGTCCCCTATTAAGCTAAACTGGGTTGTTTTGGCTGTTGAGCTGATGTTTTTAGAATGCAAGTTCCTCAAATTTTGGGGCAGTCTCATGCAACCAAATTTGCTGAGGTTTGAGAAGTTTTTCAGAGCTGAGGCTGATTCCAGGAATAATCTCTCATATTTATACTTGCTGCAGTGTAGTAAAGTGGCTTTCTTCCATCGTATTTTGTGGGGTGCCAAGACAACCCGATTTAGCCCACTAGTGGGCACTTTTTGGACTGTAGGACAGACTTTAATTAGTTTCTTCAGCCACATTTGCCTAGTGTTAGTGCCTGTGTGCACATATTATTTTGTGATCTCCCTGAAAATGGTAATGTAACATTACCGAAATATAGGAAGTATTAAGTTTTTAATTAATATTCTAGTATATATACATACTATTAGGGAAAGACTATATACATAGTCTTTCCCTAAAATATGACAGTTTTGAATTACCAACATTGTATTCGTGTTAGGAATTAGACACCTCACAATGCATAGCCCACATTTTATAGTTTCTGAAAATGTCTCTTAAGCAGAAAAACTAAATGTTCAGTGAAAAATAGATGAGTTCTTTTCAATAACTGACAACAGGTAATATTGCATAACTTTAAAATATGGTACTTCACTAGCCAGTGAGGATCTGGTTGTGAATACCATCTTTTCTCAATGTTATTATTTTGATATTTTCTTGTAATTCAATAATGATTAGCAATTTGGCATGTCAAAAAAATAAAATAAAATAAAATAAAATAAAAATATATATATATATATAAGATAATTCACTGGCATTTATGCAAAAAGTATAGGTTTTAAAGTATCTAAAGACTATTGGAAGCATAAAATTTACCATTAACATTATCCCAGAAAGTGGTTGAGAATGAAAGAGCTAAAATACTCGGGGATTTCAAAATCCAGACTGACAAAAGCTTGGAATATAATACACCCGATATAACAGTGGTTGAAAAAAGTGAAAATAAGGGTTAAGTTTATCAAAATATCAGTACCAGGAGATAGTCGAATCAACGGCAAAGAAACTGAAAAAATTAAAAAATATTGTGATTTGCAAGTCGAAGTTGAACGAATCTGGCAAAAGAAAACGAAAGTTGTTCCCATAATAATAGGCGCTTTAGGTGCCATCCCTAAAACATTGAAAAAACATCTAGAAGCACTCAAGTTAGACGGATTAAAAATTTGGCAGCTGCAAAAGGCCGCTTTGTTCGGCACAGCATTCATATTAAGAAAGTATTTCCACAACTCATAGGCCCTTGGGTAGAGCTCAAATTAGTGGAATATAACCAACCTTTTACTTAAGACTGAGGAAGCAAATCAAGCTTTGATGAATATTATATATATATATATATATATAGGAATGCAGGCTGTCTACTAGCTGGAATTCTGGATATCCCCTACACTCTATTTATTAAAAAAGTGATATAACAAAAGGTAGATCAGAATATATAATATAGAAACACACACTACTGATTAATAATGTTTCATCAATCTGGTTAAGTGCTTTTTGTAAGTATTCCTAATATCTGACATCATGAAATTCATTTCAGTGAGAACAGCATTATTATTAAAGAACACAGAAAATCAAGACCAAAACAATTCTAATACAGCAAAGTATGTCTAGAAACATTATCCTTTAAAGATTACATGTTATTTATGCGAACAGTGATTTTCAGTAGTTCTATACACTTTCTTCCATATAAGAATGAAATGAGTATATTACAATTAAATTACAACTATATTCTTGCTCTCATCCATGGAGTATAGTATACAAGATATATGATACTATATAAGACAGATATGTTACACTCATATGACAATTTCCATGTAAGAAAGTCTTAAAAATAATTAAAGTTCTGCAGCTTTCAGGGGTGAACTGTAGACTCAACTATGCAAATATTATTCAAGAAACAATGAAAGAGTTCAAAAACGAGAATCAAACTCTGAAGAAAACTAGCTGACTTATTCAGCTAGGGAAGTATGTGATGAAGTTGTTTGCAAAGATAGAAAAATCAGAACTCCATGGCAGATACAAGGAGTTAAGAGGTATTTGTAGAAAAGAAAGTATATCAAAAGTTCCTAGCAATAAGTCAGAAGAAAGGTTTTCCCTGAAAGAGAGGGGGGAGAGAACCAAGAAAAATGTCAGAGAACTAAGCTATGTGTAAAAGCAGATCCCCCCCCCCCCCCCAGTGGATCTTGACATAATTCAAGTAAACATGCCAACAACTAATTTGGAAGATTGTGAAATAGAGGCATATGAACAACTACGGGAGCTAATAATGCACTGGTTAAAGATAATTTAATTATAACGGGTGATTTAATATATTGTTTGGAAAGGACAGAGACTGTGAAGAAACTGACAAGTTAGGCAAGAAGAATGCAATAGGAGAGAATGGTTGTTATATTTCTGTAAACAACATGGCCTTGTAGTTGGCAACATGCTTTCTGAAATACCAAAACAAAGAAATTATACATGGAAATCAACAGATGTTGCATGATATCAGATTGATTATATGCTATCAAAAAGGATGCAAAAAACAATCCCAAGTGATGCTATAGTTACCCAGGAAAAAATAGAGGAAGTCAACTGAACAAATTTATACAGAATAAGAGAGAAATATGTCAAAAATTAAATTAGCTATATAAAAGGCAGTGTTCAAACCAATTTTAACTTATGGATCTGAGAGCTGGGTTAGAAATACAATAATTGACCAAAGACCAGAGACCACAGATACGAGTTCTGAGAAAAGGTGTGAACAGATAGCATCAATGGCAATATACTAAAAATGAGGATATTAGGAAAGAACTTGACATTGTCAGCATCCCTGAATGTGTTAAAGCTAATCTCAGATGGTATGGTCACTTAAACAGAATGAGAAAGAAAAGATTAGCAAAAACAAATGTTGGCAGGAAAAAGACCCAGAGGAAGACCAAGATATACATGGGTTGATACAGTGAAAAGTGCCTTAGAAAACAGAAATATAAAATCTGATAATGTTGGAGTCTTCACAGATAACAGATTGATTTGGAGGAAAATTGTTGATAAGACGTTAGTAATGATGTAAGTTTTTCATGTAGTACTATCATAATATCCAGTATACCCCTTGAGGGTACATGTCAGGAATTAGATTTTTTTTTTCCCCCATTTTACACGTGGAAAAATTATGGACTCTACAATCATGTTATAAATAATTATTTTAATTTCCTGACGTTTCAACCTTCATATTAAAGTCATCATCTGGAGTATATATACATATATATTGGTGAGCCCATGGCTGTGCCTTCTTTTTGTAGGTAGAAAGTGTTTTACCACACAAAATAGGCAATGTAGTACATGCCCAAAGAGCAGCATGATATTCAGAGAGAATTTGTCCTGTAATAGGAGTGTATCATTGATTGGGACATTGGTGAAAAATATTTAACTAATCTAGTGTCCATAATACTGGTGTGCTATAAATCTATAATCCTTTGCAGATGAGATGGAATGGAGGAACCTGGAACATTATCCCACTTCACTGTACATTCCCTTGAGTGAATACTCCAGAAATGATTTTGTGTGCGTGTGCACGTGCACACACACATGCATGCACAGTCACCTATCTACTATGAATATATAAGCACATTAATACATAATTTACTAATTATCCTTCCTTCAGGAAGGATAATTATACTAGAGATGCCTTGGAAATCTCTGGTCAGATTGTAGTGCAACAGGGATCATCAGCAATGATGATTGTAACTTGCTTAATCTTTTTTTCCTGTTAAAACATGGATGTTTGTATCTTCTCTTTTAAAGATGACTTTTGAATTTTGAGAAATACCATGCACATACTGAACTGTAAAATACAATAATAATAATAATAATAATGATGATTTTATTATTGTGGCCTTTTATTATAGAGCTGAATGATGTTTTTATTTTGATTGTCTCTCTTCTCACATTTTTCCAAGGATGGGTTGAGTCTGCTGTTGCATTCTATTGCTGCATCCCATAAGGGCAGATGGGTTTGTGTATTTTATGTGCATGCATATGAGGATCCATGTATCTGCTTACACGATAAATACCTAAATTTTCAGGAGAAATAACCCTGTTGCCTTCACTTAAGACCAGCTAATTTACCTTCAGCTGAACAATCCTTTAAAGATGCATTGCATCCTTAACAAGATTCGGCTCCAGATCTTTCCAAAGGGCATTGTCATTATGGGGGGGGGGGGTCTTTACACTGATTAAAAAATGAAAAAAATTTTCCTCCCTATTATAATTTAAGTATCTGAATTACAAGATTTTAGATTTTTGGAAAATACAGGCTTTTCATTCTCCTGATTGATCAGGCATGGATTTTTGCGATTGTCTGAAAATACTAGTGGTGGTGGGCAGTAGATGGCTTTGGTGTAGATGATGATCGTTGCGGTTTGTTGTAGTTGGTGGATTAAGTGGTGGAGACAGAGAGCTGTAGAGTAGGTGACCTCCCTCGATGAGTCTGGACTCCCTGGAGGTGTCATGTAATAATAATAATAATAATAAAATTCCTGCTGAAGTTTACATACTTATAAGCTCTCAATCATTCTGGAAACTCAAATTTTCATCACCTGGTGTGAGACCCCCCCCTCCATATTAAGAGGTCTGAAGTGGCTTGAAGTTCCATGTTTGATCTCTGGGTAGCAATTGGACTACTATGTAAAAATGAATAAAAGTACAAAAAATATATAAATTTAACAAAAATAGGAAACATCTTTAGCCTACCCATGGTACAAATGCACTTTAGATTTACAAATAAATTGTTCATATGTGAGAGCCACATAAAAAAATTAATAAATAAGAAAAAATGAATAAATCACAAGTTCTAAACATATGTTACAATATCCAAAATTACCATTATTCACAAGGTCTGTTCTACACAGAAAAAGAAACATTGAATTTAGGTATTAAAATCAAAAGTAATATCAACTGTTATCAATATAATATTGATTCATATTTTTAATCATTTTTCTTTATTCATTTTATATCACCAGAAGACCTGACAAATCTTGTCAGTATTCCAAATTTTTTCAATCACCAATTCTTTGTGATCCTGAAAAAAATAATGATATTTTTGACCTGCAAATATTGAAAGGCTACTACTCATTTTCTTAGACAATTTAGCATACTATGATCATATGTACTTCAATGCTCTATAGCTTGCTCACAGAAACTGTTAGCTAACCATGTCAACCAAATGAATGGCCTATTTGCTAATTGCTATTTCACCATAATCAAAAATAAATGCCCTCCAAGCTCCAACAGTGCAAGTTATTCATCAGAAATCATAGGCAACTTGACATAATAAATGTTCAGACATTTATAAAAATTGTTTCATCCACTTTCTATCTTTATAAAAGTAAAGATTCCATCATGTTTAGTTAGAAACTATTTTCTTGTGCATCATATACTATAGTGCATTAAATGAGTTTCAGAGAATTTTTTTGTGCAGATTTCAAAATTTTGTGCATAGACTGCAACAATAGGAAGCTGCTGCACAAACATCAAAGGACATAAAAAATGACCCTTGAATCTAGATGTGCCATACTGTGCAATGGTATTCCATTACAATTCAAGACTAATTCTCTGTTCACTTAGTATTTATATTAATCAATAACACACACAAGGACAAACATTACAAGTTATTGTGTAAACTTAAGATTTCATTGCTTTGGTCACAGTGTACTATATGCGACACAACATCAAGCCTTCGGGGATATGAGCTTGCATTTCAAGAAGAACCAAAAACTGCTTATATACAAGCAATATTGCAATACCAAAATAGATGCCATTATTGACATTATCACTGAATATATTATTCTCGATAACTGTAGAACCCATTAGTATTTTTTCATCTCAAAGTCATTACCCTGTGACAACACAACAAATTTTTCATCAACAACAAGAAAAAAGACACAATGCTGAAATAAGTATTTGAATACTCCTATTTTAGGATAAAACATACTGGTTTATATATTCCTGCTACCATGTGCAAGTTATATTGCTCATTCAACATATCCCTAGAATTTAATGTACATTTGTATACTGTACTATGACAATGCAAGATATTTGTATTCATTGTCAATGGTAGATTGACAATGACAGTGAATACATAATATTGTCTGTTCATGACAGTGATAAAATAATGCATCATGCAAAAATAAACCGTAGTCAACATCAGCAAGCTGTGGAAATACAAAAGACACCATCCTAGCTCAGAAGGATAGTATGGAAATTTTGTCAGTCTGCTGTGAAAACTGAGTTGCCTTAACTTGCACTACTTAAAAGACATGAGCACCGCCTCAGCATCCATACATTCACCTTTTATAATTGTTTTTTGAGGTTTCACTGACCTGACAGCTGTTTCAAACTAGTGAAATCTTAAAAAATGCACTAATGAAAGGCAAATATATGGACGCTTGGGTGGTGCTCATGTCTTTTAAGTAGTGAAAGCTAAGCAACTCCGATGCCGAAGATTGTATTCTTGTAAGGTCAATTTTATGAAATTTTCACAGTTTCTACAAACAGTCGACTTTGAAATAATGTTGGATCTAATATCCACTTTGCCTATGTGATGAACTAGAAGTTATATATGGGTTAAGGTAAAAAGAAGGACACTACATAAAAAGCTGCATTCTCAGCTGCTATGTAAGCGTAAGAGAGCAGTGTACACAGCCAAAGATCAACTGTGCAATCAGCATTGTACATGACAAGTGTAAAAAGGGCATCATGAGTTCATAGAGAACTGGAAGTCTAATACAGAGAAACCATTCATGATACATTTTCAAAGTGGATGGGAATATGGTAGATGACTGCAAAACACCTTATACCCAAGTGCATCATTCCATGTGAAATTACGTGGTGGAGATGGAATAGTATCGAGTCTCAAATGTCTGAGTCTATAACCTGTTATAGACTCAGACACATTTCATTGTATCTGGTAAAGGTGGACATCAGTGGATAAGAAAAAATTACAACACTTCTGGATAATGCAATACTCCCTACATTGCAGTTTTCAAAACAGACCTGTCCTTTCAACAGGACAACATATCGTGCAATACCGTAAGTGTTATAGTGACAAAGTGTGAAGAAAATGGAAGCAAGTAGCCTGCATAGACTCCCAATCTCAAACAAACAAAATTCCTTTAGGACAAAATGGAATATCAAGTGCAGAACAGACCAGTGTATCTCATAATGGTCCATGACCTGGTCATCTTCTTAAAGGAAGAAATGATACATTATTATTATTATTCATTTATTTTTTTTTTTTTATTTTTTTTTTTTTTTTTGAAATGACAATTCCATCCAACAGCTAACATATAGGGGGCATTAACACAGAGTACAGCAGTGTTATGGATAAGCTAAGGACCAGATAATCCAAATATCCAACTTTAGAAACCAAAAGTGGAAGTTTTTCAAGCCACTGATAAGAAGGCAGTGGAAATCTATTATTTAATGATGTGGGATTCAAATTAGGCAGAGTATAGTCAACCAGACCAATATGGATCACTATCATGAACTGGTGGATGAGAATGCATAAGAAGGTGTAAAATGTGATCTAATCCAAAGGATGACCCACATAATCTGTTTGCAGTTTAGGTTTTTCTGCAATGTCATGGTGTTCCAATACTCATCTGAATGCATTTAAACAGCAGCAAGTAAAAAAAAAAAAAAAAACATTACTCACTGACATTATAAAACACACTGCAATTTTCAAAACCTTATTCTAATTTTTACATAAAATAAAAGTATCAAGAAAGTACTTTATAAGATATGCAAAATACTTTTGAATCTATATTTCAAAATTTGAAATGTAAAAATTGGAAAACTAGACTGAAATTAAATAAGTGAGAAAAAGGAGTAACACCACATAGCTTTGTCAGCAATAATATTCTGTGTCCAATTGAATAAAAACGAATTACTGAAATATAAAAAATGCTCGATGTTTGTTTTCAAAAACATCATGATCTAATTTATAGATACCATAAGTATGCCCATACTAAGTACATCCAAAAAAAAAAAAACTTGCAGTCATGTGGATATTATTATTTTCATTTCATTCATCTTCAAGGCCCACCTTTCCTAACTGGGTTGTGAGGGCAGCAGCTGCAAGAGAAACTTCCAATGGTCACGATCCTCTGCCACCAAGCTCAGGTGTTCTGGTGGGACACCCAAACGTGTCCACCCAAGCTTTTGGATATAATCTATCCAGCGAGTCCTTGGCCTTCCACCCTTTGGCTTGGCAAAGAGGGCCTGCTGGTAGAGCCTCTCTTGTGGCATTCTGACCAGGTGTCCATACCAACGTAACTGTGATCTCTCAACATAGAGAAGCAACGGTTGAGTATTGAAGGTTTCCCGATTGCAGAGCTTCTGACTCTGTCGAGCCTTGGCAGCCCCACAATCCCTTGAAGGAACCTCATTTCAGCCGCTTGGATTAGTGTCTGCATTCTTTCGCTCATTACCCAACTCTCATGACCATAGGTGAGGATGGGGACATAGACTATATTGAAGACGGACAGCTTTGCCTTCTGGCTTAATTCCCGCTTCAATACTACCGAAAGGCCAAGCTCCCACAATATTGCACCTGCTGAGCCAATCCGAGTATCTAGCTATTCGTCCCACTTTGCATCACTCGTGAATATGGACCCAAGGTATTTAAACTTCTCCACCTGCCTCAGTGGGACTCCACTCACATGTAGGGTGCACTGGGATGGTTGTCTTGAGACCACATATGCTTCAGTTTTGGCCACACTGATCTTCATTTCGGCTTCTGCACAAACAGCTACAAACCTATCCAAGGTCTCCAGGAGGTCATCTGTGGAAGAGCTAAGCAGAACTAGGTCATCTGCAAAAAGCAGCTGTCCAATGCTACATCTTCCAATTCTGAAACACTCACTGCCTCGGCTGTGCCTATCAATCCAGTCCATAAATATTATAAAAAGGAGGAGTGACAGAACACATCCTTGGCAGAGGCCAACGGAGACTGTGAAAGGTTCAGACTTTGTGCTCTTTACCCTGACACAAAACTCCGGGCATTCATAGAGGGACTTGATGGCAGCTAATAGTTGGCCATCCACTCCATACTCCTGTACTACTTACCAAAGCTTATCCTGAGGAACCTGGTCATATGCCTTCTCCAAGTCCACAAAACATGTGTAGACAGTCTTAGCATATTCCCAAGATTTCTCAGAGATTTGCCTTAAAGTGAAGATTTGGTCAGTTCTTCTACCAGGACGAAAGCCACGTTGTTTTTCCTGGAACTTTGACTCAACTATGCTCCTGCACCTTCTTTCCAATCACCTAGCATACACTTTCCCAGGCAGGCTGAGCAGACAGATGCCACGATAGTTGCAGCAATCTCTCTCTAGTCTCCCATCTTGAAGACTGGTATTATTATGCCTGTCTGCCATTGCTTTGTGCTAACCCAGATATCGAAGCAGTCTGACACACTCGAGTTAGCCAGAGAACCCCATTTCAATTTAAGGCATTTAGCATTTCGGGCCGAATTTCATCCTCACCAGCAGCCTTACCCGATTTTAGCGATTTTATTGCTAAATGGACCTCTTCTGCTGTGAGAGTCATCGCTCTGATCTGCACCTCTTGGATGTCCACAACTGCTGGGCCACCTGGGTTAAGGAGGCTCTCAAAGTATTCCCTCCATCTGTGGAGGATATCCTTCTCGGTTGTTAAAAATACACCATCTGAGGCCTTAATTGCCCTTGCTGTGCATGATTTCCCTTGCTCGAAGGCGGATGGTCTGCCAGAATACTTTGTTTGCATTTGCATAGGATGAGTCTAATCTTTCTCCAAAGGATTCCCAAGCCTTCTGCTTTGCTGTCTTTATTGTCTCAGCAGCAGCTTTTCATGCCTCAGTGTACCGGAAATGCATCTCAGGTGATCTGACTCTAAGCCATGTTAGGTAGGCCTCCTTTTTTGGCCGGACAGTTTTTTGGACCTCTTGGTTCCATCAAGGTGTCCTTTTCTCACTGCCCGTCGCCATGTCAAGCAGCTTTCTGCAACAGCATGAGAGTGCAGAAGCAGTGACAGCAGTTCTGAACAGCTCCCACTCCTCCTCAACATCTGCAGTATGCTTGGGAATCTCTTTGAACCTGGAGGAAATATCATCTGCAAAATTCTTCCTCACATCCTCATTTTCAAGTGCCTCCCATTTAACGCAGTATAGCTGCTTAGGCCTACCAGCGTTGATGGTAGTATCTAGTTTCTGAAGCCGTAGAGTGCAGATATTATTGTTATTATTATGTGACACCTCCAGGAAGAGTGTGTCAACAGCATCAAACGATTGATCCCTTCAAACTACTAACCGTGCTCGAGCTTGCTTAACTTTTTGCAAGCCATTAGTAGCAGAGGTTCTACCAATCGACTCACCTTTGCTGGCAAAGGTGGGTCGACATAGGATTTAAAATACAAAATCTGCATTGTAAAAAAATTCACACTGCAATTCATTTTTGATGTCCTTTTCTTCTGGCAGCATCAAAATTAAACTAGAATAAATTTAAAATTGAACCTCCATAGCTTGATCAGTATAAATGAAGACTGAAAAGACCTGGGTTTGATTCCTATCCAGTATAGATAGAACCTTTATCAGGACTTTTCAATTGAAAGTTAGTTAGCTGGTTTACAGCCACAGCACACAATTCAGATAGGATTACTGTCCTATCATAAGCAGCATCAGGTTTCTAAGAAGTCAAGTTACTTGGTTTACATATATACTCACCACTTAATTAAGGGGATATTAAATCCCCTTAATTAAGTGGTATGTCATTTTCGAATAGTGTAGGAGTTATGTTTGTAACCGGTGCTTTATTCAATCAAACATTATTCAACATCTATTAACCACAAAGAATACTAAATGGAAATTATACTACATCCCTGCAAGCACAAACCCTCCAAACATTTCAAAATTGTCTAATATATTTAATAAAAAATGGAGGGGGGGGGATGTGGATGAAAGTAAATAAAAGTTCTTAATATAACAAATTTAATAACATAAACCATTCTTAATGCCAAAACAAACAGAGCATTTTAAAAAAATGCTTTCATTTTATAAAACAAGCATGTACTAAACTAAAAATTATCATTTAAGAAGTGCTAAACAAAAATTAAAACCTTAGCCTATTCCTAAAATCCTATTAAGTCAAATCTTCACATCAGCCATATTTTATACTTCTTAACGAATTTAGAATTATAATTATCACAGTACATCATTTCATTCATTATAACCATATATTGTTTATATGCTTAATTTTTGCTTTAGGGAAATTATATTTGCAATGCAATTTTTCAAACAATATATGTAAGTAATATTTTAAACATTTTGATTGGCAGGGAGTTTTAATAATGACAAGAGCATCCACCCTGAGAAAATCTTATCTACTTGCTATTTTAGTATAAAAGCATAATGCTATGCTATGTATAAAATGCAAGCAGTATTAAACAACTCCAAGATTCAATGATATAAGCCTTATTCAAGGATATGGTACATATGTTTCATATGCAGATAAGTGCAATAAATTAAGATATGATAACAGTCCAACTCCAATGCACATTCAGTAATATCCTAATGCATAATTAGAATCTACTTGCCTTTACATTCTTATAATTGGGATATCCATAGTTCATATCTAAACACTAGAAACAGATCATTTGTTGGCATATTCAAATTAAAACAATGAACTTGTTAGAAAAAGATGTTCCAAAGTTTAGCAAAGCATGCTAACCTTGTTGGTTGTTTAAATTTTAATCTACTTTATACTTTGGGACTGCTTACCTGTATCAAGCCAGAATCTGCATTAGGGCTGACAAAACTAGATCAGGGAAATATTAAGAAAAATGGTACTACAACAACAACAAACACTTAAAGTATAAATGTGAAATAACTGTACATAGCTATTCAAGATAATATATGCATTCTGAAATGTAGACTAAACACCATGTTTGTTCTTATCAAAATCAAACTGCTTTATACATAGCATCACTTTGAATTAGACCTAAAATAGTATATAGATTTTATAAACCTGATAAATGTGGTATTTACATGACATGCTTAAATTAACTATTTAAAGTCAACTATAAATAACCAAAAATCAAAATATGACTTCAGAATTCCATTATGAAATTAATGAGCTCTGGAATGGATGCAAATGATAAACATGTCAACTTGCAAATTAAAATGAGGCAGTACAGTAATGGTGGATGCTAGGTTCTACTGTATGTGACTTTAGTTATTTCATGAAACCCAATTTTTAATAGCACTGGGGAAAGACAATTTTGTTTATTTTATGATCAAGACATGCCAGAGAATTGCGTGATGCTGAGAAAAAGCAGTAATGAGATGTTATATATTTACTGAATACTTATTTTTCAGAGGCAATGAGAAGAGCAGCAGTATTCAGCTATATTTTATAAAGGTGGGGGAAACACTCAGGTTCATGCTCATAGCAAAAGATCAAGCATATTCATTAACAGATGTGACTAGAAAAGTTTTTGACTGCTAATGAAGAACAACAGATTACAGGAATTGTCTTCAAAGTTAGAATGTCACTGAAAACAGTTCACTGTTACACTCAAGATTAAACATTAAATGAATATGCATCAAATTTCGTGTGATCTCATTAATGAACAAAAACAAACATTCATAGAACCTGCCAGATTCTTAAAGAAAAGGCTAAATTCTATCATCTCTGTCCATTGTGATAAGTTTTGGATTAGATATGATCCAGAATCCAAACAGCATCAAAGGTTTTGAAACAAATAGTTCGCCTGTATCTGAAAAAAATGTTTTAACTCTAAAGGCATGATTCTTTAGTAATGAATACCTTCAGAATAAACTATGTAATTATTAAGCAAAGGACATTTGACTCATCTAGTATGCAATTTCAGAAAAGGACTGATTAAATGGTTTTTGACTGACCATATATAACACATGCGCCAACTTTTTTGATGGAAAATCTACAGAATACCTACCTTACGGTCCTGACCTCATCCTGTGTGATCTCTAGCTGTTATATTATAGCAGGGGAGGGGAATCCTACAGCTCCTATTACTATGTTTAATAATAACTTTAATGAAAATAAACTTAAGTTACTGATTGTTTCACCCTTCAGATCAAGGTCATTATCTAGAAGAATGCACATATACAGGAACACAAATTAAACAACATTACATTAACTGATCAACAGAATACAATATTTAGCAAAATGATTCTATAGTTTGCTAGAATGAACCATAACATACGTGTGTGCGCACATGCATGTACATAACCACACAAACACATCCTTAATGTGAAGGTCAAAACATCAATAACTAAATTCATTTTAATTCAAGTTACTGCTCAAACAAGGTAGTGGTTTTCATGACTCTGCTTCAATAATGAATGCTTATATTTGTGAATCTTATCCACAAAAGATAAACCTATAGTACAATAATACTACAAGTGAGCTAAATGTTAGATAATCAGGAAAACTATTTTAGAAACCAAACATGAAACTTTTTTGAGTCCCAATACAGGCTTCTACTAAGCAGAGCATGGTGATGTCACACCATGCTAAAAGTGGATTCTGAATCCACACCCTGTTTGTTTGAAGAGCAGAGATGCTATCCACTCAGCTAACCAGGCCAGTAAATAGTCTAATATTGTCTATTGCATGTGTTTGAGAAGTTTGAACAGGAATGCAAAAAAAGTGTATGGCAAATGGATATCTACCATGCACAAGTCCAAAAAAACTTCGGATAGTGAATAATGTGAATAGTCTTGCTACTTAGTAAACGTAGTATTTAGAATTTCACTTTTAGGTGTTTTGGCATATTTTTATTACATCTAAAATTAAGAATTAATTCTTGTCTTTCTTGTTTAATATAGTAATAATTATTGCATCTTACATAACAAAATAAGAGTTTACTTGAAAATTTTGCAAGCACTATATTATATTACATAATATGGAATCAATCAGGAGTTATGCTCCAATGCTATTCTAAAGGAAATTCACTAGAGCAAACTAACAAACCATTCTTTGATTTGGTTGGTAAGAGTGAAGTTTGTTAGTTTGCTCTAGTGAATTTCCTTTCGAATAGCATTGGGGCATTTACTGGACTTTGGGACTTTTACGGAGTCTGTTATAATTGTGTTAGCAAATCCACTGTGTCACTAACTGAAAAAATGTAAACTAATGCTGACTCAGTTTAGATATATAAACAAAATACAGCAATTCCTCAATTATTCAACCACAGTGGGAGAGCAATTTTCCACTCATATAACTGAAGGACTGGATGACAAAGTGCAATTAAATAATGCTGCACCAGAAGTCATCTGACACACACAACCCATTCAAGGATTGATTAATTGAAGGTTTCTTCATTTGAAGATTGGATAACAGAAAGATCATTGTAATACATCTTCTAGATTATAATCAGTTTGTTAATCAAATATGTAAAAATTAATTTGTTAAAGGTATATGCAGGACATACCCTCCACATTTATTTCATGCAATAAAAAAAAACTGAATATGTGATTTAATAACAAATGATGAATGAACATTTCTAAAACTTCAATAGTTAGGATAAATCAGATGATTTCCAGTATAAAGATGCAGACTAGTAATTATAAAAACCAATTATCTTAAAATAACTACGTTTTGTATATCATGAGGTACATTTCTACAGAAGAAACACAAAATGAACAATGTGGACAGACTCATTTCCAATGACACCATAGCTATAACTGAAGGAAATAAAAGAAAACTCAAGAAAGAAGTTTAACAAGCTGTTATGTTAAGCTGTTTTTGCCTTTGCAACCAAAAATATCTCTAGAGTAGACATCAATTACTAACAGATTCCACACTCCAAACTTTCAGAAATTATGTCATGATGGGAAGATAGTCATGTTGAAAGCAAACAAAAACTATAGTTATGGATAATGATGTGTAATCCTCAAAAATGAAAAATGTAACATAATACTTAGTTACAGTAGGTTACTAATACTTAGTTTACTGGACACCAACCACATGGCACATCCACAACAGATTCAACCTCTTGATTAAAGGCCCATCAAATGACCTGAAGAAATCCCTAGTTCCTAGAATTTATGGTGTTCTGAAAGTACACAATAAATGTTTCTTTAGATCCCATTGGGGATGCCAGAGACTTGTCTACTTCTAATATCTCTCCAAATGTCTGGTAAGATTAATTCCAAATATAAGACTAAGAGTCTACACATGAATAGATACCTGATACTTTAATGATAAAAGATTATTAGAGCCATATGACTTTACAAGCCTAGACACATTTATTCACTTATGTTTGTTCTCAGAGAAGAAATGTCTTTTAGAACTATTTCCTGATTTAATCAAACTGTTCAACACTGCACAGACAGTGGTTTCTTCCTCCCAGTTTGATGGGAAATACTATAGAACAGAATACTTAGCAATGGGCTCATTACTTTCAGTACTTACAACCAACTTATTGATAAAGGCCTTTGAAAAAGGAAGCTTTGGAAAACTACCAACTAAAACCAAAAATCTGGCTCCATTATGTTGACAATATTTTTATCATCAGGCAAGGATCATGAGAACAACAAAAAAATTTGCAGCCTCACATGCTGAAATTGGAAAAATAAAAGGTCCCTTCCATTTTTAGATATCCTCCTTGGTCTCTCTTTCTCAGCAAATAAACTTATATATTCCATTTAAAGAGACCATTGCATACTAGAAGATATCTCCATACCATACCCCCCCCCCACTATCATTAAGCACAAAAAAAAACAGGAGTTATCAGCACCTCTACATGATAGGGCACACAGCATCTGTCATATCTCTCCTTGAAACCATTAACAGACAAAGCTCACAAATACTCAGGCCACCCATTCCATTCATTCACCACTCTCAAAGCAAAATTTCTAATCCTCATGCCCTTAAAAACATATTTAAGCAACATGAAGAGAAACCAACTTCATTATCTCATTCCAACCTTATCACAAAACAGATAATTTGTGATAAGGTAAGAAATATCTTATGTTGACTACAACAGTTTCGTTAGGATATTCAAAGAAGCTGCTTAAAGGCCACATATGCCACTCAAAGAAACAAAAACCATGGAATCGTATAACAAGTCTGGTCTTCGTTTATAAAAAAAATGTAACATAGGAATATAATATTATGAACTAGTTTTAGGCATGATACCTCTTGAGTAGGGAAACATGGACACAAAAAAGAATTCAAACAGCAAAGAAATGAAATTTCTCAGAAAAACAGCTGAATACACCAGGTGGGACCATAAAAGAAATGAAGAAATTTTACAATTGCTGAATATAAAAATGATTAGTTATTACATAAGTAAATACAAACAAACGTGAATAGAACCTCTAAATGAAATATACACAAATACCAAAAATACTATAAAGATATAAAATATTATTATTGTACGAGTACCCCCATGGAGTCCTAAGACTCATCATGGGAGATTCAAACTATCAACACAGTATCTGTCATACCTCTCCTTGAAACCATTAACAGGCAAAGCACTCACAAATACTCAGGCCACCCATTCCATTCATTCACCACTCTCCAAGCAAAATTTCTAATCCTCATGCCCTTGCCAACCACATTCTTACCCAACTTCCAGGGATGATCTCTTGTTCTGCCCCCTCCAGCCACTGCTGAAACATTACCCCTGCATCAATCCTATAAACCTCTCCCCACTTTTCATCCTCAAGAAACCCAGGTGACCAGACCTGAGCACAGTAATCCGGATGTGGCTGTATCGAGGCTTTAATCAAGAGGAATGATAACTCTCTTATTTCTGATTGTGTGTTCTTCAATAACCAAGTAATCCTGTGAGTCCTGCTTACTTTAGCAATACTCCCTGTAAACTTCAACTTTCTATCTATTGCTACTCCCAAATCCTCGGTTTCATCAATTTCATGGAGTACAATTCCCTCAATGTGATAGACAGCCTACAATCTTTTGTATCCCAAAATGCATAACTTTACACTTTTTCCACATTAAATTGACATCCATTAAGTTTTGCCTATACTGCAAGCTCTCTACATCACCTTGGTTAACTGTTACCTTACCCAACTTTGAATGATCAGCAAAAAAAAAATATTTCCCTTCAAATTAATTACTATATCATTTATGTACAAATTAAACAGCAGTGATCAAAGCACAACAGATAAAAAATAAAAAAGAACTGGAAGAGCAAGAAAGCAATAGCATGAGACTGGAACAGGCCACTTAAAAATCAATGAAAGAAGACCTCTTGAGTCATGTGCTTCTTGAACTCAGTCATTCATTTACTGCTGGTTGGTTTGTTGTAAGCATCTCTTTTCTTGATATCCTAATTAATTTTAATATTTTGCCTGAAGAAGTGAACAAGGTAGATGAAAATGGGTGAATTTTTAGATAAATCAGTTTTCATGGATTTCAGTGGAAAAATGCTAAAATTCACCTGCACTTGCAGTCTGACACATAACACTTCCTTAAACTTTGAAAACCATTAAGGTTTACCTTGCCACTGATTTTGCAAGATGATGGAAGCATTTTGCAGGAATGAATCAATCGCCTGAATGGTTGTTTTATGTTGTCCATATATAGGTAACCCTCATATAATGCGGTACTTATACAATACAGTTTCGATTGCCTGACTTTGTTGTGAGCTCTTCATCTGTAAATGAATTCAAGAAGAGATATGACAGATATTGTTTTGCTAGCTTGGGTCTCCTGCGATGAGTCTACTGACTCCATGGAGATACCCGTAATAATAATAATAATAATGATATAACACAATCTACAAATTGTAGTAACCCTTGTTCAACACGGTACTTATACAACGTGGTTTCGATATAACATGGTCTACAAATTGTAGTAGACCATGTTATTTTTCACTGCACAACTTAAAAATCAAATTTTATTTTTGTTAAATCTGAGTCTGCCCGTATCGGGCATGTAGTTGTAAGTAGCGAATTTATATTAGGGGAAATATAACTAAAACTGCAACGAAAGGGAAAAAACCAACATTGAAAAGAAAATTCATTTCTCTCAAAGAAAATATTAAAATCTTGGATCGGTTGAAAAATGGAGAAAAACCAGAAGTTGTTGCAAGGGCTTTGCATTTAAATGAATCAACAATTCGAACAATCAAACAAAATTAACATAAAATCTGAGGAAGTATTATTTTATTGCTGGGTCAATGGTAAGTGCAAAGCGCATTGCTCGTGTAAACAATATTCTAATGAAAAAAAAATAGAGAAATCTCTAATGATTTGGATAGAAGACTGTACTCAAAAGAAAATTCCTCTGGATGGAAATCTTATTAAGCAAAAAGCTCTCAAAGTTTATAAATATTTAGAAGAACTCGATCAAGATTCTTCATTCAAATGGTGGGGAAGGTTCTGCCGAAGATTCTGATTGTGATGAATCCGTTAAAGAAATTAGCAGATGGATTCGACTTGGCAAGAAAGTTAGGAAGGTATTTTATGGATAATGATCCCTTAATGGAGTGCTCTGGAAAATTCACGAGACAGTTGGATATTTGTTTAGCTCCAATATTATGAACTTAATAAAAAAAATTGCAGCATAGTGGTAAGCAATGTCTTATTACTGACTTCTTGATAACTAAACCAGCCGAAGTATGTAAATGATGTCCTAGAGATTTCAAGTGATGACAACGTCCAGCCACTCATAAATAAAGAACATCTACGAAATGTTATTTATGAAGACAGTGATGACAATTAAAATATGCACTTTTATTCTGCCTAAAACATTTATGCATTACGTGCAATGAAGTTTACATGCAATTTGTAATTTTTATAATTTTATACTATGTATTTATTTGTTGGCAAAGATATGTATTTTCTCCTCACCTGTGTAGTATCTATGCTGAGGACATCATGCATGTAGTATTAGGTGAGCTTAAAGAAAAAAAGGAAGATCTATGACAAAGAACAAACAACTAGGAAAGAAGGAAGACCTAGGACAAATTCTTGAGAAAGTTAATCAGATCAGTAAGAACAGAGGATGTCAGCTTAATCCTAGCAAGACAAAGATTATGGTTCTCAAAGGAAATACAGACAGGGAATCTCCTGAGAAACAAGTGCACCTTAATCGAGAAAGAATTGAGGAAGTCAGCAAGTTCAAGTACCTTGGATCCATTATTAATTGTGAAGAATTGCTGTTCAGAAGACATCAGAAGAAGGTGATTGGGAATGGCTAAAATAACAGTCAGAGACTTGTCTAAAAGCTTGAAGGATGTATCTATCTTTACAGGAACAAAGTTGAGGATTTTGGATGCAGCTGTTTTTCCAACAGTGACTTATGGATGTGAGACTTGGAACCTAAAGAAGTCTGATAGAAAAAGAATAGCTGTTTTTGTGATGTGGTGTTACAGAAGGCTGTTGAGGATATCATATACTGAAAGGTAGACAAATGGATGGATGCTAGAAAGCATCAGTAGAACTTTAAGACTTTTTAGGCATACTGACAGAAGAAACTTGAAATACTTTGAACACATTGATAGGATGGAAGGAGTTCTCAAAACAGTAATAGAAAGTAAAGTTCCTGGAAAAAGAGGAAGGGACAGATCATAATGAGATGGATGGATGGCATATCTGAAGTGATAATCTTTAGAAAGTTGAAGCCTCCAGAAAATCATTAACAGGAACACCAGGCAAGGACTGGTGCAGCACATCACTGAGCATCTGATGATGTCCAATGAATAGATGGATGGATGGTCATATTAACTCTGCCCTGTGTGCAATGGTTACCAAATTGTTTCTCAAGCATATCTGCAACATAATACCTTTTGATCTTTTTTTTATCCACAATTTTCTTATGCCAATTTTCACAATATCATCACCATACTTATTTTTCATGATGTTCATCTTCACTCAAATGACTATGTTTACTCCCATCATGCAGTGACATCAATGTGACATGTGGATGATCATTTCCACACCAAAAACATTGTGACTGCATATAAATCTGTTAAGATTAATTAGTCAGTCAGTTATACCCTTTCATCACTCATTACAAAAATATAATACACAAGAATACTCCTAAAAATTTAATAACATATCCAGCCATAGTAGAAACAATTTATTTTCAGAAAGAATGCCTTTACTGCTGAGTGTGCATTCACAAATTCTTGAGCGAGAATGTTACAAGTCTGTGAAATAACAAAAGTCCTTTCCTAGGTTATTAATTGTCAGGAAATTTTTAATAAAATATATATGTGCATGCATGCATACAGTGATGAGCTGCTAAAATCTTTAACAGTCATTTACATGCCTCCCTCAATGAGTCCCTGACTCTCTGGAGGTCTCGCTTAATAATAATAAAGTTCTGATTTAAGAAATGTGCCCAAGTATGCATTTTTTGTACCTGGTTTTCAATTTCATTTGCTTTAATAGTACATCTTTGCCATTCTGAAGAAATGCATAAAGATTTTACTTCAGGGACCCTGTATGTGATGTATTTGCACATAATGGGAATAAAACCAAGTTTTTTATCTTTAATTATTGACATAAATCTTAACCCAATTGGTAGAAACTGATCTCTAACTGTTAGAATTCAGTGTTCCATTTGAAGTTTATTTTGTACACCTTAAGTTTACCAAACCCACACGCATTTTATAAGATCATATTATACCATTTTGTTTTTGTAGATATTTTTAACAACAAGTTCTAAAACTGCTTCAAAATTTAACACCAGTTCATAAAAACTAGCTACAGCTCATCATTGCATTCCTTCATACATATATGCATACCTTCTCTAGCGATCAAACTGTCTTCAGAGAAGGAACGAAAACAATAGTGATTTCATGCCACTTCAGACTTCCAACTATCAAATTAGTTTTCTTCAACCAAACAATGCTAATCATCTAAAGACTTTCCATAATGCTAGAGTGGGATTCAAACCCAGAGACCAGCATCTGCAAAGCAGTGACAGTTCCACTCAAGCTGATTAACTCAATCCCAACCTTCTTCAAAAAAAAAAAACATTTTGAAAATATTTAGTTCATTCTGCATATACATCAAAAGTTAAGAGTAATGAAGAATAGAGTATATTGTTATTCCACGTAATGTAATATAACAACGAAAAATTATGACATTCATCAATAATTCTTTATTCATTAAGATAACAGCTGCTAGAAAAGCTAATTTTCTCCCCTAACTTTAAAACCAATAAATACAATGAATCTTAAGGTTGTAAAGAATAAACATGTCATATTAGTTTGTTTTTAATATAATAAAAAAAATTATTAATGCCATACATTTACTGGAGATTTTCACATCTAATATTACTAATTACTTCAGCTATAAGGAGAATGCAAAATAAATTCTATGAATCTTCTCTATGAGCTGAGCAATCTACCAAGTTCTAAAAAGAGAAATTCAATTTCTGTATTTATGAAAATATGCTGACAGTAATTATGATTTTTCTTATCATAGAAAGCACAAATGAAAATGAACTTTACACCATATGAAAGTTGCATACACTAGAATTAAAACTAATATATTCAGTGTTTTCTTTAAAAAAAAAAAAGGAAAAGAAAAGAAAATGTCATATATAGAGAATCTAATATAAAAATAAATCATGGCTATGAAAGAAAATTTATTGTATACCAAATTTGGCCAAGAATAAGCTACTAACCAACCAATTTTTATATACATGCAAACTAACATATAGCACTAGTTTATGTTGTTTCCCCATCCCCTTAAAATTCAACCATCAATTTAACTTGTCATACTGATCCAGCATTCATGAACAATGATCAGCTTTGGTGATACTGCTAATATGCACCACTTTAAGCATGCAATTTTACATATAATTGATTTCTACTTAATGCAAACTATTAAATATTATGAATTAATGTCATTCAATTCATATCCAAATAATTCAGCAAGCAAATGTAATACTATTTTCATTTATAATTTAACTACTTTGAAGAAATTAATGAATCTTGGAATGCCATCTACAGTAACAAAAGACACTAGCAAATTAAACATAAACCACTATCTAATCTAATAATTAAGTACCATTATATTTTATCAAGCCAGAAAAATATATTAAACATGCTAAGAAACAAAAACTTGTTTTCTGTTTTAAAAATAGCATTAAAAAAATAAAAACATGGAAATAGTTTTTTTTTTAATATGCGGTGATTTTGTTTTAAGAAGGCTGTGTAGTCAAGATACTTACAAAGTCTTTCTTGATTGCACCGAAATTCTTTCCACAGGCCTCTAAAGCCTGTGCAAATAAATGTGCTTCAGCCGGAGTCCATTCACTGGTTATGCTACACTTTGAACTGTGTTCTCCAGCAGGGGACGGGCTTGGAACTTGACACCCAGCATCATGATGGCATGGATGATGAGAAGTTACAAAATCAGACTGCACAGAAATAAAATATCAATTTGGTTTGGTATCCTATTTAAGAAATTACACTATATAAATCTTAATAAGTTGCATGTGCCATAACTCAAAAACTAAGAAAAAATCAGAGCCAGTTCAAAGCAAAAATTAAATTTTTTTAAGCATTATTAATGAAAAGAAATAAGACAAACAGAACCTTATGCTCACAAAAATAGTTCCTTTTATTAATAAAATATATAAAGTAATAAAAACTAATGTCTTTTATTCTGCTTATATTTGCACTTTCATAATATTTATGAAATGGCTGTTGACTGAACAGAATTATTCATTAAATCAGGACAATTTTCTTATGCGAGTCCCATCCACTAAAGGTAATAAACCTATCATGCATCAGTACCATGGATGTATTAAGGGTTAAATAATATGGATACCTTGCTCTAGAGACTAAACTGTTTCAAACCACTTCAGGCCTACAATAATCAGGAGAGTGGTTGTGGACTCATAACTGGCAATTAAATTCATCCACCACCACCATAAAAAGCTTGAATTTTCAATGGCATTCTCAATAGATATTCTAAATATATTCTATATATATATATATATATAGAATAAATTCATCAATTCTAAATATTTATAATTCATAACCTGAAATCTCAGATTTCAGGTTATGATTTTTTTGAGGAACAATCTTCTCTCTTATTTCATAAAGAGTACAATCTACTGGTCTTCGATGTTAACAAGCTTCTTCTTTCACTTCATCTTTCTGCCCTTCCATGGTAATAATGTGCTATATGCTAAACAACTTCTTGTGGAACAGGATTTCAATATTGCAATTTCTTGATAAGCAAGCTTAGGTGAGCTGGAAATACTGTAACAAACTCAATTTGTTTAACTATAAGTGAAGGAGGCTATTTTATTTACATAATCAACAAAGATTGACATATGAAAGGATTTTCATATTCACAATGGTTTTCTATTATTAAATATTTTATTTCTTATGGGCAAACCAAATAAATTTTGTGACTCTATTAATGTTAATCTTGTCTATTCATCTTGATGAGATGAATACTTTATTTTCAGGCACATTGCTTTTAAATTTTATTTTCAGTTGTTGCTCCTTAAGTGCTTATCCTATTATTGATTGCCTCTATTCGAATCTCTTATCTAATTTTGCTAGGCCTGTATTTTTATGTTATCATTCATAGTAATATCTTCATACTTGTAGAAATAAGAGTATAACAAGGGATTTGAAATAGGTCACCATTTAGTTTTGAGAAGAATAAAAACAAAAGACATTTTTATTCTGCTCAAAACTGAAACATTCTGTACAAATATTTAAAAAAAAAAAAAAAGTTTAGTATCTTTCAGAAGTAACTCAGACTCAAAATATGCAACTACATATTATTCAAGGGGAGAAAAAAAATGACAGTTTGAAAAATAGATTCAGATCCTGGAGACTTAGTAGCAGACTAAAGAAAAAATTGATTTTTTTCTTTAGTCTACGAGGGCACCTACTCTACAACTCTGTCTCCACCACTCAAATCCACTAACTACAACTACCATCACATCTACATAAACGCCATCTACTGCCTACTACCGCCACTGGTATTTTCACAGACAATCACAAACATCCATGTCCACTGTGGGATTCAAACCAGCAACCTTTTGGCTGGATAGCGGATATGCTAATCATTCAGCCAACCAGGCCGGCCCTCTTCAAGACATATCTTTAACTATAAATATCTTAAAGACTCATCACTGGAAAAAATGCACAACAGCTATTCATTCAATGTCTGTTGTATTGCTCCTAAAATGCTGACAAGGCACTTGACTATCTCTGGCAAACTCGTGTCACTCATTTACCTTTCTCGGCAAAAAACAAGTCCTGACACCTTTGCTAACCATGCTTTTACACATCTCAAGATTTGATCCATTGCTCCCTCCCATTCAAAGATTTTTAATCATTAATATACATTATTCATCATTCATCAGCAGCAGCCATTTTCTTCGACTGCTGGACAAAGGCCTCCATTCATTCCTATCTTGAGCCTTTCTATGCCAATGAGTTCCTGCCATCTCTTTAATCTCATCCTCCACACCATGTCTTTGGTCTTCCAGTAGTGCTCTCTTTCCATCTCTAGGATATCATTCTGATATCGACTTTTTCCATTTTTAAGTGTTACTTCTTGCAATATGACCTGCTCACTGCCATTTGGATCTTTTAATGTCTGTTATAATGTCTCTAACCCTAGCCTGTGCTCTGATCCGTATTGTGCGTGCTATCTAGAATGGTAATACTGAGTAATGATCTTTTCATTTTCCTCTAGGTAATCCTAGACTTGTTGAATTTTTTTTTTTTAGTCAAAGTCCATGTTTCATTTCCAGATGTCATGACCAGAAGTATACAACTGCCAAACTTTTAAGGAAGGCATTTCCTTTGAGTGCTTCACGGTGTTTTCCAAAGGCTATCTAACCAAGTTGAATTCTATGTATACATTCTTCTTTACAGTCACCCTCTACTGTGATCTTTTGTCCTAGGTAAACATAGGAGGTTACTATATCAATTTCCTGGTTTCCATTTATACTGGCTTTTTGGTAATGTATTTATTATACATTTTTGTTTTCTCTTTGTTTATATTTAATCCTTTCTTTTTACTTCCTGCATTCACTTCAGTGATCATTTGCTGATGTTTCTGCACAGTTTCTTAAAAGAACAATGTCATCAGCAAATCATAGGTGATTTAGTTCTTTCCCATTTACCATAATATCTCTATTTTTCCAATCCAGGTTTTAAAAAATTTCTTCTACGTAATTAAGGTGAAATGGCATCTCTGTCTAATCCCTCTTTTTTTTATAGGAAATTTTGTATCTGTTCCTGATTTTAAAGATGCAGTTGAATTTTTATATATATGACTCTACTAACTTTTCATGATGTAATACTGCAATCCTATCTGATTCATCTTTGCAGGATAATTGTGATTTTTAAATAATGCTATTAAAATTAAAAAACCTTTTCATCATATATGTAATTCACGTTGTGAATTGCAAAAATAAGCTCACGCTAATAGTACATTACAGCTGCATACCTACTTAAGGGTTAAAGAGGGTGTTGGGAGAATTATAGTTGGCAATGACACAAATAAAAATCAATCTTGTTAATTTTATGTTTAATACTATGCCTGATTTTTATAAGAATGATGATGACCTGCAAGTTATGCAAAATGAAATGTTTGAGAATACTTGTCTATTTATTTCAAAATTAATCTGCAGATGCTAGGTGGGTTTTAGTTTATAGCAGGATGAGAGATAAATATTGCCACCCATTATCTTAGGCTGGAATTACTTCACATTTTGATAACAGCAGCAAGGTATATTTTTGGGAGCATCTCCATTTAAACTTAATGAATTAATTACATAAGAGATACTATCTCCTGGTTGAAAATAAAACTTCTTTATTACATTTATTGGAGGCAACTTTGATCAAATAACTTGGTAGTGAATGAGATTTTTTTTTTAAATGAAAAAAAAAAAAGTGTAAATTATGCAAAGAAAATAAGACAATACATTTCGAATGCAATGAGGCTGAAAATTCAATTTTCACTCGTCTATGATAACTCATCTGTGGTAGTAAATATCTGGCGCCTTGGCTACGTGTAGTTTCCTGTCCAGGTTAATAGAAGGTTAATATATTAGGATTAAGAAACAGTTGGTTATGTTGGTGGAGAACGGAATAGAGAAAACTAGGAGAAACCTTCATCTAGATGGGGATTGATCCAGATTGAAATATAAGATAACACTGGTGAGAGTAACTTGATAAATAATTAGACAACAAAACATAAGTAGCTGTACAGTATTCCATATTGCCTAACCTATCACATGAAATATTTCAACACACAAAGATGCTTCACACACACACACATCAATCAGTATTAATTTACTTCCAAGTATATATAAAGCAAGAAATTTTCCGTTATACTGATTGCTATGTATATTTATATTACATCTTTAGAATATAGAAGCACAATGATGAGAAAAAGAAAAATGTCATAAAAAAACAGAAATGCTGAATAACAGGAATCAATTTAAATTACAAATTAAACCTCAAATCTGAATGCATGAAACTGCATTAAATCAGGGAAATGCTCTCTCGGACCATTGATCCAATGGTCAATCAAGTAGCAAGTCAACCTTGTTCTTTATATTAGTTTCTCTCACCCATATAATAGTGGCTGTATGTACATCTTTTACTTGCATACTGTTCCCTGAAGATTATTATTATTTTACGGCATCTCTATGGAGTCCGGAGACTCATTGCAGGAGAGCCAAATCAACCACCATACACAAAAATCCTATCATACCTCCTCCTTGAATCCATTTACCATCAGGGAGCTAACAACCAATTCTGATAATCGATTCCGCTCACTCACCATACATGCAAAAAATCTCATCTGCACACCTCCTACTAACCACAGTCTAACACAGATGGTGTCATATATTGAAAAATTAGACTTGCTTCAATTTTATAAAACTCCTTTAATATCTTAAACGTTTCTATCATGTCCCCTCTCTTTCACCTATCAACACAAACTTTGTAACCCACAAATCTTCAACCTATCCTCGTAGGAAGTATTCAACAGACCTGTCACCATCTTGGTCATTTGTCTCTGAATCCTCTCGACCAATTCCTGGTCCCAGAGAAACCCAGATGACCAAATCTGTGTGCAGTAGTAAGATGTGGCTGAATCATAGCCTTATAAAGAGGGATAATAACTTTCTTATCTTTACTTGTTAACTCTACCATTGCCGGTCCCAAGCCTGGATGAGAAAGGAGAAGGGTTGTACTTGCAGCTAGCAACCATAATATGAAAAAACATTGCTACAGAAAACATATTGGAAAACTGACACAAAACCAAGAGAGAGAAGTACTGGGGGAAATGAAGCAAGCCAGTGAAAGCCCCATTGGGGAAGCTGACAGGCAACAAAATCCAAGAAAAAACCTCTTTAGCCCAAAACTTTTAACCAAAATTGGATGCTTGAATATTAGGACTTTGTACGAAAGTGGAAAAGCTAACTTACTAACCAGATGGACAGATACAAAATAGAAATACTAGGTCTAAACGAGACAAGATGGAACGGTAGCGGAGAAATCCAACTAACAACAAACAAATACGTTTTACTAAATATATGAAGAGCCAAAGGCTTCAATTCGGCGACATATAACTTATTTAAGTTAAGGGATAGTATATCCCATATTGTTTCTTAGCCGAATAAGAAACTCAAAGAGTTGATATCCATAAACAGACTTGGATATCACCAGATAAGAAATCCAAAAACCAAATAGACCATATTTTAATAAACAAACCTTGGAGAACCTCTTTGATGGATGTAAGAGTTTGGAGAGGTGCAGATGCCTTTACAGACTACTTATTATTGATTGCAAAAATAAAAATGAAACCACAAAAAATATTTAAAGACAAGAACCAAAGAATTAAATACAATATATCCAAACTGAAAAGCAGGGATACAAAAGACAAATATAAAGTAACATTAAGGAATAAATATGGAAGCCTTGTAGATTAACATAAGGAAATAGACATTGAAGAGAACTGGGAAAAAATAAAGAATATATTTAATAGTACCGCCGAAGAAGTTCTGGGAAGGCAGAACTTCTTCAGCGGTAGAAGGAATCGCAAACAATGGATCTGAAGAAACCATCAAATTATGTGAAGAAACGAAAGCTTTATGGAATACACTTCTGCAAAGTACAGAAGAAAACAAAAGAAATAGGATAAATGAAAAATACAGGCTTAAAAACGGGCAGGTAAAAAAAAGTGCAAGGAAAGATAGAAGATTTGTCCTGGAGGAAATGTGTAAAGAGGCGCTGAAGAAGTAGCAAGTAAATTTGACCCAAAGAGGTTGTTTGAGATAAAAAAAAAGTTAGCTGGGAAGAGTTTTAAAAGAGAAGGGCCTGTAAAAAATAAACAAGGAAAGTTACTCACAAATGAAGCAGACATAGAAAAAAGATGGGTAGAACATTTCCAAGAAATTTTAAATGGAGAAATAGAAAACCTAGAACAAGAAATACCAGAAGAAGAAATACTTAAAATAAATACAGGAACTATAACTTAACTAGAAATAACTCAGGCAATAAAGAAAACAAGAAACAATAAAGCAGCTGGGAGTGACAATATACAGGATGAACTACTTAAAGCAGATATAAACACTACTGTTGAAATGCTACACCTGCTATTTAATCAAATATGGGAAAAGGAGGAATGGCCAGAAGACTGGAATACAGGACTCCTGGTGAAACTGCCAAAAAAGGGAGACATAACACTTTGCAAAAATTGGAGAGGGATTTCACTTCTAAATGGTGTAAGTATTTACTAGAATTTTGCTAGAAAGAATGAAACAAGAAATTGAATCTAAACTGAGGAAAGACCAGACTGCATTCAGGCCAAACAGATCTTGTAATGATCAGATAATAACACTAAGAATAATTGTTGAACAGTCAACAGAGTGGCAGAGTAGCCTATATTTGGGATTCATCGACTTTGAACGTGCATTTGATAGAAAGACTATGTGGAAGTTAATGAAGCACTATGGGATTCCTCAGAAAATCATAAATATAACAAAGAAAACTCATGAAAAATCCAAAATCCAAATAACAAATAATGACAAACTATCAGCACCATTTGCAACAAACACAGGAGTAAGACAAGGATGTATACTATCCCCGACCATCTTTCTGATTCATGTTAAAAAACGTTTAATTTTCTTGACCAAAAAGCTCTGGAAAAACTTTTATTGGGATTATATTGATCAAGTGTATATAATAAACAACTAAGTTATATCAAGTAGTTTCACCAACTAAGTCTGTTGGCATCTTCAGGGAACATAACTGATGTTAGGCACTAAAAAGTAAAAAACTGTTACAAACTAAAATCAACCGATTCCAATTATATTAAACAAAGAACAGAGCGCATACAATACATTCATAGAGCATGGATGATCTCACTTGTTATTTAGGAACATTCTATAGTTGGCACTATGATTCGGTTCTGGCGAGTTGAAGGATCTGATAAGGGTCTTCCAGATCACAGGCAAGATCAGTCCTTGGTTCCTGTTAAGGTTTTGTGTACAGCAGGCAACTGTTGTGGCCTCCTTGAATTACATCGGCCAAACTTCAAGGAGCCTTGAAATTAGGCAAAAAGAACATATAGGTGACGTCAATAATAACAGAGAAGAAAAATCGGGGTTAACTTTTCATTTCTCAAGAACGAACCATACAATAGAGTGGGATAGAAGCACAATTCCTTACATGGAGGAGGACTTCCGCTCCTGAATTTTTAAGGAGGCCACAACAGTTGCCCGCTGTACACAAAACCTTAACAGGAACCAAGGACTGATCTTGCCCGTGATCTGGAAGACTCTTATCAGATCCTTCAACTCGGCAGAACTGAATTATAGTGCCAACTATAGAACGTTCCTAAATAACAACAAGTGAGATCATCCATGCTCTATGAATGTATTGTACGCACTATGTTCTTTGTTTAATATAATTGGAATCGGCTGATTTTAGTTTGTAACAGTTTTTTACTTTTCAGTGCCTAACATCAGTTATGTACCCTGAAGATGCCAACAGACTTAGTTGGTGAAACTAGTTGGTATAACTTAGTTGTTTATTATATACACGATCAATATAATCCCAATAAAAGTTTTTCCACATCTTTCTGATTGTTATTGATTGGGTGATGAGGAAAACATCTGAAGAAAGAATTGGCATTCAATGGGGATGGTCAAATAAAATCAGTGACATGGATTTTACAGACATATATGCCTTTTGGCATATGTCGTCTGCAAAAACATCAACACCTCCAAAAGAAAATAGATAATTTAAACCAGGAAGCAAATAAATGTGGATTGAAAATAAATTATAACAAGACTAAAGTAATGAAGATAAACCCCAAACAAGAATTAGTCTTTGAAATACTAGGGAAAACACTGGAACAGGTAGATAACTTTATCTACCTGGGATCAGTGATCAGCACACAAGGAGGAACCAAACAGGACATACAAAATAGAATCCAGAAAGCACAGATTGCATTCAGTATGATGAAGAAAATTTGGGGATCCAAAGAAATAAAATTAAAAACCAAAATTAGGCTCTTCAACACTAATGTTAAACCAGTTTTACTATACAGAGCTGACACATGGTCATTAACAAAGGAAAACATAAATAAAATACAGGTCTACATAAACAAATGTTCGAGGAAGATACTAGGAATATACTGGCCAAATAAAATAACAAACATAAAACTTTGGGAGAGAACAGGTCAAACCAGCATCAGAAATGAAATCACTAAAAGAAAATGGAACTGGATAGGTCACACAATCAGGAACCCAGATAGAGAAATAGCAAAAATTGCACTAGAATGAAATCCCCAAGGCAAGAGGAAAAGAGGTAGACCCAGGATAACATGGAGAAGAGAACTAGAAACAGAGGAAAGACAGCTGGGACATTCCTGGAAAGGGATCAAAAAAGAAGCATTGAATAGAGTCAGATGGAAGTCAATGGTTGAGGCCCTATGCTTCACAGGGAGTGAAGAGGATAGGTAAGGTAAGGTATCTTTACTTGTTAGCGTGCTTTTCAACATCCAAGTAATTTGCTGAGCTATTTTACTGACTTTTGCAATATGCCTTTATTTCAACTCTTTGTCCACCATTATCCCCAAGTCACTAGCCTCATTAATTTCCTGCAATTCAATACCATTAATATTATGGGTATCTCCATGGAGTCAGTAGACTCATCGCGGGAGACCCAAACTAGCAAAACAATATCTGTCATATCTCTTCTTGAATTCATTTACAGACGAAGAGCTCACAACTAAGTCAGGCAATGAATTCCACTCATTTACCACCCTCCAGGCAAAAAACCTTGTTCTGACACCTTTGTTAACCACACTCTTCTTTAATTTCCAGGAATGACCTCTTGTTCTTCCATCACTATCACACAGCTGAAACATTTCGCCTACATCAATCCTATAAAAACCTTTCAGTAATTTAAATGTTTCTATCATATCCCCTCTTCTTCGCCTATCAACCAATCTCTGCAATCCACAAGCTCTCAATCTATCAATGTAGGGAGCATTTTTTACATCACTCACCAACTTGGTCACTCTTCTCTGAACCCTCTCCACAGCCTCCTCATCTCCAAGGAATCCAGGTGACCAGACCTGAGCACAGTAATCCAAATGTGGAAGTATTAACGCTTTATAAAGGGGAATAATAACTTCTTTATCTCTGGATAAAGAGGTTATTGTGTTCCTCAACAACCAAGTAATCCTATGTGCAATCTTGGACACCTTAGCAATGTGTCCTCTGAACTTCATCTCCCTATCTACCAACACCCTTAAGTCCCTAGCCTCATCAATCTCTTGGAGTACCTTTCCATCAATGTAGTACACAGCTGGTAATCTTTTAATCCCAAAATGCATGACATTACACTTTTCCACATTGAACTGACATCCATTATCTTTTGCCCATTTTACCAGCTTATTTAAATCATCCTGCAAACTTTCAACATCAGCTTGATTTTTTATTGCACTACCCAACTTTGCATCGCCATTTCCTATATCATTTATATACAAATTAAACAACAATGGCCCAAGCACAGAGCCCTGAGGCACACCATTGGTCACCTGCCTCATTCTGGACTCGGCTCCTCCATACACCACCTCATGGTATCTCTCCCTGAGCCATTCTCCTATCCATATCACCAATTTAGTATCCATTCCCATCTGCTCCAATTTGCCTAACAGTGTTCTATGGGGGTATCCTGTCAAAATATGATGCATCAAATGCAACCTTTTCAACCTGAAGTGCATAATCTTACATTTTGCAACATTAAATTGACAATCATTATCCTTTGCCCACAATTCCAATTTATTTAAATCATCCCGCAGGATATCTACATATACTTTATCTATTATTGTTCTCCCCAGATTTGCATCATCAGCAAAAACAACTGAACATATTCTGATTACATTGATACAATGATGACATTTGACGCATGCGTGCTTAAGGAAAAGGTTTGTTTTACAAGCATAATTTGATAGCTGCCATGGTACAATTGGAAGAACAGCGGAACATTGCTGTTCTCCCTTCGATCGGAAAAGATTTGACTGGGTTCAATTCTCATCATGACAAAGGGAATCCTTATATGGGTTTTTTCAATTGAAGATGAGTTAGCCGATCTCATACAGTGGCAGGCCAATGCCACCAGCTAGCATGAAATTCTGTCATGTTGTACCATCATTACAATTTTCCATGGTACACCCTGTTAGGTTGAGAAAATGAGGATTTGACATTAGGTCAGAAGCCCTGTTCAGCTCTCTGCATTCCTTCAAAGGCTATGTGGAGTCTCCTCTCAGTTTTGAGAAGAGACTCTATAGTAAATCTCAATTTACAGATTTGACCATTAAGCACCCCCCCCCCCCCCAAAAAAAAAAAGATTCTTCACTAGAAAATTAAGGTAAAATGAAGGTAATATCTAACCTATTGAACTCTGCATACAGACTAAATAAATGTGCTCTTCAAAGTTTGAGATACAGGAGGAGAGCAAATATGTATATATATACACAGGGTGTTTCAAAGAGAATGTCCTGATTGAACTGTGATTATTTGAAAATAGCAGAGTCCTTTATAGGACTTCCAGGGTAATGGATAGCAATGCTATAGCTAACATAGCCAATGAAGTTTTAACTGAGGCTCGGCCATTGCCATTACCCAGCCATGACTAGAGCTTTTAGCTCAATAACACCCCATCTACACAGATTTTCTTCATTCAGATGACAGGATAAAGAGTCAAGGACTCAACCCATCTCCCAGTCCTTTTAGGTTTTAAGTTTAAGAATGTCCCAATTTCTAAATTGTATAGCTCTGCAACCATGAACCACAAATGAATGCGACATTGAGCATTTGTAATTGTGGTGAGTGAAACTTTAGGCCTTACTTCATACTTGGTAATTTATTTTGTAACTGTACCATATTTTCATTATTAAATATAATTATTTGAAATAGGGTCATTCTTTTTAAAACACCCTGTATATATATAAGATTGAATGATATTCATATATAGAATTTACTAATATACCGTATATGTAGAATACACAGATATATGCTATAATAACAGGATTATAAAAACCTCCATTACAGTCAGCCACGTTTCTGGTTCCGTAATGCTAGACTGACACATATAGCATTTACACATAAATTTTGCAATTGATCCATTTTTTTTTTTAATATATCAACCCCTACATCCAAGATATCACAAATTCTATCATAATAAACAGTACCATGAGTGGAAGTGGTTGAGTCAGAAAGTAGCAATCTATGGATGTTTGACAGCAATTGGTCACAAGGAGAAGGCTATTCAAGAGAATACAAGTAAATGAAATAAATAAATAAATAAAAACAGGGACCACAAACTGGATAAGCATGGAATTGAATGTGGATACTGCTCAGCATCAGTTCTCATCATCTTACATGTTTAGAGGAAAATACAGGAATGGTGGCAGCTTGTTTAGTTGAGCAGCATCCAACAAAATAAAAAATAAAATAAAAAAGGCATAACACAGAAACAGAATGTAAGTAAAAGTAATTTCACTGTTTGTGAGAGAGAAAAAAAAAGTTACTCATTAATCATATTTCTCTCTCGCACACACACACATGGACAGCACTATGCATTCATGCAAAGGTATTTGGTGCACCACCCAAATGTGAAAAAACACACCTATAGAGTTGAATGGATATGGAATTAATACAGTCAGCTGAACAGAAGATGTTTAAAAAAAAAGACAGGGAATCTAAAGATATGATGAGTTAGTGCCAGTAAAAGCTAGATGTGTAAGTCTATCCAAGAAGGGAAATCTGAATATTATCAAAAGTAAGAGGAAGTGAAGGTATTTTTATTATTATTTATTTATTTATTAGAAAACTGTTTCGGTAACATTTAAATTTACTAGATTATCACCCCCCCCTCAATAAGTAAGGCACCAGCTGTGGAAGATTTTGGAATTTGAATCATTTGATCACTATGTAGTTTATCAAATAAATAGAGGAATGGAGTGTATCTCTCATAAGCAAACCGATGAATACAATTTCAGGTTAGAGAGAAATCGATAATGTACAAGCAGAAGAATGTAGCAAAAGTACAGATCACTGGGATGCTCTATCATTAATAAAGAAATCTGAAGAGAGGAAACCATTGACCATGACAAGCAGTGATGACCAAAGAGGAAACTGGTGACCCAATTGCAAAGAGCTATTGGTATGGATATATGCTATGACAGATCCAATCAAATGTTTAAAGTAACAAAATGGTAATCTCTACATTTCTATCTGTTCCTCTACTAAGAATCATATCTAGGATGTGCAGAATTTCATTGAGACTTTTCAACTGAAGGTGACTGAGGCAGTGGAATGGCTTTTCCAGAAGACAAGTTGTTTGTCATCCATTCCTAGTGATTCAAAAATGGACCATTGCTACACAAAAGTAGCAACAAGAAAACTGATATCTGAAGTTCGTTGTCAGCTGAATTTACATGGAACCAATTTACTAAAGTTTGTACACCTTCGCCACTTCATGGAAATGCAAATAAATGGTTTTATTACTCATTATGAATCTGCATGCTAACACCTGGCATAAATCCAACTCAAGTAGTCTTTTGTATGGCATCAAACAGTGCTCAGTCATTTCTCACAAGGTAGGCACATTACTGAGTGACAAATCAGTAATGCACCAGGTGTGCAAAAAATTTGCACACCTGGTGCATTACTGATTTTGTGGAAGGCATATATCTATATGCCTTCCATAAAATTTCTTTCAAAATATTAACTTTGATGGCATCCATAGCTTAGTCAATCGAATCCTGTTCATGAGTCTAGAATACACAAAGAACTTTTTTAGAGGGCTTTTCAAACTGAAGGAAGTTAGAAGGCTTCGTAATGGAGGTAACAGGATTTTTCCTCCTGTTTCCCACAAAACAGATTTCTCATCCCACAAAACAGACAAACCAGCCAAAAAATTCACACCACTGCAGGCATAGCAGACTGTGCAGATAAGATTAACCATCCTATCAGAGTATTAGGTTTCTATGAAGCCAAGTTACTTGCATGACTGGCCTGTTACAATTCAGGTGGGATACAAAATTAGTTATATGCTGAGTGGTGTAGAAACAGATTAATTTCCTGATTATATGATAAGAGGATTTTCCTTAATTAAACAATAGGGAAGTGACTATTCAGACTACAGGAATGGCATGAAGGTAGTTAACAGCAGTACAATATGAACAAAGCACCAACTATTACATACCATATTAGGCTAATCAACAAACAACTTATATACAGGGTGATCAAAATAAATTATCCCTGTTTAAGGCCTTGTGAATGCCATCTAGTAATCCAAATGCTGCGCAACTTTGCAGGAATACATTGTGCATCATGAGGAAGCGATATCTGAGAGGAAAGGGGGGGGGGGGGAGGAAAACAAGTAAATGCAAAATTTCACCACCATGGGCATTATAAACACCAAATGCATGGAATTGCATATCATGCAACTTAGCAACTACCAGAAGGCTTAAAAAAGATGAACATGGAATTTTTCCCTTCATTCTGGTTGTTAATACCATCTTCAGTGATGGCACTAACCTTTCCTCAATGTGCTTTGCTTGTGATACTGAACTACTAAACAACTGCAATGCTGTTGTTTAGTAGTACTGCTGCACTCCACAAATTTTGTGGCCTGAACAAATGTCGACGAAGTCCACTGTCTCCATGTGCTCTGCGACGAATGGTTAGTTGTTTTGAAGAAACAGGATCGTTGGGAGTTAGAGCTGGCAGAGGTTGCAAACCAATCAATTCATAACACGTGAATGAAGTTGCTACTGTCGATGTGGAGCAGGCCATGAATAGCAACATTGGTTCCTGCAGTGCACATGCTGCATCAAGATACATGGATGTGCCTTACGCAACTGTCTGGAAAATTCTATGGAAAATTCTGCATTTCTACACATTTCAAATAATTCTGACACAGGAGTTGCATCACAGGACTTTGAAAGTTGATCAGACTTTCAAAATTTGGAAGAAATGTTAAATGTCAAAGCAAGGAAAGTTGAAGTTTTGAATTACATTCCTTGCTCGAGTGGAATTGGATGCTCCGTGGCAGTAGATGATTTGTGGAGAGATGAGACTCACTTTCACCTGAATGGAGCTGTGAATACCCACAACTGCTGGGTATGGACTATACAAAACCTGCATGCAGTCCAAATTCCTTTGCATTCACCGAAAGTTACCATCTCATGTGGGTTTACAGCTTCATTTATCCTTGAATCATTCTTTTTGAGGACATCTGCCAGTTCTTCAAGAACATTCACAGAAGCCAGAGTAATCAGCTGTGAGCTTCCCACTGCATGGCTGCCTCTTTCACATGATCTGATCCCCTGTGACTTCTGGGTCTGGGGATTTCTCAAAGATGGGGTTTATCAGGACCATCCTGATAGCTTGCCAGCACTGAAAGACAGCATAACACAGCATGTGCACAACATTAGTCCCGATCCACTGTGTTCTGCTGTTGAACACACTGTGCAAAGGATGTAGTTTGTAGCATACCATGAAGGGCAGCACAATGAACAGTACTGTCCATTAATAAATAATGGAAGTGAATAGAAATGTGTTATTTATGCTTACATCGCTTTTCTCCTCTTTTTTTTCTTTTTTCTCCTCTTTTCTCCCCCTCAGATAGCTTCTGCATGATGTATTCCTGCAAAGTTTCATAGCATTTGGATCACTAGATGGCACTCGACTTCATAAGCAAGAGACATTTTCTTTGGATTTTATTGGACCATTATTCTTTATAAATGTTTCACCAGCTTAAGTCTGTCTGGCTTCTTCAGGACAAGAAATGGGTATACTAACATTAAATGCTAAAAAGAAATGCAGACAGACTTAAGCTGGCGAAAGTTGTAGACAATTGTATACATATATTTATAAAGAATCATGGTCCAATAAAATCCAAAGAAAATGTCTCTTACTTAGTGTAAGAGGACCAAATATTAACAGTTAAAAGGTATACTTCAATTTTGATTGCCCTGTATATCAATTTAATTAGCATTTAATAATAGAAGTATTGAAGAAATGTAGAAGTACTGCTTCTACAAGCACACTAAATTACCCAAGTTGCTCATTTAATTTTTAGGCAGTATCCATATCTCACCTTACCAGTAGCTTTAGACATCAAACATTTAATTTCTCAGCCTAGATTCCCTACACTGGACTATCACAATGCTATACATATAGTTAACATACTTTTAACGCATAAGCACATTAAGACTTCTCGCTGAATAATATTGTAAAGAGAGAGGAAATCTCTTCCCAGTGGATGTATCCACATAAACAGTCCTTTGAAAACTTTAATTTCAGGTAAGCTGCCAACACTTTCTTCTACTTTAAGGATATTAGTAGGACAAAGTCTTTGTCAGAACTTCTCCACAGTTTCAACAAATGATAATTTATCAAAACTTATGAGAGGCAACTTTTTATCATCCTCACAAGTCTACCAACAAGTTATCTTTCAAAATGAGTCATTCCATTCTCTCTCTCACATGTCCTCCCCTCTCTTCTCCCTCCTTTACTTACCATCGAGATCAGTGGTTCTTAACCGGTGTTCCCCGGAACACTTGAAACCCGCGAACTGGTTTCAGGAGTTCCACCGGTGAAGGATGTCATATGATACAAAAACATTACCGGCAATATTAAAACATGTACTAGACCAAGGTGTGAATATGGTAAATTACATCAAGTCAAGAGACCTTTAAAAGCATGCCTTTTTAAAATAACTTTGCTATCTATGGAAGCCAAGTACGAATCTTTGCTTTTGCGCACTGCAATAAGATGGTTATCCAGAGACAAAGTGCTATTCCGAATTTTAGAACTTAAGAATGAGTTATTGGCCTTTTTTCAAAATGAAGGTACAGATGCTTTTGTAAAATGTCCTCAAAATGATATTTGTGTGCTAAAATGGCATGTTTAGCCAATATTTTTAATTACTTAAATAGCATTAATACAAGAATCCAAGGGAAAAATTAAAATATTTTAACATTCACTGACAAATTGTCAGCTTTTCAGAAAAAAGTCTCTCTTTGGAAAAACCACATATCAGAAAAAATAAAGTAGATATGTTTCCTTCGCCCCATAATAAAAATGTCGAGGGAATTATTTCCATTATAATAGAACATTTAACAATACTGGAAGAAAAGATTTCAAGTTACTTTCCTTCCTTAAATCACACAATTATGACTGGATACGAAATCCATTTGGCACAGTTAATACATCGAGTTGTGAATTTTCGCTACAAGAAGAACAATTAGTTACCTTGCCAATGGATCGTATTCTAAAAATGAAATTCTCTGAAATAACTCTTGAGGAATTTTGGATTTTTGCCAAAGCCGAATACCCAGTTCTCTCTCCACAAGAGCACTGAAAATTTTGTTACAGTTTTCAACATTGTATTTGTGCGAGCTCGGTTACTCAATATTAACCAATATAAAAACTAAAAAGCGTGAAAGACTTACTAATATAGATAGACAAAGAGACAAAGGGTAGCTATATCACATATTAGATCTGGTATTGCTGAAATCTGCAAAAACCGACAAGCTCAAGTATCGCATTAAAATAAGTTCCATTTTTATAAAAAGGGCAAGTCCATGCATATTTTTATTGTTAGTTTTATAAACCTAATGCTTTTGGTGCTCCCCAAATTTTTCTTATAATGAAAAGTGTTCCATGACTTTGAAAAGGTTAAGAGCCACTGATCTAGATAGTACATATGTCCTTCAGTCATGTGGCTCTGCAAATGCAACATTATAACTGCAGTGGTAATTTGCATGTTATACCATGAATTTTAAGTGGCACTTCTTGGACAGACACATTATTCTTATTATTTTACATTTCATGAGAGTTTGGATGTAACATAAAATTATTGTGCAATAATGAATTCTTATAAGATCATTAAGCCTGGCATAAAAGAGGAAGATGAAAATACTGAAAGGAAGACATTGACTATACAAACACTGCAAACTTTTTTTGGTCATCTTATAATTAAAGTTCTGTAAACCAGTGTCTTTTTTAATCATTTTTATAAATGGGCAGTGTTACACCCCTGATAACCAAGAATGTAAAAATTTCAGTTATCACGGTGTAACAAGAAAATAAAAATATAAAATCCTATGTAAGTAGCTAATACAAAATATTTAAAGACAGAAAATATGCTTGCATCCAAGAAAAATAATTATAGCAGAAATTGTTTAACTAAATATTAAAAAAGGGAATCTTATTACAAAAAAAAAGATATGAAAAAAATAGGTTAAGTAAGACAAAGAAGATTAGAGATAAGAATTTATTTGTGAGAGGCTACACACTCGAAAAAAGGAGATTAAAATATTCAAGTAAATTCTAAAAAGGGGATTAATTTAGTATAGAGGCTAGCTTAAAACAAATGACGATCGCTCAAGGTCAATTCCTGAAGTGAGACGTCGTCATGTGAGGGTTGCGTGCAAGCGAACCGTAACATGTTCTGGGCAGAAAAACATGACTTTAATTGGTGAGTGAGATCGACTCCAGTGGGGGGGGGAAGAAAGAAATTGAAGGTGCTGATAGGGTCATGCAGATAAAAGGGTTAGGAACCCCTCCCACGAGGCTTTTTTCCCTCAGAGTTTCTTTACGAAATTTTCGTATAGGTAACACGGGTTTTCCTGAGTGACGACGTAGGAGTTATCTCTGTCCGACGCAACAAGGAAACAAAGTGTGTGGGAATTCGATCCTGTATTCCTATTGCAAGAGACGAGGAACGTCGTATAGTTACAAGGAAGGAATTGTTTATGTATCTCATTATCCAGTACTCTTATCGAGGGAAAGAAAATCCATACGGAAATCCGTGGCCACGTGATGAGTTCCATAATGATAGAACAGAAGACCCTGTGTGTGTGTCCTTTATTCAAGCACGAAAGGTATAGATCATGAAAACCAAGGCTCATCCTAGAAAGGTACTGTAAAATCTTGTATCAGTTGAAATCGCATATAGTTGCAATCACTGTTAATTACTGGACACTCGAAGATATACTAGGACTTTAGTACAAATCAGAGTAGAATGAGAGTAAACTAGTTTATATTATTTGATAAGCATTCATATGTTAGAGATTTATGTATGTGTATGGTATTTCATATGAGAGTGTCTTAAAGTTGAAATGTATGTATGGGCATAGCGATAGGATAGTTTAACCTATATTGTTTGTTTTGTAAGTTAGATAAGGTAGACTGAATATAAACATTAATGTCCATGGTATTATGGCAATATAGAGCATTCTGACTAGTATAAGGTTAAGTAAAGTGTTAACTTGTTCCAGGATTATATGTGTATATTTATATGTATAAGGTCCATTATGACGGCATGATTGCAAATTCCCATATAGGATTTTGCCCTAATACTTGTATTTTGCTTGTGTAATTTGTAATTTTATTCTTAGTATTGAACTGTGTTTTATATAATAGAAATTGAATTGTACCATGTTTAAGATTTTAAATAAACTTTTGTTCATTAATAATACAGTTGTCTGAAATTGCTGCCTAATGCACCACTTGAAAAACGTACGAACCTAATCACGCGGGAAATTTAATGTGTTAAGTTACGAGATAAAGGGTCACGACTGCTTAATAGTTTCACGCTCAGACATATTTTTGTATTTTGCTCCTTGTTTTTGAATTATATATCTTAAACTAAATGTACTGATGCAGTATAATATAAATATTAGGGATAATAAGGGGAGAAAAGGCTTAAATATTTGAATTTTGTAATATCTCGTGCATAGTTAAGTTTTGATTAAAGAAAATATAGAGATTCACTTGAAAGGAGAAAAAGAAAGTTTAATAATCGTAAATAGGGACACAACAGCAGCTAAGGTCAAATGAAAATTTGCCACCCAGAGTTCCACATGCATGCATGCCCATAGTTAATTTCCTTTGATAATTTCCTGAGTAATAAGCTGGTTGCTATTTGTATGTCTGTTTATAATTTTATAAAGTCATTTCACAGATAAATAAGGATGATGCTTATGTTGGACAAGTTTCACTTCAGCAAGTTCCCTTTTCTGATGGAAGTGTTGAAAACCAACTGAGCACCAACAATCCCAGTTGAGATGTCCATCACATACTATTTTGATCAATGCAAAAATAATGCAAGAATCCACAGTGCAAGAATGTTTGGCTGTGAAGTAAATTGTTATACAATTTCTTTTACTATACTCAAACATACAAATGTACCAAGATTAATATTTATCAGTGCCATTATCATAGTGTGCACTGTGATGATGGCACTAAAAAAAACTGCAACTTAGTACATTTCAGTACACGTAAAAGAAATTATACCCAAAGACAATGTTTGTCTCAAAGGCCTCATGACTACTCAAAGTTCAAGAGAATAATGCACAATTCATATGTCTGTTAATTTCTGCACAAATATCACATTTGTAAATAAAACAGTCTGAATACAAACTGCATCAAATGACAATGACGCTGCATCACTTAAAGCAGTTTGATGAGTCACAGCAACTGTAAAATTACACTAAATATCAAAAAGACCTATGAGACATCAACCAATTATAACCTATTAGAAAGGTGGGCTTAGCAGCTCACCATTGTAAACATCAGGTGATGTATCTCCCTGCCTCCAAAGGTGAGAATAGCCTACTTTCATATCTATTATCACTCTTCAATATAGCTGTTATGCTAGATGGATTGAGTTAAAAATAAATAAATACATCGACATTGAACATAACATCAATTTCAAGGTATGAATTCTGATGCTGTTTGCTAGTAAATGTGCTTTGCTGCAGTTTTCCATCTTGCAAAAGGGAACTTAAATATCACTGCTGAAAAAAAACTTGGTCAAGACCTAATAGTTTCAAAAAGTGTAGAAATATATTAAAAGAGTTATTATTTTTATGGCAATTTTGCCTGCTTTCGTTTAGGAGTGCCCCTTTTATAATGTCATTGGCTTTTTACTCAAGAATTCTTAGGGCATTGCAAATGTATTTTAGAGGGACAAATATATGTAGCATAATAGAAGAAAATTTGCACACACCTTTTCTTGGATGTTGTTGCCTTGCCTGTCTTCTTTCTGCAATGTGCATGCTTCTACTGTTATGGTATAAAAAGGGAAGTGGGGGAGGTTAGGCAATTTTTCAAATTAATTTGAAAAACCCTGCTTTTTTTTTTATATAATATATACATATATTATTAAGGGTGGGCAGAGCACTTTTTTGTAGGGTGGGAAAGAGATGAAAGAGGGGGCTGGAGAGAGAGTTAAGGGTGTGGGCCATTTCGACCGTGTGTGTCGTCGTCTGAACTTATGGAGGAAGTGGATGCTATGTCATGTTGGCTTGCTGTTTCTGCCTTTGAAATGCTTGAGTTATCGCCTATTGGTGGGAATTTGTGCCCTAATTTTTATGTTATGGAGTTTCCAATACTCAAAGATTATATAGGGTCGGTGGACGTTGATTGAGTTCTCATCACATTTTATGGCTATCGTTTCCGATATTCTAAGCATTGTTTCATTGTCTTGTCTGTCTATAATGATGGCCTTGTCAATTTGTGGGATATGTTTCTGTTCAAGGACATGAACTGCTATTTGTTTTCTCTGTACTTTGTATTCTATTTTTCTTTTTGATGTTGCCTTTTTTAGTGTTTAAATGTTCTGGAATAGGGATGTTACAGTCACGGAAGTGTTCTTGTAGTCTTGCCCATAAAGACCTGATAGTAGAACCTGTGTAGGTGATATTACAGTCTTTTTGGCAAGGAAATTTATAGACTACGTTGTGGTGTGCTAATATTTCTTCGTGTGTGTGAGATTTAGTGGGTTTTAGAAGTGTTGCCAATTTTTGGTTTGTGGTGAATACCAGTTTATAGTCAGTATGTGTGAAAATGTATTTGTAGGCTTTGTATGTGTTCTGGACGTATGGCAGCTTGATAACTTTTTACGTTGTGAAGTCCATTTTGGTTGTTGGGTTGTTTTGATGGGATTTTTCTGTCCTGTTTGCGTAATTTATTAGTTGTGTGGGATAGTTGCAATTTTTAAAGATCTGTGTTAGTTTTTTTATTTCTGTGTTGAGATAATTATGGTTGGTTGAAAACTTGTAAGCATTTATAAATTGTGATAGGATGACCGATATTTTAACAGAATATGGATGGTATGAGTTGAAATAGAGGTTGTTTCCGATATGCATGGGTTTGTGGTATATTTTTGTGGCTATTTTGTTATTTGTTCCGATTAATGTCATTTTTAAGAAATTTATGGATTTGTTCTGTTAAGTTTCTATGGTAAATTTTAGTCTGTTGCTGTAACTGTTAAGGGACACTTGTAAGGTGGTGATGTGTGTTGGTTCTTCAATGCATATAATATCGTCCATGTAAATATACCATAAAAGGTGATGTCGGAGGGGGGAGTAGGAGTGGTATGTGTGCTAGGAACAATTCTGCTAATTGTCCGCTGATGTTTTGGCCCATAGGGAGTCCGAAAATTTCAATATACATACTGTTGTTGAACATCAAAAAGAAAAATAGAATACAAAGTACAGGAAAAACAGAAATAGAAGTTCACGCCCTTGAACAGAAACATACCCCGCAAATCAACAAGGCCAACATAATAGACAGACAAGACAATGAAACAATGCTTAGAATATCAGAAATGATAGCCATAAAATGTGACGCAAACTCAATCAGCGTCCACCAACCCTACATAATCTCCGAGTGTTGGAAGCTCTATAACAGAAAAATTAGGTCATAACTCTGACAATAGGCGATAACTCAAGCACTTCAAAGGCAGAAACAGCAAGCCAATATGACATAGCATCCACTTCCTCCATGAGTTCGGATGATGGCACGCACGGCCGCGACAGCTCGCACCCCGTTAACCCTCTCTCCGGCCCCCTTTTCCCATAAACCTTTCCTCTTCCAAAAAAACAGTTTCTATTTTCAGCCCCTTCTTTCATCTCTTTCCCATCCTACAAAAAAGCACTCTGCCCACCTTAAAAATAATATATGTATATATTATATAATAAAAAAAAACGGGATTTTTTCAAATTAATTCTCCTACATTGCCTAACCCCCACTTCCCTTTTAACACCATAACAGTAGAAGTATGCACATTGCAGAAAAAAGACAGGCAAGGCAACAACATCCAAGAAAGGTATGTGGAAATTTTCTTCTATTATGCTACATATATTTGTCTCTCTAAAATACATCTGCAATGCCCTAAGAATTCTTGAGTAAAAAGCCAATGACATTAAAAAAGGGGCACTCCTAAACGAAATCAGGAAAAATAGGCATAAAAATAATAGTTTTTAAGAGGAGTAATATGGGAGTTTCCCAGAAATAAACCTATATTAAAAGAGTGTTTGCTATTGAGTTTTCTGAACCTGGAAACTGGTGTTTGCTACAGTATGAGATGATTGTGTTAGCCTAATTGCTCAATGTTATTCCTCAGTCAAATATCCAAAGCACCATAAAGAAACTATTCCTAAAGCACATAAAAACTAAAACAATAAAACAAAGATTTAGAAAATCATTTTGTTAACTTAGTAGCTAAAATAGACATCTTCATTTCCTGGAGCATACCCAAAGATGATTCAATCCAATTAAGACTTCCATCAATCTTTAACTATTTAATATGTATGGAAATTACTAATTAAAAACTTTAGTCTAAACTGTTATCTATAACATTATTAAAGTAAAAAAACAAACTGAATCATCATTATAATTCAGTGGTCTTTAATTTACTTACCAATCCTCTAAGTGCAGTTTGTAGAGATATATCTGCAGCTTTTTCTGGAACCCTATAATTATTTATAGCTCTTGCAAATAAACTCACAGCTCTATAATAAAGTATTAAAAAACAAGACATTAATACTTAACTAAAAGTATACCTTTTCTATAAAAAATAATAATAAAAAAATATGCAAAATTAACATATTTGCAAATCTATACCTTGCATACAAACTGGAACAGCCAAGGCATTTAAAAAATAATTCTGGAAGAAAATAACTAAACCACAGATGGTCATGGATACTGAAAGTAAATATTTATTGTGTTTTTGTATAGTATGTGCCTCAATATTCAGTCAGTATGATATTAGTATAATGTTACAAGGTTCATCTATAAAACAATTGCAAACCCTTGTGGAGGATCTGAAACTACAAATATTGTACCACCACTACTACTCAGAATTCAAGGTAGAAACTGTCCCTAATGCTCTGTAATAGTACTTGTTTATCATTTAAAGCAGCAGCATTAAATATCACTATAACTTTTTTTTTTCAATTTAAAATATAATACACATAAAAAATGTCCTTTAAATTTAAATACTGGTAAACAAATAATGAAAAGCTGCAAGTATAACTGCTAGTCATAGTCAAGTTTGCCAATTAAAAACATGCCTTATAATCCACACCCTTCATGAAATATGAAGTAGGTAAGTGGACGTGAGAAAATCTGGAAACTCTGTTCTAGAAACCAAACACTAAACTTTTTCATATCTGCTTCAGACCTTCAATAAGTAGGATGGGTGTCTGATACTAGGCAACAAAAATCATCTCCCACCTAAAGACATTACAGACATCATACCACAGTGGTATATGAACCCAACATCTTTTGAGAGCAGAGTTGCTATTCACTTGGCTAACCAGGACTACAGATATCTGTGTCTAACTAAATGTCTAAATTTGTAAACACTGTTTACAATGACTTATTGTTTGTTTTTTTGCGTGTGTGTGTGTTTGTGCACACACACACACTTGATGTATCCTTACAAATGCACCTTACTGTTTTCACACCAAGTGTTAAGTAATTATAACATTTCAATCCGAATGGCACAATGACTAAACTTGCATTCACTTTAGAATCCAGGAAATAACTGAAAACCAAATAAAAATATATATACTCATATATTTAGGATAATAGTGTTGTTGGAAAACTCATTAGTGTGTTGCCCAGATATAACAATAATGAATTCAGAAGGAGAGCAGAGATAATGAACAGCAAAATGGCTGAGCTGTGTGAAGCAAAGGAGTTTCAAATTCACTACACACAGTTTATTTATAAATATTTGGAGTGAATTTGGAGGAAAATTGGAATAATCATCAACTTTAAGTTGATGGATGGCATTTAAATGGGTTTGGTGTTGCGCATTTAGAAAGACTATTATTTGATGAGAAGGTACAGAATCAAGAAGCTAATGTAGCTAACGATCTACGGGTACTTGTGAAGCAGGATAGCACAGCTAAACAGGTTGTACGACGGGCAGAAGATGGATACAAGGTTGAAGATGTGGTCATAGCAGCACAAGGTGATGTAATTCATAAAGGTGAGGATGAGATGGGTATGAATGGCAATCAGCAAGGATCAGATAAACAGAAGTGGTCAGACCAAAGAGAGGGGTGTGGTATAGTAGCTAGAATAGAGAATAGTGGTAGAATGGCCTCAAAGATGCATTGATTTTATAATGTTTGTATACAAATGTAAGGAGTATTTGAAATAAGAGAGCTCAGTTTGTTGCACTGATTGAGTCAGTATTTCCAGAGATAGTTCGTATAAGTGAAATTTGGTTCTCTGAGAATGGTGTGATGTCAGAAATAGAAATGGAAAGATATACAGTTTTCCAGAAGGATAGGAAGGTGAAAAGAGGAGGGGGAGCACTGTTAATGGTTGCAGGGAAATTGTGTCCACAAAGTAAATTTGATAGGACATGTACAGATTTTAAAATTCTGTAAAGTTGAAATTAACAAGCTAGTAAATCTGATAGGATGCTTTTATAGGCTAGGGAATGTAGAGAATATTGACTGTGAAATGATTAGGCAAATTGGGCATGCAAAAAGAAGACGATCCTGATGGGAGATTTTAATTACAGGAATATAGAATGGAAGGAGGAGGTAGTATACAGGGACAAGGAGAGCGAGTCTTAAATTTCTAAAAGGAATATCTTAAGCGGCATGTGAAATGAAGCAACTAGAGGCTTTACCGTTTTGAATTTGGTGATAACTTCACAAGAAGTGGTTGTTAATGAGCTATCGACACTGCCACCAGTTGGTGAGAGTGATCATGAAGTACTTGTTTGGTAAGTGGTGAAACAAGAAAAGGTTACTGCCAAAAAAAAAACAATCACCCACCTTATATAGAAGTATAAGATAGGTGATTATGGGTAGCTCTGTACATTGGGGAGATGAGCTGTGCAGAAAAGATGTTGACAATGCATAGAAATTCACAAGGCAGTATCTAAAGCAAGCAATGCATAACTGCATGCCAAGGGTAAAGCAAGTAAATAGACTAAGAGTGAAATAGTGAACAGTGAAATCAAGCAAACTATGCTGGGTGAAAAAAATGTTATGGGGGAAGTACAAGACAACAGGCAGCAATCAGATCCATGAAGAGTATAAAGTGTGGGCTAGGAAGGTGACAAGCATGTCTTGTGTAGAGGCTTAAGTGCTGTGAGGACATTATGTTGGAGGTTTAATGGATTTTTGCTTTGGCCTCACGGCCTCTATTTGGCCTCATGGCCCAGACATGTTAGACTCCTTCCCCGGTCATCTCAATAGCCTACATCCAAGAATCCAGTTTACTATGGAAAAGGAAAAGAACAATTGTTTACCCTTCCTAGACACCTTAGTCACGCGCCTGCCTAATGATACACTTGCCTTCACTGTATACAGAAAACCCACACACACAGGCAGATACATTCACAAACTCTCCCACCACCACCCCTCACAACAATATGGCATCATTAAAACCCTTACCAAGAGAGCCCACAATCTTTGTTCCAGTGGAACCGCCCTCACTACTGAGCTTAACCACATGCACAGAACTTTCCTCTCCAATGGCAACAGCGAACACAGCATCAAAAAAATAATCAATTCCTCCCCATTCCCCGTCCCTCTCGTCAACAAGAATTTAAAAATGCCATCACCATACCCTACATCCGTGGCACTTCGGAAAAAATAGCCAAGATACTAAAAAAGTATAACCTACACACAGCATATAAGCCCTACCGCAAACTGGCTACCCTTATCCATTCTACGAAAGATCAGCTCCCTCCTCTCTCTCTGCCTGGAGTTTACAAAGTACCCTGTTCCTGTAAGCTTGCGTGCTTTGGACAGACAGGCAGATCAGCATCCATCTGCCTGGAGGAACACAAGTCGTACATCGTTAAACACAACTATGGCCATTCAGGCTTGGCTGACATGTTTTGGACACCACCCACAGAGTATCATGGAAGAAAACCACCATGCTCCATCACAGCAAATTCAAGAAAGAGAGACTTTTCTTAGAAGCAGCAGCAGCTCTCAGAAACCAACCAAATCTTAACAAATACGGTTGCATTAAGCTTCCGAAGATTTGGGAAACAGTCATCACCAGAGGTCCCACCTTACATTCCCAGGCCACCTACTACTGCCCTTAGAGGGCGCTCCACCTAGATAGGACTTTATTGTCACCCACATGGTTGGGCTTAGTATTGTAAGTTTTTGTGTGCATGTTACATTAATTGTCTTTGTAATCCCCGTAGATGTCCTAGTGACTAGGACGAAATATAGGAAGTATTAAATTCTATTTTAATTCTTTTTGAGTGTTGTAAAAAATCCATTAAACCTCCAACATAAAGTGACAAGCATGGTAAAGAAAGGTACAGTATAGGAGAAGATTGGCTGGTCAGCCTAAGGTTAACTCAAGCAAAAGCAAATTCTTTTACTGTATGGAAAGCAAGAGGAAAAATAATTATAGCAGATAGATACTGGTGGACTCATGGCAGCAGAGTGATCATTGCAAATGATATAGTGAAATTAATGAATTGGCACTTTATCAGTATAAATCATACTGGTGTAAATGATTGGAAGGATGTGGAGGATTAGGAGAACTGGGAAAGAATCAGGTGTATGAGGTGTTGATGGGGTTAGATGTTGAAGAGGCTGTGGAATGAATGTGCACACTAGTTAGCTATTCACTTGACCCGGTTATTTAATTAAAGTACTGCAATGGGCAAGGTTCCTAAAGAGTAGAAAAAGGCAAATTAATACCACTCCACAAGCATGGTTCTAGGACAGAAGTTTCTAATTACAGACCAGTGTGTATAACTGAAGTTGTAGTGAAGGTGTAGAAGAGATTGGTCAGGAATAAAATACAAGATTGGGTGGTTGATGAACATAATATTCTTTAAGATGGTCAGCATGGATTTGCAAAGGGTAGGTCATGTTTTAGCAATTCACTTTCATTTTATAACAAGGTGAGGAGTGTGTTAGATTAAGGGAAAATCATATACACGATATTCTTGGACTTTGCAAACATCTTTGATAGATTACCACATAAGTTGGTGTACAAACTGCAGACAATGGAATAGACAGTATATTGGTTAGATGGATCAGAGATTGGCTCTCTTAATAATACCAGAGAGTTGTATATGATGAAGTGTCTCAAAAAAGTAGGGTAACCAGTGGCATGCCACAGAGTTCTGTTCTTGGGACACTGCTGTTTAACTTGTTTGTAAATGATATACCATGAGGAATGACTGAGGATCTTCAGTTGTTTGCTGATAATGCAAAGTTGGTTAGAATTATAAGTAGCACTGCTGATGTTAATTCCCTTCAGGAAAATTTGAATAGACTTTTGACTTGGACAAAGGAGTGGTGTTGTAGTTTTAACATCAATAAGTGCAATCTTTATTTCATTAAAGTTAATTACTGTGGTTATTGTGTAATTTATTATTAATAAGTGCAAGGTGTTGCATTTTGGAGTGAAGAAATATATGGCTATGTACTATACTAACAGAGCTGTACTGCAGGAAGTGGATGAGATTTGAGAGGGACTGTTGACTGCAGACTAAAGTTCAGAGGGTATATTGCAAGTGTTGCAAAGAGTGCACATTGTAGTGCCACTATGATGCTAAGTACTGGTCATACCACAATTGGTCTATTGTGCTCAGATTTGGTAACGTGGTTTTCAATGTGATGTGGAAACATTGAAGAGGATCCAGCGAGGAGTGACTAAGACAACATCAAAACTCTGGAATACTGGCTATAGAGAGAGAGAGGTTGAAGAAATGTGGATAGCAGTTTGGTGGATAGGAGGGAAAAAGGTGATATAGACACATTTAAGTTAGTAAAGGGATTTTACCAGATTAATCCAGTGAGAATTATAAAAGGAGTAGAAGGCGAGATTGAAAGAACCAGAGACTATCCCTGGAAGTTGTGTAGGAGTGTGGTGAAGAAGAGTGCGAAGAGTATATTTTTTACATGGAGAAGTCAATGAATAGAATGCAGTACTGGAATATGTTGTTAATGCATGGAGTAAGGATTTTAAGATTCAGTATGATAGATATGTTGTCAGTTGAATGAACCTCCCATGATGAGTACGACAACTCCATGGAGAGTATAATAATAATAATAATCCATTTAATGAAACTAAAAACTATATTCAAAATGGTAAAATAAAATTCAATTAATACACAAAATTAATTGGATCCAAGGACTTCCAAATAAAACTATACTTTGAGATCTCCTTTATCTTTAGCAGATGAATTCATTCTCTCACTGACTTATTCTATTATTGGTTTATTTCACAAATACTTAATGAAGTCTACCAGACTAAGCATTTCCTTAATATAAATAAATGTTCATTAGTCAGTTCTTTATCAGACCTTTCCTCACAACTTATATCTTCATAACATCCATGGAACTATGCAGTGTTTCCTGATTTAGCATATATTGTTCCATTCATCCTCACTGATTCCCTGAGTATAAATAAATATTCTTAGCTCATGCAATTTAATTATGGGAAGCCCAAATCACAAATTCTTTACCAAGGAAAAAGCAGTTTCTTTTACTATTTTATGAACACAACGTATCAAGGTAGAGCTCTTATTTAATGCCACTTCACAGTCTCAGATGTCTCAAATTCCATCACTTGCTATGAGAAAATAATTCATATCACTGGTGTCCTTAAGACAGAAGACAAAACTATCTTTTTTCTAATGTTGAAATAGAAAGTCTATTTAATATCGCCTTCATTACTATTCACTTGTTGATAGGATCAACATTTCAGTCAAAGGATTCACCTTGCTAAGATCCCTTTTAGGAATCCTGAATTGGTACATTCCAATTGTCAAACTTTTTTTAAAAACTTCCTAAAACAAAATTCTCTGGTCTCCATTCTCAAACTTCCATTACCTTTTCTGGTCTTTTTTTTTTCGTTACCCCAGTACCTAATGCTCTCTCTCTCAGCTGTCAATCATCCATCAACCTCCTCAGTGAGTATGAGCACTTGTTCAACGAAGCCACAAGCAAGAAGTAAATAATGGCTGACACATTGTCATCATTAACAAAAGAAGAATGCCTTTATGACAAACAGATATCACATTTAACAATTAGCACAAAGAACACTGAAATCATTAAAATTATCAGATCATATTATTTCTTTAAACAGATATCATTTTTCTATTTGGCACATCGCAAGCGCTGATCATACATAATTATGAAACTATTAAAATTCTAAACATAAAAGTAATTGTAAAAAGATTCATAATTATAAATTATGATTATTTTTACAGAACCCATGGAGAGCAGAACTGCTATTCATTTGGCTAACCAGGACTAGGCACATTTGTGTCTAACTAAATGTCTGAATTTGTAAACTATGAGGGTGATCTGAAAAGTTCTCGGCCTCGACCATAGATGGCAACACTATCGGCAAGATTTTTTTTTTTTTTCTAAGTTGGTACATTTGTCATAAGCATCCATGTGAAATTACAAGTCATTCTATCAAGTAGGTAGTTTGGTTTTATACAGCTGTCTGAAGCAAAAGTGTTGTCTGTATCCCTTGAAATGGATAAAATTGAGTAAAAGAAATTCTTTGTAAAAGAAGGTTTGCCAAAATAAATTAATTCGAAGTTGATAAAAGTTTATGGGCACTCCTCTCCTTTGTTTTTGACAATTAAGAAATGAGCTGCCTAGTTTAAACGTGGCCTTACCAGCCTTGAAGATGATCCACATGAAGTACGTCCAAAATGTGCAACAACACAGAAATCATTGATCAAGTGCACGATATGGTATTGGATGACCGGTGAGTCAAAGTGGTGAAATTGCTGAGACTATAGGCATTTCAAAAGAACATGTAGGATATATTTTGCATGAAGAATTGCAAATGAAAAAGCTTTGTGCAAGATGGGTGCCACGCTTGCTCACAGCAGATCAAAAATGTACTTGCATGCAAATCTCTAACAGTGCTTGGAGCATTTCAACTAGAATAAAACTGGTTTTGTGCATCGATTTATTACTATGGATGAGATTTGGATTCACCATTATACACCAGAATCCAAACAGCAGTCAAAACAGTGGACAGAAGCCAGTTGTTCAGCACCAAAGAAGACAAAGTCGGTTTCATCAGCAGGAAAGGTCATGGCATCGGTGTTTTGGGATGCTAAAGGCATTTTGTTTATTAATTATCTTGAAAAGAGTAAAACAATAACCAGGAAATATTATTCCAATCTTTTAGCCAGACCTAGACGCAAAAATTCATGAGAAAAGATCTGGTTCGCAGAAGAAAAAAATCATCTTGCACAATGTACCTGTCCACAAAGGTGTTTTGGCAATAGGAAAATTAAGGGATCTGCACTATGAATTGTTGAAACATTCCCCTTATTTCCCAGATTTGGCTCCTTCTGACTTCTATCTCTTCCCAAAACAACTCTTTCTCGTCAGCATTTTTCTTTGAATCAAGAGGTGATTGCAGCTGTAGAGGGGTATTTTTTCAGATTTTACTGAGAACCACTACAGGAACGGGATAATGGTGCTGGAGCATTGTTGGAATAAATGTATTAGTGTTAAGGGAGATTATGTTGAAAAATAATTTTGAAATTATAAATTCGTTTTTTCACTGTTAGATCGAGAACTCTGCAGACCACCCTCGTATGTTGAAACAAAGCAGAAATTAAAAAAAGCTAGGTTAATAAATAAAAAGATTTATTTATGCAAGTAAAAAGTTAAAAGTTTAAAGATATAAAAATCTTCCTTAACACAAAACATAATATATCGACTTAAGACCTGAAATGTATACAGGCATAACCCAGTCATATAACACATTACATTCCAGACCACTGTTGTACAGTGAATTGCATCGTACAGCGAATCACTGCTTCTCTGACCCCCCCACCCCCACCCATCACACTTGTATGGTGTGTGTTGTAATCAGTACCATTGACAGGGTGTAGCAGAGAGGCAGCCTGCCTCATGGTGCTGCGTAATAAGGGCACTCGTTCAGCCATATTGTGGTAGGCATCATCGCTATGTTAATAGGAACTGTTAGTGTAGCAAGTGCAGAAAGAAGTTTTTTCAAGCTAAAACTGATTAAAAATTATTTACGAACAGCAACGACCCAAGAAAAACTGGTTGGTCTAGCAACTATCGATAGAGGTGGACATAGCTTATAATTTAAATTTAGAAGAGCTTATAAACAGTTTTATTGTGCAATATACCTGTAAAGCAAACATTTAATTAATATTATTATGTAATCATTTTGCATTAATGTTTCTCTTGTAATAAAAATAAAATAGCAATTGGAGATTTTATATTTTTGTCTTATAATACATCAGTGGTGATATTTAATTGTTTGCCTCTGGGCGCGATCTAATCTGGAGACTGCCCTGGTTGTAATAATGTTTTTAAACAGCCATATATGTACATAAAATGACCTAAATAAATGCTTTATTTAGGTCATATATGTAAATGAAAAATTTAGAATAATTTTGGCAAACAAGAAGTTATTTTGAATAGCTTGGCTTAAGGGAACATGTCCACCTCACCATCGCGATCAATCTACACCAGTAAAATGTTTTTCCATTTCGAAATAAGGCTGTCACATTTGCAGATAACTATAGCATTAACTAGTCGTCATCATCCTTTCAGGGATTTAGGTCCAGTGGCTGGTTCCGGTCTCATGCCATCTTTCCTTGGTCGTCCCGAGTATTTTTTTGGATAATCTCGAACTGTCTGTTCTTTCAATGTGTTCAATCCACTTTTATCGGTATTCATATACTTTGTCCATCCTCAAGAAATTTCTTAAGAATGAAGCATTAACTAGTACAATACTTTTCATTTCACTAAGTACTTTATCTTTGCTTAAACAACTGTAACAATAGTGCAAGGTAAGTTTAGCCTGCAGCCTATCTCAGTGTTCAATACACCATCATTCCTAAATTTAATCTTATTGTGTTGTATAGCAAATCGCTGCTTTTTTTTTTCTCCCTCTCTCACTTACAGATGTATGTATAATAATGTTTTTAAGCAGCCACATATGTGCATAAAATGACCTAAATAAAGCATTTATTTAGGTTATTTCATCAGTGTCTATAGGTCCCGACCTCTCATATATGGAATCAAAATATATAAAATAAAACTTGAATAGTAACTGCCAGTTGTTCAGGGTAGATCTATTACACTAAATAAAATTCTAGGCATGTTTTGCATTTGATTCGTCAGCATTTGCACTGCAAGTACAGAGGACTGTATCTTAGAAATGCAAAGTTTCTAGATACTAGTTTTTTTTATTATCATTATTATACAGGTATCTCCATGGAGTCAGAAAACTCATCACAGGAGATCCATTATTCACACACAATACCTATCATACTTCTCCGTAAACTTATTCACTGATGAAGCACTCACAACTACCTCTAGCAGTCCATTCCATTCCACCCAGTTCAACATCCTCTAAGCAAAAAAAAAAAAAAAATCTAGTCTTAACACCTTTACTAACGACACTCTTAACAACTTACACTGGTGACCCTTTGCTCTCTTCCTTCCAAGTAGTGAAAAAAAAAAAGTCTGCAGTGTCAATCCCATAAAACTCATTTAATAACTCAAATACTTCCTAACATGTCTCCTCTTTTTCACCTATCAGCTAATGTTTGAAGCCTACAGACAATCTATTCTCATACAGAACATCCCACAGAATAGCCACAATCTTTGTCACTCGCCCCAATTTTCTCCACTACTTCATCCCCACAGAATCTGAAGGATATGGCCTAATTAAAGCCATATATAGGGGAATAATAACTTTTCTATCCCTACTTGTTAGTGTGTTCTTCAATGCTCATGTAATTTCATGTCATGTGCTGTTTTGGTTACCTTTTGCAATATGCCCTCGAAACTTCAACTCCATATCCACAATCACCCCATCCCTCAAGGAGGTCCCTGATATCAGAAGTTTCCTGCAGTTCAGTACCACTGATATAGTATACAACTTGTGATCTCTTCCCAAAGTGCATCACCTTGCACTTTGCCACATTAAACTGCCAGTCATTTACCTTTTCCCATACTGCTAGTCTATTTAAGTCTTCCTGAGGGATCACTACATCACCTTTATTTACCACTGCTCTTCCCAGTTTAACATCAAAAAACTAAATATTTCCTGTCAAATCATTTCCTATATCATTGATATACTGCCAGATTCATATCCATCCTCATTTGCACCAAAGCCATTAGAACCTTTTTATTAATTTTGAGGAACAAAATATATTTCAAGTTGTTTTACAGGATAGTAAAATTCACCTCTGAAGAAAAAAGTGTGATGGTGACTATGCAATGGATATAGAAATATTAATTCAATCCCCCCCCCCCTCAGTCTCACTGAGCATTTCAATGTAGTGAAATGTTTGTGACAATCACCGCTAGAAAATTTAAACTGCAGGAATTAATTTTTCTGTGGAGTGTTTACAAAACAATTTCGAAGGTAATAGCTGTTGTTTGCTTCAATTCTGTATCACAGTGAAATTTGTTTCCCTCTCAGCTCACATTTATGCATAAAAAACATCAAGAAATCACAGCACTAGACGCTGAGTTTTCTTCTAAGATACCAGTGTTCCACTGATATCTCTCATGGCCTCTAGAGCCATCCCTGTATGTGAATGTGCCTTGTCTAAGGGAGGTTTTTTTGTCCGACTAGTTTGGTAAAAAATTCTGATCATCATCTGAAAACTGTGGCTTGTAAGTGAGTTAAGCATATTTGCATTCTGTTTATGAGACACACTTTCCTTTCAAGGTACCTAGTGCTATGAAACATGCCTTCTGATTCAAGAAACAAATACTAGCATTACTTTTCCAAGCAAAAGTGCTGCAAAATGTTCAATGCAGAAAAGTTAATATTTCCAAACACTACTGTTGACTTCATTTCTGGGTCACAGTATCAAATCCAATTACATTGGATTTGACATGTTGGATTTAAATTGATTTTAAACACTCAATAAAATTGTAGTTTTGTTTAAGAGGAATCAAATTTCCCAAGCAGATGTTCACAAAGGGGTTAGTCTTAGTTCATCATTGAAATCAGAGGAGAAACACTTGGATGATATGTAATCCAACTGTAAAATATAAGAATTTAATCCAATTAAAAATTCCTGTAATAAGTTTCTGAAGAAAAAATGTCATTTCTTCATAAAGATTTGAAAAGGCAGCAAGTTACAAGAATCATCAACAGCATGTTTTTTTGTCATTGTTATCCCCCCCCCCTTTTCTTACTTTTAGAATGTTTGCAATACTTGTGAAAATTCATATTGCTCACTGTTTATGGTCTGTAGGCATTCACAATAACATCAAACATATCCTATTTACTTTTTCTGAACTGCACATAAAAATTTACAAGACATTGTGATATCTTACAAAATCTTTCCCATGGCTACTGAAAATAGCTCAGAAACAATAATATTAATTATAAAATTATGACTCACACCAGCATGAGAACAAAATAAATAGAATTTGTTATTCCGCTGACATTTCACTGCATTCCAAATCATTCTCACAAAAAGACTGTCATAAAACATACAGCACTAAGAATCAAATAACTGAACACAATTCAATATTGTAACAGACAAAAAAACACCCTAACATAGAATCCTCTGACTGCTAGATGAGACAAACGATAGCTCAGAAACAATAATATTAATTATAAAATTATGACTCACACCAGCATGAGAACAAAATAAATAGAATTTGTTATTCCGCTGACATTTCACTGCATTCCAAATCATTCTCACAAAAAGACTGTCATAAAACATACAGCACTAAGAATCAAATAACTGAACACAATTCAATATTGTAACAGACAAAAAAACACCCTAACATAGAATCCTCTGACTGCTAGATGAGACAAACGATAGTCTTAAAATCACAATATCCAAAACTGTTTGGTAAATTAATGTAATCATACTTGAAGTTCAGGAGTGATTCATTGCCAGCGCTAAAAACAGTCTCTCAAACTTAACAGCTTCTATGGTATTTTAGTATTATTATTATTTTAGACCTCCAGAGAGTCAAGTGCTCATCAAGGGAGGCTATAAATCACCCAAACCAGCTATCATACCTTCCCTTAAATTCATTCACACTAGATGCACTCACTACCCCTAAGGGAAAATTATTCCACTCACTGCTCTCTAGGAGAAAAACCTAGCTATTACCCCTTTCTTGACTGTAAACAAACTTAACTTCTATGGATGCCCCCCTGTGTTCTCTCCCCACCATATAACAAAACATTTCATCAGATGAAATCATATAACACCCATTCAAAAGTTTATAGACCTCTATCATATCACCACTCTTTCTCCTGTTAACCAGTCTACAAAATCCACATACTCTCAATCTGTCCTCCTAACTAAAATCCCATAATCCAGATATAATCTTTGCAACTCTTCACTGCACCCTTTCCACGGCTTCTTTATCCCCTTGGAACCTGGGAGACCAAATCTGTTCACAATAATCCAGATGCAGTCTTATCAAAGCCTTATAAGAGGCAAAATGACTTCCTTATCCTTACATGAAGTTTCGCTTCAATATCGCAATTATCCTCTGAGTTGTATTATTTGCAACTTTTGCTTTGTGACCTTTGAATTTTAAATTCTTATCCACCAATACACCAAGATCCCTTGCTTCATAAGTTTCTTGTAGCATAACCACGCTAATATAATATGGCGCTGGAACTCTAAGCATGCCAAAGTGCATAACTTTACACTTACTAACATTAAACTGACAGCCATTTTCGTTTGCCAAAATTTCCGGTCTATTCAAATTATTTTGTAATTGCTAAATATCAGTGAGCAATATGAATTTTCACAAGTAGTGCAAATATTCTAAAAGTAAGAAAGGGGGGGGGGTACAATAACAACAACAAAAAAAAACATGCTGTTGATGATTCTTGTAGCTTGCTGCCTTTTCAAATCTTTATGAAAAAATTTCATTTTTCATAAGTTTTGAAAATTTTGATCAGTTGTTAGATCTTGGACAGAAGCTTATTACAGGAATTTTTAAATTGGCAATAAATTTCTATATTTTACAGTTGGATTACATACTAAATATCAGTATGAAAACCAGGAGCAATCTCTTGAAAATAGTAACATGGAACATCAGAACACTCTACGAGGCAGGCAAATTAGATAACCTATTCCTAGAATTAGAAGTGATTAAGGCCGATATTGCAGGTATCAATGAAGTGAGGTGGACAAATGCAGGCATAATAAGAAAAAAAAATCACACTATAATCTACTCTGGAAGTGACTTACACCTTAATGGAGTAGTGCTTGTCCTAAGTAATAGAATTGCAAAATCTCTACAGGGATATTGGCCCATAAATGACATAACAGCCAAATTAACTGCACAACCATTCAATCTGTATATTATCCACGCATATGCGCCAACCCAAGATCACCCAGATGAAGAGTTGGAACAATTTTATGAAGATATCCAAACTGCAATCTCTAGTGATGTTATTATAATGATGGGTGACCTAAATGCAAAAGTGGGCTCAGAAAAAAAATCTCCTTTTGCATGGGAAACCAAGGGCTTGGAATCAGAAATGAAAGAGGTGAAAGATTAATTCAATTCTGTGAAACCAATGACCTAATAATTGCCAACACACCGTTTAAACATCCTCCCAGAAGACTATATACCTGGAAAAGCCCTGGGGACATCTATAGAAACCAAACTGACTATATAATTATAAGCAAAAGATTCCAAAATGCAATAACACAAACATAAACATATCTGGAGCAGACATAGGATCAGACCACAACCCAGTGATTGTAAAAATCAAAATAAAACTTAAGATACCAAGCCAACCATTCATAAGAGAAACTTATAATTCAGACTCACTTAACAACCAAGAAGTTAAAGACTGCTTTATAAAAGAATTCACAAAATCCCTTAACAAGTCTGACACCACAACTCACACAGAAAATAGAACACCAATTGATGAATTTAACATGAACTGGCAAACATTCAAGAATAGCATCAATGAAGCAGCCAAAAATACACTCCCACAATTAAAAAGGAAAAGGAATAAACCTTGGATGAATGAAAAAATACTGACGTTGATGGAACAAAGAAAAAAGTTAAAGAACAAACCTGAATATAAAAGCATGAATAAAGAAATAAAAAAAGAATGCAGGAAAGCCAAAGAGGAATGGATTAAATATAAATGTATAGATATAGAAAACCTTGCAAATGTCATTAGAGACTCAAGAGACCATATTCTAATGGATAAAAAAGAAATCATGGAAAGATGGATTGAATACACAAAGAAATTATATGAACAACAAAGAAATGATATTCCCGAACAGACTGATTTAGGACCATCCATTTTACCCTATGAAGTTGAAAATGTCGTCAGAAAACTAAAACCACATAAAGCTACAGGAAAAGATAACATCTTGGCACAATGGTTGAGGGCTCTCGATGAAGGAGGACTGAAATTTCTAACAAAATTATGCAATAAAATAATATACAAAACTGGATGTCTACCCAAAGATATTAATCACTCAATTTTCATTCAAATTCCCAAAAAAAAAAAAAAAAAAAGCTACAAGATGCGAAGACAATCAGCCTCATCAGTCAAGTATCAAAAGTCCTCCTATACATTATTCTTGAAAGAAATAAAAGAAAAATAAACATAGAAATAAATGATACACAAAGTGGTGGCTTCAAGGAAAATGTAGGTACAAGAGAAGGTATTTTCAACATCAGAACCATCATAGAAGGATATCTAGAAAAACAAAAAAGATGTGTATCTCTGCTTCATAGATTACAAAAAGGGATTCGACAATGTCCAACATGTACAATTAATTGAAATCCTTTCAAAAATAGGCATGGATAGAAAAGACATTAGGCTATTAACTAATCTTTACTGGGAACAGACTACATCTTTGAGAATAAATAGAGAGACCTCAGAAGAATTCCCAGTTCAGAAAGGTGAGAGACAAGGCTGTGTCTTTTCTCCGATTCTCTTTAACCCGTATACAGAAGAAATATTTAATAAAATTAGTAACCTCAAAGGAATCACTGTAGGGGGCAGAAATATTAATAACCTAAGATATGCAGATGACACAGTTCTTCTAGCTGAAAACAAATATGACCTCAAAACTCTTATAGATGAAACCCTTAAGTATAACTAACAGTATGGCCTCAGTTTCAACTTTAAAAAGACAAAAATCATGAAAATTTCAAGAGAAAAGAAAATACCAAAAATATGCATCAATATAAAAGGAAATAAATCAGAACAGGTGCAAAAATACATATACCTCGGACACTTGATCACAGAGAATGGCACGACAGAAGATGAAATTAGAAAAAGGCCTAAAATTGCAAGGCCAACTTTCAACAGGATGAAAAATAAAAATCTACTAACATCTAGAGAATTAAATCTGAAAACAAGACTAAGAATCTCCAAATGCTCTACATTTGGATTACATATCATCCAATATTATCTCCAAATGCTCCAATATTATCTCCAAATCCAATAGAATCTCCAAATGCTCTACAGTTGGATTACATATCATCCTACATTATTATATGGAGTAGAGACATGGACACTCTCCAATCATATCATAGGATTACGTATCATCCTACATTATTATATGGAGTAGAGACATGGACACTCTCCAATCTGAATGTGAAAAAATTGGAGGCCTTTGAAATGTGGATGCTGCGAAGAATTATGAGAATATCATGGAAAGACAAAAAGACAAATGAAGAGGTACTAGAGATGGCAGGCGTAAACAGGAGCCTGATGAAAGAAATTAAAAAGAGAAAAGTCAGATATTTTGGACATATTCTGAGACATAACTGCCTACAAAGGACACTTCTCAAAGGAACTGTTGAGGGAAAGAGAAAGGGAGGAAGACAAAGACTGGAGTGGATGAAAAATATAGAAGACTGGACCTATCTCTCATATGAGGAATGCAGCAGAGAGGCAAAGAAAAGGACATGGTGGAGACACAGTAGTCAATCTCCTGGAGGGAGAAGACACCTGACAGGACAGGAAATATCAATAGCATCCTAATTGCCATGCCTATCTTTGCATCATCAGCAAACAATTGCACATCTGATTTTAGACCCTGCCTAATGTTAATGTATAGATTGAACAATAATGTCCCAAGGACTGAACCTTGAGGTACACCACTGGTCACCTTGAATCTGGCAGATTCACACACACACTGTATACCACTTTTTGATGTCTGTCAACCATCCCCTGATCCAAGTCAAGAGTTTATCTCCATATTCTCCAGTTGATGCAACAGCCTATCATGTGGTATCCTATCAAATGCCTTAGAAATTTCCAACATCATCATAGTGCATCCATTCCCTTTATCCAACTCGGCCGTAACATTATTATAAAATATGAGCAAATTGCTAAAACATAACCTTCCTTTAGTAAACCCATGCTGTTCCTTGCACAGTATAGCTTGTTTGTCTACTCATTTGTGTATGCAACTTCTTACCAACTTCTCTAAAAACTTCACTACCACACCAGAGATACTGATGAGTCAGTAGTTAGATACATCAGTTTTTGTACCACCCTTATACAATGGAACTATCATACATTCCTCCCATTGAGGTGGTATCATTCCGGAACTGAGACTCAAGTTATACAAACATGTGAAAGACCTAGCCAATTCGGCATAACATTCCTTTAGAAAACGGGCTGATATTTCATCTGTCCCTATTGACAAATTCTTATCCAAGTTATGCAACAGCTCAACCTCATTTTCATGAACCACTAAATCTTCATCCAACATAGCACCATGCTATATACACCTGGTTGCTATCTTAGCAAAGAGCATCTCGTTAGTTTCCAACACTCAAGTACCATCTGCATTCAGTAATATTATTCTTCCACATTCATTCTGTTTCCAACACTCAAGGACCATCTGCTTTTCAGTAACGTTATTCTTCCACATTCATTTGCTGGTGTCGAGGCTAGTGTGAAGGGACGTACTACTGTCGGAAAGCTCCTGAAAGATTTGTGATTTTTGTTGATTTATTAATATTTTGTTAGATTTAATTGTGTAATTTTAGTATATTATTGTAGTTTTATTAGTGTAGTTAGTGTACTAAAGTGTTTTATAACATAATCTATGTCGGGAAATCGCCGCTAGAGGGATTCGTAGTGTGTAGCATTCGTGAAAGCTCCTGATAAGATAAGCGTTATTTTCAGTTATCGTTGATAAATTTACTTTAATATTGCATAGTTTTGTTTGCCTTGCGTATCTTAGTGCGTCTGTGTGTTTTTGGTGTTCATAATTTATAATTTGATAAAATACGTTACTAGTAAGTATGGCTCCAGTACGAAGGAAAATGGCAGCCAGTAATGATGGTTCGCCATCTTCTTTCAAGAATGGCAATGTAAAGGATATGATTCAGTGTACTATCTGTGAAATGTACGCTTTGCGAAGTGCAGTCAGAGTGTGGTTAGATGATAGAATGAGGAATTGAAGTGTATTTCGGATCGTGAGTGTGATATTTTTGTCAAACTTCAGAATGAAGAAAATAGGGATATGACAAGAAACGGCAAGGTTGTACCAGAGAATTGTGAGAATGTGAATGTAAAAAGTGTGAATGATAGTATTAATGGTTTTACAGAGAATAAAAAAGATGAGATAGATGCAATGAGTGAGATCGCGTTGTTGAATGGTGCGATACAAAGGGCAAAAACAACAGCTAGAGCGTATGAGCAAAAGTCGACTGAATGAACCAGCCAATAATAAAAACTATGACAGGAAAAATAGGCGTATGAGTGTGAACATGAACAAAATGAAGGATAGAGTGCTGAATGGAGACTCGTTAGTACGAGGTGTGTTAGTAGAGGATTTGACAAAATCGTACCAACCTGGTGCTACCATAAAGAATTTAACTGAGTCTATTAGAGAGCAAAAGGAAAGGGTGAAAGAAATGATTGTTGTGGCAGGTACGAATGATTTGAAAGGAGATAAAATGGAAATGATAGAAGACCTGAATGAATTGTTTGAGGTAGCAAAAGAAAAGAGCAAGAGAGTTAGAATGATTAGTTTTGCCACGGTATGACAGTGAAATGTTTAAAAGGAGGGCCATAATTGCGAATGACTTTATGCGTGGGTTATGTATGACGAGTGGTGTGAAATTTGTGGATGTGTGGAGTGAGTTCGATGGGCGAAAGGATCTATATAAGATGGATGGCTTGCATTTGAATGGTTACGGTGTAAGGAGACTTGAGAAAGTGTTGCTGAATGTAGTGGATGTGCAAAATCAGGGAAACTAGATTTATTAGGGTGGAGGGAGTAGATATACAGTCCTTAGGGAGGCAGTCTAATGTATGAATGAATATAATATGCCCGAGCGAATAAGGACAACAAATCAGAGTGAGATAGTTAATATAAGGCATCAAGGTAGGGTTGGGGCTAATGAGGGTCTAAAATTCATGTACACTGATGCTAGGAGTATTAGGAACAAGAAGGAAGAGTTTTTGGCCATGGTTGACACTTCCAGACCACAGGTTATTGGTATTAGTGAATCATGGCTGACTGTAGATGATATAGCTAGTGGGATTGAATGTGATGGGTATAGTGTGTTCAGGAATGACAGGGAGAATAAAATGGGGAGAGGAGTATTGTTGATGATAGCTGATGAGCTACAGCCAAGGAGAATAGAAGTTGAATTGCAGGATAGAGAAAAGAGCACATTTCAGGCCATTTGGTGTGAGATTGTGGCTAGCAGAACTAAATATACAATTGGGTGCTGCTATAGACCAGGTGATGGAAAAGATGGTGGTGACAGTATGCACAAGCAAATAGAAGAAATGAGTGGAAGGAGGGTAATTATTATGGGAGATTTCAACTATGGTCACATTGATTGGAGTGAGGAGAGGACACACGGGAGGAAGCAATTGGATTTTATGCATCGCAGATAGGGATAACTATCTGCGACAGCAGGTAATGGAAAATACTAGGAGTCAGAGAGTGCTAATAATAACCTAGTAATTACATCTGAGGATTTGGCTGTAACAAATATGACCACATTGCCAATTGGTGAGAGTGATCATAGGGTCTTGACTTGGGAGGTGGCTAAAGATGTGGAATTTTCAATTAAGACAGGGTACATGGGAGACAGTTAAGAAGTGTTTGCATGAAGCAATGGTTGACTGTATACCTAGAGTCCGAATAATAAATCAAGTAGGAGTTAAATGGAATGAATGACACCATTAAGCTTGAGCTGCAAAAAAAGAAACAACTATGGAGGGAATTTAAGGGAGAAAGGTGACCGGCAGGCACATGAACGGTATAAAGCACAGGCCAGAAGGTTAACGAGCGTGGTAAGAAAAGCAAAAAAGGATTACGAAAGAACACTGGCCATGCAAGCTAAAGAGAATCCTAAACAGTTTTTTAGATATGTAGCAAGTAAAAGGAAAAATGTAAATGGCAGAATGATTTTAAAGAATGTCGATGGTAGGGAGGGAACTGAATCAGTTGATATAGTTGAGTTACTGAGTGAGCACTTTGCAAGAATACATCATCCAGGTGGTGACATTGCAGAAACGAATGTACCAGTAGATTATACGGGAATTGTGGTAATGAAGTGGAGGTGAGTAGTCTACTGCATAACCTCAATGTCAATACATCTGTGGGACTGGATGGTATACCAGCTTGTGTTGTACGAGAAGCAGCTAAAGAACTGTCAGTACCCTTGACCATTTTGTTTAATTTGAGTCTCGGGTCTGGGTTAGTCCCAAGGGGGGTGGAAAGAGGGGGAAAATAGTTCCACTGCATAAAGGTGGTTCCAAGACTGCTGTTGTAAATTACCAACCGATTAGCATATCAGGAATCATTGTCAAGGTGTTAGAGAAGTCAAGAAAAGAATACAGGGTTGGATAGATGAAAATGGGATATTGTATGGGGGACAACATGGTTTTGTGAAGGGTAGATCATGCCTCAGTAACTTGCTCACGTTTTATAACACAATGACGGCTGAACTGGATAGGGATAATGGGTTTACAGGACCTTGCCAAGGCCTTTGACAGGATACCACATGTTGCCCTAATCAGTAAACTGGAGCAGATGGGGATAGATATAGGGTTGGTGAGATAGATAGGAGGGTGGTTGAAGGAGAGATACCAGAGAGTGGTTTATGCAGGAGTGGAGTCTAAAAGACAGCTTGTGACTAGTGGTGTGCCACAGGGCTCTGTTCTTGGACCACTGCTTTTCAATTTGTTCATCAATGATATAGGAAAGGATTTGAGAGGAAGTGTTCACTTGTTTGCTGATGATGCAAAGTTGGGTAGTGCAATTGTGAGTGCACAGGATGTCAAAATTTTACAGGATGATTTGGATAGTTTGGAGGACTGGGCTAGGAAAAATGGATGTCAATTTAATGTGCCAAAGTGTAAGGTTATGCACTTTGGGGTGAAAAGAATAGCAGCAGTATATCGCATTGGTGGAACAGTACTCCAGGAGATTGATGAGGCCAGGGATTTGGGAGTGTTGGTGGATAGGGAACTGAAGTTTAGGGGGAACATTACAAAAGTGACTAAATCAGCTCATCAAATCACTTGGCTTCTGAAAAATACTTTAACATGCAGAGACAAACAAGTTGTTGTTCCTCTGTATCGAGCCTTGATAAGACCCCATCTGGACTACTGTGCCCAGTTATGGGTACCAGGGTTTCTTCGTGATGGGGAGGAAGTGGAGGGGATCCAGAGACGAGTGACCAAGATGATAGCAGGTCTGTGGAATGAACCTTATGAGAATAGGTTGAAGATTTGTGGGTTGCAGAGATTGGACGATAGACGAAGGAGGGGGTGATATGATTGAGACATTCAAATTACTGAAGGGTTTCTATAAGATTGATCCAGAAAGTATTTTTGAAAATATGACTGGTGGTAGGAGGACTATTGGCCATGCATGGAAGCTGGGTAAGAGCGTAGTTGACAAGGGTGTTAGAGCTAGGTTTTTTACTTGGAGAGTGGTAAATGAGTGGAATAAGCTTCTATAGTCTGTTGTGGGTGCTACGACCGCGAATGAGTTCAAGGCAAGGTATGATAGATACTGTGTCAATGTCGAATAGTTGTTCTTGACATGATGTTGGGGCCTCCCTCGATGAGTCTGTCGACTCCTTGGAGTGGCGAATGAGTTCAAGGCAAGGTATGATAGATACTGTGTCAATGTCGAATAGTTGTTCTTGACATGATGTTGGGGCCTCCCTCGATGAGTCTGTCGACTCCTTGGAATTATTAATAGTAATTATTACTATTAATAATTATTATTAATAGTAATAATAATAATTCTTTCTTTAGCTTGTGGCATCATGATAAAATTCTTTTGGATTGCCTTTAGATTGCATGGCCAATTTCTTTTTATACTCTGTTTTAGCTTTTCTCACAGTGCTCGTTACTTTTCTGGCTGAGCTTTATATATTTCATAATTACTCTTATTCTCATATCCTTTCCACATAATTTTCTTCTTGTGGATCTCTTGCTTAATAAGGTTGCACATCCATTTCACTCCCAACCTATTTATTCTTCAAACACTAGGGGATACATTCAGATACCGCCTCATTCAAGCACTTTTTCAAAGATTCCCATGCACTGCTGACATTTTTCCCATTCAGTAACTGATACCATGGGACCAAAGATAGTATTTTCCTAAGTTGATCATAATTTCCAGCTTTGTAGTTCGGCATGTAACTTGTTTTAATCGGAGCTTCAATACAATTAGATACTTCCCAATAGAGTACAGCATGATCACTATCACCAAATGGTGGTAAAATAGTCATATTCTTGACAGAGACCCCCTTCTGACACTATGAACAAATCCAGCACTCTTTGACCTTGAATTCCTTCTTTCACATGCTCCTTGAGAAAGTTGTCTATAAATTCCTCTTCTTTCTTATCATGAGATTTCTCTTCTACCCAATCAATGTTTGGAAAATTAAAGTCACCCATCATGATTATTCATTTGACACCCATAAGGCTAAATTAGCATTGCATTTCTTCTTCCCCTGCAACTGAGCTGTCAGGTCTGTAGTAACACTCCATCATATATTTCATTTTGTTAACCTCCACTTCACACCAGATACTCGAACTCACTGCTACATGGGACACTGTTACCATCATTATTTTCGTGTGTTTTTATCCTAACTGAACTTAAGTCATCTGATATCATTAGTAGCACTCCTCTCCTATCTTTTCTGTCATTCCTAATTATAATATACCCATTACACTTGATTCCAGTTACCATATCTGATTCTAATAGTCAAGTTTCACTAATGCCAACAATCTTAGTCCACATCTTGTTCAATAAAGCAATGAACTCAACCCCTTTGTTTCTGATGCTCCTGACATTTGTGTATAGACATAACACTACCACCTAGCCTATTCTTATAATTTGTAATATCATGCATGTAAATAATGCAATCTATTTGGTCTTGTTCTAGAATTTTCTCTTTTCCTTCCCCAGACATGCTTAAAAGATCCAAACCCAAAGCATATTTTCCCACTCCTTTGCCACACACATAACCATGTTCGAAGGCATTCATATCTTTATAGCGTTTGCATACCATAGCTAAACTTTCACACACACACACATTTTTCCCATTCCCCTCTTTATGATCTAGTTTCTTTGACTCTCTGAATTAGGTCTTATACCAAGAAGTAATTTCTTCAGGCTCCTGATGCCAAATGAATTCAAGTGCAGGCCATTCTTCTTATACAAGTCTTTTCTGCCATCAAACACACTCCACACATCTAAAAACTCTCCCATTTCTTCCACATATCATCGCTCTCCTTCTTAACTCAGTACTATCATATCTGGGTAGTAATCCTACAATTTTTACTCTCTCATATTTCTTTCTCACTTCTTCCAACAGACCTTTCATATCTTCTCTCATCAAGTTTCATCTTCTGTCTTAAAGACACTGGATTGCTATGGAAAAAGCAACTGGTGAAATTTGAAACTCTAAAGTGCCTTAATATGAAGAGCTCAACTTAGATATGTTGTTTATGAAGAAGTAGAAGAAACATCTTTCTCAAAAATTAGTAAATTGTGCATCAAATAGAACTGCAAGAGGTAAGAATATTTATATTTCAGTGTGACAGGAGGAATATTACTGTATGCTACATAAGGGAGATAAGAAAAAATCCCAATAACTAATAATTAAGGAATTGACAGTGTACACTACAAATATATATTAAAAACAACTTTAATAAATACTTTCCGATATTTCGGCAACGTAACGTTAGCATCTTCTTGGGAACTTAAAATAAAGAACAGGTGCACGCAAGTGCTACATAACAGCAAATGAGAAACAAAGCGAGGAAGCGACTGTTTTCCTAAAGTCCTGATGATGTCTCCTGGCAGGCTATATTGATAATTATTGGCCTTTGGGCTGAAGTTCTTCTGATATATGTTTCCCAAATTTGGGACAGTCTTATGCACCCAAATTTGTTGAGGTTTGGCATGTTCCTAAGGGCTGAGGCTGATTCCATGAATAGTCTTTCATATTTGAACTTGCTGTGGTGTATCACTGTGGCTTTCTTCCACCTTATTCGGTGGCAGGTATCCAGAGCATGGTCTGCAAGCCCAGAGCAGCTGTACTGGTGAAATCGGATGTAGTCCTTGTGTTCTGAGATTCTGATATTTGCTATCCTGCCTGTTTGGCAAAAGTAGGACAATTTACAGCTGCACGGGACCTGGTATACGCCAGGTAGGTCTAGGGGAATTGGTTGGTCTTTAGTGGAGCAGATAAGGGATGCCAATTTTCTAAGTGGTTTGTAACAGGTGGTTAAGTCACGTTTTTTTAGAATTTTGTTGATTTTTTTCTGAGGTGCTGCAGATGTAAAGGATGATGATGGATTTAGAGTAATCTTTTCTGTGAAGGGGGGGGAGGTAGGGTGTGGATAACTGGTTTAAGTATTTTTTGGATTTTATGGGGGGATAGCCATTGGCTGAGAAAGTGTTAAGGATGCGATTTAGTTCAGTGGTTAGGGCTTGATCATTTGAACAGATAACTTTTGCCCTGTTGAATAATGTCTTAATAACTCCATATTGTTGTGGGTGGGGGGGAATTGTTGGTGAATGTATCTGCCTATATGGGTGGGTTTTCTATAAACTGAGAAAACCAAGGTTCCATCAGGTTGGTGGTTGACTAGTGTGTCTAGGAAGGGGAGGCTACTGTTTCTCTTTTTCTAGGGTGAACTTGATTCTAGGGTGTTGGTTGTTTAAGTGTGTTAAGAAGGAGAGGAGAGTATCCAGGCCATGTGGCCAAATAGGAGATTACTAACAGACTAAAACCATATAACTCTAAACCCACCCCCCCATATATATGGGCTCCCAAAAATACACAAAGAAAATGTGCCATTACGTCCCATAGTGGATGGCATTGATTCCCCCACTTACAAACTAGCTAAGTATTTAGCCAAAGCGCTCTCACACTATACTGGCAATACACCGTCACATATAAAAAACTCAGCCCACTTCAAAGCCAGTATGAAAAACCTTACACTCCAACATAATGACAATGGTCAGTTTTGACATCTCCTCCTTATTCACACATGCCCCTCAAAGAAACCTTAGAGCTAATCCAAGCTAAATTTCCTCCCGATATCTCAGCCCTATTTCAGTTCACAATGAACTCAGGCTACTTCGTTTGGCAAGAAAAATTCTACTAACAGATAGAGGGGACAGCCATGGGTTCACCACTTTCCCCACCCTTGGCCAACTTCTTTATGGAGACTTTTGAAGAGAAAGCCTTAAACTCAGCCCCACAAAAACCTACCATATGGCTTCGCTACGTCGATGATGTGTTCGCTATTTGGCCACATGGCCTGGATACACTCCTCTCCTTCTTAACACACTTAAACAACCAACACCCTAGAAAAAGAGAAAAACAATAGCCTCCCTTTCCTAGACACACTAGTCACCTGCCAACCTGATGGAACCTTGGTTTTCTCAGTTTATAGAAAACCCACCCATACAGGCAGATACATTCACCAATAATCCCACCATCCCCCCCCCCCCCACAACAATATCGAGTTATTAAGACATTATTCAACAGGGCAAAACTTATCTGTTCAAATGATCAAGCCCTAACCACTGAACTAAATCGCATCCTTAACACTTTCTCAGCCAATGGCTATCCCCCCATATAATCCAAAAAATACTTAAACCAGTTATCCACAACCCACCTCTCCCCCCCCCTTCACAAAAAAGATTACTCTAAATCCACACCATCCCCTACATCCGAGGCACCTCGGAAAAAATCAACAAAATCCTAAAAAAACATGACTTAACCACCTGTTACAGACCACATAGAAAATTGGCATCCCTTATCCACTCCACTAAAGACCAACCACTTTCCCCTAGACCTACCTGGCATATACCAGGTCCCGTGCAGCTGTAAATTGTCCTACTTTGGCCAAACAGGCAGGACCGCAAATATCAGAATCTCAGAACACAAGGACTACATCCGATTTCACCAGTACAGCTGCTCTGGATACCCGCCACAGAATAAGGTGGAAGAAAGCCACAGTAATACACCACAGCAAGTTCAAATATGAAAGACTATTCATGGAATCAGCCTCAGCCCTTAGGAACATGCCAAACCTCAACAAATTTGGGTGCATAAGACTGTCCCAAATTTGGGAAACATATATCAGAAGAACTTCAGCCCAAAGGCCAATAATTACCAATATAGCCCTCCAGGAGACACCATCAGGACTTTAGGAAAACGGTAGCTTCCTCGCTTCGTTTCTCATTTGCTGTTATGTAGTACTTGTGTGCACTTGTCTTTGTAATAAGTTCCCAAGAAGATGGCAACGTGACATTGCCGAAATATCGGAAAGTATTTATTAAAGTTTATTTAATTTATATTTCTAGTGTATGCTGTCAATTCCTTAATTATTAGTTATCATGTTTAACCAGCGTATAAACCTTTCAAGAAGAAAAGATCCCATGGAAAAGAAGAAGAAAATTTCATATTTTCAGAAAGGGCCTAACAAAGAAACCGACTCTGATAAACATTTTTGTTGTTGTGAAAACAAGGTGTTTGTTTAGTCTTGTAGATGTGATTAAGTATATGTCAAACAATACAATAATTGAATGAGTTAGAGAATGAAGGATTTCAATATCTTTGAATAAGAAAATCTATGAAGTGTAGATTTATTTTAGAAGGCCTTGGATCCAGTTATTTTTGTAGTTATGCAATTTTATTTAAAGTGCATATATTGTTTTAGTTTCATTAAATGTATATATTTTTTATTTGGTCTTGAGTTAGTGATTTTCCAGATTCTAAAAGAAATAGTAAAAAGTCATTGCACCAATCTGAATTGAACCCTTGTGTAATTAATAAACACTCAGAATAAAAACAATCTTTACAGAGAAAGTAAATGAATCAAATGATTCAACATGAGAATTACAGAGAAATTCCTCTCAACAGCAAACATAACAAAATTTGTTTAAAAAAAAAGTGCTACAGTTATATGGTGTAAATGGGATATTGTATTGAATGATACATAGTCTCTATTTGAGATGTAAGTCAGCTATTAGAATTAAAGGAGGTACAGGAAAGATGGTTTGATGATAAATCAGGTGTACACATAGGATGCATATTATCTCCATTGTTATTCTATATTATGGATCACATTATGAAGGAAAGTGGTATTTATTAAATCTGATATCAAAAATTGGAAATTCTCAGCTCTTTATGCAGATGATGTAATACTTCTAAATAACCTTATAAGTCTGTAGGATTTATCGACTAAATTGAATAACTGCTGTGATAAATTTGACATGAAAATCAGAAATCAAAAGCAATAGGCAGAAATGGAGAACCTATAGAACAAGTAAAACATTTGAGCTATTTAGATACAATTTTTAGTGAAGATTGCAAATTTAAATGTAAATACACAACAGAATTAGCAAAGCTGGTATTGTAAGAGGTCAGCTGAATACATTTATATGGAACAAGAGAGAAATTTGTCAAAACATTAAACCAGCTGTATATAAGATAGTATTCAAACCAATTTTGACTTATGGATTACTGAGGTGGGCTGGGACAGGGGCACTTGATCAATGACTTCAGATCATAGTTATGCGAGTTCTGAGAAAGATGGGGAGGGATCAGATATCATCAATGGCAGTAGCACATTAAAAAATGAGGATATTAAGAAAGAATTTGGCATTGTTAGCATTCCAGAATATGTTAGAATCTCAGGTGATATAGTTACTTAAACAGAATGGGAGAAGGTTAGAAAAACAAAAGTTCTTTGTCAGGTTAGCAGGAAAAAGGCCCAGAGGAAGAACAAGGTGTTAAGAGGATTGATGCAATAAAAGGTACTTTATAAGACAGAAATACGAGATCTGATAATATTTGCATCTTGACAGATAAAATTAAATTAGAGGGAAATTATTAGTAATGATCTGACTTTTTCATGTAGTATTATCACAATATTCTGTACACCCTCTGAGGGTTCATGTCAGGAATTTGATGACGGTGTAAAAACAAACAACTTCAGAAATCTTTTAGAACACTCCAGAGTTATTTGAGCTATTAGACATGAACTAAATTTCAACCTGAGCCAAATAATCTATTTCCACTTTTCAGTCCTTCACTCATTCTGACTGATTAAAACCCACATGGGACTATTACCCAATCTGTTAAAACCTTTTGAAGTGGATAGAATAGGTATGTTATAGTGCCTTGTAATAGTTTTTATATATGACCCCACATGAAAGGTTGCAAAACGTCATGACCGGAAAATTCGGCACAAACATTTTCGGTGCAAGACATTTTCGCCCTAAGACATTTTGCATTAATTTTTATAAATAATCAATGGATGATAAAGGGTATTATAAAATCATTAAAAAAGTAAATCTTTATTAAGGTGAATGTCAGTGATACATAACATAATGAAATCATTTAAAAATTGCGCAAATTAAAAGAGATGCTGCGTAAATAATTAACTTTTAGCTGCGGATCATCGATTCAACAAATCCATCAGTAACATCACTCATTGGAACAAATGTTAATGCTGTGAAGCATTTAATTTTCATGTTGAATTCAGCATCTGTTTGATAGCATAACTTCAAACCAATGGCAACAATTTTGCAATAAAGATTTTGTGCCAGATGAAATAAACAACCTGTTATAGTTGTTGATGTAAATATGTTAGAAAAAGCATTGATAGTTGCTTTCTCGAAGTCAACCAGTAATGCTTCGGGATCTAACGATGAACGTAAGCCCTTTAAGGCACTGAATAATCTGCTGTAATTTAATTCTGATTTGCCAGGAAGCAAAGCAAAAAAACTGCCATGGAATCCTTAGGGGTCTCATGCCAGTCCCAAGCCTAGATAAAGGAGGAGGATCAGTCAGATGAGTGTCGATGCTCTGACTGTAAAGGAAAAACGAGATTGTTATCTGATGCCTATACGATCAACAGATACAACATGACGGCTCAGATGTCGCCCAGATCAACAAGGTCCGCGATACCAATTGAGCGATTCTATATCATACTTACACACAACCTACAACCTACACACCCTCAGTCTATCCTCATAGGGAACATTCCACAGACTTGTCACCAGCTTGGTCATTCATCTCTGAATTCTCTCTCCACCACTTCCCAATCCCCAAGAAACACAGATGACCAAATATGTGCACAGTAGTCAACATGTGGCTGAATCATAGCCTTATAAAGAGGGATAATGACCTCCCTATCTTTACATGAAAATGTGTTCTTCAGCATCCAAGTAATCCTCTGAACTATTTTGCCAACTCTTGGCAAAATAGTCAGTTTTATCACAATTTTAATTCCCTTGGATATTATGAGAGCTCTAACCGAATCATCTGGAATTTGACCCCCTGGCCAGGTCTTCTGAATTATGAAGTGCAGCATTTGAGCATTCTGGTCAAATATCATCTACTCTAGCTCTTTTCACATTTCGATAATGACATTTGACAGTTTCACATTTGATATTGTTTTCTGCTTCAAGTATTAATTAAGTATTCTGATCGCATTCCTGCTGAGTTTTTCTACCATTATGCTGTAATTGCTTGTTTCATTTAGCAACCCTTCAAAGTAATTACTCCAGACATCTAAGATATCCTCATCTTCAGTTTTCATGTCACCTTTATCATCTCTGATTCCCTTTACAGTACACTCCTTCCTCATTTCTAAGCCTGTTCAATGGCCTGCAGAATATTTTGCCACTTAACTGATATTTATTTTCTCTGACCAAAATCTTCCCATAACTTTGGTTTAACAAGTTTTACAGAGTACTTTGCTTCCTTACATTTTTCCCTGTAATTCTCTAAGATCACAAGCTGACTTATAAGGAATTTTCTATATGCTTTCTTCCTTTCCTTGGGTGTTTTTTAGTTAAAGAGGAAAATCTGACTGGAGTTCTCATTGTTCTATTCTTGCAGACAACTTCACCAATGCCTCTCTGGCTGAATCAATGTTTTTTTTTTTTTTTTTTTTTTTAATATATCGGGTTTGTCACTGAATTTCCAAAGTTTGATTATTGTTTTCAAAGCCAATAATAATACAATTTGGTCACTTAAATCCCAGTTCATTCTCATTCCAATATTTCATTATTGGAATATTTGGAGAGAATATTTGTAGAGTGCAAGGTCATCATTTAAAAAAGCAAATAAGACTATGAGACCATATTATGCCTGTGCTCCTCTGTTCTGTGAAATGAATCACCTTGCCACCTCCATATAAGACTGGCTAACTCACTTTCAGATTAAAAGTAGTTATAAATGTTCTTCACATCCTAGACCAGGATTGGAACCCAGGTCTTTCCAGCTATAGCACGTTATCATACCGACTAAGATATGGAGTCTCCCAGGGTTTCGAAATTTTAAATCTCCAATAAGCAAAGCAGTAGTATATCCGATGATGAATATTATTATCTGCCATCTTGAGAGTAACATTAGTATCATGTATATTAGTACAATATAAAAGTGACCAAGAGCTGAATCTAATTATTTAGATTCAATTCTTGGCCATTTTGATTTATGTGACTGACATTAGCACTTACTGTCGTTGAGTCATAACAGAGCTTTTTCAAAACTGTAGCATGTACATTTCATGAGAGGCACAAGAAAATGTTGAAGAAAGATTAAAAATTATGTCTTAGTGAAGTCATAAAAAAAAGTCTTTATTTCTAACAGCATTATCAACAAACATAGGAAGAAAAACCCTTATGTGACACAATCCATATGATGTCATGCAGTTATGTCATGTTATTTTCATAGTACTTATCACTGGACTACCAAAATAAAGAGCCAAAAGGCTTCACTTCGAAGATGCAAAATTATTCAAATTAAGTGAATATTGAATCCAACATTATTTCATAGCCGAATAGAGAAAGATTTGCTTATGCTTGGATCCACCGAAACTTTTATAGCTTCTATATTCAGCTTGAATTAATGTTGATTCAATACCCACTTAATTTGAATAATTTTGCATCACCGAAGTAAAGCCTTTTTGCTCTTTATTTCAGTAATTCTTGGTGCCTTTTGTGACACTGAATGTAATGTGATACCTCTTGGCAACTCGTATGGTAAAGTATAACTTCCACATCACTTCAACCTGGGTATTTACATCTGGGTCTACCTATCCACTGATGAAAACTCAATAAAGGTCGAAACTGGTCTGGGTAGTGACCCCCCCCCCATAATGTATAGCATCATACATGTCTGCAAGAAGATGTGCTTTACATTATGGGAAATACTAAGGAAAATGATCAGAGCTAACCCCACCTTTACCACGAGTCGTCCCTGTCATGAAAGGTTTGCTTATGCTTGGATCCACCAAAACTTTTATAGTTTCTATATTCGGCACGAAACTCTTGTAGTTTCTCTATTCAGGTTTGAAATAATGTTGGATTCAGTATCCACTTAATTTGAATAACTTATCATAGGATTTTGTTTAATTAGAAAAAGCAAAGCAACTGTTCATATTTCCTGTCCTTAATGACTGCAAAGCAGAAAATATAGCAATATATGTTCTTGCATTATGTTGTCTAGGAACTGTTATTCTTCATGTTACAAGGCACTAAGTGCAAGGACTATTGATAATGTTTAAAGAAATTAACACAGATGATATAATAACTAAATAACTTTACATATTATTGCCAATATTTTGACAAATTTAAACTGGCATCATCAGGGTTAATACACTAGTATCAATATGTACATGCCAGCACCACATTAGTAAATGAGAATGAACAGGAGAAATACAGGGAGGCCTACAGACCTAACTTACATCCACTATTGGCTTTGAGTATTCTTGGCCACTGGGCTGATTGTTTCATGAGTTTCACAAATCAGAGGCAGTTTAATGCAACCATATTTGTTGAGATTAGAACAGTGAAGGAAGAAGCAGATTCAAGGAAAAGCCTCTCGCATTTAAATTTCCTTCAGTGAAATAAGGCAGCTTTCTTCCAGCAGATCCTGTGGTGGGTATCCAAGGCACGTTCTGCTAAACATGTGCAGCCATAATAGTGGAAACAGATGCAGTCTTGGTGCTAATATTGGCTGTCCTGCCTGTCTCGTCATAGTAAGAAAGGTTGCAGTTAGGATGCCTGGTAGACTAGGTGAATCTAGAGGTTGCAGGTGGTCTTTTAAAGTGAATGGATGAGAGATGCTAATTTTTTGTGGTTTGTAGGTGGTTAAAAGATTGCATTTTTTTAATTAGGACCTTGGCTGCCATCTTTTCAGAGGTGCCAAGGATATATATAAGATGGTGATAGATTTGTTTTAGTTTATGTTGGAGTAGCCATTGTTGAAATGGTGTTTTGTATATGATTAAATTCAGTAATGGTGTAGTGTTATTTGAGATATCCATTTTGTCCTGTGGACTAAGGTTTTTCTAATGCCATACTGTTGGAAGATGGGGGGGGGGGAGAACTGCTGGGTGGAGGTATTTACCTGTGTGTGTTTCTATAGTGAAGGCCAAGAATCCAACTGGTTGTATAGCCATGCTCCCGCACTGTGTCAGTGCAGAGCATGGCTCCTCTATTTCTCTGTGGAATTTTACTTGCCAAATGAAATAGCTGAAGAGGTGGAGACTGCTTGGATTAGAACAAAATGTCTTTAAGTAGGATATGAACGAGATGTCAAAACTGAAGTCAGTGATGAAGGATGAAGTCTTGTATAATGGCCTTAATGTGGGATGAGTTGTGGGATGTGAAAGAAAGTGTTATGGGTAACATAAGACCACTCTGGTTAAATGGTTGGAGAGTTTGTAGACAGGTGAACCTATGCCATCTACAATTGGACATAGTAGCGCATTTTCTTTATGAATTTTCAAAAATCCTGTATCTGGAGAGAGCTAGAGGTTTGGAAGTATAGCCTTTTAATTTGTTAGCAATGTCCACTGGCTAGAGGGAACATTTTTCAGAAGTTTATGAATATTTTGATCTGTGTGGGTGGGTGGGGGGGGGGTCATATCTGGTTGAATGTTCTGTAGTTCTCAGATTACAAAAACTCAGATTACACTACACATTATACTATTTAGTTGTTATATCATCTGTGTTGTTAATTTCCTTAAACACCAGGAATACTAATCAATGCATAAGTTTAAACACCAGGCAGAACTACTGTTTCTTCAATTAAGTTCTCTCTTTAGATCAGGAGTGGGGGAATGTGGCCCACACGCCGTATAAGGCCTGCAAAATCATTTGGTCTGGCCCTGCAAAGGCAACCACAGGTGGGACTCGAAATGCAATAAATCTAGGAGCTTTTTTCATAGCAACATAAATTTATATTAAGTGAATCATAATAATGACAAATTTTGAGAGACAAGCAAGGAACATCCATTACGGGATAGACAGGACACATACGAGTACATGATGGGACAGAAAAGTATGCTTCTCTTCAGCTGCCGACAAGAAGACCTCGAGTCAATGGTATGAATGTTGGATATGTTCCAAATCCAAGATGCAGGATTAGAACAGCGATCAAAGCAAAATAATAGATCTTTCAGGGTGTCGATCTTTCCAAGAGAAATGGACAAATGATTATTTTTTTTGTTGAAGTCAAAGACAAACCTGTGTGCTTAGTTTGTGGCGATGCGTTAGCAGTAATAAAAAAAAGTCAATCTGGCGCATCATTATAGCTCAAAACATGTTAAACTCAATGAATTGGGAGGCCAAATGCATCTGGATAAAATCAATCCTCTTCAGCAGAATTTGGAATCACAACAAGCTGCTTTCACTAGGCCTCATTGTGACGTGACAGAGACAACGTTATTGAGACGAGTTAAATAGTGAGCAAGCTAATCGCAAAGAAGCTGAGGCTTCATGTAGAGGGAGAGTTTGTGAAGAGTGCATGGTGAATGTTGCGGAGTTGTTAGCACCAGACAAATTAAAATTGTTTCAGTGTTAGGTTGTCTCGGAGAACCATCTCAGATCGGATTACCGACTTAGCATAAGATATTGAAAAAACATCGAAGGATTCTGCGGGAGATTTCCAATTTTTCTCTCTGGCTTGTGACGAGACAATGGACATAACAAATACTGCTCATCTGGCCATTTTCATTTGTGGGATAACTGCAGAGCTTGACATGTGAGAGGAAGCCATGCGTGGCACTAAAAGAGGTCAGGACTTGTTTGAGAGACTTGTTTTATTAATGAAAAAACTGCTTTGACCCTTAAGCATCATACACCAAGAAAGTCTCTGTGCACAGTCATTGCGGCTCAACAATGTGATGTTAACAGTAGTGTCATGCATAAATTTTGTCAAAAGCAGAGAGCTTAACAGCCACCAGTTCAAGGAGTTACTGAATGATCTTGAGTCTGAGTATGGTGATCTTGTTTATCACTGCGCCGTGGCTGAGATGCGGGAACATGCTCATGAGGTTTTACGAACTGCGGGATGAAGTCAAGCAGTTCATGGAGATGAACGGAAAACCTTTCAAGGAACTCAATGATAGCAAGTAGCTGTGTGATCTAGCGTTCATGGTGAACATTACCAAGTACCTCTCAGAGCTGAACATCAAGCTGCAGCGGCCCCAACCATCTTCTCAGCTCCCTGCTTTCAAATGTGAAATCATTTGAAGCTAAATTAAGGCTGTGGAAAGTGCAACTCGAAAGGAATAACAATGTGCATTTCCCTACTCTGGAAGGACAAAAGCCTTCTACAACACTTGACTGCTAGTGAATGTGCGAAACTAATTGAGGAATTTAATGAAAGATTCAAGAACGTGAAAAGTAAACAAATGGAGCTGAACATCTTTGTTACACCATTCAATGTGGAACCAACTGATGTGCCTGATAAGCTACAACATGAAATCATTCAGCTGCAAAGTTGATGAAAGATACATGCAACAACCTCCCACTGCTTGAGTTCTATAAATGTTACACAAGCAATGATGAATTTCCCACTTTGAGAAGACATGCATTGAAATATGCATCTCTGTTCAGAACAACTTACTGCTGCGAGCAGTTCTTTTCAAAACTTACCATCGCAAAGAGTCGACTATGCTCCAGACTGAACGACGTAAACCTGGAAAAGCAGTTGCGAGTAGCAACATCATCGATACCAGCTAACATCACATGCCTCACCAAAGAGAAGCAGTTCCAGCCATCACATTAGAGGTGAGTTAATTAAATGTTTAACCATATATAGCAGGCTAATTTTTAAGTTGATAATTTTGTATGGCCAAAAAATTATGTTATACATATCCAAATAGCCCTTGGCAGAAAAAAGGTTCCCCACCCCTGCTCTAGATGAAAAAGGAATAGACGACTGAGAACAACTGTGAACTGATAATTCAGTACCGGGATTGATATAATAATTTACTTGTTCTGTTAAGCTTGACATACATCCATATTTCACATTTTTTTTAACCTGAGAAACAAAAGTGTGAGCAAAATTATTAATTTACAATGAACCATGTGCATATTTCCTAATAACATAATTACTGTAATTAATATTTGTACTTTCCAACCATAGAATATTTTAAGATAAGGTTTCTTGATATTGGGTTGAATGCCTGAATCTGAAATCAGTAACAGCATTTACTAAGAACAAAACTGGTTAGCATTTACATTAAATTAAAGCACATAAAAATCAATCAACAGGGTGCTTAAGGGTCAAAGCAGTATAACTGAGAGGAGACATCCACTGAGCCTTTAAAGGAATGTGGAGACCCGACCAGGGCTTCTGACCTAATATCCAATCCTAACCTTCTCATGGTGTTATATTGTGGTCTGTTTTTACTTTTCTTTTTCACAGTTAAATCTATCCACACAATTTGGCCGATTCTTAGAATGATTACGTATATTAAATAAATTGACAAAGGATTGACTTCTGAATAGAGTCCGATCCTCAGCAATAACAGTCTGGAGTTACTTCCTATTCAGGTTCTGGCAATATTTATTTGATCAAGCTGCCCCAGCCAGATCCCTAAGTTAGAAATTCCTTTCCACCAAGAAGTAACCCTTAGAAAACATAGTAAGTAAATTAATCTATTAATTACGCCTCATATCAATTTTTTATCTCTCTCTTAAAACACTTTTAGATTGCAGTCATGGTCTCTGTCATATATTTTACTCCCGCTCAGATTCAAATATTAGCAAGTGGTGCATTGGATTCAAATCAAGGCACAAAACAGGTTAAGATAATCAAGATCCATTTATTCGATTCTAAAGATTACACATTTACAATAAAAACACTCAATAGGAATAGAGTTATCCCAAGTTATAAGGTTAGACATAACAACTGTAATTCACATATCATATCTAAGAATAGGCTCATTTCACTACACAAAATTCTAGCTAGTATCCTTAAAATATCTCTACTATCTTACACATATTCTTAAAACATTCACATCGATAATTCTATAGATCATTACTTACAGCAAGTTAACTACTACTCATTTACACAAATACTGAGGAAACAGCCATCAGGTTCTAAACACTGGTATCTAAAATTTCACTATAGTCTTTCCTACAAGTTTAAAGTTATATAATCTAACATCTCGTTTCTTCCATAACACATTATTCCGTTCTTCCTTAACAAAGGAATTATAAAGGAGTTTTACATTACCACATTCCTGTAACTTATTCGGTCTATCCTTTCGTTATAAATTCTCTCCGAATGTTCGATCTCGTCCTTGGCAATTAACTCACAGGCTAGGTTTGGCCTTCATTGTTCTGTCCTTTCATCGCATTCTCAACTGGAAACAGCAGATTGAATCGATCCACGTGGACGTATGTGGCGGCCAGTTTCTTCAGGCTTACTTGAAAAAGTACCTAATATTTCTTCGTCCATTCCTTCTGCCCAACATCGCAAAACGACAGCAGAGAATAGCTGCCCGCTATCGACTCGATCTCTTCCAGACCCCACCAAAAATTCTCTAGTAAATTCAGATGAAAAAACCTAAAAAGCCCTGAACGAGGAGGACAAACCCTTTTTATACCTCTTATCTCTAGCGCAATCTTTCACCCAAAACTTTCTGCCGGACACTTTCTTTTTTTGTGCCCGGCTCCTATTTCATTTCTATCTTCCTGGAATACTCCGTACAATTGCTGCGTCTTTACGGAAAAACACTGTGCGCCGTTCACACGTAAGCAATGTGCCATCGGCTGTACAATTTATCCGAAGTTGTCGTTAATGGACTTTGATCCTTTGTTATTATGCACTAACATATATCTTATAGAGACACTTCTTACATTATAATCTTTTTACAAAAAAATGACATCTTTCACCTTTAATTAATATTACAAAGTTTGTATTAGTACAATTCTTTAAACAAAATTGGTATCTTCACTATTTACAAGCATTTCCCTTTTTAGTTTTTTTTTTTTTTTTTTTTTTCTTGTTAAATTCTGAATGAGATATTTCTTAGTAAAAATATTTTCATTCAAAATTCAACAATGGTGCACTTTGTTAGGCATCCACCTGGATAATGAACAAACAAGGATGGTCTGATTTGGGATTTAGCTGACCAAATTGTATTCTTATTGGCCTAAACCAAAATATAGAATGATGGTACAACACGACAGAATTTCATGCCTGCAGCAGCGTCACCCAGTTGAACAAGTCCCCCGTCGTTTTCTCCGGGGAACCAAGGCAAACAGCGAAAAGTCAGCTACTGGAAAAAATCCTAAAATACACCCGAAATCAACATCACCAGAGTTCAAGATTGGTACTATCTACATAAGAAGCCTGAATGTCAAAGAAATGGAGCTAGCTGAGGGACTCGATAAGTACCAGATCGACATAATAGTGGTGACTGAAACAAAAAGACAAAAACTGGCGAGATATTTCTGGGCAATAAATAAAATGTTATATTTAGGCAATAACAATCAAGGAAAAGAAGGAGTAGCCATAGTATTCAACACTAAATACAAGACTAATCTTCTTGAATGGCAGGCAGTCTCAGGTAGATTGATATGGGCAAATATCAGAATGGAGAACTGGACAATGAGACTTATTTCTGCCTATGGTCCCACAGAAGGTTCTACTAAGGTAGAAGTGGAGGAATTTTTTGAGGCTTTAAAGAAAGCAACTGACTCAATGAAAAAGGAAAAGTTGGTCATTGTAGGATATCGAAATAGCAGAGTATGAAATGATTGTCAGACATACAAAAATATTTTGGGAAAATTTGGAGAAAAGAGCAAAGCTAATGAAAATGGCAAATAACTGTTGGATTTCTGCTCAGGACATGGACTGGTTATTACTAACACCATGTTCCAACATAAAAATGTGCACAAATTTACATGGAGAAAAGAGGCAAAATAAGAAAGGTCTCAATGACTATGTTATTGTCGATAGTGATGTTTTCTCCCTTTTTGCAGGACACCAGAGTATACAGAGGATTTGAAATTGGAAGTGATCACTATTTAGTCTTGAGTAGGATAAAATTGAATTTCATTTTGAAAAGAGGAACATGTAAGAAAGTTTTAAAGCGAATAAAAGTTGAGCAGCTCTCAGATGTGAACGGTAGACTAAAATACCCAAACATTATTCAAGAAAAAATGAAAGAGTTTGAGAACAGGAACCAAACCTTGCAGATTCAGTGGCAAGCCCTGAAAAAAACACTGATTGATTCAGCCAGAGAGGCATGTGGCCAGGTTGTCTGCAAGAATAGAAAAATCAGAACTCTGCTGGACAGACGAAGTTAAGGAGGCAGTGAAGGAAAAGAAGAAAGCACATCAAAAGTTCCTGGCAAATAAGTCAGCTTGTGCTCTTAGAGAATACAGAGACAAATGTAAGAAAGCTAAACATTGTGTAAAACAAAAGTCATGAGAAGACTTTGGTAAGAACATAGAAAATAAATATCAAGCAGGTGGCAAGATATTATGGAGGTTGTTGAAAAAGCTCAGAAATAGAGGAAAGAGTGCTGTAAAAGAAATTAGAGATGATAAAGGTGATATGAAAATTGGTGAAAAACATACCCTTGAAGTATGGAGTAATTACACTGAAAAATTGCTAAATGAAACATGCAGTGATAGCACAGTGGTAAAAACACTCAACAGATGCAGTCAGGAATACATATGCAGTGGTATCAAAAAGTTTCGAGACTAAGTTTGTAACTCGCCAACAGATGGCAACACAAGGCGGCATGCACATCACAGGGAGCACCTACTTTCATAAGTCAGTGTGCCAAAAGACATCGTCCTGTATACATCAGGAGCTGTGCAACTAATACTATTCTGACCACCTGCGTTACCACATCTGCGATTTCATCATGGACAGCAAGTTAGAACAAAGAGCAAATGTGAAATTCTGCATGAAACTGGGCAAATCTGCCACAGAGACATTTGACATGATTCGCCAAGTTTACAGTGATGCTGCAATGAGTCGTTCAAGGTGTTTTGAGTCGCACACATGCTTCAAGGATGGAAGAACATCACTGCAAGACAATGAGAGATCAGGAAGACCTTCAGCAGGCTCAACCCCCAAAAATGTCAAAACCATTCGGCAACTTGTGCATGAGGATCGTCGGAGAACACTCCACAACTTTGCTGCCATTGTCGGTGTGTCATACGGAACAGTCCAGGCAATCCTCACGTGATTTGAACATGCGCTGTGTTGCTGCCAAGTTCGTCCCCAGGCTGCTTACCCAGGAGCAGAAGGAACACCGCATCGAAGTCTGCCAAGAACTCCTCAGCATGCCGTGGATGACCCATCCTTCATGTCAAGGATCATTACCGGTGACGAAACTTGAGTGTACGGGTACAACCCTGAGACGAAACAACAGTCTTCACAGTGGAAGAACCCATCTTCTCCACAACCGAAAAAGGCGAGGCAGGTCTGAAGCTCGACCAAGTGCATGCTCATCATCTTTTTCGACATTGACGGCATTGTGCATCGAGAATTCGTCCTCAGGGGCCAGACCGTCAATAGCAAGTTCTACTGCCAGGTTTTAAGGCATATGAGGGAGGACATTCGGCAAAAGCGGCCAGATCTGTGGCACGCAAAAAACTGGATGCTCCACTACGAACATGCACCCTGTCACCAAGCTCTCCTCACACGAGTTTCTCGCCAGAAACAACATGATCTCACTTCCGCACCCACCTTACTCACCAGACTTGGATCCTGCAGACTTTGCCCTCTTCCCGAAGATGAAGATCCAGCTCAAAGGTCACCGTTTTAACACAACTGCAGAGATCCAGCACGAATCGCAGAAGGTGCCTGACATGCTTCGAAAGACACATTACAGAAGTGGCAAGAACGCTGGGAGTGCTGTATTCATATGCAAGGGGACTATTTTGAAGGTGATAGTGTGTAAACATAGATAAATAAAGTAATTTCTCGTAAACAGAGCTAGTCTCGAAACTTTTGATACCACCTCGTATCCATACTTGAAGTAGAAAAAGCCATCAAAGCTGAAATGTGGAAAGGAGTAGATGACATTCGACCAGAAATACTCAAGTATGGAGGCATAAGAGTCTTACAGTGGCTGCACTGCATAGTTCAGACGGCCCGGACAAAGAAACGAATTCCGGATGATTGGAGTAGAGCGCTCACGGTACCCATATATAAAAAGGGAAATAAACTAAATCAGATTTTCACTTTATGACGAATAGTTGAGAAATCATGGGAATATAATAAAGATCTGTATTTAAGTTTTGTAAATCTGGAAAAGGCATATGGCAAGGTGCCAAGAGAGAGAAGCTATTCAAAACACTACAGCTATATGGTGTCAGTGAGGCATTATAATATGCAATACTTAGTCTTTATTTGAGTTGTAAGTCAGCAGTTTGAATTAAAGTATAGGAAGATGGTTTATTATTAAATCTGGTGTCAGACAAGCATGTACATTATCCCCTCTGTTATTCATTACACTGGCCAACAAAAAAAAAATTTTTTTTCTGCTGATTATGATCTGACACTTGTTTTTTACTAATCTGGGTGCACTGATTTCAAATATCAAACCCATTTTTCTCTATCACGTCAGGTTTTTCCTCTATGGCATTTTCTTTTTGCTAATCTGTAAGTATTTGATAGTTTTAAGGAGGCAGTACTATTTAAAGGATCAAAAAAAATCGATTTTTTAATATTATTTTCTGAAAGTATGTACTTTTAAAAATCTGTTCCTAACTTTTTATCAAGAAATTCGAAAAATTCCCGAAGATATAGCCTATTATTCAAAGCGGTGCGCAGATCAGAATCGGAGCGCTCACCGCTCTCTTGCTTGTTAGTAAACGAATAAATGCGTAAGAACCTGCAACGGCACGTACTGGCGCTTTGAATGCGAGAGAGGCCGATAACCGACCTAATACATTTAGGTGATGAAAAGTAGGCGATGACAACTGCCTAAAACAAATGAATGCCATATGTGTCATAGCAGACAAAGAATGATCGAAATCAGTCAATCGTTAATCGGTCGTGAAAGTATGATGAGCGCTTATAACGTTTCAATAAAGTCTCTGTTTTTTTTTTTTTCCCTTGTTAATTGCATGCTAGTCGGCAGTGAAAAAAATACATCATGTCTACTACTCGAAAATGTGTCAATAGTGTAGATTCCTTCTGCTACATTTGTAGCAGCTTTACTGTTCCCAGTCAAAGGACAAATATCACTGATTTTGTTAAGAAAGTGTACTTTGCATACTTTGACGTAAAACTTGCAGATCAGGACAATTCATGGGCTCCAAATAAAGTGTGTAAGTCATGTGTAGAAATTAGCTTTTGGCATTCCAATGATTTGGCGTGAACTGAAAAATCATGTAGATGATAACTATTTTTGTTTAGTTCAGACTTCTGGTTATAAGAAGAAGAATAAGAAAAAACTGTGTATCCAAATCTCGACTCAGCAATTCGGCCAGTTGTTCATTCCAATGAAATAACCGTGCCATTTATAAAGGACTTCCTTTACTTGAGAACGAGCATGATCAGGATATGCCAGATGTTCTTGAGGAGCAAGACCCGGATGTTGATTTAGACAATGAAAATTTAATTTCTAGTTCTGGACCACAACGTTTTACTCAAGCGGAATTGAATGACTTAGTAAGAGATTTGGTCCTATCAAAGGAATCATCGAAATTGTTAGCTTCAAGATTAAATGGAAAAAAACTTACTAGTGCAAGATACGAAGATAACTTTTTAACCTAGCAGGGAAAGTAATCTTGTACAATATTTTAAACATGAGTGTGGGTTTGTTTACTGTAACAATGTGTCAGGTTTACTAACTGAAATGAGTGTTGTACAATATCATCCAAATGAGTGGCATTTATTTATCAACAGTTCAAGCAGAAGTCTCAAGTGCATCTTACTACACAATGGGAATGTATATGGCTCAATTCCTATTGGCTTTTCAGTCCACTTAAAGGAAACATATGAGAACATTAAAAAGGTTCTGAAGTTATTAAAATATACAGACCATAACTGGATCATCTGTGTGGATCTTAAAATGGTGAACTTTTTACTTGGCTTTCAAAGAGGATATACAAAGTTGCGTGTTTTCTATGCTTCTGGGATAGTCGAGCTAGAAACCAACACTGGAGTCAGAAACATTGGCCTCTTAGAATATCTTTAAATGTTGGAGAACAGAATGCTATAAATCAACCTTTAATCGACAGAGAAAAAATCATTTTTCCACCTCTACACATCAAACTAGTCTTATGAAGCAGTATGTTAAAGCTTTAGATTTACAAGGTGACTGTTTCCAATACATATGTGAAAAATTTCCATGACTTAGTTATGAAAAAATTAAAGCCGGTGTATTTGATGGACTGCAAATTAGAACTTTAATGAGAGACCCAAATTTCATCAACTATATGAACGAAATTGAGAAAGAGGCCTGGACTTCATTTACGATGGTTGCGAATAATTTTCTTGGAAACAAAAAGAGCATGCAATTACAAAGATCTATTGGAAACAATGCTTGAAAATTTCCAGTACCTAGGTTACAACATGAGCATAAAGCTTCATTCCCTATACAGTCATTTTGATAGATCTCCTGAGAATTTAGGTGCTGTAAGCGATGAACAAGGCGAAAGATTTCATCAAGACTTAAAAACTATGGAAGATGGGATTCTCACATGATGGCCGACTACTGTTGGAGTATTCAAAGGGATTGCCAAAACAAAACACACAGCAGAAATTGCTACAAACAAAAATTTATTCCCTGAAACTCATGTGTAAGTAAAATTGTTATTTTTTTATAAATATTCTTGTAATTTTTAATGAATATTGCCAGTACGTGCCGTTGCAGGTTCTTCGTATTTATTCGTTTACTAACAAGCAAGAGCGGCGAGCGTTTCAATTCTGATCTGCGCCCCGCTTTGAATAATAGGCTATATCTTCGGGAATTTTTCAAATTTCTTGATAAAAAGTTAGGAACAGATTTTTAAAAGTACATACTTTCAGAAAATAATATTAAAAAATCGATTTTTTTTGATCCTCTAAATAGTACTGCCTCCTTAAAACTATCAAATACTTACAGATTAGCAAAAAGAAAATGCCATAGAGGAAAAACCTGACGTGATAGAGAAAAATGGGTTTCATATTTGAAATCAGGGCACCCAAATTAGTAAAAAACAAGTCGCATATAAAAGTCAGCAAAAATTGTGTTGGACTGTTATTTATATGGATCACATTATGAAGGAAAGTGGTATTAAACCTGGTATCATAATTGGAGATGTTAATCTCAGCTCTTTGCTTTATGCAGATGGTGTCATACTTCTAAATAAATCCACTGGAAGTCTGCAAGATTCCAGGACTAAATTGAATAACTGTTGTAATAGATATGGTATGAAGGTCAGCAATAACAAGACAAAGAAAATAGGCAGAAGCATAAAAAATATCAACTGCATTGTGAAAGAAGAACCTATAGAACAAGTAAAACATTTCAGCTACTTAGGCACAATTTTTAGTGAAGAAGGCAAATTATATATGGAAATAGACAACAGAATCAACAAAGCTGGTATGGAAGGAAGTCGATTGAATAAATTTATATGGAATAAGAAAGAAATTAGTGAAAACACTAAATTAGCTATGTACAAGACAGTGTTCAAAATAATTTTAAGTTATGAATCTGAGAGCTGGATCAGAAGTAAAGCACTTGACCAAAGACTAGAGACTGAACATATGAGAGTCCTGAGAAAGATTAGGGGTATAAACAGATGGCATCAATGGCAATATCATATTAAAAACAAGGATATTAGGAAAGAACTTGACATTGTCAGCATCCAGGAATGCATTAGCAGAGCTAATCTCATGTGGTATGGTCACTTAAATAGAATGGGCAAGGAAAGATTAGCAAAACAAGTGTTCTCTGCCAGGTTGGCAGGAAAACGACCCAGAGGAAGATATAGGTGGACCAAGATATAGGTGGATTGATACAGTACAAAGTGCCTTAGATGATAGAAATATAAGATCTGATAATGTTGGAGTTTTGACAGGTAACAAACTGATCTGGAGGAAAATTGTAGATAGGAAGTTAGTAATGATGTAAATTTTTCATGTAGTACTATCATATCCCGTACACTACTTGAAGGTACATGGCAGGAATTTGATGATGATGATGAAAAGGTAATCAACTAAATGGTATTGCCTTAGAAGTTTTTAGAAAACATTTCTTTAAATAACAGTCTACAATTCTAACTCTACAATGAAGCTTAACAAAAAACTGGCTTAGGGGTCATTAAGGGTCAAAGCTTAACAACTGGGAGGAGACCTCCACATCGGCTTTCAGGAATGTAGACAACTGGAGCTTTTGACCTAACATGCAATTCTCAACTTCACGTGGTGCACTCCATTACTAGGTATCTACTGGATGCTGAATGAATGAAGATGGACTGGCTATTTGGGACTAAACCAACTAAATTGTACTCTGATACAGCATGATGAGACTTCTGGCAGGCTGGGGCATTGCCCAGTTAAAGAAGGCACCACAGTTTTCATCAGGGAACCAGGGTAAACAGTGAAAAGTCAGCTACTGGAACAGGCTCCAACTCCAGATCTAGAAGAAGAATAAACCCAACAGGGGTTCATTCTTCTTCTAGATCTAGATTCTAAATCTTCTTCATAAGGCATATTAATGGAACTTGAAGAATTGGAACTGGCATTGCCGAGACAAAAAAACACAAAAACAGATGATACCTTACTAAATAAGTATGGGATGTTACTTTCAGGCAATAATAATCAAGGAAAGAAAGAAGTAGTGATGGCATTCAGCATCAAACATGAAGATAATCTTCTTGATTGGAAGGTAGTTTCAAGTAGAGTTATGTGGGCAAACTTCAAAATGGAAAAATGGACAATGAAACTTATTTATGCCTATTCTTGCAGAAGGTTATTCTAAGGAAGAAGGAATTTTTTGAGTTATTAGAACAGGCATCTGACAAAGAAAATGAAAACGTGGTCTTGTTGGAGATCTGAATAGCAGAGTACAATGTGAATCCTAACAGGCATATTAGGAAAACTTGGGGAAAATCTGCAGAAAAAGGCAAAGCCAATAATAATGGTAAGAATTTACTGGACTTCTGCTCAGGACAAGGACTAGTCATTACTAATACCATATTTCAACATAAAGATGTGCACAAGTTCACATGAAGAGAAGACACAAGAAATAAGAAAAGTCTCATTGACCACGTCATTGTTGATAGTGATATCTTCATGCTCGTTAAGGATACAAGAGTGTACAGAGGATTTGGAATTGGAAGTTACCATTACTTAGTACTAAACATGATAAAAATGGATATCACACTGAAAAGAACAATATGTAGTATGTAAGAGAGTTTTAAGAAGAATTAAAGCTGAGTAGCTTTTACAAGTAAACTGTAGACTCGACTGTACAAACATTATTGAAGAAAAAATGAAACAAATTGAAAACAAGAACCAAACCTTGGAGTCTTAATAGCAACCTCTAAAGAAGACATTTACTGATTCAGTTAGGGAGGTATGAGATGAAGTTGTCTGCAAGGATAGAAAAATATGGACATCATGCAGGACACAAGAAGTCAAAGATGTCCTGGAAAAAGAAGAAAGCATGCCAAAAGTTCCTAGGAAATAAGTCAGCAGATACCCTAAAATAATACAGAGAAAAAAATGTAAGAGAGCTGAGATATGTGCAAAAGTAGTTAAACAAAAGTCATGGGAAGACTTTCATAAGCGTATAGAAAATAAATTATACTTAAATGATGCACTATCAGAATGTGTCCTGAGAGTTCAAAGAATAAACAGGGTAAGAGTCAAATGGATGTGTAATCTTATTAAGCAAGAGATTCATAAGAAAAGGATGATGTGGAAGGAATACCATGTGCATAAGGATGATGTCCATTATGAAAATTATAAGCAAGCTAGAATAGTCAAAACTGTTGTAAGGAAACAAAGTGTGAGTATGAAAAATAAACTGGCTCTCAGTGCTAAAGACAACCCAAAAGAATTCTATCGATATGCTACAAGTAAAAGAAAGAATAACTCTTCTAAATGCAGATGGCATGAGGGTAACAGATGCAGAAGAGGTTGTTCAACTAATGAGTGCCCATTTTGTTATAAGCTATCAACTGGGTGTATGCAACATTGAGTTCATTACCACTCCTTCACTGGATGCAGAAACTAGGATGTATGAAGCATCTGTATGAAGTTTGTGCTGTTGCACAAACTGAACTGGCTATTCCTTTGACCAGGGCTGTTTAATATGAGTCTCAGAACAGTTGCTCACATTCTATAACAATGTTACTGCTGAACTAGACAAGGGCAATGGATATACCATGATACTTTTGGTTTGCTAAGGCTTTTTGACAGAATACAGCAGAATAGACTGTTGGATAAATTAGAAAATATGAGTTTGGATTATAGAATATTAGCATGGATAAGAGTATGGCTGACTGACAGACATCAAAAAGTGGTATTCAGGTGATGTGAGTCTGCAAGATTTAAGGTAACTGGTGGTATACCACAAGGATCAGTACTTGGTCCACTGTTATTTAATCTGTACATTAGCGATATTGAGAAGGATTTGACAAGCAACATACAGATATTTGCTGATAATGCAAAGATAGGTAGGATAATCAGGAATGCTGCTCATATGCAGTACTTACAGAATGATTTGAATAGGCTGGAATTGTGGGCATGGGAACATGGATATCAGTTAATGTCAGTATATGTAAAGTCATTCACTTGGTGGGAGATATCCAATGTTGTATTATATTGGCTGGATTATGCTACAAGAAACTGATCAGGCTAGGAATTTGGAGTGTTAGTAGATAAGAAGTTGAAGTTCAAGAGGCCATGTAGCAAAGATTGCAAATACAACTCAAAAGATAATTGCAATGCTGAAATGAATGCTCACATGTAAAGATAAGTATGTCATTTTGTCTCTTTACAAGACCTTCATAAGACCTCACTTGGACTATTGTGCACAGTCTGATCTCCTGATTACCGGTGATTCTGATATAATGGAGAGAGAGTGCAAAGGAGAGTATTAAAAATGATATCAGAATTGTGGAATACCGAGTATGAAGACAGACTGAAAATTTGTAGACTGCAGACAAGACTAGTAAACAGGAGAAGAGGGGTGATATGATTGAAACTTACAAACTTCTGAAAGTGTCATACAGAATTTCAGTTCATGAAATTTTTCAATTTATGAAGGGTGGGGAGAGGACCAGAGTTCATCTTTGGAAGCTGAGAATAAATGCCACTAAGAAGGGAGTGAGGGCTAGATTTTTCTCTCATAGGGTGGTGTGTGAATGCAATGGATTGCCATTGCATGTTGTGTGTGCAAGCAGTGTGAATGAATTCAAGAATAAGTATGATAGCTGTTGCATGTATGTGGCCTCCCTCGATGAGTCCCTGACTACCTAGCAGTCTCCCTTTATAAGAATAATAATAAATATCACGAAGGTGCAAAATGTTCTGGAGGCTACTGAAAAAGCTTAGAAAAAGAGTAAAGTGTTCTTCTATAGAACACTTTACTCTTTTTCTAAGCTTTTTCTAAGAACACTTTCACTACAGTGAGAGAACTGTAGTAAAAAATTTTCATGAGAAATGCACACATAAAAGTTTTGCAGTGGCTAACTGTGGAAATTAGATCTGGAAAATTCATACGATAAGGTGACCTGGGACAAGCTTTTGAAGAACACTACAGTTATACAGGGGTAAATGGAGCAATGTACAGAGCAATACATAGTCTATATTTAAGGTGTAAATTGGCTGTTAGAATTGAAGGAAATGCAAGAAGATGGTTTGTCATAAAATCTGGAGTAAGACAAGGATGTACATTATGAAAGAGAGTGGCATTATGCCTAATATTAGAATTGGAGATGCCAAACTTAGCTCTCTACTTTATGCATATGTTGTACTCCTAAATACATCTCCAGGATTCTCTAACTAAATTGAATAATAGCAATAACAAATTTGCATGAAAATCAGCAATAAAAAGACCAAATCTGTGAAAATAGGCAGGAGTATAGAAACAGCTGCATTCTAAATGGAGATTTTATAGAACAAGTAATATATTTCAGCTATTTAGGCACAGTTTTTTAGTGAAAATGGCAGGTTTTTCTGGTATTGGATGAGAGATTAAGCAAAGCTGATATGGTGGGTAGCCAGCTGAATATATTTATATAGAATGAGAGAAATTAACCAAAACAGTGTTCAAACTAGTTTTAAGGTATGGATATGAGAGTTGGGTTAGAGACCACAGATATGATAGTTCATAGAATCATATTAAAAATGAAAATACTTGAAAGACCTTGACATTACCATTCAAGAATGTGTCAGGAGAGCTAATCTAATGTTATATGGCCACTTAAAAACAGGTATTTGATGCCAAGATGTCAGGAAAGAGACACAGAGAAGAGCAAGGTCTAGGTGGATTGATTCAGTCAGAAGTGGCTTAGAATCACATAATGTTTGATATGACAATATTGGAATGCTGACAATTAATAAAATGATCTGGAGGAAAACTGTTGATAGGCAATTAATAATAATGTAAATTTAATCATGTATTGCTCTCATAGTAAACTGAACAGCCCTTGGAATACATCAGGGAATTGATGATGATTATGAACAAAAACTGATTCTGGAGAGGTGAACAGACCACACCACTAAAGAGATCAACTGTTGAAAGTTTATTTTTTTTTCACTTGGTTAGAATATAATAAATTTAGTTTAATCCTTTATCCAAGTGTGAGCAAACAAAGTTTGCACCTGAAAGTATCTTCAGGACTGGGGTAAGGTGGTACCCCAGTCCTGAAGATACTTTCAGGCGCAAACTTTGTTTGCTCACACTTGGATAAAGGATTAAACTAAATTTATTATAAGAGATCAACTTTATATAAATCCTGGTGTTTTCTTTCTATAAATGTCAGAACTATTTTTACAGCTATATTCCTGTTACTAGAAAAACTGCATTCTTATTAATATGTAATTCTTGTTATTAATAAACCTGTCTAATATGTTCAACTGTCAATTACTACTTATGTTAATAAAGAACTTGAATGATTTATTAACACAGAAGTAAGAAACAAAAAATGAATAAAATGGAATTGGGAGGGGGGGAAGGACTGCAGTGAGTTCTTATCTTTTCCCTGCCTGCTAACCAACTGCCCTAAGAAACATTTTGAAACCCAAGCACTCTTAAACGAGTGGTTTGGCTGTGCCATGTTGATCATGCATTTTATATTTTCCTCATGGCCTAGACATATTGGATGCATGTTTAGTTCTGACAATTCTCATGAATTCCAAAAATTTTCCTTCCTTTTGGGTTCATGTCAGTTTAATTGTTAGTTGTACATCAAAGAGAATTTTTATATTTGGTGACAGTATACATGTCACTTGTATAAATTCTTTTCATTTCTTAATAATGAAAATATCTAGTCTGATTCAATTGGTTTTGATTTTGCTGCATGTATAACCATTTCTATTGTTTTCCGTTTCAAACTCTTCTGTTGAAGTACACTTTTCTTTGAAAATTCATTCCATTATCAACTTCACAGATCTTAAAATTTCATTTTTATCTTCTATAAGAAAATCATTATTAATCTCATCTTCACAATCTGAGTTTATTTAAATATTTAATAAGTGATACTAAGTCAATATCCACGTTTTAAAAGTTTCTCTTTAATTTCTTTCAAATGCTTATTAGTCAAAAGAGAATTTTGTTTTTCCAAATTTTAAAAGAAGCTAAAAATTCCTTCACTTGTTGGTAAATTTGTGTCTTGATTGCTTCACTTCAATTGCAAGTCTTATGAGTTTTAAACAATTTAACATGTTGACAGCCAACTACGAGTTCGCATAGAATATTTTTCATTCCGAATATTAGTATACCATTCAAGTGGTCCCTATTCACATGGACTAGAATCTTTCAACTAATAATATAATCACACAAGCTCTAAAAACTTTATTTTACACATCAACAATTATATTGGAAGTTTATTTTCCACTTGGTTAGACTATATTAAATTTAGTTTAATCCTTTACCCAAGTGTAGACAAACAAAGTTTGTCTGAAGTAGTTCAGGACTGAGGTAACCCGTAGTAAAGGTGAACCAAGCTCTCATCACTCTATCTCCCATAATGCAAAGCACATCTCCTTGTGGACATGTCTAAAGCTATGCAGACCTCAATAAAGGTCAAAACCGGTCTGGATAGTGGCCCTTCCTTTAATGCATAGCTTTATACATGTCAACAAGATGTGCTTTGCATTATGGCAGATACTGAGACAAGGAGTGATGAGAGCTTGGTCCGCCTTTACTACGAGTTGCCTCAGTCCTGAACTACTTCAGGCGCAAACTTTGTTTGCCTACATTTGGGTCAAGGATTAAACTAAATTTATAACATCAACAATTATATATTTTTGAAGAGAAAATGCTAACAATTTGTGGTACCTATAGCAAGTTTACACATTTGACCGATCGCAGTAAACATGGTAATATAATTTATTTAAATTAAGGGGATATTAAATTCCACATTGTTTTAAAACCAAAAAAGAAACTCAAAGATTGGAATCGGAGAGTTTCATGCCGAATATAGTAAACTATAAAAGTATCGGGGATTACTAGCGTGAACTAATGCAAGTAGTCCTAGTACATAGTACAATCTCGGGCAACTCGCAGCAAAAGTGATAAAGTTCTGATCGCTATTCTTGGTATTTTCCATAATGTAAATATAGTTTACTATATTCGGCATGAAACTCTGATTCCAATCTTTGAGTTTCTTATTCGGTTTTAAAACAATGTGGGATTTAATATCCCCTTAATTTAAATAATGTTTATATTGCCGAAATGAAGCCTATTGGCTCTTTATATTTAAGTATGCTAATAATTTTAGCAATTTTCATTTTTCCCATAATAAACAGCTTTAATTCTTGAAATACAATTATTTCCAATTTTAAAATCCTTAAAAATCAGTCACACTTTCTAATGTATTCTAAAATGACCTGTAATTTTTTTTAATCTTCATTATTTCATTTTGCAAAACAATTTCTTCTAGGATAATATTTAAACAATCGATTTTTTTTTTTCCTTCATAATCATCAATTTCAGGTGTTCAGTTATTATGACAGCACTACATGATTAACTTTACATTATTATTAATCTCCTATAAACAATTTTCCTCCAAATTAGTCTATTTATTTGTCAGCACAGAAATATCGTCACATATAACATTTCATTCTTCTAAGGCACTTCTGCCTTAATCCACCTGGACTTTGATCTTCTTCTGAATCTTTTTCCTGCTATCTTGGTATCAAACACTTGTTGTGCTAATTTTTCCTCTCCTCTCCTATTTCCTCTCCTATTGTGCTAATCTAAAGTCATATGGAAGTGACCATATGACTTTAGATTAGCCCTGCTCACACATTCTTGAATGCGAACAATGACGAGTTCCTTCCTAATGTTTTCATTTTTAATATGATTTTGCCATTGATGCCACCTGTTCAGGGTCCCAAATTTTTCTAAGAACTTTCATATCTGTGAAGATATGAGTTGGAAGTTGAGTTGAGTTGTCAGAAATAAAGCATTTAATCTTTGATCAAGTGCTTTATTTCTAACTAGACTTACCATAATTTTTTATTTATTTATTTTTTTTTTTTATTTATCAAACTGGGACATTTTTGAGAATTTGCTCAAAACAGAAAGTAACGTCTTCTACGCTAAGTACTTATTATTCAATAGGCTAAATAACAGAGTGGTTAACAAAAAACAACATTTCGTAGTAATAATTTTTAATTACTCTTAACTGAACATAACTTATTATTAAAAAGTTATTAATATTTATCACTAGCATGAACTTTAAAAATTCTTTGTTATTTTTAACCGCGTCAAAAAATTCACTACAATTTAGTTCACTGTTAAGTTTGCAGTCCAATACAGCTTTTACTGTTGATTCAGCCATTCTACCTCTTTCTTCAGACCATATGTTATTCATTATTGAGAATATCCTTTCAACAGGTGAAGATGTGCATGGGAGGCTGAAAATGTATTCTATAATTTGGACAAGATTGGGCAATGAAATGTTCTTTTCTTTGAAATGACTGAATAGTTGTATCCATTATTCTTCACAACTTGTATTTTTCAAAATGTCATAGTTTGCCGACCAAAAAGCTTTTGCAATCACCACTTCATCAAACAGTTCATCCATGTTTATTGCATTATTTGCAAGAGTTTCATTAATTTTTTCACCTGAAGCTTCAATTTCCGACCAAGTTAATTCATTGTTGTTTATCCAAGTAAAAGATTCTGCTCCACCAAAACTGTTTTCCCAAAGCTCAATGTAAGAAAGACATTGGTCATAAAATTTTGTAAACTCTTGTAGTATTGTATTAATATTAATACTTCCATTATTTTCCAGTATTCTAAAAAGCTTTATTGCTTCTTGAGGTATAAATTTATTATCACACCTTTCCTCAAGATTTGTTTTCAATTTTCGAAGTTCAATACTGTTGCACTCACTTTTGTACTTTCCATAATCAAGATAGATTTGTTAAACAATCTGAGTTGCCCATGCACAAACCACAAATACATTTCACCACAATCATTATCAAAGAACTGTTTTATCATCACTGGACAGTGCTCTAGTGAAATAAAATCTTTCAGTCCCTTATAGATTTCAAGTATTCTGTCAATAGCTGAGCTGGAAGTAGCGAAAGAAAATGGGTGTTGCCATCCTGAAGAACCTTTTTATACTCTACATCTACAAATTCACAGAACGCTTTTAGTTGAGTGACTCGAACCGTATAAATGTGGAAATATTTATAAATTTTGACTACTAAAGCTTCTATATCAATAGGTAGAACATCAACTGCAGTTAGACAGTTGTGAATGATGTGAGCACTGCACCAATGCCCACAATATTTCTTCCTAGTTCCTTCTTCAATCGACTGTAAATATTGTTTTCTCCTCTCCTTTTTACATCCCCAAAATTGGTATTGCAGTTATCTCCACAAAATCCAATAATTTTTTTTGTTATATTATGATTTTTCGTAACTGACATTAAATGGTTTGTCGGTATTTCTGCAATTTCACCGGGAACTGATTGAAAGTCTAAAAGTTCAACTTTTACTCCATAATCTGGTGCAAAATACCCCACAACACATGGCACAGTTTTAATTTCTTTCCTGTTGGAAGAATCAATTGATATCATCACAAAATTTGTTTTGTTTAAATCTTCACAAAGTTGCTGAAACAACAGTGGCTCAATCACATTAACAATGAGAGCTTCATATTTTGTTCTACCCAGTCTAAACAAAGTTTAGACTGGGTAGAACAAAATTTGTTTTCAAAAAGCTTTGATATCAATTTAGATGAACAATCGGCAGACTTAAAGCTGAGATTGTGAATAGCAACATGAAATGCAAAAGTTGCTTCTTCAGTAGCTATTAAAAATTCTTTGTCACTTGGATCGGCACCTTTAAAATATGACAATATCTTTGAGGAAGTTCCTGCTGCTGCTAGACTAGCCTTATGTTTTGCACATGTCAAGTGATTTTTTATGTCCGAACACCCACCATGAGCCACAGAAAATTCTGAAGAGCACTGTTCACATTTCACTTTGTCAATGACCACAAACTTTTTTCAAAAACAGAAAATGCTTTTCTAATTCATCCGTAAACACAGTTTCTTTTTGGCATTTTGGGGTTAAATTAATTTAATGAAGTAAAAAAAAATCACAAACAACACGCCGAAAAGAAACACTGACTCGCAATCTAAACTCAACTAAGATTGTGCATGCTCAACAATGACTTGCAACGCAGCGTACAGGCCAGAGTCAAAGTGGGGTATTCGTGTTGCCTAATCGCCATTTTCCGAGGCTGCACTTTTTGTACTGCATGTACAGGGTGTTCGGGATAAATTTGACAGTTTCGTAAGGAAAAAGAAAATCTTCTTTGTATCTATTAAATTTAATGAATTGACAAAAAACATTACAGGCAGAGTTAATTACAATACTATCAACAAGATTTACTCAAAATAACCACCATTAGCATCGATCACAGCTTCAATTCTGCTTCGGAACCTCGAACAAGCTGATGCTACAGTCTCCCTGGGAAGGGCCGCAAAAACTGTTTTAATTTTATCCATTAACTGGGCTTTTGTATTACTGGAAGTGCGATTGGTGTCTTTTTCAACTGCGCCCCATACAAAATAATCCATGGGGTTAAGGTCTGGGGAGTTTGGAGGCCAAACATTTGGACTGGTGAAGTCGTAGAAATTTTCAGACAACCATTTTTGACTTTTCCCAGAGGTGTGGCAAGGGGCCGAATCCTGCTGCCATACATACGGCCTACCATTGGCTACCCTTGTTATCCAGGGCTTGACTACAGTTAGCAACTCCACGAACAAAGCCCGAATTCCAATGCCAGGGTTCTTCAACACCTGTTCCTGCAGATTTGCGAGGAATTCTGCTGTACGAACGCAATCAGATCGTCTGCTAGGGATCTTTCTTCTTGCTACATCCTCGTAGTCACCATTGCAAGTCTCTAGTTCATGCCTGATTGTTTTTACTGTATTCAGGGAGCATTGGGCAGCAGTCGTAATATCCTTATTTTGATGGCGGGCACGAATCATCATGATACAAGTTATTCTCTTCCATGATTCAGGTGGGTTCCAGCTATCCATCCTTTCTGACATCTTGTATATGAATGAAGAAGGGTCCAAACTTTTAAATGAAGAGAAGTGTGTGTTAATACATGTAACTTAAGGAAAAATATAATTAATTATAAATATGTCAAATTTATCCCGAACACCCTGTATATTCTGCACTTTTAAATTTTTACCAAATAACTGGGACAAAATACAAACTGGACGGGACCATACCTTCAAACCCGGACATATGGTAAGCCTATTTCTAACCCTAGTCTCAGATACATAACTTAAAACTGGTTTGAACTGCCTTGTAAACTCCTAGTTTGATGTCTTGGCTAATTTCTCTCTTATTCGATATAATCAGCTGGCTATCCACCATACCACCTTTACTTATTCTGTTGTCTATTTCCAGATTAATCCCATTTTCACTAAAAACTGTGCCTAAATAGCTGAAATGTTTTAGGTATTCTATAGGATCTCCATTCAGAATGCAGTTGATGTTTTCAATGTTCCTGCCTATTTTCATAGTTTTAGTCCTTTTATTGCTGATTTTCATTCCAAATTTTTTACATCTGTTATTCAATTCAGTTAGAAAATCCTAGAGATTTGCACTGATGTCTTTAGAAGCACAACATCATCTGTATAAAGCAAAGAGCTGAGATTAACATCTCCAATTCGAATATCAAGCTTGATGCCACTTTCTTTCGTAATGTGATCCATATACAATGGTGACTCGTACTTCGAATGGTCCAGAGTTCAAACACTTGAGGACACAAGAAATTTGATTCACAGTTCGAATGGTGTTTCTAAGTTTGAACTATAGTCCAGGAACTCAGATCATATAGCATTAGACAGGTTCGGCAAGCCATTGGGCATGCTTCTCCCCCACTTCTCCGTGCCTGCGCTGTGTGTGTGTGTGTGTGTGTGTCTGTCTCAGTCTGCTGTGCGTGTCCCTTACTTTACACAGACTAGTCGTTGCACGTTACGTTTGTGTAAAGAATTTTTTAACTGTTTTTGGCATTTTTTTTATTGCCCATGGCATCCAAGAATGTAGAAAGAACAAAACCTAAAAGAAATGTTGTAGTATCGACAATTAAGATGAAAAAAGAAATTATCATGAAACACGAAAGCGGCACACATTTGACAGATCTGGCGACGATGTTCAAAATGTCAAAGTTAACATTCATAAGAATAAGGAAGTAATAAAAGCAGCAAATGTGGCTAAAGGTGTGACAACATTAACCTCCAGGAGATCACATGTTATTGAGGAGATGGAAAAACTCCTTTTAGTGTGGACAAATGAGAAGCGATTATGTGATGTTATTACTGAGAGAGAATTATTTGTGAGAAAGCCAAACATCTGCATAGTGAACTTAAGAAACGCACATCTGAGACCAGTACTGAAAATGGGGAGTTTAAAAGGAAGTAGAGGTTGGTACGATAAATTCAAAAAACGAACTGGGATCCATAGTGTTGTCATGCACGGAGAGGCTGTGAGTGCCGATGTAGAAAAAGCAGACAAATTTGTAAAAACCTTTTTAAGGAGTATGTGAATAGTGAGGAATTTGTATTTCAACAGGTTTTTAATTGCGATGAAACAGCCCAAAAGGACTTATATCACAAAAGAAGAAAAGACGGCACCTGGATATAAACCTATGAAAGATCGAATTACTTTGCTGCTTTGTGGTAATGCTAGTGGAGACTGTAAGATAAAGCCTTTGCTCGTTTACCATTCTGAAAATCCATGCATTTTTAAAAAGAACAATGTCATAAACAGCAAATTCGGTTATGTGGAGGGCCAACACGAAAGTGTGGGTTACCAGAGAGTTTTTTACTGAGTGGATTTATCAAGAATTTGTTCCTACTGTAAAAGCTTATCTTACTGAAAAAAAAAGTCTACCATTAAACACTCTTCTAGTGATGAACAATGCTCCTGCTCATCCCCCAAATTTAGAGCAGGATTTAGTTGGTGAATTCAGTTTCATCAAGATAAAGTTTTTGCCACCCAATACCACTTCTATCATACAACCCATGGACCAACGAGTGATTTCAAACTTCAAAAAACTGTATATTAAGGCTATGTTTCAATAGTGCTTTGAAATAAGTAATGCCACAGAACTGACTCTTAAAGAATTTTGGAAAGAGCATTACAACATTCTTCATTGCTTAAGGATAGTCGATAAGGCATGGAAAGAAGTTTCTATTAAAGCAATGATTTCTGCTTGGAAAAAACTCTGGCCAGATTGTATTTCAGTCAGTGAAGTAGTAAGCTGAGAAGAAGAGTCTGTTGTAAATGAAATTGTGTCTTTGAGTAAAGCTATGGGATTAGAGGTGAGTGATGAGGATGTAGAGGAGTTAATAGATGATCATAAAACCGAACTCAGCACAGAAGAACTTCAACATCTTTACGATCAACAACATAAAGAAGTGGAAAAAGAAATTTTTATGGAAGAGAAGGATGCCAAAGGATGCATTTCCAATGCCAACCTTCAAGAATTGTTCTCTGTTTGGGTTAGAACACAAGCTATTGTGGAAAAATGGCACCCTAATAAGAGAGTAGTGACCAGGAATATCAACTTATTCAATGAAAACGTGATGGGTTACTTTAAAAATATCAAAGAAAATCGTCAACACCAAACAACATTAGATAGGTTCTTCTCTGCAGAAAAAAGAGAACGTGAATCAGCATTCTCAACTTCAGCTAAGCATAAAGAAAACGCTTAACAACAGGAGCATTATTTTCGTCTTTGTGATTTTTACATTAAAAAAATATTCTTCACTGTTATTTTTATGTTGTAATAATTAAAATTAATAAATTAAATATAAGATTATTTTGTTTAATTTTTTCTAAGTTATTAACATTAATAAACCTAAAATAAATAAAATAAAATAAAAAATTATTGAAATTTTTTGGATATGGGAACGGAATATTTCGTGTTCCATTATTTCTTATGTAAAATCTTGATTCGGACTTCCAACGATTCATAGTTCGAACGGGTTTCTGGAACGAATTAAATACCAACTACAAGGCACCACTGTAGATGATAAGAATGGAGATAATGTGCATACTTGTCTTACCCCTGATTTTACATCAAATCATCTTCCTGTACTGCCTTCAATTCTAACAGCCAATTTACACCTTAAATACAGATTATGTATTGCCCTGTACAATGTTCTATTTACTCCCATATAACTGTAGTGTTCTTCAAACGTTTGTCCCAGGACACCTTATCGTATGAATTTTCCAGATCTACAAAACTTAAATACAGATCCTTGTCATTGCTTCCATAATTTCTCAACGATTTGTCTGAAAATGAAAATCTGATCTTGACAGCCTCTATTTGGCATGAACCTAGCTTGTTCTTCCCCAAGTTTTTCTTCCACAATCTCTCTCTCCACCTCTTTTCAAGTATGCTTGCATAAATCTTACCTGCAACTACTTAGAGAAATTCCTCTGTAATTCTCACATTATTCCCCTTTTTTTTTTTTTTTTATAGATGAGTACTATGAGAGCTCTACTCCAGTTATTGGGAATTTGACTTGCTGACACAAAACGGTCACCTGACCCTCTGAATTATGCAGCGTAGCCGCTGCAAAACTTTTATATCTCCATATTTGAGCATTTCTGGTCAAATATCATCTACTCCAGCTGCCTTTCCACCTTTCAAGTTTTTGATAGCTTTTTCTATCTCAAGTAATGATATGTGCTACTGTTTGCATTTCTCATGAAAATTTTCTACTACAGTTCTCTCACTGCTTGTTTTATTTAACAGTCTTTCAAAGTAATTACTTCAGACATCTAGGATATCCTTATCTTCAGTTTTCATGTCATCTTTATCATCTCTGATTTCTTCTACCGAACTTTTCCTCTATTTCTAAGGTTTTTTGGTAACCTCCAAAACATTTTGCCACCTTCCTGATGAGGCTAGCAGAACAAAATATACAATTGGGTGCTGCTATGGACCAGATGATGAAGTAGATGGTGGGGATAGTATGCATAGGCAAATAGAAGAAATGAGTGAAAGGAGGGTAATTATTATGGGCGATTTCAATTATGGTAATAACATTGACTGGAAGGAAGGAATTAGATTTTATGCAGTTATTAAGGGACAACTATCTGCGACGACAGCATGTAATGGAAAATACTAGGGGGCAGAGAGTGCTTGACCTAGTAATCGCATCTGAGAAAGTGGCTGTAACGAACATGACCATGTTGCCACCAATTGGCGAGAGTGATCATAAGGTGATGACTTGGCAGATGGCTAAAGGAGTGGAATTTACAATTAAGACAGAATTACATGTGGAATTACCGGGCTGGTAAGTATGACAAGTTTAGGAGCGTGCTTGGCTCAGTGCCATAGCATGTAAAACTGCAAGGGCTGGATGTTCATAGTGCATGGGAGGTGGTTAAGAAGTGTTTGCAGGAAGCAATGGTTGACCGTATACCAAGAGTCCGAATAATAAATCAAGTAGGGGTTAAATGGATGAATAACATTATTAAGCTTGAGCTGCAAAAAAAGAAACAGTTGTGGAGGGAATTTAAGGAGAAAGGTGACCAGCAGGTGCAGGAACAGTATAAAGCTCGGGTCAGAAAGGTAACAAGGGTGGTAAGAAAAGCAAAAGCAGATTATGAAAGAAAATTGGCCATGCAGGCTAAAGAGAATCCCAAACAGTTTTTTCAATATGTTGCAAGTAAAAGGAAAATGTTCATGGCAGAATGATTTTAAAAAATGCTGAGGGTAGGGAGGTAACCGAATCAGTCGATATAGTGGAATTACTGAGTGAGCACTTCGCAAGAGTATATCATCCAGGTGGTGACATTGCAGGAATGGAAGAACCAACAGCTTACACTGGAATTGTGATGAATGAAGTAGAGGTAAATAGTCTATTACAGAGCCTCAATGTCAATACATCTGTGGGATTGGATGGTATACCAGCTCGTGTCGTATGTGAAGCAGCTAAAGAATTGTCAGTGCCCTTGACCATTTTGTTTAATTTGAGCCTCGGGTCTGGGTCAGTCCCAAGGGGGTGGAAAGAGGGGGAAAATAGTTCCGCTGCATAAAGGTGGTTTCAAGGCTGCTGTTGAAAATTACTGGCCAATCAGCATAACAGGAATCATTATCAAGATCTTGGAGAAAATAGTCAAGAGGAAAATACAAGATTGGATAGATGAAAATAGGATACTGTATCAGGGACAGCAGGGTTTTGTGAAGGATAGGTCATGCCTCAGTAACTTGCTCACGTATTATAACACAGTGACGGCTGAACTGGATAAGGGTTTACATGGACCTTGCTAAGGCCTTTGACAGGATACCACATGGAATTCTAATCAGTAAAATGCAGCATATGGGGATGGATATAGGGTTGGTGAGATGGATAGGAGGGTGGTTGACAGAGAGATATCAGAGAGTGGTTTATTCAGGAGTAGAGTCCAAAAAGATGGCCTGTGACTAGTGGTGTGCCACAAGGATCTATTCTTGAACCACTGCTGTTTAATTTGTTCATTAATGATATAGCAAAGGATCTGAGAGGAACAGTTCATTTTTTCCCAGATGATGCAAAATTGGGTAGGGCAATAGTGAATGCAGATGATGTCAAAATTTTGCAGGATGATTTGGATAGATTGGAGGTCTGGGCTAAGGAGAATGGATGTCAATTTAATGTGGCAAAATGTAAGGTTATACATTTTGGGGTGAAAAGATTAGCAGCAGTTTACTACATTGGTGGAACTGTACTCCAGGAAATTGATGAGGCAAGAGATTTAGGAGTGTTGGTGGATAAAGAGTTGAAGTTTAGGGGGCACATTGCAAAAGTGGCCAAATCAGCTCATCAAATCACTTGGTTGCTGAAGAATACTTTGACGAGCAGAGACGAGTATGTTATTGTTTCTCTGTATCGAGCCTTGATAAGATCCCATCTCGACTACTGTGCCCAGATTTGGTCACCTAGGTTTCTTCTTGATGGGGAGGAGCTTGAGAGGATCCAGAGGCGATTGACCAAAAATCTACCGAATAACCTTATGAGAACAGGTTGAGGATTTGTGGGTTGCAGAAATTGGTTGATAGGCGGAGGAGGGGAGATATGATTGAGACATTCAAATTACTAAAGGGTTTCTATAAAATTAATTCAGAAGATATTTTTGAGAACAGGGATGGCGGTGGGAGGACTAGGGGACATCCATGGAAGCTGGGCAAGAGTGTGGTTAATAAGGGTGTTACAGCTGGGTTCTTTACTTTTAGAGTGCTGAATGAGTGGAATAAGTTGCCAGAGTCTGTAGTAGGTGCTGTGACAGTGAATGAGTTTAAGGCAAGGTATGATAGATACTGTGTGAATGTCGAATAGTTGTGATGAACATGATTTGGGGCCTCCCTCGATGAGTCTAAGGACTCCCTGGAGTTGCCCATAATAATAATAATATTTATTTTTTATATTCCTACCATAGTCTTCCCATGACTTTAGTTTAGCTGCTTGTACACATAACTTCACTCTCTTACATTTTTCACTGTATTAATTTAGGAAAATGCCAGCTTATTTGCTAGGAACTTTCGGTATGCTTTCCTCTTTTCCAGGACTGCTTTTTTAACTTCCTGTGTCCACCATGACATTATTTTTCTATGTTTGTAGGCATCTTCACCACAAGCTTTCCTAGCTGAATCAATGTCTTCAGAGTTTGCCACCGACTCCAAAGTTTGGTTCTTTTGTTCTTTTCTTTTTTTTTTGAACTGTTTCATTCTTTCTTCAATAACGTTTGTGTAGTTGATTCTACAGTTTACCTGTAAAAGCTGCTCAACATTAATTCTTTTCAAAACTTCTTTACATGCTGTTCTTTTCAATGTGCTATCCCACATAAAAGTAAGTGATACTATTTTTAATCCTCTGTAGACTCTTGTATCCTGAAAACAGCATGAAGATATTACTACCTACAACAGCATAGTAAATGAGGCTTTTCTTATTTTTTGTTTCCTATTTAGACCAGATATATCTATATGTAGATATATATAGTCTAGATATACTAGATAATGCTGCAGAAACATTAAGTAAAGCATAATCAACATTATCAGTATTCTCAAAATACTTATACCCACCAACATAGGGCTATTTATTCTAATAACACAGCAATGGAAACCAAGCATCTTTACAACACTTTTTAGCCAATATCTACAATCCCTGTAAAGTAGATAAAATATTGCATGCATCCCACATCCCTCCTCCAACCAACACACAAGATAAGTAAAGCATAATCAACATTATCAGTATCTTCAAAATACTTATACCCACCAACATAGGGCTATTTATTCTAATAACACAGCACTGGAAACCAAGCACCTTTACAACACTTTTTAGCCAATATCTACAATCCCTGTAAAGTAGATAAAATATTGCATACATTCCACATCCCTCCTCCAACCAAACACTAAGATCACAACAAAACCATTCCAATTCCTTATATTAAACATACATCAGAAAAGATAGCTAAAGTTCTCTACAAATATAATGTCCATGACACTTTCAAACCATACATTCAGCCAGCTACTTTCATCCATTCTCCTAGAAATCATCATTCTCTTGCACATTTAGGAGCATATAAATTTCTTTGTGCATGCATAGCCTACTTTGTATAGATTGGCAGATCAGCATAAATCTGCCTTGGAGAATACAAAAATTACATCAATGCTCATCTGTATGACAAGGCAAGACTGGCAGACCATGCTGTGGATACTCCTTCACATATAGAGTTAAATGGAAGACATCACTATTACACAGAAGTTGCTATAAATCTGAGAGACCATTTTTAGAATCAACATCAACTATGAAACACTCCCCCCAATCTCAACAAGTACAGCTGCATTAATTTTCCAAAGATCTTGTTGGAAAACAAGATAGCTTTGTTTCCAAAACCAGATAGCTTTGACTTCTCCAAATTAGCTTTATGATTATCTGGCCCAAAGAATGCACCACATTGGGATATTAGTTTTTTCCAGTTATCATTTGAAGTGTTTCTAAAATGATTTAGATGAGGTCTCTGTCATAGTTATAAATTTATACTTTGAAGACACTGGGTAGCAACCATCAAAATATTAGCAAGTTCAACAAATTAATATAATATTTATTTTTGTGTGTTTATACTGTAAAACACTTATGAATAACTAACACCTAAGCCTTCTATATATATATATTAGAGGATCTTAACTGTAATTTACCATGGAATAGCTCATTTTTCTATATTTAATAAAATTCATGTACTTAGCAAAATGTTACATTTTTAAGTCAATAATGCCTTAGTTCTTTTCTATAGTTCCACGAGTCTGCTTGCTTTGCTGAATGATTAGAATACCTGTTCTCCAACTAACAGGTTTTGTGTTCGCATCCTATCATGGATGTTTGTGATTATCTTTAGATGGGAGATGAATTTCACTGCTCAGTGTGAAACCACTGCTCCATTTATTCGAGGCCTAAAGTGGCTTAAAAAAGTTCCATGTTTAGCCTCTGGAGCAGGGTTTTCGGATCATTTAAATATCTATAAAAATACACAAAATGATAAAATTAATAAAAAGAATTTTTAAAAAAATCCTTATCCTGCTCAAGGTAACAATGTAGACTTATGACCTTTTGTGAGTGGGAGCTACATAAAAAACATCCAGCAACACAACTCACAGTTAAAATCTGCAAACAATTATACAAGTTTTGTACTTGCATCTCTGATACTCTCGTTTCATTCCATCTGATAGTCTTCTCTTAAACACTAACTCTCTTACCCTTACTGCACTATGTGTTATAGGTTTTGCAGTCTCATATGTTGGAGTGATACAGAAAAAATAAGCTACTTTATATCATTTTTAAGAATCCTGCAATCAGCAAGTTCTTTTTAAGCAAGCCTTATCTGGCTCGATTATTTTACATTATAGAAAGCACACTGATCCTTCTAGGTTAAATAACTTATTCAACCTAGAAGGAAGTGATTGATACACTGATATATTCAGATAAATTCTAACACCACACTTTTGCATAACATGAAACAAACCTGGCCATAGATAAGTACTGATCAAGCTGTTGATCAGATAAACTATTATCAGGTTTCCATTTAAGTGTTTCCAAATCTTCACAGCATCTTCCATCACTTTCACCTAACAAAAAACATTTAGATACATGTACTATGTCACTTTAAAAGTGAATTTCAAATACAAAGTAAATAAATTAAGTTTAAAAAAGCAGAAAGATATACGCTTTCTAAACTTGCCTGACAGTGTTATACAATTTCAAAAGAACACAGAATAAGTCATCTATATACCAGTAAAATTGATATGATTGACAAAACTGATATGACTAGGGTATGCACAAATTATCTTTAAAAATTCAATTTCCAATAAAAATTAAGAAATGAGATACATACTCATGACCAATATTTGGTCTATACAGCAATGCTGAGTCTGAGTTATTACAAGATGGTCTGAAAGAATGTCTGACCTATTATACAACTGATTGTCCCCCCCCACACACACACACCTATTAATGTAGCATAATATCTAGCAATTAGCTGGAGTACATTATCTATGTAGTGCAAGGAAATAAACCCTAATGTGCTTTCCAGCAAGGTGGCATATCAGGTGGAAGATTTCATGTGTAAGAGACTCCTTTACTGGCACTTTCCATTGCTTGGGATCTCCTGGTCAGCCAGTTCACCAAAATTCCCACAAGATGGTCTGAAAGAATGTCTGACCCTGACTGCCCCCCCCCCCACACACCTATTGATGTAGCATAATATACAGCAATTAGCTGGAGTACATTATCTATGCAGTGCAAGGAAATAAACCCTAATGTGCTTTCCAGCAAGGTAGCATATCAGGTGGAAGATTTCATATGTAAGTGATTCCTTTACTGGCACTTTCCATTGCTTGAGATCTCCTGGTCAGCCAGTTCACCAAAATTTCCACCGTGTAATTCCCAGAATTTCCACTGGTTAAAAGAATAATATAAAATGCTGCATATACAACATTCTAGGACTAAAAAAAGATTTAAAGCACAGAACTGTGCTGCTGTTGTTGACATATTCTGCAGACAAAATATGACAAAACAGGGAAGGGCCACCACCCAGGTAGTGGCCGTTTCCTTAATGCATAGCATTATACATGTCCATAAGGAGATGTACTTTGCATTATGGGAGATAATAAGGCCAGTGATCAGAACTTATCCCACCTTTACCACGAGTTTCCCCAGTCCTGAAAATACTGCAGATGCAAACTTTGTTTGCTTACACTTGGATAAAGGATTAAACCAAATATATAATTGGTAGCATAGCCAAGTGAAAAATTAGTAAGGATGATTTTATGAGTAAGGATGTTATGATTCTATTGTCAAGGCTTTTATCAGATCACATATGGATTACTGTTTACAGATTTGGTCACCTGGTTTTCAAAAGGTTGAAGTGGTGCTGGAAAGGGTTCCAAGACGATTGACTAAGGTAGTTTCTGGTCTGTGGAATGTTGAGTAGGAGGAATGATTGGGGGAATGCGGAGTCTAGAGGATAGAAGGAGCAGGGGAGGGAACATGACTGACACAAGATGGGAAGGAATAATTACAAGATTAATGTGAATGAAATATTTCTTGGAATGGGTAGAGGCAGGAGGAGAACAAGAATCCATCCCTGGAAGCTGTATAAGGAGAGCAGGAGCAAGGGGAGTGAGGAGTAGGGATTTTTGCTTGGAGAGTTAGGTGATTGAAACATTGACTGAAAATGGTGAATGCATTTAAGTCACAGTATAATGAGCTGTGTGAGGTACTCTTTGACACACTGTGTGTGTGTGTGTGTGTGCGCACGCATCAGAGAGTACCTCCTACAACGAGTCATTTGATTACATGGAGGTCTGATGATGATAACAACAAAATAAGAAAGGGGTGGACAGATATTAAGACATTTTCATCATATGGCCAGGACTAAGGAACAGCTTTTGAATTTTGTGAAGACCACATTATAATATAAATAAAGAGTTTAATAAAAATAAATATTAAATAAATATTTAATAAATATTACATCAGGGTAGTGGTACATGAACAGTTTATACACAAAAGCCTATTAACAATTAATTACACATTAAAAGTTTTTGATAACTTCAAATCTGTTAAATATAATTGATAAACCAGAATACAAATGGTAAATTCGTTACTGTATGCATGTTGGAACATTGCTAGTTGTTGCTATCACAAGTACTATATCCTAGGTCCATGGAAGTTAAATTTTTGATCCACACTTGGTCTGCTTTCATCAAAATAAAATTAATCCTTGGTTTTTATTGCATTGTGTAGAGATCCTAAGCATTTGTGAGGCTTCTTTAAATTTTCTTGTAAAACAGTTATCATTATATGACATTTTTGTTTGTTGCCAGAGTACTTGATCGCCAGTAGAATTCAGAATTAGTGGTTGCATGGAATGCCAGGCCTGAATTGTGCTCTCGCATCTTTTACATGTTCAGATATGCAGATCTCTCCCGACCTTTCTGTCTGGCCATAAAAAATGCCACAAAAACAATGAATTTCACAGATGCCTGTTTATTTTCATGGAGTGAATGTGGAGGTTTTGGTGGATGTAGGAATCTTGATTTTTTTTTTTTTTTTTTGTAAAGATAAAAAAGCCACTTTTATGTTGTACTTGCAGAGCAACACAGCCACTTTTGTTTGTGACATTTTTGATGTAAGGCAGTGGGACTGCATTCTTGAAATCTTGTTTAATTTTACTTCCTACTTAAACAAATTACATTCTAGAAAAAGTTTACCATTTGAAATAGAAATGTATTAATCTCCATTTGCAAATTTTAGATATGCAGCATACAAAAAAATGAGAATAGATACCTGCATGCTACATCAAACCACCACCCAGCACAAAAAAACAAATCACTGGTTCCTGATTATACAAATGTGTCATATCAACATGAAGAGGAAAAAATCCAGGTGCTTGAATTAAATGAATCCTAAATAACAATAATTACATTATGAAAGCGATTAATATCTTGTTACAAGCACACAAAAGGGGGGAGAGAGAGAATCCAGTCTTAAAGTGGTGCTGTCACTACAAAACATACTGACAGAACATCCCTCATCATCAAATAGCACAAGATAAATGCTTTCATTCCTCAAATAATGCACAGTCATCATTCCAAAATCAAAGCCACTTCATCTAAGTAAACAAGCCCAGAGTTTATAAAGATATACTGTGCTTTGCAAAATTCACTGTGTAGCAAATGGGCTACTTTAGAGAAATCTGGATTAAATCATATTGAACGTAGAGAAAATGAGATGAACACAGATTAAGCTTTCTATACAACCAAAAGAACACTATGGCAGAAAATCAAAATATAGTATCTCATATAATTATATTCACAAATTCAATTAAGATTCAAAAATGGTTTTTATTGTGCCAACACAGTGCAGTAAGAACCAAGATGTAATACTCAACCACATGATAAGACAGTTTAACTCCACTTTCATAAGACAGTTTATCTAAGCAGAGATGGAATATGAAAGGCAATATGTCAGTCACAAGAACAATGACACTTGTGTTTGACTCAAAGTCTAATTGTAGTGTTTTACCAAAGGCAATATTTTTTTCTTTCCCTTTCAAATGATGCATATGTAGCTACCCATCATCAAATTCCTGCCATGTACCCTCAAGGGGTGTACAGAATATGATAGTACTACATGAAAAATTTACATCATTACTAACTTCCTATCTACAATTTCCTCCAAATAAGTCCGTTACTTGACAAGACTCCAACATTATCAGATCTTATATGTCTATCATCTAAGGAACTATGTACAGTATCAATCCACCTATATCTTGGTCTTCCTCTGGGTCGTTTTCCTGCCAACCTGGCAGACAACACTTGTTTTGCTAATCCTTCCTTGCCCATTCTGTTTAAGTGACCATACCACATGAGATTAGCTCTGCTAATGCATTTCTAGATGCTCACAATGTCAAGTTCTTTCCTAATATCCTCACTTTCAACATGATATTGCCATTGATGCCATCTGTTCACACAATCTTTCTCAGGACTCTCATATCTACAGTGTCTAGTCTTTGGTTAAGTGACCCAGCTCTCAGATCCACAAGTTAAAATTGGTTTGAACACTGTCTTGTATACAGCTACTTTAGTGTTCCGACTAATTTCTCTCTTATTCCATATGAATTTATTCAATTGACTTCCTACCATATCAGCTTTTGATTCTATTGTCTATTTCCATATTTAATTTACCATCTTCACTAAAAATTGTGCCTAAGTAGTTGCAATATTTTACTTGTTCCACAGGTTCTCCGTTCACAACACAGTTGACATTTTCAACGATTCTGCCTATTTTCATTGTCTTTGTATTACTGACCTTCATACCATATCTATTACAACAGTTATTCATTTCAGACAAGGAAACTTGCAGACTTGTAGCGGATTTATTTAGAAGTATAACATCGTTCGCATAAAGCAAAGAGCTGACATTAACATCTCCAATTTTGATATCATGTTTAATACCATTTTCCCTTCATAATGTTATCCATATAGATAATGAATAACAGAGGGGATAATGTACATCCTTGTCTCACACCAGATTTAACATTAAACCATCTTCCTGTACTTCCTTCAATTCTAACTGCTGACTTACAACTCAAATACAGACTAAGTATTGCTTGATATAATGCCCTGTTGACACCATATAACTGTAGCATATTGAATAGCTTCTGTCTTGGCACCTTGTTATATGCCTTTTCCAGATCAACAAAACTTAAATATAGATCTTTGTCATATTCCCATGCTTTCTCAACTATTTGTCGTAAAGTGAAGATCTGATCCTAACAGCCTCTATTTGGCCTGAATCCAGCTTGTTCTTCACCAAGCTTTTCTTCCACAATTCTTCTCAACCGTTTCTCAAGTACACTTGCATAAATCTTACCAGGAACATTAAGTAGAGAAATACCTCTGTAATCTCACATTCAGTTTTATTTCCCTTTTTATATATGGTTACTATGAGAGCTCTACTCCTATCATCTGGAATTCGTCCCTCTGTCCAGGCCTTCTGAACTATGCAGTGCAGCCATGCAAGACTTTTATACCACCATACATCAGCATTTCTGGTCGAATATCATCTACTCCTGTACCGATCTTTAACTCTGGTGATTGAGTTAGGGTGTGTTTTCATATTTGTTCCAGTAGCTGACTTTTTGCTGTTCACTCTGGTGCCCTGGCAAAAACAACAGGAGCCTTGTTTAACCAGCCAATGCCCCAGCTGGCATGAAATTTTGTCATGTTGTACCATCATTTTTATTTTGGTTTAAGCCAATAAGAATACGATTTGGTCAGCTAAATCCCAAATTGCCAGCCCATCCTCGTTCGTTCAGGGTCCAGGTAGATACCCAACAGGGTGCACCACAATAAGGTGAGGATTGGACATCAGGTCAGAAATCCTGGTCGGTTCTCCGCATTCCTTTAAAGGCTATGTGGAGGTCTCCTCTCAGTTATATAGCTTTGACCCTTAGGCACCCCGCCCAATGGCCAAGAATCATTAAATTCATATTTAATGCATTTAAAATAGCTCGTACACTGAAATACATTTCATAACAGAAAAATAATCAAACAGCTGAGTACCCTTCCTAGATACAATGGAAACATCTTTTCAATAGGTCATTACCTTTCTCTATTATAAAACCAATACCCACCCACAAAATGAAAGATACTTTAGTAATAGCCTAACAATAGGTATCCTACATTAAAATAGTGCTTCACCAAGAGAAAAAAATAATAATTTACTGAAACTCTCTAATATTTCGCTGGTTTTTCTACTCAGCATTTTCAGAGCACAAATAATTATTATTATGCGACACCTCCAGGGAGTCCAAAAACTCATCTAGGGAGAGCGTGCCAACAGCATCGAACGATTGATCCTTCCAAGTACTAACTGCGCTCAAACTTGCTTAACTTTTTTCGTGAGCCATTAGCAGCAGAGGCTCTACCAATCAACCAACCTTTGCTAACTTATGGTCTCGGTGGTAACAAAATAAAATCGGCAAACATCACTGAAGCTTTATGTATATTATGTATTTAGTAAGCATCTTGGGAGTGGGGGTCAGGAAGTCACTTTTGTGGTCCCTTTTTTTGCACAGCACTCAACTAGATCACTGTAGAAACAATTCAAATTATAAATAAAAACAACTAATGTCTTAATATGGGCTGAATAGCCATCATGTTAATTTCCAAAAGTCTCACAATCTGTTCTCAGAAAGACTGTCTCCCAGATCTTTGGCAAATTAACGCAGCCATACTTGCTAAGGTTTGGAGGGAGGGGGGGGGGGTTGCTTCATACCCGATGCTGATCCCAAAAATAGTCTGATCTATAGCAACTTCTTTGTAACATCCTCCATTTAATCCTGTGTGAAGTAGCATTCAGAGCCTGCCAATCCAGACTTACCATAGTGGATCAGCATCAGGTATGAAGCTGATCTCTGGGAGGTTGATGTGAATCAACCTCCCAGAATATCAAAATGGGAGGTTGATTAATGTTAATTTTGTGTTGTTCTTGAAGATGGACATTAGTACGACAAATTGCAGGTTGCAAGGAACTTTATATGCTCCAGGATGTGCAAGAAGATGAAGATGCTTAGGAGAACAGATGAAGGAAGCTAGCTTAATGAATGAATGGTTTGAAAATGGCATGGAGACCGTCCACAAAGAACTTCAATAACATTTTCTGATGTACCCTGAATATGAGAGATGGAAATGGTTTTGTTGCGATCTTGTGTCAGTTGCATGTAGCATTTTATAAGGATTGTAGCCATTGGTTAATGATTTACAAAGCTATCTGAGCTCAGTTTTGAGGTTGTGTCATTTGAAAAAAATGCCCCAAGCTTTGTGTGTATGCACATGCACTTTAAGGATACCATATTGCTGAGTGATGGTGTTTGCTTATGTAAATACATTCCCATATACGTGTTTTCTACAGATGTTTATTTTCTACTGTTGGCCATTAAGATGTGCTAAAAATATAATCCAAGTCATGAGGCTAAATAGCAAGTTCTATATATCAGCCTTGGTTTTCAAATATTATATATATATATATATATATATATATATATATATACACAGCCAGTTGGGAAGGGATAGGCATAGTCCCATCTAGCTTTGTATATTTTTCTTTTCCATAAGAAATAACCAGAATAAACGGTGAATCTAAATAATTCAAACAGGTAAGAGAGAAAACAGCTTAAAGAGGTCAAGTGTCACTGTTATATTAGTAAATCACAAAGTAATATCAAAATTGACCATAATGGCAGAATCTGTCAGGATTAGATTGTTTTTTTATTAATATTTTAAAGTGAAGAGGAGGAGAAAGAAAAGTATTGAAAAGAATAGGATAAATGTTTGGCAGTTTGTAGGCAAGGCTGCCTATACTATAAACTATTGGATGAAAAAGGACATAAGGCTATTTTTGGAATCAGCATCAGCTAGGAAGCGCGCGCGCGCACACACACACACACACACATCTCCACTAACCTCTACAAAGTGTGGTGCATTAATTTGACAAAGATCTGGGAGAGACAATCATTCTGAGACCAAATAACCTAGCTTCTCCAAATTAACCTTATGGTTAGCTGGCTCACAGAGGACACTGTCTAAAGAAGAGTTCTTTATCAGTTCCAATTTTGAATTGTTTCTACAAAGATCTAAGTGCTTCTCAGTTATTTCTGCTCTGAAGATGCTGGGTAGAAAAATCAGCAAAATATTAGTGACCTCAAATTATAAAAATCAAGTGGATAAATTATTTTTTTTCACCTAGTACTGTCTGGAGTTTAGTGTCAGAAAAAAGTCTACAATTAGTCCTGATTCTTAATTTTGATGTTTAATCATTTCAACCTATTATACCCCTTTTAATATGATTTTTACAATTGTTTTTATGCTGTTTTATGTAATATGTATGTAATATCCTGAAACCTATACATCATATGCCAAATAAAATAAATTAGTCTGCATATAGGAGAGCCATATGCAGATTTCTGTGAGGAAAGGATATATGTGGAATTATAAGGCTGGTGATTATGAGAAGAGCCTCCGTAGCTCAGTCAGTATAGACAAAGCCCTTTGATTAGAAAGACCTGGGTTCGATTCCCATCAATGACATGAGGAACCTTTATTTGGTCTCTTTCGACTAAATGTGAGTTAGCCAGTCTCATATGGAGGTAGAGGGTTTTTCACCTGGAAACTCAGGTTTTTCGTCCCCCAGAACAGGCAAATCAGCCCAGTGAACACACACATGGATTACAGTCATGAATACATCCCAGCCAAGTGCCAGTCCCAAGTCCAGATAAAATTGGGAGGTTGGAGAAAGTAATGGTGAACTACCCTGTAAAAATCTCACCAGGAATACTTTGTGGGCAATGCCTACAAAGTCACCTAAGGTTGGAAACAGCTGAAAGGGAAAACCAAGAGATGATTATGACGAGTTTAGAAGACAGCTTGGAGCTATAGCGTGGAATGGGGAGTTGAGCAGTAAGGAAATAAATCCTGCTTGGGATCTGACAAAGAAATGTGTGAATGTATTCCAAAGGCCAAAAGGGTGAATAAGGTAGGTGTAAAATGGATGAATGAGGAAATTAAGCATAAAATTTGAAAGAAGATACTTTAGAGGCAGTAAAAGATGAATAATGGTAATCAGTTACATGAAAAGCATAAAGAACAAGCCAGAAGAGTAACTCAGTAAGGAAAACAAAAGTGCAGTATGAGCAGAAATTGGCAAATTAGGAGGGAAAAAACCTAGAGTTTTTTTTTATATGTATCAAGCAGAAGGAAGTATGATCATGGTAAGATTATGTTAATGGATGAAAATGGTAGAATGGTAACTGCTGCAGAAGATATAGTTGAGGTATTAGAAGAGCATTTCATCCTCATCAGGGTGGAATCACGAGGAACTTAAATATAGAGGACATAGGAGAGGATGGCTTAATTGCGAGTGAAAGGGAGATATTTGAGGATATAAATAACCTTGATGTCAATAAGGCAATAGGATTTGAGGATATATCACCACATATCAAGAATTTGCAGTAGCATTGGCATGCCTGTTTAATAAGTCTTAAAACAAAGGCTGTAGCTTCAAATTATTGGCGAGTCTATATATATCCAGAGTTGTGGTGAAGGTACTGGAGAGATTGATAAGAAGTGGGATACAGAAATAAGTTTATAACAGTAGTATTAATTGGTGGTTATCAGCATGGATTTGTTAAATAGAGATCATGTTTTACTAACTTACTTATATACTATAACAAGGTGATAAATAACTTGGACAGAGGAGATGCATATACAGTGGTGTACTTGGATTTTGCAAAAGCTTTTGATAGACTGCCACAAGACAAGCTGTTAAATAAACTGAAACAGATAGGACTGGATAAGAGTGACATGACAGGCTGCCAGATAGGCATCACAAAGTTGTATATGGGGGATGCAGTATCCTGAAAGAGCAAGGTCACTAGTGGTGTACCAAAAAGGTCAGTTTTGGAACCATTGTTGTTCACTTTGCATGTTAATGATATGCAGCTGTTTGCAAATAATGCAAAACTGGAAGTGAGCAATGCAGAATCAAGCAGATGTTATGGTCTTACAGGAGGACTTGAATAGATTGCATGAATTGGCAGGTAAGTGGAACTATCAGTTCAATGTTGCAAAGTGTGAGGTTTTGAGATTTGGTAAGCAACAATGGGATGCAAAGTATGCACTTGGTGGTGAAACTTTAAAGGAAGTAGAGAAGATTAGAAATCTAGGAGTGATGGTGGACAGGGACCTGAAATTCAGGAGCCACATTGCACAAGTTGAAGACGTCAAATCAGATAATGGCAATGACATGGATGACCCTGAAATGCAAAAATAAAAAGGTTATGATGTCATTGTATTAGACCTTGATCAGGCCTCATGGATTATTGTGAACAGATTTGGTTGCTGGGTTTTCAGGTGAAAGGATCTAGAGAAGATTCACAAAAGGTGGTCAGTGATCTTTATAATGTGAAGTACGAGGACAGATTAAGAGAATGTAAGTTGCAAAGCCTCATGAATAGGAGGAATATGATTGAGACATATAAGCTAGTCAGAGGTTGTTATCAGATTGACATGGAAGAGATTTTTCATAGAGACTGATGGGGGGGGGGGGGGGAGTTGAACAACAAGCCATTGCCGGAAACTGTATAAAGAGGATGTGAGCAGAGGAGTGCAAAGCAGGTTCTTTGCATGGCGAGTAGCTGAGTAGAATGAATTGCCTGAGTGTGTTGTAAATGTAGATACATTGAATCAGTTTAAGGCACATTTGGATGAGAATTGTGTGAAATAGAGTATACCTCCCACAATGAGTCTGACTCCATGGAGGTCAGATAATTGTTTTGGAAATATGAAGTTGAGTATACTGTCATCACCCCCCAAAGAAGGATAGGGAAATCAGTGTTGAAGGTACATGAAGATCTTGAAGCTTGAGACATGAAATTTGCAAGGTTTGTCATATGCGTAAGAGGAATGGAGAGCAATCAGCATATCTCGGATAGGGTTTAAGGTCATTTATGTATATAAGGATGAGTAAAGTATGTCCTGAGGAACACCTGCATTAGGAGGAAAATCTGAAGAGAATATCCTCCACTATTATGTGCATTGGATGAGCATTGTGTGAAATAGTGTGTACCTCCCACAATGAGTCAGACTCCATGGAGGACAAATAAGAATTGTTTTAGAAATACAAAGTTGAGTAGACTGTCATCACCTATTCAATGCTTTGTTAATATTAAGTGCGATAGCACACATTTTATCCGAAACATTTTCAACTGATTACATTTCAAAAGTCTTAAATGTCAACAATGACATTTAAGCCTAATGTGAATGACAACTTATAAAAGATAACCTCTGCAAACAGTAAGATTTATTCAACAGAAGTTTAATGAATATAGTTCAAGACTAAAAAAGAGAAAACATCCTATACAATTTCGAAATCATTTTCATCATTACAGCATATGAGAGAGATTGCACAGCAGTCAAGCTCCAAATGACTGGACAAAAAAAAATATTTTACAAACTTACTATTTTGGTTTGCAAAATCTGAAAGAAGGGGGGGGGGGGGGAAAGAAGACCATTCCTACATGAGAAAATATGCAATCACCAGTTGTGTTTCAATCTCTGCCTGCTTGATTTTGAGGATAAAAAAAAAAATTAAATTATTATCAACTATTAAACTGTTTTAAAAAATAACTTTAGCTTAATTTTAAAGTTATTTTCTCTTATTATTTTTATGGCTATTTAGCCTATTTTTGTTTAGGAGTACCCCTTTTTTTATAATGCCATTGGCTTTATAACGTAATTGAGTAAAAAAGCCAATGACATTATAAAAAAGAGATACCCCTAAACAAAAATAGGTTAAATAGCCATAAAAATAATATTTACTTAGAAGAGTAGCATGGGAATTTTTCCAGAAATAACACATTTTCTCTTATTCTTGCAAAATTACTCTAAATTCTATAGTACACAAAAATTTCCATTTTTAGCCTCAAAATATACTATCAGAAGACCTATACCATGATAATACTTAAAAGTAGAATAAAGGGTAAGGGTTCACAGCTTGGACTGTCCTAAAAAAAGGGGGAGGAGGGGGAATGTAACTTGTTTTGGGCTACTGTATCAATGTTTAATATTAAGCCAAATAATAGTAAAATTATTGCATTTCCCTTATTTTGTGATACGGAAATTGTGTGATTGTGTGTACACACCCTTTTTCAGAGGAAAGTAATGACCCATGAATTCCCCAAGTACCAAGGAAAGTGAAACAAACAAAGACTAGAAGCAGCACAGATGAAGTTTCTAAGACCTCTCCTGGGACTCGCTAGGTTAGATAAAAAGAAAAACACAGAAATAAGAGAACGATTAGATACAAAAAACATCATACAAGAAATAGAAGAATATCAGCAAAATTGGCTACACCACATAGAAAGGATGAATAATAATAGGATCCCCAAATTAGCATATAAATATAAACCTACAGGAAGAAGAGACCATGGATGTCCAAGATTAAGGTGGAAAGATGAACTTCATCTGCAGAGCAGGCACAGAACATAAAAAGCCTATACCTAAATTGCTCAGACGACGATGACCAAAGAAAGTGTGTAGGTGATGACAATCCAATATGATATAAATTGTTTTATCTTTAAGTCTGATGAACTATTACTGAAAGAAAGTTACACAACATTATATAATCTGAAATATTAAAATTAATAACACCAATCTGACAGCATTTAAAATTCGACATAAAAAAAATTAAAATAACCAAAATAGGTCTTGTGCTAGAAAGGACTTGCAAATCTCTTTAAATCAGTTTAAATTAATGATGCCAGAATGCAAACCAAAACAATGACAATTGTCAAAATGATACAAAACATAAGAGGGGGAAAATATACATATACATAAATCCACCAAAATTATGGCTGGGGTTAAAAAGTTATTCGTATCTTGGTTACTCTTTAATAATTTTGTTATAAAAACTTGTACTTGTGATTTCATAGAAAATGACTCAATAAAATTCCTACTGAAAATTATTTCAAGATTCTAATTCATATTTGATTAAAATGTAAACAGTGAAGGATGGCCTCTTTAATTATACTGTATACTGTAATTTTATATCTAAAAAAGAAAAATGTCACTACTTCTGTTAACTATAATCTGATGAACAGAATCAAATTCAACTAAAGCGCCATTATTACCAGCTTAATATCATTTATGAGATTTTTTTTTTTTTTTTTTTTTGGAATCATACCATACATCATAAGCACTATGTTAAGCCTGGTGTGTTGTGACCTTTGGAATAAATATGAAACTTCATATTTTGTTTTAAGATCATGCAAAAGATGAAACAGGAGAAAAAAAAGAAGAAAAAACAGGAGTTCACAAATTATTTACACATTTACTTCCGTAATCAGGTCAAATACAATCAATTTTTTCCCGGACAGGGAATATTTGTGCTGCGAATACTTTCTTAATCAATATGGTTTTCAGATAGATTATGTATGATTAATTAAATGGATCTCGGATCAACTAGAAGTTCCAAATTACATAAAACAAAACAATTTTAAGTGACTGAATGATACCATCAACATTCAATAAATCCAACTGCAGGTTTTTATCATTTTACTTTCTAGCTACAACTCCAATGTTAATATTCCCCAGTATTGGTGGTGGTTACCTTGGCCTTAAGTTACTGAAGACTATCTCAACGTCGACTGTAAGCAGCTGCAAGTAATGAACAGAAATCCTAAATTTACGATCGTACCTGAATTACATGTATCCATCAATGCAATGGTTGCCGTTTTAACCACGAATGGCTCATCGCACACAAAATTAAAAGCAGCAGCAAATCCAAAATAAGAATTCAGTATTCTTATACTCCTTTGCCCATCTCCTTTTTCATGTCATTGACTGGGCAGATTGCTCAGTCGTAGACGGGCGAGGCTTCCTGTGATTACCCTATAAGATTCGTGAAGGCGCTGCTATCGTCAGTCAAGAAAGAACAAGCACTTTTACGATAGAACGTTATTGTAGTGCATGACATATATAATATATATATATAAATAATGTAAAATAAAAATAAGATAAAATAACTTTACAGCTAAATGTTGTACTCTTCAAAGTTTTCATTCCAGTTTGTTACCTATTAAGAGACAGAGAAATTTTTTCTCGTCTATAGATTTCGAAATCCTAATAGCTAATATACAACATTATGAGATTTTCTTAAAATGTGTATAGGTATTATTATTACGGGCTACTCAAAGGAGTCCTCAGACTCATCGAGGGAGGACCTAAGCATCATATCAAAATTTTCTCAGTATTTATCACTTTGCTTTGAACTCATTCACAGTCGTTAATAATTATATATCAGCCGTAAGAGAATATACAAGCATATGACTGAACAAAATGCCCTAAATGTTTTTTTTTTCACTTCCAGAGGGGGGAAAAAAATCCCTAATCAAAAAAACCAGAGCAAGTATAAATATATGGGTGCGCGTATGTACAGTACATAATATACATATTCCCATTTCTCACCAATGTGTGTCTGTGTGTGCACAGGAAAGAATGGGTCCTTTTATTGAGATAGCAACTCGCACACATCGAGAGTTTGCAAACTTAGATCGCGGAATTGAAGTTAAAAATATTATATGTGCTTAATGACAAAAATAATTGAGATAAACATACAATTTCATTTCGATGGATGCAATAAAATATGAAATTTGAGCAACGCAGAAGCAAGTGATAAAAAAAATAGAATATTTTAGTGACTAATTCACTTAGGGAAGGAAACAAAAAAGTACAAAAGCTCTTACCAAGAAATCAGAGCAAGTAATAATTTTATCAGTTAACAACAATAGGTATTTTTGAATTAAAATGAAAATTTTAAAAATTCGAAATGAATGATAAAATAGTTAATATGAACGTTTATTCATTTGACTAAATTATCATAGTGGCTAAATTGCTTCCACGGAAGCAATTTAGCCACTGACCATTACTGCCCTGGGAAAATTAAGTTGCCAATAAGGAAATATGTTAAGACACCTCTTGTCTTGAACACCCTGTCTTGGATTTTTGGTGAGTAAATATAAGTTTTTTTGCCAAATACATCCACAAGCAAGTGTAAAAATATTTTTTGTACCCAACTTGTGTTCTATACAGTTAACATATCGAACATTCAGGTGAAAATTTTATATAAATAAATCTAACTTGATTTCTCCGTTTTCATTGTTTTTAATATTTACTTACGTATCATTGCGTCGAAAAAATAATTAAGTTACATGTATTAATTATACAGAATAATCTGATTTCGCAAAAAAAAAATTTCATGCTCAAAAATCAAAATTATTATTATTATTATTATTATTATTATTATTATTATTATTATTATTATTATTATTATTAGGAGAGCCTGTGTAGCTCAGTGGATGTGGCGTTTGCATACCACGGTGCTCGACCGCACGAAGGAAGGCTTGGTTTCGAGTCTAGTCGGCGACTAGAGGAAATTTTTCTAAGCCTTTTTTCGACCGGTTCCCGAGTTAGTCGATCTCTGGCACGGGCAAGCGGGTTTTTTCTCCCCGAAACTCGGGTTTTTCGTCCTGTAAACTCAAGAAAATCGACCGTAGAACCCACATTATTTCAGACATTAAATATATTGTGTTAGGGTTAGGGACCACGAGATGGCGGCACATTTGAACCGTCTCTCTTCACTGAGTACTGCTTAATTAGTGATAGCCTTGGGCCATCTATCTCTGATTGGTACCAGTGGAGATTGAACTGCCCACTCAGTCTCCAAAAGTTAGATAGGGCTAAATGGCCTCGCCTACTCCCCGTATAGGGGAATAAAAAGGCGTTAACTGATTTTTTTTATTATTATTATTTGACACCTGCAGAGAGTCCAAAGACTCATCGAGGGAGGGCACCTGCTCTACAACTCTGTCTCCACCACTCAATCCACCAATGCCACCTACCGCCGACCACCACACTACTATTATTGCCCCACTTGTTGGTGTATTTTGCACGAATCACTTATTTAACCACCAAAAACAGAGACACAGTGTTTAAGTCAAGTGGCGTATTAGCTTACTTTATTCCCCATTGGTGATAGTTTTCTCAAGTGATTATACTAAATTACTTCCTTAGTTCTTCCATGAAATTTAAGGTTAAAAGATATCCTCCCACATATTTCACTCCAAAATATTAATTACATATCATAAATAAAGTGTGCGATACAACGTACCCTTAAATAAAGACAAAATTAATATTAAAATAAAGAGCAACTACAGAAAAATGAATAATTTATTTTCAGATAGATCTCCATTTAAAGCAATACACTAGTTATATCAAACATTTTCATGACGCTGCTGTAGGCATAAAAAAAAAACTGGCGTTTGCAACCACGGCGCTTGGCCGCACGAACGAAGACTTGATTTCGAGTCTAGTCGACGACTAGAGGAAATTTTTCTAAGCCTTTTCTCGATCGGTTCCCGAGTTAGTCGATCTCTGGCATAGGCAAGCGGGTTTTTTTCTCCTGGAAACTCGGATTTTTCATACCATAAACTCAAAAAAATCGACCGTAGAACCCACATTATTTCAGACATTAAATAGGAGTGTTAGGGTCAGGGACCACGAGATGGTGGCACTTGTTCAACCGTCACTCTCCACTGCGTGCCTCTTAATTAGAAATAGCCTTGAGCCAGCTACCTCTGATTGGGTACCAGTGGAGATTGAACTGCCTACTCAGTCTCCAAAAGTTAGAGTGGCTAAAAACGGCCTCACCTACTCCCTATACTGTATATGCGGGAATAAAAATGCGTTAGCTTATTTTTTTGCTGTAGGCATTTAAATGTAAAGCGTTGAGATCGACCACACTCTTCTGAATAAGAGCCATTCAGTAGATTCCTTTGCATTTCATTTTCAATTCCCAATATAAAACAAAGGTGCAACTTCACAGAGCATTTTAGCAATGTGATGGGAATGTAAACAAGAAACTTTCACCTTCAACGTACAGACCTTGAAGGTTTTCACCTTCAAAGTCTTGCAGAAAGCGCTAGCTGTTCGTTCATTACAGCTTCCCTATTTCTCGCGTCATGTATTGGCTCACAAATCGCATAATACCGAAATAAAACTGAGTGTAAGACGTTTGAATCTCCCGAAAAAATTCCTAGTGAACAGTTCCATGAATACTGAAAAAAAAATAAAAAAAAACATTAGCATTGTTTTGGCACGAGACTTCTGCAGTCGCCATTCTCTTTAATCTAATTTAATCGTTTTCTTTACAATTGGTATTAGAAGCATCACGATTTTCCTCTAAGATGATAATGATACAATCGTCGTCAACATGACATGAGACAAAAACTTTATCTGTTCCTTAAACAACCTCCACGAGAGGAGAAATGAAGCTATCTGGCGGAAATATAGCTTTTGAATAGAGCAAACTCTAGCGGTTGAAATGTATACTATTTTGCCAAAGTTAATTACAGTGGATCCATAAAAATATTTTGAAAAAAAAAATCGCCTCTATCATTATTTAATGATTAACAGTGTGTGTGTGTGTGTGTGTGTGTGTGTGTGTGTGTGTGTGTGTGTGTGTGTGTGTGTGTGTGTGTGTGTGTGTGTGTGTGTGTGTGTGTGTGTGTGTGTGTGTGTGTGTGTGTGTGTGTGTGTGTGTGTGTGTGTGTGTGTGTGTGTGTGTGTGTGTGTGTGTGTGTGTGTGTCCTTATCACGAATTTCGATGCAAAGTATTTTTCTGTCTTTCTTGGAATGTTTATTATTCAGAAACGTCAGTTTCTGGGTGCATTAATGAGTTTATTTAAAAATTATAGATCAAATCATCTAATGCCTTTTATTCCCTTATAGAAAAGTCCTATCTTACTTTTTGAAGACTGAGCAGGCGGTTTACTAAATAATACTTAATACACTGAAGTGTTACCAGACTTCTTCTTTTTTTCGAAATGCATAATTTAATTTTTTACGGCAATCACCTGCAAAGGATTAGAAATTTATAGTTCATTCAGTCTTCTTCTTGAGTATTTTGCCATTGAGCAGGTTCTTCTTTTAGTAGCATAAACTTTCCTTCCACTCTCTTCTGTTCTGAGCCTTCTCTTTCAAGGTCTCCATGCAGCATGTCATTTAGCATTGTTTCCCTTACTCTTCCTCTGGGTCTTTTTCCGTCAATTTTTCCTTCGATGGCATCTCTGATGATTCCATTTCCTCTCAGAATATGTAAAATCCAGTTTCCCTTGCTTCTTTTTATCCTCCTTAACAGACTTCTTTCTTCTTCTACTCTATTTAAGACCACTTCATTAGTTTTTTATCTGTCCATTTGATTTTTCCATCCTTCTCCAAATCCACATCTCAAAGTTTTCCAAAATATTAATTTCTTCTTTCTTCAATGTCCAAGTTTCAGCTGCATAGAGGGCAATACTCCACACATAATATTTTATTAGTATTTTCTTTAGGTTTCTGTCCATTTTACTTCTGAATAAATTCCATTTTCTAATAAAGGCATCTCTTCCCATCGCTATTCTTGCTTTTATGTCACTTTTATATCTTCCATCACTACTAATAACACTTCCGAGATATTTAAATCTCTTTACTTGATTCAATTTTTCCCCATTTATTCTGATATCCATATTTGCCTCTGTCCTTGCTATTTTCATTACTTTGTTTTTCTGATGTTAATTTTCATTCCATAATTGATACAGGATTCCCATAATCTCTGGAATGACTTCTAATGGGACTATATTGATCAAGTACATATAATAAACAACTATGTTATACCAACTAGTTTCACCAAAAAATAGTTGGTATAACATAGTTGTTTATTAAATGTACTTGATAAATAAAGTCCCATTAGAAGTCATTCCAGACCTTTTATGGTCAAGAAAATTAAACGTTTTTTTAACATTTCAATAATCTGTTCAACAGATGTTATAGTCCTGTTTCAGTAATTGATAGTAATACCTTGTCACCTGCGTATCTTATTACAAATATCTGTCTACCGCCAATCTTTATTCCTTCTTCTGAATTCTCCAGTGCTTCTTTTAACATTAGTCGTCTTGCTTCGGAATACATGAAAAACAAAATTGGTGACAGAGAACAGCCTTGTATTACTCCTCGTCCAATGATATCTGGTTCTGTTGTACTAAATATGTCTCTCACCATGGCAGTTTGTCCCATATATATATATATATATATATATATCGAAATAATTATTAGCCTTCTGTCTTTCCAATCTTTTTCATTACTTCCACCATCTTATGCCATTTTACAAAGTCAAAGCTTTTTCAAAATCTATATAACAGATATTAATCACTTCGAGACTTATTTCACTTACGATTCTTAACAGTCCAATCGCATCTCTTATTCCTCTACCCTTCCTGAAACCAAATTGATATTCTCCAAGAAATTCATCTACCTTAATTGAAATTCTTCGTGTTAAGATTCTCATAAGTATTTTTGATCTATGGGAAATGTTGCTTATAGTTCTAAAATACTTGCAGTTCACTGCTTTGCTTTTCTTTGGTATAGGTGTAAATATTAAGGTCATAAAATCTTTTGGTAGTTCTCCTTTGTTTTAAACTAAATTTATTATTTTGGTTATTTCTTCAGTTCCTTTCTTTTGAAGTTGTTTCAGGAATTCTGCAGGTATTTCATCTATTCCTTCTGCCTTTCCACATTTTAGTTCTTCAATGGCCATTTCTACTTCTGTCTTCAAAATCTCTGGGCCTAGATCATCTTTACCTTCTTTATATCTTCTAATGGCAATTCATTTGGTCCATTTCCCTTGTCATATAGATCTTCAATGTATTCCTTCCATCTCATTAGCATTTTATCTTCTTTAGTTATGATTTCTCCATTCTTATTTTCTATGCCTTTAGCTCGAATTCCATTTCTCTTGCGATTCGTGCTTTTTGCTTATTCATGTAAAAGATCATACCTTCCCACTCTCTCATAATTTTCCATTTCTTCCCATTGTTTTTTAATCCAATCTTCTCACATCTTTTTGCTTTCCTTCTCAATTTGTCATTCAATGTTCTATATTGTATTTTTACATTCAGTAGCAGTATGTAATTGTTATAATAATAGTGCTTTTATCAAGATCACATTGATTTTATTATCATTATTGTTCTTGTTGCTGTTACTGTGGTATAGGCACCTCCATGGAGTCCAGGAAACTCAAACTATTTAAGGAGATGTATGAAAGGTTGTCACACAATCTTTCATGCATCTCCTTAAACCTAATAACAGACAAAGCATTCACAACTCTCCGAGCAAATAAAATTTAGCCCTTCACCCCTACTAACCACTCCATTATTCAACTAACAGGAATGACCTCTTGTTCTGGTACCCTCTAGCCAAGTGCCGAAACATTTCCCCTGCAATCTTATAAAACCCATTAAGTAACATAAATGTTTCTATCGTATCCACTCTTTTTCTCCTATCAACCAACTTCTGCAATTCACTCACCCTCAACCTATCCTGATAGGGAACATTACACAGAACATTCACCATCTTGGTCATTCACCTCTGAATCTTCTCCACCGCTTCCTAATCCTCAAGAAACTTAGAAGACCACAACTGAACAGAATAATACAGATGTGGACGTATCAAGGCCTTATAAAGTGGAAAAACTTCCTTATCTCTACTTGTTAGTGTGTTCTTCATTAGCCAGGTAATCTTATGAGCTACTTTAGCAACCTCCTTAGAAGAAATTGATGAAGAGGAAATTAATTTAGATTTACAGAATGGAAGGTTTAGTTGGTGGACGGTGCAGAAAGCGAAATTCTCCTTGCTCATTAAAAGTAAGGCAGTAAATCAATTCATATACTTAGGACTATTAAACATTAGTCACGAACATGAAAGAAGGATGTAGATGATCATGGCAACCAAGCCCATAATGCTATCAAGCAATTGAATGGTGTGCTATGGAGCCAAGACATTCGATAGGAAACCAAAAACACTATACTCCAAATAATAGAAGAGAATGATCTAATCTTCGACAGCGAAGTGCGGACAATGAATACGATGCAGAATACAGTAGCTTACTTTGCAGAATACATGTAGAGGAATGCCTGGACTCACATAGACTCGTTTCGGAGGCAGTCTGAACTATATGGTTTCAGTTCCTGGAATGACAGCTGGAATGATAACATCGCAATTCAATTCCTTGAATGATAACATTGAAACCGCTAAGCAGTAAAAATTCCTTTAAAAGAAAAGTAACATTAATTTTTGTTATAAGCAGGGCCGCCGGAATCGGGCATGCAGAGCATGCGGGCGCTGCTACGATGGGTGCGCCGCCGCCAGGGAGCGGATCATAAGTTAATTTTTAAAAAACAAAATTTTTATCATAAAACCAAAAAATTCCTAGAATGATCAATATTAAAATAAATAAGGCCGGATACACCGAATAAAAATTTAAAAAAGGTATATATTGCCTCCTCTTTGATCAGCCTGCTGTTTACAATTTGCAGCTAGAGTAGGCTAAATGATTGCCTGCAGAATGTTGTGTCTACAGCAATCTATCTAAAGTGAAACGATGAAAGGTTTTTAGGCGCACAAACAAACAAAACATTTGTTGCTAGTTAACCAGTCACATGGTACGCATCTCAGTAGGCTACTGACAGAAGCGCAGTGCCGACTATGATTTCGTCTCTGTGTCGTGCTGTGTAATAATTTTTGTGGGTATAAAATAGAAATGGAATCAAAAATTTTAAAAAAAGTTATCCGGTGCACAAAATCGTAAGCGTCATGCTGCGAAAGAAGCAGATATTAACAAACTGGGCTCTCAATAAATTTCTTAAAATATTAAAATATTCTGATGCAGATTGTAACCAACTCGATACATCAGAAAGCATAGTTGAAGAACCGTGCACATCATCCAGTTTGCATGAAAGTACTATTGCAACTATTGAACAAGATAATTGAACATGATTTAAGTGAAAAATGGTTAGGATTTAGTCAACTACAGCAAGATTTAGTTGTAGTTGACCACGAAACTAACACATTGCTAGACTCTGTAAATTTAGAAGATCCACATGAATGGGAAAATATTGATTAAAAATTACGCGTTGTTTTAATTGAAATGGGGCCTGTTCAAAATAAAAATATAATATATCCCAGAGATACATATGGTCGTAAATTTTGCGACACTTATTATAATAGAGAAATGGAAAACGGGAACTCATGCCAAGAACATGGCTCATTTATTCCGAAACTTTAAATTCTGTGTTTTGCTTTTGTTGCAAACTTGTCGCACCTACTAAATCAACTGAATCACCCGCTGAGTCTTGTAGAAGGTTATAACGATTGGAGAAATGTAAGTATAACTTTACATAGACATGAGACTTGTTTAACTCACATGAAAAATTTCTTTAAATGGAACGAACTTGATAAAAATTTAAAAAAACAAAACTTCTATTGATTTCCATACTCAAAGCATGTATGAAATGGAAAAGAAACATTGGACGAGTGTTTTAGAACGCTTGATTGAAATTATAAAATTCCTTGGTAGTCGAAATTTAGCTTTTCGCGGATCATCTGATAAATTATAAGAAACGAGTAATGGCAATTTTTTAAAATTAGTCGAACTGTTTGCTATGTTTGATCCCGTTATGGAAAATGATGTTGAAAGGACCCAACAACGAAAACGAAACAATAGAGTACACTATTTGAGTAAAGACAGTCAAAATGAAATATTGGAAACTTTAAGTAACGCAATCTGGGATACAATTTTATTATCAATTCGAAAATCTAAATATTATTCCATAATTTTAGACTGCACACCTGATGCAAGTAAAACAGAACAAATGACCATGAATATTAGCTTTGTTTCCTGTGACAATGGAATTGTAAAGATCAGGGAAAACGTTCTAGGTTTTGCAGATATATCAGATTCTACAGGATGTGGTTTATGTGCAACAATAATGGAACAGCTGGAAATATTGAACATTCCCATTGAAGGCATGCGAGGTAAAGGGTATGAAAATGGGGCAAATATGAAAGGGAAAACAATATGGGTTCCAAAATTTGCTTTTGAACAAAATTCCTCGAGCGTTTTACGTGCAATGTGTTGTAAAAAAAAAAAAATCAGCTAACGCCTTTTTATTCCCGTATATACGGGAGTAGGCGAGGCCATTTAGCCCTATCTAACTTTTGGAGACTGAGTGGGCAGTTCAATCTCCACTGGTACCCAATCAGAGACAGATGGCCCAGGGCTATCACTAATTAAGCGGTACGCAGTGAAGAGAGACGGCTCAAATGTGCCGCCATCTCGTGGTCTCTAACCCTAACACAATATATTTAATGTCTGAAATAATGTGGGTTCTACGGTCGATTTTCTTGAGTTTACAGGACGAAAAACCCGAGTTTCCGGGAGGAAAAACCTGCTTGCCCGTGCCAGAGATCGACTAACTCGGGAACCGGTCGAAAAAAGGCTTAGAAAAATTTCCTCTAGTCGCCGACTAGACTCGAAACCAAGACTTCCTTCGTGCGGCCTAGCGCGATGGTGTACAAACGTCACATCCACTGAGCTACACAGGCTCTTCAATGTGTTGTTTATACTCTAAATTTAATCATTAACAATGCAGCCAAAGTGAATGCAGATACATTTAGTTTCTTTGCAATTATTCAAAAAATATAAAATTTCTTTTCATTCTCTTACAAACGTTGGGCAATCTTTTTAAAGTTCGTAAAAAAACTAGCATTGAAACAGCCATCAGAAACGCGATGGAAAAGTAAAATTAATGCAATCCGACCTCTACGATATCAGTTAGGAGAAATTTATGATGCACTTTTTGAAATTTTAAATAATGAAAATTTTAATAAAGAAACTCAACATGAAGCATAAACATTATGTGCTAAAATAAAGGACTACAAATTTATTTGCTCTCATAACTTGGCATGATTTACTTAACAGAATAAACTCTGAGAGTAAAATGCTTCAAGACAAAAATATGGACATCACACTTGCTTTAGAATCTATCGAAAACTTTAAAATATTCTTACAAGAGTATTATCGATCAGATACAAATTTTAAAGAAGTTCTAAAAAGGGCAAAAGAACTGAGTGAAGAGGTGGATGGAGAACAAGAATTTAAAACTGGTACGGAAGTTCGATGACGAAAGAAGACACGACAATTTGACTACGAGCTTCATGACGAAATGCCTCAATCGCCAGAAGATAAATTTAGAGTGAATGTATTTTATACACTTCTAGACGTTGTAATGTGTTCGTTAATAGAACATTTTGAACAACACAACTGAAAACATAATATGATAATTTCAATTTCTTGTATAGATTACTACAAAGAAGATTTACGAAAATATCGTGATGATTTAGAGATTCTCTTGAAGGACTGCGACAATAAAGATGTAAATGCAATAGAACTATATGACGAGTTATGTGCTTTCCGGGATATTTTTCGGAAGGATAATTTAAATTTATTATTATTATTATTATTATTATTCCTGATACCTCCAAGGAGTCCGAAGACTCATCGTGGGAGGACATCTACAACTGTCTCTGCACCTAACCTCTACTACGAATCATCTCTATCAACGCCATCTGCCGCCCACCTCCAACACCACCACAACTAGTAATTTTTGTCTGTAAATTGCGTGTGTTCTAAAGGGCCGATTTGTATGTATGCGGGATGAAAAACCCGAGTTTCCGGGAGAAAAAAACCCTGCTACCTCCGTATGAGATCGGCTAACTCACCTTCGATTGAAATCGACCAGATAAAGATTCCTCCCGTCGCGACGAGAATCGAACTTAGGCCTATTCCAATCGAAGGGCGCAATGTACCGTCGTTCTTCCAATTGCGCTACGGAGGCGCTTTTATTCAAATATTCAAATATTCAAAAGCCCTTTCGATATTCTTAATTTTATTGTGTCCAATAATTTCTCTTTCCCTAACTTTTCAATTGCTTTTAGATTACTATTAACCTTACCTGCTAGTGTAGCGAGCGGTGAACGTTCCTTTTCCAAGTTGAAATTGATTAAAACCTACTTAAGAACAAGTATGTCACAAAAAAGGCTTCTTAGTTTAGCGTTAATAGCTATTGAAAATGATATATGTGCGGAATTAGATGTTAAGACCTTTATTTCTAATTTTGTGAATATGAAATCAAAAACCTTGAAATTTTAATAAAAAAATTTTCAAGTATATTTATGTAATTTAATTTATTTTCTGTTATTCTATAAAGATGTCATTTTTTGAATACTTACATATATTAAATGTTCTAATTATTTCTGATTTCTTTACTTATTTTCTCATCTATTTTGAGTTTCTTTTATTTTTCTAAAAAATAGTTCCACTTATATAAATTATTAAAACATTTTTACAAGTTACTAAAAATTTAGTAACTTGTAAAATGCAAGAACTTTTTAAACTGTAGTTCAAATAAATTTTAACTTTAATTAAAATTCATTTTAATTTTGTTAGCGATTCGGATCGGTGAGAAGGCTATAATCCCTGTATACTTATATTCAACGATTAAAGTGAAGTGGCTTTATCAAAATTTGCTGTAACTTTTGAGAATTTTTTGAATATTCTGGTTTTTATGATTATCCTGCCTAGCCAACATCCCCACTTCGTTACAGGGCGCTTAGTTAGAAATTGAATGCGGGCGCTAAGACCCTAGCGCCGGCTCTGGTTATAAGATTGTGTATGTGTGTGTGTGTGTGTGTGTGTGTATGTGTGTGTGTGTGTGTGTGTGTGTGTGTGTGCGTGCGTGCGTGCGTGCGTGCGTGCGTGCGTGTGTGTGTGTGTGTGTGTGTGTGTGTGTGTGTGTGTGTGTGTGTGTGTGTGTGTGTGTGTGTGTGTGTGTGTGTGTGTGTGTGTGTGTGTGTGTGTGTGTGTGTGTGTGTGTGTGTGTGTGTGTGTGTGTGTGTGTGTGTGTGTGTTCATTAAGAAAAGACAGTAAGTACGACTGAGTTTTCAACTAATGATACTTTTAAGACTTGTTCCACCAGCTTTTTCAAGTCCGTCGAATATTGGTTATGAAAGGTTTAATTTTTGGGCAGGAATTTTAATTTTATAAGTAAGAAAAATCTAGCGTAGAAATGCTAGTATTAATAATAATAATAATACCAGTCCTTGTTAGGGACACACACAATGTGAAGAATGTTGACTTGCTTACGGTGGCAGAAGACAAAATCGTTGGTACAGGCAAAATTCAAATATGGGTATCATGCTGGCCATCTGTGTTTGTGAACATTAAAATTGTCTTCATGAAGCATGAAAGGTTCCTCAATACAACCCATCAAAAACATCACTTTCACAGTATTAACACAAATATTTACAAGATTAATTCAGAGGGAATTTCTTAGAACAGGTCTCTTGGTGGGAGAACTAGGGGCCATAGTCAATGAGTGGAATTGGTTGCCAGAGTATGTTGTGGGTGTAATGACTGCGAATAAATTCAAAGTAAAGTATGATGGATACTGCATAAATGTTGGACAGTTCTTAACATGATGTTTAGGGTCTCCCTCTTATGACTCTGAAGACTCCTTGGATTAGCCTGCTATAGTATTAATATGTAATGGGTTCTAGTGATGTCCTAAATGTCATATTATATTATGTGACATTTAGAAGAACATCACTACAACTCATCACATTTTATTATTATTGTTATTTAGAAAAATCATGGTCATAAACAAAATGAAACAGCTTGACCAGGTTACTATATGCACAAAGTTATAGAGAACTGTATAAAACAACAACATCATCATTGTATACATTCATGAGCCGAAACATTATGACCTCTCAGACTATTTCATGCCAATAGGACTATACAGTTCTCAAAAATAGTCTGATGGTGACACCACCCACTATGAGGATTGTTCTTATGGATATCACTGCGTCTGTCTTTCCCAATAATCACAATCTGATGGATAATTCGTAATATTCTTTTTAGTATAAATGATATCGGTTTCAATAATTACAGTTTGGGTGTAGTTTTATTTTTGTTTGCTTCTAACTCGATGGGAAGGGCCACTACTCAGACCGGTTTCGACCTATATTGAGATCTCATCAGTAGGAGCCAGACCCGGGAGAGATACCAAGGTTGAAGAAATGCAGAAGTCATGTATATCTCATACAAGTAGTCAAAAGGTGCTCGACGTAATTAATAAAAATCTATGGATACCAGAAAGATGAACAAATTTTTTTACCTTGGGTTTAACGTATAATAATACGTTAAAGATACCAAGAAATTATATACTTGGTTTTAAGCCTTTTTCCCAAGGAAGCAAAACATAACAATAAGAATAATGCAATACATAATAGGAAGGGCCACTACCCAGACATGGTAGTATCCCTTAATTAATAAAAATATCTGGAAGGCAAGAAACTTTCTATATCTTTCTCTCATCCAGATATTTTAATTAATAAGGTCAACTATCTACCAGCTATCTCTGATTGGCTAACTGTGGGATTTGAACTTCTCCCTTAGTCTCCAAAATTTAGAATTTTGGAGACTAAGGTTATATGTGCACTAATATGCGTTTTCTTAAAATAGCAACTTAAGTGCACTAATGCGTTTTCTTAAGATTAGTTCGTCTTTTCACTAATGCATCTTTATTTTCTTTAGTGGAACTTTAACTTTTTAGATATTCTACGTGTTTGCTCGTAGTGTATTTTCCCGATTTCTTCAAAACGGGTAAATACACTACGACCTTATACTACAATGAGGTATGAGGTATACTTTATTCCTCATTGTTTCAAGCTTAGAAACAATGAGGTATAAGTGTACTGTGCTGATTCCGACTTGACTAAGTGTTGGTTTAGTTTAAGCTGTTGTTAGTAACGTTGAAGTGATGCTGCAAGATTTCACTTGCAAATTCTTCTGTAGGTGAATCTGCAAATGCGTCTAAGTTTGTTTTCTTGTCCATGTACTTAAAGTAATTGCTGTAGTTTTACTCATGAATTTCGGTCATTTTTTAAATTTATCTTGCTTATATATTTATTTATTTATTTATTTTGCTGTTGTTAATGAAAGTCGTATACGATGATCAGAAAAACTTTCTTTTTTTCTAACATTTCCATTCGGAAATCATCTATAAAATGGCATCTTTCCTATTGTTAGATCAATGTAACTGCTTCCCTCTGATGTCTTCAAATAATAGATTATTTGTGTTGTCGTTTATCATAGATAGAATTCAACATTAAAACTTCTTCCATGTTTTTACCCTTTTTTTATGCTTACTTAAAATCATAAGACATAATAAGCATTGCTGTCCATTGTAAGGTTTAAGCCATGATTTCTTGTGAAATCCACGATGTTGCCCAGTTTCTATAAGTTATGTCACTTTTATAACCTCTATAAGTTATGTCACTTTTAGTATTTTATGTAACTTTTATAATCTAGATACACACTCACAGCAAAAATGTTGATTCTGTGGTAGTAATTTCAGTAAATATCAAATTCTGGGTGGTCCTAAGAAATTTAGGTTGCTTCAACTTCAGGTTCGACCATGAGTATTGCAGATGAATCTTTTTCCAATCCTTTGGAAAATATTTTGTAATTAGTTGAAAGTCAGTTATTTTGTTATTGATGTTGTATTGTTCTTGAATTAATGCTGATCCAGTGTTTTTTCTTTTTATAATTGTTTAATCATATACAGCCTTCATAAGAAGGTGAAGATTTATTTAAAGGCATTCAAGTGAAGTAATGTTGTTTATAAAAAATTCCTTATTATTTTTCATACTCAATATTTTGAGCTGTCTGTAGTAGTTAAATGTCGGACTGGCTTGTTTTGTGCCATATGATTGCAACAGTTGTGCTTTTGTCATGCTCCTTATTACTGTGGGAATTTACACAATTCATCTCGGATTCATTTGGGGGCACTTTCTAAGCCTATGTTCCTTAGAGAAGAATGAATAGTTGTCTTTTCTCCTACATTCTCCTTTGTAATGGTTGAACTTATTGCATTTAAAGCACCTCGGAACTCTTACATAATCCTAGCAATAGGAAATTCTTCTCAGAATTTTAGAACCAGTTTTCGGGAATTTTATCCTCATAGCCGGATCAATTTAAATAATTAAGTTCCTCCTGTTCGTTTTTCTTATTTGTCTTAATGAATTTTTGTGTCACCTTTGATTCTGAGTGAAGAGCTCTTCATTCTGAATGTATTGAATCTGCGAATTGTTCATAGCGATTTCACTGGAAATGCCATAGATAATGGCATGAGCTTTGAGGATATCTTTTTTGGTATTTCCCAGTAGCGTGTCTTTATATTTCATGGACATTTTATTTTTGTGATTTCGAATTTGATTTTTCATGGCAAATCAATGGGTCCATTAATGCTCCTCCATTGAGTTTTCTTGGATCTGTTGCAATTCGGCAGTAAAATAAACTAAAATTATCATGAGTGATTATTATTATTATTATTATTATTATTTTAACGGTGTCTCCATGGAGTCAAAAGACTCATCGCGGGAGACCCGACATTGACACACTAACCATTATTTACACAATACCTGTCATACCTCTCCTTAAATTCATTCACAGTTGAAGCATTCACAACCAGTTCTGGCAAAGCATTCCACCCATTCACAACCCTCCAAGTAAAAAATCTAGTCCTAACACCCTTGTTAATCACACTCTTACACAATCTCCAGGGATGGCCCCTCGTTCTCTCACATCCTGCATTGGTCTTAAGAATATCATCAGTATCAATCCTGTAAAATCCCTTTAACAATTTAAATACCTCTATCATATCTCCTCTCCTACGTCTATCAGCTAGTTTTTGGAGCCCACAGATCATCAATCTATCCTCATAGGGAACATCCCACAGACCTGCAACAATCTTTGTAACCCGCTTCTGAATCCTCTCTACCACTTCCGCATCACCAAGAAATCCTGGCGACCAGATCTGTGCACAATAGTCCAAATGCGGCCTTATTAATGCCTTATAGAGTGGAACAATAACTTCCCTATCCCTGCTTGTTAGTGTGTTCCTCAACAACCATGTAATTTGATGTGATGTTTTGGCAATCTTAGCAATATGCCCTTTAAACTTAAGTTCTCTGTCCACAATAACTCCCAAGTCTCTTGTCTCATCAACTTCCTGCAGTTCAGTTCCGTTAATATAGTAAACAGCATGCGATGTCATCCTCCCGAAGTGCATCACCTTACACTTAGCCACGTTGAACTGACAGCCATTTACCTCAGTCCATAGCGTCACCCTATTTAAGTCATCCTGTAAAATATCCACATCATTTGAATTGATTATCGCTCTTCCCAATTTTGCATCATCAGCAAACAAGTGGATATTTCCATTCAAGGTATTTCCAATATCATTGATGTACAAATTAAACAATAGAGGACCAAGAACTGAGCCCTGAGGTACACCACTAGTCACTTGCCTTTTCCTGGACTCAGCTCCTCCGTAAACCACTCTTTGATATCTGTCTGCCAGCCATCCTTTAATCCAAATCACCATCTTCGGATCCAAACCCATTTGCTCTAATTTATGTAACAAAGTTCCATGTGGAATCCTGTCAAAAGCTTTTGCAAATTCAAGCAGTATCACTGAGTAAGGATTTCCTTTATCCAACTCCACTGTTACTTTGTTATAGAACGTAAGCAAATTACTTAGGCAAGACCTACCCGTCACAAAACCATGTTGCCCCTTATAAAGTATCATATTGCTGTCCACCCAGTCCTGAATTCTGATTTTAACTAATTTCTCCAAAATCTTAACGACCACTCCAGATATATTGATTGGTCTATAATTTGCAACATCAGTCTTAGAGCCTCCCTTGTGCAATGGAACTATTTTCCCCTCTTTCCACTCTATTGGCACTTTACCAGAACTGAGGCTTAAATTAAACATCCTGGTTAGAGGAGTTGCTAATTCTCTTGCACATTCTCGTAACACATGGGCCGATATGCCATCTAACCCAATGGCAGTGTTAGCATTAAGGTTTTTTAATATATTAAGCACCTTAATTTCATCTATCTCTATACTCTCATCAGTCAATGGCACATCTGACACTGCGCTATCACTACGAAGATGGTACACTTTTGCGAAATGATCACTAAGCAACTCAACTATTTGATTAGCTTCAGTAATTTCCTTACCATCAACACTTTTTTAAAGTAATCTTGCCATGGATATTCTTCCTTTTACTAGCCACATAGCGAAAGAACTCTTTAGGGTTTCTTTTGGATTCATCAGCTAGCTTCCTCTCATAATTAGCTTTGGCTTTCCTTACCATATAGGTTACTCTCTTTGCCTGTACCTTATATTGCTCATTGGAACGCTCATCACCTTTTTTTATATATCTTCCACAACCTTTTCTTTATCTGCAACTCTTATTTAATAGTATTAGTCATCCATTTTACTCCTACTTGATTTCTCCTTCTGACTCTGGGAATACAGTCTGATACAGCTTTCTTCAAATACTCCTTGAGAATCTCCCACGCACCATCAAGATCTCTCCCCTTGAATTTCTCATGCCATAATACAGCTGAAAGCTGACTTCTCAGCTTGCCATAATCACCAGCCTTGTAATTCCACATATACCCATTCTTAATAGAATATTCAGTACGTCTTTCAATATCCCAGGTCAAGACCACATGATCGCTTTCCCCAAGTGGAGACATTGTAACTAAATTACTTATTGATATGTTCTCCGATGTTAATAATCTTGCTATTACAAACTCTCCCCCAAGAGATTGGCTGATTCACTTCTATTTGAAAAACCGCTTATGAATATTCCTCCAGTATTCTCTTTCTTTGAATTCTTTCTTTCCTTAAAATTGAGGAAGAAGTCTGTTTTGATGATTTTAGATGGCGCTGATGAGTCCCTCCAGGTGACAGTCACCATTGGTGCGCTGCCACGTCTTATCCGTGTGTTCGTAGTAAATGAGTAGAAGTTACATTTTATGTAACTTGTGCCATGTTATTTTGTGTTTATGAATATGCTCTAATTAATCTGCATATATTCGCATGAGTTTTCTTGTATATTTTACATTGTGTATTAAAAGTAGCGTTGAGTATCAGTAAAATGGCTCATTTTCACAGTATAACAGTTATTTTAACCTGTGTGTGTTTTAGTGTGAATGGTCTAATGTTTCGTTTACCACCTAACAGCAGGAGGTGCTTAAAAGAAGAAATTCATAAGGGTGTACTTGTGAGTGGAGAATATGAACTGAGTGATGCTGCCGGACAGAAAGCTGATTTAATTGTATGTACCATTGATTTTCCTCCTGATCATAGTTGTAAGAGTGATCCTGCATAGCGAATAACCCCGAGTTCACTTTAAGAAATGTAAAGTAACTTTGTAGTTAAGATGCAGAATGAGTTCCGCGATATATGAAATTTTTGGTGTTAATATATTAAATGTTTAGTGTGTAAATAAAAATTGGTTTATGCTATTGCGTGAACTTTTTCTCCAAGGTTTTGTGTGTATGCAGAAGTGTTCTTTTTTTTTTTTTTTTTCAGCATCCTCTCTCCCGTACTAGGTGCTTATTTCTGTCAAATGATATTGAAGGAGGAAAAATAAATAAATTCGTTCATTTCCAAATTTCGATATTCAGTAATTCCTGTTTTGATTTGGTAGCTCTATTCCTTTGACCAGATGTGGCTAGATAAAGAACAAACATTTAAAAAATACCACACAAATGCTTATTCCATTCCTACGTTGGTAGCACTGCTATCAGGAAAATTATTTCTTTGCCATTTGGAAAGTTTCTTGATGTATTTTGTTAGTGTGTAGATTTGCAGTTTTCTGGTGATGATTACTGCAAAACTGTAATCATCACTCCATGTCATAGTATTTTCTCCTGCTCAGAAACTTTTTTAAGGTGACAAGGCATTTTGGTAGTTAAATGATATCCTCAATTTAAAAACCAACCATTTACAAATCAACATGGTAAGTGGTAACAAGCTATGAATTCCACATTTTCAGCCCAAGTAAATTGATCACTAAACTTACAAAGTTTAGTGAAAGTATTAAATCTCAGAATAGTATATGAAAATATTCCAGGGAAGTAAAAATATTCTCGATCTAGTGGGACTAGTGGTTGATAGTGTGAAGTTCAGAGTAGACATAGTGCTGTAAAGACTACTCATGTTTCTGCTATAACATGGGCATGCCAATGGTAATCACTCTGTCATAAGGATTAAGCCTTAAGTAGGTGTATGACAGAGTGATTAATCCTATCTGCATCTACTATGTAAGATGAAAAACCAGAGTTTCTAGAAGGAAAAACCCTGCTAACTCACATTCATGTGAAGAATCCTAATAAAGGTCCTTTGTATCCTAGACAGAATTCAAACCTAGGTTTTTTTTCCAACCTAAGGCATTGTCAATACAAACTGAACTGAAAAGGGCTCTTCCACATGAAGCGACTGAATTTGAGCACAATAGCTATGTGTGATCAGACCAATGCAATTTTTTACCATCGGCTAAGAATCCAAGCTACTTGGCTATGGCAGACCATTGTGCATAACATGAAAGGGAAAATGGAATGGGCTTTTCATTCTGGAGAGGATTCAGGGAGGATATCATTGGCAGTATCTGGTGAAAGATTGAGGAATTGTAAGTTTAGTGGAAAAGCAAGTAGGCATGATTAGGTTGGTGATTGGATTTTACTAGATTAATACAGATGAAGAGAATGAGATGGTCTTCTTTCAAGTTATGTAAAGATTTGGTGAAGAGGGAATGGGGAGTAGATTTTTTACATGATGAGTGGTGAACCCTAAACTCATTCACACTCCCAGCATTCACCTTTGTGAATGCTAGGAGTGTGAATGAGTTTAAGAATCCATATGATATGTTGCTTACTGGGTGAGACCCTCACAATTGAGTCTGTTGACTTTGTGGAAGTTTGATTTAAAAAAAAAAAAGCATTTCAAGGAAACAGCCAGTGGTAAAATATTAGAAAGTATTTGTTCTAATAACTGGAATATGTTCTGTCATCTGAAGATAAGCATTACATTATCAAATTTTGTTAAAACAGCATAATATGATATAATTAAGTTATCCTTGGCACAAAAAATGTACTGGAACAAGACTATGTTACCTGTCTAAACCAACATTACTTTTTAAAAGCAAAACAGAAACATAAAAAAAGAAAGATAAATTCAAAGTCCCGAAAGAAAATTTCTCATTAAAACTGCTGGATATACCATTCAGAATTATTGTATTAGCCAGTGAATTTCTACATAAGTAAATTTTTAACATGAATTCAATGGACAATAAGACTGCCATAATGACTGTATAAACTTTTAAATGAAAGTATAAAGCTAACAAATATTGAATTGGATAAATGGAAAAATCATTTTCAAAATCTATCTGCAGAAAAGAACAGAGATAATATAATTAACAGTAATTGCTGTTTACGAAGAAGATAATGCAACTTTTGAAATAACAGAAAGGTATTGAACAAACAGAAAATCGCCTGGAATAGATAAGATATGGAATGAACTATTAAAATATGTAGGGAAAGTATATTTTTCCTTCCTTTGCATTGAAATGTATGTGTTAAAGAATGTGAGCAGTAAAATCTGTTGCTAATTTATTAAGACAGCCACAGAACGAGATGAAACAATGTAACTATAAGCATTCAGATCATTCTTAAGAACTATGTCATATTCTAAATACGGTATTTAAAGAAAAATACCCAATGATTTGTAAAAGAGCTTAACAGTACCACTCGTTAAGATAGGAAATATAAAAAATCCAGAGATCTACAGAGGGATAAATATGCTATGCATTACATTAAAATTATGCACAAAAATAATTGGAAATATAATAATTCTACTGAATTATTAGATGAGCAACAAGGATTTAGGAAAAATGGATCAACAATAGATGCCATATTTATATCAAAGCAAATAACAGAAATCAGTGGAATACAATAAACCATTTTGAATTGAAGCCTTTGGCTCTTCATATAATTAGTACAATAAACCTCTTTACATGTGCTTTATTATTGATTTAACATGAGCATTGATAACCACATTAAAAATACCAAAACAAATTTTAGAACTAAGTATGTGTATATACAGATATATACATAGAGATAACAGTTCTATAATAAATACAGAATGAGGATAGACTGAAGAAATTAAAATAACAAAGGAATTAGACAAGGTGATTCATTAAGTCCCACTTTATTTAATTTAGTGATGGATGAAATAATAAAAGAAGTAAATAAAATGGAAAAATGTAGAATACAAATTAAAAATAAACTAAGACTAATTGGATATACTGATGATATAATCTTATTAGCAGAAAAATGAAGATGACCTACGAAGATTATTAAATACATTCAGCAGCAGAAAAGAAACATATCGAGATATTAACAAAAAACTAACAATGATAGTTGCTAAGGAACCTAAGATGCAAATTAGAAATTAAAGGGAAAATAATTGAACAAGTTAGTAAAAATAAATATTTGGGAATAGAAATTAACATTTATGACATCCACAAAATGAAGTGCAATAAAGGCTAGTAGAATATCTAGATATCTCAACAGCCTCTGAATGAATAAGAACATAAGCAAAGAAACAAAAAAAAGTAACAATATTAAACAAAATCAGGAACTTACAGATCAGAGAAAATTGTAAAATACAGTTTTGTAATTGCAAAATTCCATTTTTGGATCCAAAGACATGAAAAAGTCTTTGGATAATCATATGGAATAATCATATAGAATAATCATGCAGGATAACAATTGGGAAAAGAAAAAAAAAGTAAAGAACTGGATGCAAAAGGAAAAAAGAAATAGATGAAGGAAAAGATAGTGGAATGGTCTTTGAAAATGAGACACTACAAGCAATTCTGCTTAATAGTGAAAATAAGAATGATTGTATAAATATAAAATACACAGAAAAATAAGAGTTGAAAGACCAAGAAAGATGGCACAAGACGATAAGTAGCTACTTTGCCTTAATTCTTAAATAATCGATGGATGGGTTTATTTTGATAATGCTACATTACCTGGTGTATACCAACACTTTACTAAATTTTGTAGCATCTTCAAAGCTATTATCTCTGCTTCTCCCTTGACTCTCCACTTTCTGCAGTAGGATTTCTCAGATCATCATTATACTTTACCCTCATCTATCCTTTGCACTGAAGACATTATGGATATTGCACTGGATTTCAAACCAGCATCTTTTGCTCACAAAGCATTTGTCACAATACTCGAGATACTGCAATCAAGTAATTGTGGAAACAATTCAAATTGTAAAAAAAAAAGAAATTCTTCCCTTGCATCCTTTCAAAATATAAAGTAATATGTAGAGTGAATGTCTGTGACTGGTAGGCTGATAGTAATCTTAAAATGATAGCTTTTTAAATGGGATGCAGAATTTATGCTTGGTGAGAATATATTGTTGGAGGTAGAGGAAATAAGAGATCTGGGGGTGATAGTGGATAAGAATCCAAAATTTAGGGGGCACATAGCCGAAATTGTGAAGACAACACAAAGGCTTCTGGGAATGGTGCAGAGGACACTGACGTGTAGAAGGGAGATTCTTGTTCCGTTGTATAAGGCTTTGATTAGGCCACACATGGACTATTGTGCCCAGATTTGGTCACCGGATTTTCAGAAGGATGAAGAGATGTTGGAAAGGGTCCAAAGGCGACTGACTAAGGTTAGTTTCTGAGCTCTGGAATGTTGAGTATGAGGAAAGATTGAGAAGATGTAATTTGCAGAGTCTAGTGGAGAGGAGGAAGAGGGGAGATATGATAGAGACCTACAAGTTGGTAAGGGGTTGTTATAAGATCAGTGGTGGAGAAGTTCTATAGAGAATAGTGGGAGATCAGGAGAGAACCAGAGGTCATCCCTGGAAACTGTATAAAGAGGGTGTGAGTAGGGGAGTGAGAGGCAGATATTTTTCGTGCAGAGTTGTGAATGATTGGAATGCCTTGCCTGAGAGTGTGGTGTCTGCAAGGCATTTGATGAGATGTGTGTGTGATAAAAGGACCTCCAGATGAGTCTTTGACTCCATGAGGTCTTGGGGTAATAATAATAATAAATGTTGTATAAATTAATGCAACATTCTTGTTAGGAAGTGCTTCGTTGCTAATTCCATTTCCAAGGATAGCCTCTCAGGCTCTGTTTGCTGGCCTGGTTGTCTGAGTTTAGCATTATTATTCTCCAACTGCACAATGGGTATGAATGTCTGTAGGTGGTAGTAGATAAGTTACGTCACTCACAAGTGATGAGAAGGAGCTTTATATCACTCACACCAGAAGAATAAATAATTACTGAGTTACTAATATATTGCTGGATTTTTAACTGGCATCTTCAAAGCATAAATTGCAATTAGATTAAAATGCATTGTTGTAGAAATAGTTAAGGTTGTAACTGATATCCTATTAAGGCACCTTCTAAGTGCCAGATGAAAGGTCTTAGAATGACTGACTTCCAGATCTTTGGCAGATCAGTGCTGCCATGCTTGTTGTGGTTAGGAGAATGTCCTAAGTGGTGCTGATTTCAGAAATAGGCTTTCAGTCCTAAAGTGACTGTGTGCAGCACATTTGTCTTCTTTCATATAATCCTGTGCAAAGGAGCATCCAGCACAGTAGCCTTGTAGAGCTGAGTTGGTTTCTGAAAATAATATTGTTTTCTATAATATCGGTCTGTGTTTCCTGTTGTTTTCTTGATAATAAACGTTGAATACATTCAGTATTGGAGCACTTGCCAAACAACAACAAAAAAAATCTCCTTTTCACTTCCTTATTCACATGACCTTTGTACAGTTTCCAGGAATGACATCTCATTCTCACATCCCCAACAATAATTCACCCCAAATTTATCTGATAGGCTCCTTGCACTAACTTATACACCTCTGTCATTTTACTCTTTTCCTCCTATCTCTCAATCTATCCTCATACTCAACATGCCAGAGTCCTGAGATAGTCTTAATTATTTGCTTCTGCACTCCTTCCACTGTTTTCTCATTACTAATATATAGCCATACATCTATGCACAAAAATCTAAATGAGTCTTAATTAGTACCTTATATGATAGAACTGTCACCCACTTATCTGTACATGTCGGTATTCTTCACATTATATCAATTTTCTGGGTAATCCTTACAAATTTCACAATGTGTCTCCTGAATTTCATTTCCCCTTCCACCAAGATCCCCAGATCCCTTGCCTCCTTTACCTCCTGAAGCAAAGTTCCATATGATAAACCTCATTCCATCTTCTCTGGCCAAAGTGCATAAATTTCTACCTAGCAACATTCAAATGACATCTTATTCCTCAGCTCAAAGCACCTATTCAAATTCTCTTGTAACAGAATCACATAAGAACTTCCTGGCATTTTTCTTCATAATTTATCATCATCAGCAAACAATTGAATATCTCCTCTCACATGCTAAAGTATATTACTGATGTATAGATTAAACAACAGTGTTCCCAGAATAGAACTGTGGTATTCCACTCGTCACCTTCCTTTCTCAGGACACTGCACCACATATGTATGCAACTTTTATTATTATTATTCAGTCCTCCATGAGTCAAGAGCCTCATCGTGGGAGGACCTTCCTAGGAAACACAGTCTATCATACCACTTTTTGAACCCATTGACCATTCTTGCTCTCACCACTCTATCAGGCAATGCATTCCATAGTTCAACCACCCTCCATGCAAAAAACCACTCCTCACCCTCTTGCTCACAGCTTCCTTTCGTAACTTGCAGGGATCCCCCCCCCCCCGTCATCGCTCCTTCCCACTGTTTCACCAAGTGAAAGAACTCCCCAGTGTCAACCCTGTAACTGCCTCTCAACAGTTTAAAAGTCGATCGTATCACCTCTCCTTCCGCATTCCCTCAGCTGATCCTCATAACTAACATTGTACAGTCCTGAAACCATCTTTGTTATCCGCCTCTGTATCCTTTCCACAGTTAATTTATCGACTTCAAATCCTGGAGACCAAATTTGAGAACAATAGTCTAAGTGTGGTCTGATCAGAGTCTTATACGATGGAATGATAACTTTTTTATCTCTGCAGGTCAGTGTCTTTCTCAGTATTGCAGCAATCCTCTGAATTACCTTCACCACCTTTGCAATATGCTCTCTGAAGAGTTCTGAGGTGCTTTAAATGCAATAATCACTCATCGCCCCAGATCTCTTGTCTTCCCTACTTCCTCCAGTACAGCTTCTCCAATTGAGTATGCAGCCTCCCATCGATGTATCCCAAACTTCAAGACTTTACATTTTGCTACATTAAACTGATACCCCCATTCATTTGCCTATTTGTCCAGTTTATTCAGATCCTCTTGAAGGGCTGCCACATCTGCACTATTACTAATTACCCTGCCCAGCTTCACATCATCTGCACATCGCTTGCTTGCTCTTATCTGTCACCATCCATGTAATCATGCTATGAAATGACTAATCCATCCCTAACCTGCTGAATTTCAAGAATAGTTTGTGTGGCACTCAATCAAATGCTTTAGCTAAATCCAGATACTTCATTATATAAACATCTCCTCTTTTCAGTACACTAGTTACCCTATTATAATGTAATCAGGTTACTAAAGCCTTAACACCTTAACAAACCTGTGCTACTCTGTCAAAAAAAATTTCCATTCTTATCAATCCAGGTCTCTAACCACCCTCTCTAATACATTCACCACTACACTCTGACATTACTGACTTGGATTCTCTCTTAAATAATGGCCTATTTTTTTCCATCTTTCCACTCTTCTGGGAATGTTTCTGTTGCCAAGTTTAACAGAACCTGCTAACTAGCTCTTTTGCACATTCCAGTAATATATATATATGGTGATATCCCATCCGATCCCACTGCTTTATTGACATCAAGGTTAATTAATATTCTAATATTCAAACTATTCTTCTTGAACTGTCAGTCTTCTCTCCTCCTCCTCCATATCGTTATTCAACATTACTCCTACCCCATATGTTAAATACACTAATGAAATGCTCATTGAACATTTCTATTATATTTTCAGAAGCTGTGACTCATATTCCATCTTCAGCAACTAAAGTCAGTCTTCCATATTCACCCTTTCTTCTACTAGCAACATAATGGTAGAATTCCGAGTCTTTGCTTTACTGTTTCAGCCAGTCTCCTTTCATAAGCCAATTTCTCTTTCCTCGCTACATTCACCAGCTCTCGTGGCCTGCACCTTATACTCCTCATGCTGCTGAGATGTACTCTGTTCTTTATATGGTATGGTGCAAAAAAAATAAATAAATAAATAAATAAAAAAAACGGTATTGAACTTTGACATCCCCTTTAATACACACAGTATGAGATATGCTGTTTGACTGCATACACATTAATAGAAGAACACATGTAGAGTCTATGCCATTACATTTAGCTGTAGCAATGGTGACATCAGAAGAAAAGGCATTTATTGTTGAGCATTTTCATTCATATGGAGTTGATAGAGCAAATGTTCCAAGCCTATAACAGGTTTGTGAGCAGTTTGTTCATTGTTTCTGTGTGTCCCAAGCAGTAGTGTCATCATTGCCTTTCCATCAGAGCACTTCCCCAGAGGCTCATTTCAAGGTTCACAGAATTCCTGTACCTTTCACATTCTCATGATCTCACATTGCTTGATGCCTTCTTTTGGGATATATTGAAGGAATGGGTATTCCACCATTAACTGCCTTCAAACCTTGATGAACTAAGGGGTAAAATTACACAATATGTCCAGCAAATGTTCCAACCCTTGTTTTTCAGGATGACAGAGAACCTTCGTATTGCTATGAAACCTGTCTTGAAAGACAAGGTGCCCATTTCAAGCATGTAATCTACCATCATTCTTGCTTTATTCAACCAAGATTCCACTGATAGTTGTGGATATACATTTTGGGTGTGAACATATTTCTTTGTTAATAAACCTGTTTACTCCATAGCACATATCATTGTAGTTAATCACTACAGTTTTTTTTTTCCTCCACCATACTGTATCTTCTCTTTAAAACTCTTTTTCTCGGAAACTGCTGTACATTTCCATGATATATCCATTTTGTCTTCTTATGACTGCAGTCCAAATCAAGGCTTGGCCTCCTGTATTTGTTACCTAAAACCCTGTCTGTCCAGAACTTCACTTCTCTAGTTTGAACATTGTAATATGATGTTGCTCTCTTGACTAATAATGTCTTATCCATCTTATTCTAGGTTTTTCTTTTGGTCTTTTACCAAGAATTTTCCTATATGTTGTCTTAAGAATGCCATCACTTTCCATATGAAAAATATGTCCTGCCGACTACAGCTTTATAAAGTTGATATAATTCATGGTTGTACCTGATCTTCCAGAAACCTTAAGTGGGCCAAATATTTTTTAAGGATTTTCTTTTCAAAAGCTGAAATCAAATTCTTCACCTTCACTATAGGTTTCACATCCATTGGTAACAATTGAACGAATTATCGATTTATATATATATTTTTACTTTAATCTTCCAGTGAATATCTTTTGAACTGAGTACACATATGAAAGAATAGAAAGCTTGATTACCTCTCTTGATTCAATTCTGCATTTCTCTCATCTTTTTCTCATATCTCATTTGATTGGGTAGTGATCTGAAATATTTAAATTGTTCCACTCTTTCGATTTCAAGGTTCCAAATTTTTATGCTTGGATCAGGTAATAACGGATTCTGCCTGGTATTAATTGTTATTTTAGATTTTTGTTGATTAATTTTTAGTAGTAGCTCTTGTGTTGATTTTTTTAGTTTCATATACTTTTCATGTAGTATATGACTTTTCATATAGTTGCCGGCCTGTCTTTTTATGTCGAGCCCATACACGAGAGATTGGTTGATCAACCTATAGTACATTAGTACAGTATATGGGTAGTGGGTTGGGAAAAGGAGAAACTTGTTTACATTTGATTTGAAAGACTGTACATTATTCCTTGGGAAATGCAACAGAGGGAAGACTTCTGCAATATGGCAGTTGCAGGGATGAAGAAAGACGTGTTCCAACAAGCTTAGTACTAAGTGGGGGAATTATTGATATAATTTCAGATGAACATTTCCCATGGAAATATTTGTAGAATATACATATTGTAGAAACCAAACGTCTGTGTGAAAGAGGGGGGAGTGAGTTGGTAAGAGATGGGTTATTAATAAGTCTAATTGCTCTCCTCTGTATGAGTCAAGCATTTTGAAGGAGATTTTAGGAAACCCACCCATATGTGAGTTCAGTATTCAATAGCTGAGTGGATTTGTGATTTATATAATGTTAACAGCTGTTCAGGAGTGAAGTAACGTCTTGAGCGAAAGAGAAATCCAAATTTTTTTTTTTTTAATCTTAGGATGCAATGGTTGTGATGTGTTTATGCCAGGATAGGCTTGATGTCAGGGTAATTCAAAGAAGAGAAATCTCATCTTGTCTGGAAATTTGATGTTGTTGAAAATAATACAGGGAAAAAAATGGTTATTTTTTATGAGAAATAAGACAGAACTGGGTTTTATTAGCATTGAAATTGATGATGTTATCTGAACCACATTGGAGGATGGCTTGGAGATCAGAATTGAGGGCAGTGGTGGTTGATGTTCTGTAGGTTGAGGTGAGTCATGTAGAGTAAGGTTTACCAAATGAAAGAGTGAGTGCAGTGTGCTGCCACCAGAAAAATTGTGTATTGGGTTGGAGGTCAACTGAAGTAGGTCATTGATATATATATCAGGAAGAGAGTTGGTGAGAGGATAAGAACCATCCACCATCACACAGCGTGCGTCCAGACAGAAAGCTGGCAATCCAACTACAGAAGTCCTGAGACAGACCAAATGATGGTAGTTTGCTTTGTAAGCCTTTATGCCAGACCCAATCAAAAGCTTTGGAGATATCAAGTGCAACCACTTGACATTCGCCAAACTTCTCCATTGCATTTGTCCAGAGATGGGTGACATGGGAGCAAATCTCATGTTGATCAGCAGTGACAGAATCCATACTGGCGGTCATTTATTCGATGGGTGCCTTCAAGGTAGTGTAGGAATTGATGATTTTTTCCATTACTTTAGACAGGACTGAGGTAAGCGAGATAAGGCAGTATGGATTGAATATAGGCCAATTTCTAGGTTGTGAGATAGATAACAGTGGAGTAAGAGAGTTTATACAGGCAACATAGGATAGGAGTCAGTTCTGGTGCACAAACTTTCAGGACAATTGGAGGAATGCCATCAGGGCCAGGAGACTGTTTTATGTCTAATTTGGACTGTACTTTTCTGATCTCTTTTTGGCAAAAGGATATAGGAGCATTGTATGTTGGGCATGTGGAATGGTTGGCAGCCATTTACCGTTGTCAGTTATGCATGCTTTGGAAATAAATTGTGAATCCAGAAGATTCACACTTTGGCTTTTTCTGTAGGTGATGATGCACTAGAGCCATCTGAGTTTGATAAGAGTGGGAATAGCATTGGGAGCAGTTGCTTTGGCAAGAGACCAAAAGGCTTGGCTGCCATTCAGACAGTCTGCTAGTTTCCTTCTTTTTGCTCTTTCAAAACTCTGTTTTGGAAACATTGATTGTTTTTTGCATCTATTTTGGGCTTCAGTATAAGCTCTAAAAGAAGGTGGAGTTCTTGATTTGAGCCAGTTATGGTATGTTTGGTTTTTCATTTGTACAGCCTTAGCACATCTTTTGGAGAACCATGGTTTAGTTAGGGAATGGCAGTTCAGAGTAGTGTGGGGATGGTATGCTTCCATGCTGCAAGGATTACTTTGGTGATAAGTTTAGTGCATATGTTTGGGTTGGAAAGCCGAAAGAAATAGTCCAACCAATGGAATGTGGCATAGAAGTTGCAGAGGCTGTCCCACTTGGCACTATTATAATGCCAAACTACTCTTGTATGGCTGTGTAAGTGTTGTTGCATGTGGGAGGAGATGAGCAGTAGATTGTGGTCAGAATTACTTGGAGAGGGGGTGCAACTACTTTCACTGTATATTTGGAAAGGTCATTAGTGAGGAAGAGATCTAGGGTGTTTGGGGAGTGGTTTGGGTTATCTGGTATTCTGGTTGGCATTTGAACAAGTTTGGCTGATTGGTTAGCATATCCGCTCTCCAGTCAAAAGGCTGTGCATTCGAATCCAATCATGGGTACGGATGTTTGTGATTGTCTGTGAAAATACTAGTTGTGGTGTTGGGTGGTAGATGGCATTGGTGTAGTTGTGGTTCATTGTAGTTGCTGAATTGAGTGGTGGAGACAGAAAGCTGTAGAGCCCTCCCTCAATGAGTCTTTGGACTCCCTGGAAGTGTCACGTAATAATAATAATAATATACATTTCTTCTGCTTTCTTTTTGGTTCTTGACATGATGTTAATGTCATACGCATATGCTATGGTCTGCATTGAATGTTTATTAGCATATCTTTAGCATCTATTGGCAACTATCGAATAACATATTCCAAAGTTAAGTTAAAAACTATTGGAGCCAGACTATCTCCTTATTTTAATCCTTAAGTTATTGGAAAGGAACTGTTAAATCATTTTGTGTTTTATCCTGTGCTTCCAAATTTTCCATTGTTAACTTGTAAGTGTTGTTAGCTTGTTTGGTATCTAAAGTACATCATAATCTCATGTGTTAATACTGTCATATGCTTGTTGGAAATCAACAAAAATCTTATGAATATTTATATCTAATTCCCAAAATTTCGTTAGAAATTGTTTAACTATATCTATTTGATCTGTTGTGGATTTGCTTTTCCTAGAAATCTCATTGGTAGACACTAATTATATTCTCCATAAATGGGTTTAATCTGTTATTTTTACTTACTGGGCAGATCAGACTCTTTCTCTATTCTTTTAGCATTTCCTCTTTCTTCCATATGATTAAAATCAATTCATATATTTTGTCTTCTAGTTTCTTTCTTCCTGTTCTTAGTAACTTTGCAAAGATTGTATCTATTCCTGGGGATTTGTTGTTCTTGAGTGAATGTATTGTATCATTAAGCTCTTGCCTTAACAGTAGCTCTACAGAATCATCTTCTTCGATAGTAGATTATTTTTGCTATATAATTTTGAGTTGTAGAAGTAATGTTCTTATTTAGCAATTCATGGAAATATCCTCTCAATGTGTTTATTTTTATTTATTTATTTTTGCTGTTGTTTTTGTTTCTTTATTAACACACTTCCTTGTCCATCTGCATATATCTAGCCCAGGCTTATATCTTCTTTTAATTTGCTTAATTGTATTATAAGCTTGTCTAAGATTGCTCTTGTTCTTATTTCTTATTCTGTTGTGCATATCATTTCATTAAGGAGTTGTCTTTTCTTTTTTCAACAGATTCTCATTTCTTTATATTTTCTTTCAGTATTCTTTCATTATATTAGTTGGACTTGCAGTAAATTCTTACATTCTTTATTCCTTTTTATTACTGCTTGAGCATATTCTTTATCAGACCAATCTCTTTTCTTTTACTTATTTTCATATTCTAGAGTTTCTTTTGCAGTACTCCGAATCCATTTTTAATGTATGTCCTGCTTCATTCTATATTGATATTTTTGACCTCTGTTTTTTCTTTAATTTTGTTCTGGAAGTTGGCTTTAACTTCAATTTCTTTAAGCTTCTGCAAGTTAAACTTTAGTGTTCTTTCATGTCTTTCTTGTTTCTTCACTGAGATTCTGCACCTGTATTTAATTTGACTAGATAATAATGTGAATCACAGTAAGCTTCTCTATACGATCTCACATACATAATACTTGATGCTGATTTTTTATCTATAAGCACATGATCAATTTAATTAAATATTGTCCCATCTGGAGATATCCATGTCCTTTTATGGATGTTGTTATGAAAAAAGCATGTAGAGGATATAACCATATGTTTACTTATGGCAAAAAAATCTATCTGTTTCTATCCATTATCACTAGTGTGTATGGGCTGTGTTTTCCAATTGCTCCTTTATAAATATCTTTCTGTTCAACCATATTTAAATCTCCAATAATAATTTTTATGTCATTTGATGATGCTGAATCATAAATCTCCATTTTGCAGAAAAAATCCTGTTTTTTCACATCTTCTGTTGATGTATGAGCTTTTATAATCCACAAATTAAAAACTTTTGTTCTGATTATTATTATTATTATTCAGGCCTCCATGGAGTCAAAAGACTCATCAATGGGAGATCCCCCTAAGAAACACAGTCTATCATACCACTCCTTAAACTCATTGACCATTCTCGCTTTCACCACTCCATCAGGATTCTATGGTTCATTCCATGGTTCAACCACCCTCCATGCAAAGAAACCACTCCTCACCCTCTTGCTCACAACTTCCTTTTGTAACTTCCAGGGATGGCCTCTTGTTATAACTTCTTCCCGCTATTCAACCAAGTGAAAGAACTTCCCAGCGTCAACCCTGTAACCACCTCTCAATAGTTTAACAGTCTCGATCATATCACCAAACTCTGCAGTCCACATTCCCTCAGCCGATCCTCATAACTATCCTTGTACAGTCCTGAAACCATCTTTGTCATCCATCTTTGTATCCTTTCCACAGTTAATTTATCTCCTTCAAATCCTGGGGACCAAATGTGAGAACAATAGTCTAAGTGTGGTCTGATCAGAGTCTTATACGATGGAATGATAACCCTTTTATCTCTGCAGGTCAGTGTCCTTCTCATAATTGCAGCAATCCTCTGTGTTACCTTCACCACCTTTGCAATATGTCCCCTAAATTTCAGGTTTCTATCAATCATCAACCCCAGATCTCTTGTCTTCCCTACTTCCTCCAGTATAACTCCTCCCATAGAGAATGCAGCATCCCATCGATGTGTCCCAAACCTCAAGACCTTACATTTTGCTGCAATAAACTGACACCCCCATTCATTTGCCTATCTATCTAGCTTATTCAAATCCTCTTGCAGGGCTGCCGCATCTGCACTATTACTAATAATCCTTCCCAGCTTCGCATCATCCGCAAACAACTGAATATCCCCTTGCAATCCACTGACAATGTCATTGATATAAAGGTTAAACAATATAGGTCCCAGTACTGAGCCCTGTGGGACCCCAACTTGTAACCCTCTGCTTCCTTGAAACTGCCCCACCATACACAACTCTCTAATACCTATCGGACAGTCAATCCTGACATCCAGACTCATGTGCTGCAACTTAAATATCAGCTTATCATGTGGCACCCTGTCAAATGCCTTCGCTAAGTCTAAGAAAATGGTAGTATATGCCTTTCCCTCATCTAATGCTCTTGTAACTTTATCATAAAAGTCTAGCATATTGCTAAAACAAGAGTGCCCCTTCACAAATCCATGTTGATGCTCACAGATAACATTGCCCTCATCTGCTCAATGCTGTATATGGCCCTTCACTACTTTCTCCAAGATCTTAACAACTACTGATGACACACAGACTGGTCTATATCTTTCATTCACAGTTCTAAAATCTAAAACATTCTCTTTAATGTTTCTATTTACTATAAATGCTGCAAATTCATGTTTCCCCAGTTCTTTCCTACTTGGGAGGGGAAAAAAGTAAATTTTCCAAAATTTTGGATTTCTGTTCTGATCCATCTTGTGTTTTATACTGCCATTAATTTTAATTTGTATCATGACTTATTTTTTAACGGTATTAACAACACCAAACAATTTTATCAAAGAGATGTTTTATTAACTGCTTATATTTCACTGAATTTTGCCGTCACTCCCAAACAAATTCCTAAATTAGAAATTACGATGAAAGTAGAACGGAGCATCCACAATCTTCCGCCGGCAATGGCCAATAACATGTGTCTAGATATAGCAAGTATTCTAAACAAGGTTAAACCTTCAGAAAGCAATATGCCACGTAATCAAATAACTGCCCTAAAAAAAAAAGTTATATAAAAATAAAAATATTATTATTACAAAAGCTGATAAAGGAAATGCAACAGTTATCATGAATCAAGAAGAGTATAACAGAAAAATGCAAGATCTCCTATGTGATGGTTCCATGTATCAAATCGTCGAGACCTCACTATGTCTCAAAGGAAAAAAAGTCTGAAAATTACTGAAAAAAGTGGCCCAAAGAAATCATCAGGAAAATAAAACCAATTCATGTTAAACCACCCTGTATTTATGGATTACAAAAATCCACAAAACTAATATCCACCTATGCCCCATTGTCAATAGCACAGATAGTCCCACATATAAACTGGCCTAGTATTTAGCCAAGTCGCTTGCTCCCTCTTACTGGCAACTCCTCTACTTTTGTAAAAAAATTCAGTCCATTTCAAAACATGAGTTAAAAATCTTATCCTAAAAAATTCAGACATAATGGTTAGTTTTGATATCACCTCTTTATTTACCAATGTACCACTTATAGACACTCTTGATTTAATCAAGTCTAAATTTCCCCCTGATATTTTTGAATTATTTAAATTTACTATGAAGGTTACTTTACATCTGAAGGAAAATTCTACAAACAGATTAATGGTACTGCTATGGGTTCCCCCACCACCACCACTCCCGTTAGCAAATTTTTACATGGAACACTTTGAAAACAAAGTACTTACCACAGCTACATACAAGCCACTAATGTGGTTACGCTATATAGATGATGTGTTTGCCATCTGGCCCCATGAACAAGACACTTTGGATGCATTTGTCACTTACCTAAATAGCTAACACCCCAAAATCCACTTCACAGTAGAAGAATCGAATAACTGTTTACCATTTCTTGACACATTATTAACCTCCTTTCAGATGCATCACTATCTTTTTCCATTTACAGAAAGCCCACACACACACACACAGGAAGATACCTACATAAACAATCACGTCATCATCCAATCCAACCATATGGCATTTTAAAAACACTTACACACATAGCCATTTGTTCTAATGATACAGCTCTGACCACAGAACTCAAATATCTGCACCATACATTCTTGGCCAATGGTTATAATCCCTACAGAATAGATAAAATACTACATAGTCCCATTACTATGCCATCCCCTAATACACCAGAACACAACATGACCATTTCTATTCCCTATGTCAGCGGTACATCAGAAAAGATAGCCAAAGTATTGATGAAACATGGCCTTCGCACCACTTTCAAACCTCATGTCAAACTAGCAACTCTGATCTGCTCGCCTAAGGATAAACTTCACCCTTTAACACACCCAGGAGTGTATGAAGTTCCCTGTGACTTGGCCTATTACGGGCAAACAGGAAGATTAGTTAACATCTGCCTGGAAGAACATGAAAAATACATTCGCTATTACTATGGCAAGTGAGAACTGGCAGAGCACGCTTTGGACACTCCTTCACACAGGATTAGATGGAAGAAAACGAATGTGCTATTTAGGAGTCGTTACAGATCTGAAAGATTATTTTTTGGGTCAGTAATGGCTTTGAAGAATTCTCCCAACCTTAACAAATATGGTTGCATTAATTTGTCAAAAATTTGGGAGACTGTTATCCTAAAAGAAACTTCCACATAGCTGTTTCCCCCCCCCCCCCCCCGTTAGAGGGTGCCAAAAATAGGACTTTAGATCTTTTGTCCATTGCAATTGCATTGTTTTACTCACTCACTGTCGCGTGTACAAGTGTGTTCTGCTCTGATGATGCTAAGTTGAAAATCAGTGAAATATAAGCAGTTAATAAAACATCTCTGATAAAATTGTTTGGTGTTGTTAATACTGTTAAAAAAATAAGTCATGAATAACCATCAGCACCCAAGCTTATCTGTTAGATTAATTTGTATCAAATGATTTTTGATTTGAATGCTTTAAGTGCTTTTGTCTTATATAATGTTCGTGTATTCCATACCCAAAAATCATAATCCAATAGTCATTTCTTGAGTCATAGTCCAATTTGAGACTTTCTTTCCAAGTTCCTTAACAAGTAAGAGTTTTCCAGAAAGGGCTGTCAGCCCATTGCCCAACTCCTAACCTCGAGGACCAGATTTCTGTATTTAAATTCCCCAGAAATAGGGGCCCATCTATACCTTTGAGCACTGGGTCTACATGGCTTCTTATTTTGTATATTTGGAGCAGCCCTAACAAGAGACAAGTTCTTCCATGATTTTGCTGTATTCATATAGAAGAAAGTTGGATCTACAGATGTGTGGAGGTGGGATGTTGCTTAGCACTGGGAGCCAGTAGGTTGGGGTTGATTTTACAGTTCCAGAAATAAGGCACATAGTGGTGTTAAGCTGAGCATCAATCAAATACACATGGGTGCTGTTCAGCTATACAGGTGAGCAGTATTTAGCTGCAGAGTAAACGAGGCCAAGAGCAGTGCAGCGAAGCGTTGTTGCTGAGGTACCACAAGTTGTTCCACATAGTTTTTGCAGTATATTGTTTCTTGTTTTTAGCTTGGATGCTGTGTTAATGAGTTGTGGTTTAAAAGATAGTCTCTGCAGAGTGACGCCCAGATATTTCGGGAATCTGTTGTAGCGTAGCAGTTTATGGTTGAAGTAGACCATGAGTTCTTTGTTAGCCTGGTTATTGTTCAGGTGAAGGCATGAAACTTCTATTTTGCTAGGATTTGGGCATAATCTCCATTTGCTGACGTATTCATCTAGGACTGCAAGGTCGTTTGTTAGTGTATCTTCCATTGTAGTAAAATTGGTGTCTGGTGGCCAGAGCAATGTCATCAGCATAGCAAAACTTCTTAGAGGCTGTATTAGGCAAATCTGCGATGTATAAGTTAAAAAGTAGGGGAGCCAGAACTGACCCTTATGGTAATCCGTTATCCAGTGTTCTTTGTCTACTTTTGTTCTCATCCATACACACTTAGAACAGGCGGTTGCTTAGCATGTTATCGATTAGTTTGCTATTGTTCTGCATGGGACTGCACAGAGCAACTTGCACCATGCCTCCAGACTGTATCATAAGCTGTGGTAAGATCTACAAAAGCTACAGCTGTTTTCAGGCATTGTTGGTAGTGACAGAACCTGATCACAGCAGCTTCGTTTACTTACTGAAGTAAAAAAGCCAGCCTTTTCCACTGGGATTTGTTCTATTATCGTAAGGGAAATTCTATTGAGGATGAGCCTTTCTAGGAGCTTATAACAGTTGCTAAGCAGGGCAATTGGTTGGTAGTTTTCTGGTTTGTTTTTTTTCGTGGTTTTAAGATGGGAATAATTTTTGTCCTCAAACTCTTTTGGAAGTCTACCAGTCTGGAGGATGTCAGAGGAAAAACCAAGCCAACCACTGTCGAGCTTTTTGGCCTGTCTTCAACAGGAAATCAGGATGAATTCCATCGACACCTAGAGCTTTGCCTGGTTTCATATCCATTAGAGTAGTGTTAATATCTTCAAGAGTTAAAGGTAGCAAATATAAATGGTCTGTTATTTTTCAAATATGTAAGTTCTCTTTTTATTCGAAGAGTGTGTTGTCTGTCCTTGGTGGTATATCTTGATGTGTTGACAATATGTGATGCATATTGGTTAGGAGAAATAGTGATTGTTCCTGGGCAGTCAAGGTGCCACTATGTAGTTCTTAGAAGGCTCCATGCTTTTCTACTGGAGTGCCGAAAATTTAGTCTTTCTTCTGTTGGCTGGTGTCAAGGCTGTGAATGAGTTTATCTGCAATGTCAGGATCGCCACACTCTAGGTATTCTTGATACAGTTTATTACTGTCATCATCCCATCCAGGGATATATTCCTTACGGAAGCCTCTTGGTATGGTCTTCTTACCTACAGCTAATACAGCTCCCACGAATCTCTTGTAATTATTGCTTGTTGGAGGGATCCAACGGACATATTTGTCAAGAGAGGCAGCAAATATATCCCAGTCAGCTTTCTAAAAGTTCCAGCGAGGGCGTTGGATGAATCTGACAAGGGATACCTGCAGACCTACCTCTAATATAATTGGTCTATGTTGACTTCGGGGAAAGTTGGAGAGAACTCTTCTCTATGTAGGTAACGGTCATCCATTATTGTTTTGAATGACGAAGCAGAGGTTGGGGTTGTACTCCCTGTTCCAAGCTGCTTACCTGAAGGAAGATCTATCTTTTGCATCAAAAATTAGGTGCACGTTGTGAATTTCTGCTCATTCAGTCAAAGTCCCTCCGCATTCATTGTTGGAAGCATATTTCCATAGTGTGTGGTGGCTGTTAAAGTCACCTGTATGCATCGCAGGTTGTACACAGGTAGAACTTGTGGAGGCCACAAGAGGGCATGGGGTTTATACACGTTGGTAATGGTTATGTTCCCTATCATAGTTGTTATCAGATGCATGCCGCCGACAATGCTAGTTGTAATGAGGTGGGAATCTTCTAGGGTACTATGTATGTAGGTGGCAAGGCCATGTGCATGATGGTAAGTGGCGTCGATGATAATATAACAAGGAATCCCCCCCCCCCGTGGTGAAGCTGATCCTCATCCTTACAGTGAGTCTCTTGAACAAGAACAACGTTGACATTGTTGTCATGTAAAATCTTTGAGAGGTATTTACATTTTGTTCTACATATACCCTCAATGTTAATTTGGCAAATTCGGACAACAGGTCCAATATTTCTAGTCATCTTGCCCTTGAGAGAGCTAATTCGTGTGTTTGAGTTCATGTGTGCTGTAACCAGGAGATCGAGAAGATAGTCTGGTTGCCAAGTTGCTCTAGCTGTTTAGCGTTATCCAGGATGAACCACGAGCTAGAATTGTATCCCCATAGTTAACTGAGAGTAACTGATTCTAGACCAAACCTCAGGCACTTCTGATTTCTTTCTCCTTCAACTGATCAAGCCATTGCACATCACCAGTCAGTTTCCTTAATTTATCATAGCCCTCTGCTCTGTAATTACACACATCTCTCTTGTTCTGTGAAGCTTGTACCTGCTTGTTCAGTCTCTACATCAAAACCAGATGATTACTGTCCCCATTTGGTAGCATTCTGCCAACATTTGTTATCACTGTATGAGACAAAATTATTAAATCTGACACTCACGTTTTATGTGTTGCTTATGCTGCATAAGGTACTCGCCCCTAAGTAGCTGAAGGAATTCAGTCTTCTTATTCATATGGTCATTTCATGCTTTCAGCCACTGCTTCCAAAGTTAGTCGCCTGCTGTTATCACTCTCCTGCTCCTTGCTAGTCTTATTTGTGTAAACATGTCTGAATTGTTCCCCCCCCCCCCCTCCTCCCTTACTTTCCTGGTCTGTACCAGCATCTCCACTAAATACTTAAAATCTGTGTTTACCTGGACCTCACACCAAATGGTCTAAAGCCATTCTCATTACTAATTTCTTCAAATTCCACATCGAAAGGACACAAATCTTCTGAAATCAGTAATACCATATTCTTTCTTCACCATATTTCAAAAAGTAACAAGAGGGAGTTCAGCACAAAGGTCTTTTTTTATTAGGAGGATGTCCAAAACTGAACAACTTGAACAGCTTGAAACAAAAACTAAAATTTTCTACTAATAAAAAATTTAATATCCAAAGGGGGGGGGTATAAGCAAATTGTAATATTTGCCTTTATGTGCTTTGAATTGTTGAGATCTGAAATTAAGTAAACAAACATTTCATGCTGTGTAAGATATCTAGTTTTGTTTTTACTATTGTATTGTTTACTACAGTCTCTTCATCTTTGTTGCCAGCAATCAAATATGCTCTGAAATAGATGCAATTCATTTCCCATAGTAGAGCTAATGATGCATGGTATTGTATTCATATATTAACTGTATAATAATAAATTTATGTGCACAAGTATATTTTTCTCCTCTGGCACTGTATACATGACCTAAGAAAATCACCTCTTACTCTATTATAATCAGTGCATAGCATCAGTCCACTGATCTTTTACCAGCAGGACATAGGAATAATTAGTAATGAGAATGGTAATGAGATTAATAATAGAATGAGCAAAGCTGACATAGTAGAAAAGCCAGTTGGGTAAATTTATATGGAATGTGAGTATAATTAGCCAAAATACCAAACTAGCCAGCTCAAACCAATTTTAATTTATGAATCAGAGAGGAGGTAGGTTAGAAATCAAACAGTGGATTGCAAGATTAGAGATAATGTATAATACAGTTTGAAGGAAAATTGGGGGAGTGAGCAGACAGAATCAGTGGCATAATCTTATCGACACTTAAGGTATTGGAAAGAACTTGTATTGTTAGATTAAAAAAATCTGTGAGTAGAGCTAATCTAAACTACCGTATTTTTCGATAGATAACACGCACCTAATGTATAACATGTACTCCAACATTTTCATCGCTCCTTTTGATGTATAGAATTAGGAAGTACAGACAGAGGACGGAGGAATTCTTTAGAAGCACGTACGTTGCTGGTAGCAGTGGTCGATTATTCCGTACATCCCGTTTTAAAATATTTCGTAAAGTAAATCATTGTTTGTTTATATTTTGTTATTAGATCTGAATTACCCATGAAAGACAGAAGTACTTCTGGGAGAAAATCCTACACAGCACAGTTCAAGAAAAAGGGAATCATGAAGCTGGTAGATTGTTCAGTGTTGGAGAAAGTAGTTTTGTGAATGGCGAAAGGCTGAAACAGTCCTGAAATGTTTACATATGAGGAAACGTGCTATGAGGTTTAGAAGGTGCTTATAGCCAACCATAGAAAAAAAAAAACTTTGATTGGGTCGTTAGTGAAAGAGCTAAAGGTATGAGAATGTCTACTGTCTGTGTGTTGCAGGAATCGAAAAGAATTGCGCAAAACGATAATATAAAGGATTTCAAGGCCTACCAATCTTGGGGTTTTTGGATTTATGAAGAGAAACAATTTAAGTGTGCGCTCCTCCACTAGTGTTGGACAAAATTTGGCGTGTGACTGGGAAGCAAAAGTAGCTAAATTTTGTTTTTTTTTCTGAGAGAAAACTTGTGTAGGGTTAATACTTGTCACTTTGGGAATATGGATGAGATTCCCATAAGTTTTGACGTGCCTAGTTCTAGGACTGTGAATCTGAAGGGAGCAAAAGAGGTTTCAATTGCTACAACAGGGCACGAAAGGTCTAACTTTGCTGTAGTTCTCTGCGTAACTGCAGATGGTTCCGAACTGCCGCCAATGGTGATTTTCAAAAGAAAGACTGTTCCAAAAGGTTGTGATTCCAAAGATATTATTGTTACTGCTAATGATAAAGGGTGGATAAATTCTGAGGTTATGAAATTTTGGTTAGAGAATGTGTGGCGAAAGAGAAAAATGGCATTTTTCAACTCAAAATCTTTGTTAGTGTTGGATTCGTGTAGGGCACACATGACAGCAGAAGTTAAAACAATTGTAAGTATTCCAAATTGGCTGTCATTTCAGGTGGTTTAACAAAAAAAACTCCAACCCCTTGATCGTGCAGTAAATAAACCATTCAAAGACAATTTGCGGGCTAAGTGGGAAGACTGGATGATGAATGGCATCCATGAATATAACAAAACAGGGCAGATGAAAAGAACGTCGTATAGAGATATAGTTAAGTGAATTGTAGAAAGTTGGGGTACTGTAAGGGAAAACTGTGTTAGAAATGGGTTCATTAAAGCACAAGGGAATGCAGTGGTGTCCGGTAACAATGATTATGAAGCTGAAGAAATACCAAACGAAATTTTTAACACAATTGATTCTTTCCATATTGAGTCTGATGAAGAATTTTTTGGATTTGAATGGTGTAATGTTCAATAAATATTAAGTAATACTTCTACCTTACTTTTGCTATTACATTTGATTTACCTCTCATACCTTTCTAATGTATACCACGCATTTTCATTTTTAACAAATTTAGACTTTTTGTATAGATAACGCCCGCGTTATCTATCGAAAATACGGTAATATGGTCAGTCATTCTGTACCTCAAAATGGAAGATGAAAGATTGATGTATCCCCCTTAATGGTACATAACAGAAATGAGACATCCAGAAGTCTTCTTGGTTGTGATTCTCCTCTTTCTTTAGTTGTACTCGAGAACTAAAAACTCATCCTATATTGTCTTCTCACACTCTCATAGCATAGAAGCAAGCTTACATTCAGTCCATTCCAGAAAAAAGAAGATAGATGGCTGCCATCACATTGTTGACTTATTATTTTCACCTTAGTCCTGTTTAACATAATGGAAATGGACTTCTTGATCACTTGGAAGCCCACTAGTTAATTGGTGGCCACTGAATTGGCCACTATTATTCCTCCACTCTGCTCCAAAATCATTAAAACAAGCATCACTGCTAACCAACACCCTTTTACAGTCCATCTTGAAACTTACCAAACCAACTTCACTACTTCTTTCGTTCCATCTACTTCTGTCCTTTGGAACAGTCTCCCCCATTCTTCACCAAAGATTACAACCCTCAGCTGTTCAAGCAAAATATGAACAGATTCCTCCTTTCTTCTATTCCTCTTGACCACACATGACACTAATGTGCTATAAGTCTTATGGCCTTTCATGTGTGGATCAGATAATAAAAGGGGGGATTCTGCCAGAATTGATTTAATTTACAGTGAATCTCTTTGCCTGCCTACATCACTACCTCTGTACATGCAAGATGGAAAAATCTGGAGAAACTTGCACAGTTGCTTGACATCTGAACCATTTGTCAGGATTTGTATAGAGGCTTACTCATCAATTCGTCCCTTGTAAATTGGTGGCCCAGTTTCCTTGAGTCATAATGGACAGCGTCCTCTCTTCTGATTTCCTTTGCTAATGCTGTCTTAGATTTCTTGCAGTGCACATATATTCTGTACTTATGATCTTCCACAGTCAGTGATTTGAAACATTGAAATCAATGTCATGCTTCAATGGGATAAGGTCATTCTTATTAATGTTACCAAAACAATCCTCCCATTGTCTTCTTTCTTGCAAAAAAAAAAAAAAAGAGAGAGAGAAAGAAATCACTGGAAGTCTTCCTCTCATAACTTTCTTGACTGCAACCTCCAGTTGTTCAAAAAAACATATCAAGAGTTTCATTCTTTCTTCTTGACTGCTTACATCACACATGTGCTGCTGTAGGTTTTGCACCCTCATGTAAAATTGATCTGTTTTTTTTTAACTCCATACCTTTAGTGATATGTAGCACAGATCCTCCTCAGACCAGATAAGATTGATCTTCTCAGTCCTACACTTACTTTTATTCTTTCCAAGGGCAAATACATCACATCCAGTCTACTAATTGTAAAAATCACAAATCTGCTAAACCTTGAAATACTGTTATCACAATTGTGATAGGGTATTGCACAGAAAACAATCTTAAAAATTCCTGATTCTCTCCAGATTAAATTCCACTACAGGTATATCCTGTATATATGACATGAAGACTTCTAGTCCACCACCACCATCATATAGCAAATTTCATCATATAGCACATCACTGCTTTTTTTTTTTTTCACTTGTAGACAGATGTAATAGTTTAATAACATTTTCAAGCAGTCGTATATGTGCATTAATGACATAAAACATTTACCTATATTAGATATATAAATGAAAAGTTCAGAATAATTTTAGCACACAGAATTATTCTAAAAGAAAAAAAAAAAAGGTAAATCAGAATAGCATGATTTAAAGCAGGGGTCGGGAACCTTTTTGAACCAAAGAGCCATTCCACCAAAAAAAAATTAATTAAAACAAAATTTTTTTGGAGCCACAACTTCAATTCAATTTTTCCTAGTGACTCAAAATTGCATAACTTAGTTTAAACTTAGATACATTTGTTTTTAATTCAGTACTTCCAGATATCAAATACCACTTTTATGTTTGCACATAAATTTTTTATATGTTAAATAAATAAAACAACATTAAGTTTGATTAAGTTTTTAATCACAAAACATGTTTAAGTATAATATTGCAAAAAAGTCAGAATTTGTATTGCAAAAAGAATTAGTCCGAGAATTAGTCCAAAAATACAATATTATGTATTTTTATAGATATTTGATTGTTTTAATTTAAAATTCACTAATGAGACTTTGATTTTGCATTTTCTCAGCCAATTTACTTAAATCTGGATTGTATGTCATGCACTTTAATAGTAATTTGTTTTCAAACTTTCATCAGTCAGTTTGTTCATATACTTATTTTTGAGGTAATTCATTGAAGAGAAAAATTGTTCACAATTGTACATTGAACTGGAAAGAGTGAAAACTCCAAAAGCAAGTCACCTAGTATTTGAATAATTAGTTGGGAAAAAATTCCAGCATTTAAATATAATTTCCTGTGGTGTTTCTTCCATAGTTTCCTCATTTTCTTCAATTTGTGCTACCATTTCCTGAAGTTTTTGTACCCAGATGCTTTTATTCTGAATTTCCAGAAGCCCCATTTGTAGTTCTGCCTATTCTGGGAAAAGCTTTGATATCTATTAATTTTAAATTGCAATTTAACGGATGCAATATAAATTTCATCATCTCCTGATGTTTTTTTAAAATCCTGAAATCTGCTTGTAAATGAATCTAAAATTACGGTAATTATTTCAGCATATATTTTGAAATCAACTTTTTCTTGATTTCAATTCAATCTATAATTTTTTCGATTTTCAAATTTAAATTTTTCTTCAGCAACATCTTCGAAAAACACTTTTAGTTCCTGTTCAAAGGTAAGGACTTCCTCTAGTAATTGTAAGTCGGTGTTTCTCTTCCCTTGCAACTTCAAATTTAGCTTATTAAAATGTTCTGTCATATCAAGCAAAAAACAAAAATGTTGTATCCATTCGGGATTGAAATGTCTCTGTAGACATTTCACATGATTTATGTTATAATTTTTAGTGGTTAAGAAAACTATTACTTCTTTTAAGCACTGAAAAAAACGTTTCAATGCTTTTCCTCTTGATAACCATCTTACAGATGTAAATGTCACTAAATCTTTATGTTGACTACCTAGTTCCTCTACAAATGTGTCAAAAAGTCTGATTCAATGCCTGAAATCAGATGAAATTGATCATTGGCACAACAACATCCATCACTCTTTTTAGTTGTGGTAATAATACCAAAGAATTTGCAACTAAAGTTTCTTGATGCAAAATGCAATGAAATGAAATAACTCCATGTGGAATATGAGTGGAGAATAATTTGACCAAACCCCTTATTTTTTGCAATCATAGACGCCGCGCATTAGTCACAATGCATACTATATTATTAATATTTATATTTTTATTCTGTAAACTTGTTAGAAGGTTTTTCTGAAATATCTTGACCTGACATCAAGAAGTTCTTCTCGAATACCAGAAGATGTGATATATTTAACCATCATGCAGCATTGTGCCATATTGGAAATATCATTTGATTCATCAACCGCAATAGATATAAAATTGGCAGAATTAATATCCATAATTTGCATATTTGAAACTTCTACAGAAATTGTTACAATCTGTTTCTTGAGTTCTAGCCAAAAGAGGTAAATCTTTAATTTTTTTACGTATCTCGTCCTTATTTTTCATATCCTTAAATAGAATTTCAGAGACATTATACATGCAATTTTTTAGAAATTCATCATCGGTAAACGGTTTTCCAGCTTTTGCTATTTCAAGGGATAACAAAAAACTTGCTTCAGTAGTATTCAATGAAGATTTCGTCCAAGTTGACAAATTTCTTTGCTGAAGTAATGTTTTCTTTTGTAATTCTTCAATAGCTTTTTTTTCTATTATCACCCTCAGGATATTTTTTACTGAGGTCTAAATGTTTTCCTCGAAAATGTTGTTTGCCATTACTTGATTTGTTATTTTGAAGTCGTAGATGGCAAATTAAACATTACGGATTTCCATTTACTTCTATAAATGCAAATTTCTCTATCCACATTTTATTGAATAATCTGTTTTCTTCCACTATTTTTCTTTTTCTTAAACTCATATTAGGAGGGTTATTATCACAAATTTACCTTCAAGTAAAAACACAAATTTACCTTCAAGTAAAAACACAAATTCAACATAACATAATAAAAATTAATTTGTGCATAACATTACCTGACACTAAATTAAACAGCAGTTTAGTACCACAATAAATAAGTTAATTAACACAAAGTTTATTTTGGCAGTTAAAATCCGTATGTATCTAAAAACCGTGGTGTTTGCAGGACAGCTGATCAGTTCAAATTTTCACCGTGGCACTAGTTACCTTAGGCAGGGTTACATTTAGCAGTATTTCAAATGTAACCTAGTTGTCAGTTGTTCATGCCATAAAATTTCATGCATAACACACGTCACTTGCATAATATCTAGCACCACGAACAGCCGTATCAAAAAAACAATATTTAGTTGTTTGTATTAATTATGTATCTTTTAATTCAATATAAAAGAGCCGCACTTTGTTCAGCCAAGAGCCGCTGGTTCCCGACCCCTGATATAAAGGAAAACAGAACCACTTTGGCATCAATCTACACCATTAAAATTAATTTTTTCCATTTACTAGTTTATACTACAGATAACTGTAGTATAAACTAGTGTGACACTTTTCACTCTAAGAACGTTATATCTTTATTTTTAAGAACTATATTAACTTTAGTGTGAGGTAAGTTTTCTTTCCTCACACTACATAATTTAATCTCAGTATCTAATGTTATTATTATTATTATTATTGTTCCGGACAACTGCAAGGAGTCGACAGACTCATCGAGGGAGACCTTAACATTATGTCAAGAACAACTATTCGACATTCACACAGTATCTATCATACCTTGCCTTGAACTCATTAACGGTCGTAGCACCCACAACAGACTCTGGAAGCTTATTCCACTCATTCACTACTCTCCAAGTAAAAAACATAGTTCTAACACCCTTGTCAACCACGCTCTTGCCCAGCTTCCATTCATGGCCCCTAGTCCTCCCACCACCAGTCATATTTTCAAAAATATCTTCTGGATTAATCTTATAGAAACCCTTCAGTAATTTGAATGTCTCAATCATATCACCCATTATCTGCCTATCGACCAATTTTTGCAACCCACAAATCTTCAACCTATTCTCATAAGGTTCATTCCACAGACCTGCTATCATCTTGGTCACTCGTCTCTGGATCCTCTCCACTTCTTCCCCATCACGAAGAAACCCTAGTGCCCACAACTGGGCACAGTAGTCCAGATGGGGTCTTATCAAGGCTCGATACAGAGGAACAACAACTTGTTTGTCTCTGCATGTTAAAGTATTTTTCAGAAGCCAAGTGATTTGGTGAGCTGTTTTAGTCACTTTTGCAATGTGCCCCCTAAACTTCAATTCCCTATCCACCAACACTCCCAAATCCCTGGCCTCATCAATCTCCTGGAATAAGGTTCCACCAATGTGATATACTGTTGCTATTCTTTTCACCCCAAAGTGCATAACCTTAAACTTTGGCACATTAAATTGACATCCATTTTTCCTAGCCCAGTCCTCCAAACTATCCAAATCATCCTGTAATATTTTGACATCCTGTGCACTCATAATTGCTCTACCCAACTTTGCATCATCAGCAAACAATTGAACACTTCCTCTCAAATCCTTTCCTATATCATTGATGAACAAATTGAAAAGCAGTGGTCCAAGAACAGAGCCCTCTGGCACTCCACTAGTCACAAGCCGTCTTTTAGACTCCACTCCTGAATAAAACACTCTCTGGTATCTCTCCTTCAACCACCCTCCTATCAATCTCACCAACTCTATATCTATTCCCATCTGCTCCAGTTTACTGATTAGGGTTCTATGTGGTATCCTATCAAAAGCCTTGGCACGGTCCAGTAGTATTACTGTAAACCCATTACCCCTACCCTTCACAAAACCATGTTGTCCCCCATACAATATCCCATTTTCATCTATCCAATCCTGTATTCTTTTCTTGACTAATTTCTCTAAGACGTTGACAATGGTTCCTGATATGCTAATCAGTCAGTAATTTACAACAGCAGTCTTGGAACCACTTTTATGCAGTGGAACTATTTTCCCCTCTTTCCACCCCCTCGGGACTAACCCAGACCCGAGACCCAAATTAAACAAAATGGTCAAGGGTACTGACAATTCTTTAGCTGCTTCTCGTACAACACAAGCTGGTATACCATCCAATCCCACAGATGTATTGACATTGAGGTTATGCAGTAGACTACTCACCTCCACTTCATTACCACAATTCCCATATAATCTACTGGTACATTCGTTTCTGCAATGTCACCACCTGGATGATGTATTCTTGCAAAGTGCTCACTCAGTAACTCAACTATATCAACTGATTCAGTTACCTCCCTACCATCGGCATTCTTTAAAATCATTCTGCCATGTACATTTTTCCTTTTACTTGCTACATATCTAAAAAAACTGTTTAGGATTCTCTTTAGCCTGCATGGCCAATGTTCTTTCTTAATCCTTTTTTGCTTTTCTTACCACACTCGTTACCCTTCTGGCCTGCACTTTATACCATTCGTGTGCCTGCCAGTCACCTTTCTCCTTAAATTCCCTCCATAGTGGTTTCTTTTTTTGCAGCTCAAGCTTAATGGTGATGGCCAATGTTCTTTCGTAATCCTTTTTTGCTTTTCTTACCACACTCGTTACCCTTCTGGCCTGCACTTTATACCATTCGTGTGCCTGCCAGTCACCTTTCTCCTTAAATTCCCTCCATAGTTGTTTCTTTTTTTGCAGCTCAAGCTTAATGGTGATGGCCAATGTTCTTTCGTAATCCTTTTTTGCTTTTCTTACCACACTCGTTACCCTTCTGGCCTGCACTTTATACCATTCGTGTGCCTGCCGGTCACCTTTCTCCTTAAATTCCCTCCATAGTTGTTTCTTTTTTTGCAGCTCAAGCTTAATGGTGTTATTCATCCATTTAACCCCTAGTTGATTTATTATTCGGACTCTAGGTATACAGTCAGCCATTGCTTCATGCAAACACTTCTTAACTACCTCCCATGCACTATCGACTTCTAGTCCTTGCAGTTGTACATGCCATGGCACTGAACCAATCAAACTCCTAAGCTTGTCATACTTTTCAGCCCGATAATTCCACATGTACCCTGTCTTAATTGAAAATTCTACACCTTTAGCCACCTCCCAAGTCAAGACTCTATGATCACTCTCACTGATTGGTGGCAATGTGGTCATATTTGTTACAGCCAAATCTTCAGATGTAATTACTAGGTCAAGCACTCTCTGACCCCTAGTATTTTCCATTACATGCTGGCGCAGATAGTTATCCCTTAATAACCGCATAAAATCCAATTCCTTCCTCCCGTGTGTCCTCTCCTCACTCTAATCAATGCAACCATAGTTGAAATCTCCCATAATAATGGGAGATTTCATCTTTTCCATCACATGGTCTATAGCAGCACCCAGTTGTATACTTAGTTCTGCTAGCCACAATCTCACACCAAATGGCCTCAGATGTGCTCTTTTCTCTATCCTGCAATTCAACTTCTATTCTCCTTGGCTGCAGCTCATCAACAATACTCCTCCCCCCATTTTATTCTCCCTGTCATTCCTGAACACACTATACCCATCACATTCAATCACACTATGTATATCATCTACTGTCAGCCATATTTCACTAATACCAATAACCTGTGGTCTGGAAGTGCCAACCATGGCCCACGTTATGGGCCATGGTTGGCACTTCCAGGCAACTCCAAGGAGTCGACAGACTCATCGAGGGAGGTCCTAACATCATGTCAAGAACAACTGTTCAACATTCACACAGTATCTATCATACCTTGCCTCCTAATATGAGTTCAAGAAAAAGAAAAATAGTCGAAGAAAACAGATTATTCAATAAAATGTGGATAGAGAAATTTGCATTTATAGAAGTAAATGGAAATCTGTAATGTTTAATTTGCCATCTACGACTTCAAAATAACAAATCAAGTAATGGCAAATGACATTTTCGAGGAAAACATTAATAGAAATTAATAGAAAAAAGAAATACATATAATAGGTTTATGCATCATCTTTTTGCTGATAGCAACCTCACTCTTACTTTGAATTTTATCTGCCATTATTAACCACAATACAATATGATAGCAGTTATAAATAGTTTATAATTCACAACAAAACACCAAATAACAGAGAGATGTAGCGAGCAACGATGTTGTAAATAAACTGAGTTTACGAATATTTTTGCACATCAGTTTATTCACAGCAACATCGTATGAATGTATTGTCATAAAGTGAAGGTGGGGTATTACTGTATTTTGTTTCCCACCAAAAAGATAAATAAATAATAATAAAATAAAATCCTTAGCCTGCCTATGCTACATTAGCACTATTAGCAAGCTAAGGATTTTTTTTAAATAATGTTTAATCATTTTTATTTATTGTTGTATTTTATTTATTTTTATATAGTTGGAAACCCTGCACTAAAGATGACCAAATATGTAATTTTTTCAAGTCACTTCAGGGCTCTATTAAGTGGGACAGTGGTCTCACACTATGTGATGAAATTCATCTCGCACCTAAAGGTAATCACAAACATCCATGCCCAACCAACAGCCTCTTGGTTAGAGAGTGAGTATTAACCATTTAGCCAGCCTGGCCGACAAAGTGATGAACCTTTCAGACTGACTTCCTCCAAATCCTATATAGATGATCTGTTTCTGCCTAATACTTTTTCATTTACTTCATATATTATGCTTTACCAGAAATTATGTTCTTCTTTTAATCTTACCCAAGGGTAATCGAACAAAGTTTGCATGTGAAGTATCAATTAATTGGCCTGTATGTAACCGCTGTTGACTTTACATCGATTGCTTCAGTATCCCATAATGCAAAAGACATTATGGGAAGGCTCACTACCTAGAGTTGGTTTTGACCTTTATTGAGGTTTTATCAGTGAGAGCTAGATCCAGGAAGCTACTAAAGTTAAATCATTGGAGAAGTCATTTGCCAATATATGCAGGTAGCAAAATGGTGTATAATCATATTATTTAAAATATTCTGGATCAGAAATAGTTGTATAAAGTTTTTTCCATTTCATTACAAAGTATAGTGCTGTGCGACCACAGATGCAAGACCCCTCGGCACTTCTGCGCATGGCAGAAGAAGAAGAATCCATTCCAATAATAATCAGTGCATTTCGTGGGATGAGTATTTATTATTATATGTTGGAAAATTAGCTTTTCTTTTATGAAATTCTAGTTTTTTAAAGTGTTAACTATTTTGCTTGTACAATAGTTGGAAACTTTACGTATAAAGCACATGATTTTGCATGTTGGTAATGAATTCATACATCTCCTTATTCCTTTCTCCCCTTCAACACGAATTTACCCTTCTTGGCACGTTGCCAGACGAGGGTCTCGAATCTGTGGTCGATTCAATAAAATAATATATGCACATGAATATATTCAGGACTTGTATATAGAGCTGCTGACTTCACTGAGACAAATTATGTGAAGTCAAGGACTACCACATCTAGTTCTACTGTGGTACTAGTATCCTAGGTTCTGTGACCTTCCATGTAGGACTGATGCACATGAAAATGCCAGTGCTGAGCACTGATAACTGACACCATCTTAGTTACAAGAAGGAAAGTCTAAATTTGGAAGCATTGAGACCAAGTGATTAATATTCTTAACTTCCAAATGAAGAATGTATTTTTTAAAAAAGCTCACAAGCAGTCATGATTGATGCCCATGTGATATTGCTTTGGTGGATGAAAGTGTTGAATTATTGAAAGAACTGAACAGCTTTTGTTGACCGACTAGAAAGATGGCAATTAAATCTTGCACCTTGGTGCTTGGATTACAGCTGGTTGCAGTTTCCCAGGGTTCAAATCTGAATTGGCTTGTAATGACATTATGCAGAGTAACCGTGGGCCCAAGGGGATGTTGAAATGCGTGCACATGAATGCCAGAACTATCAGATATAAAGGAGAGGAGTTTCTGGCATTGGTCTACTCAACTTGACCAAAAATTATTTCCATCAGCAAGACCTATTTGACAGAAAATGATGTAGTTGCAGGGATAGAATATAAGGGGTATTGTATTTTCAGAGAAGATAAAGGAAATAGGACAGGAAGAAGGGATATTGTTAATGATAGCTGAAGAACTTAAGCCAACAAAAAAAAAAAAGAAGTGGGGGGATTATAGATCTGAGATGGTTCATTTGAGGCTATCTGGTGTGAAGTAAAAGCTAACAGGACAAAATATGTTATTAGTTGCTGCTGTAGACCTGGGGGGGGGGGGGTCCAGAAAAAGATGTGGATGCAATGATAGATTAGCAGAATGAGTGCTAGCTGAGCAATTATCATGGAAGACCAACTATGGGAATATAGGTTGGAAGGATTACATTGTAAGATGGAAATGGAATTTATACAGTTACTGAGGGATAATTACCGAAAACAGCACATGATAGAGGGGAACAGGGTTTGTGAATGTTGGAGCGTCAGAAGATCTATAACTATAGCAGCAACTACCTGTAATCAGGGAAAGTGACCATGCAGTCTTGTTCTGGGATGTTGCTCAACATGCGGAATTCTCTGTCAAGAAAGAGTTTATGTGGAACTGCAAAGCTGGTTAACAAACTTTCTGACAGCTTGGAACATTGCCATGGAATCTGAAGCTACAGGGAATGAATGTCAGTAATCTGTGAGAAGTGGTCAGGGATTGTTTGAGAGATGCAGTATCAGGCTGCATACCTGAGGTCAGGAGGATAAACTGAGTAGGGATTAAGTGGATCAGTAGCAATATAAAGCAGGAGCTGAAAAAAAGAAAGAAAAAAGTAACCATTGCAGAATGAATATAACCAAAAAGGTAATCATTGTTCATCAGCAATACAAAGCACAGGCAAAAAGGATAAGTAATAAGGAAGGCTCAATCAGATTATGGGAGAAAATTAGCTAAGCAGGCCAAAGTAAATTGGAAAGAGTTTTTTTCACTATGTAGCAAGTAAGAGAAAGAATGATTAGGAAGAGTAACTTTACTCAGTGCTAATGATAGGAAAGTGACAGAAGCAGAAGAAATAGTTGAGTTACTAAGTTATCTCTTTGTAAGGATGTATCATCCAAATGGAGAGCTTGCAGTTACTGATATTAATGTGACAGACTGTTGTTAGAATTGAGCTAGTCAAACTGTAGCTACTCAACATATTGAAAAATATCAATGTGAATACAGCAGTAGGGTTTCAAGGGAGTGAAAAGAGAATAAGATAGTTCCATTACATAAAGGTGGCTCTTAGACAAGTAGCAAATTACAGTCCAGTTATTATCTCTGGAGTGGTGGTTAAAGTTAAAATTCAGGAATGAGTGGATAATACTCCATAGGGGCTGCACGACTTTGCAAAAATTCCTGCCTTAGTAATTTATTCTTAATTTATAATAGACAGCAGAATTGGATAAAAGAAATGCCACACCATGATACTGCTGCACTTTGCAAACGTATTTGACTGAATACTGCATGGAAAAGCTGTTATGTATGTTGGAGCAAATGGGAAAGGATATTGAGACTGGTGGCATGGATGGGGGGGGGTGACAGACAGGCATGAATGGGTGATGTATAGTGGAAAGGAATCAAGGCAAATTAGTATGATTAGTGAAGTGCCTCAGGGTTCTTTACAAGAGCAACTACTCTTTAATTTGTATATTAATAACATAGCAGAATTTTAAGGAGGGGGGGGATATGCAGTTATTTACTGATGATGCAAAACTGGGGAGGCATAAGTTGATAAAGACGATGTAGATGCAGGACAAGTTAAATAAATTGGTCATATGAGCAAAGAATAGTGGTTGTCAACTTAATATTGCAAAATGTGAGGTAATGCACTTTGGAATGAAAAGATTGCATACTTTGTATCATGTTGATTGTACTGAGTGGTACTGATTCTTTAGAGATCTGTAAGTGATGGTGGATAGCATTGACATCATGTGCTCATTTAGGTTGGGTGTGCTGTTTTTTTTGCTTATGCACCCCCCCCCCCACACACACACACACACAAAATTCACATATGATTGCATTTTTATTGATGTGTGATAATTGTAAAAGTCCATAGCATATCAGCACTCCTCTTAATTGGTCCAATGCAATTAATTATAGGGTAACTTTGAATACGTTATCAATTAATATAATTTTAAAAATGGAAGCATAAAGGTCAAATGAACAATAGCTATGCTTCATGCATGCCATTTATGTGAGAAGCACAAAGAGTTTACGCTTCATGGTGAGATTAGATTATCATTGGCAAATACTGGAGTGAGACACAGATAATTTGAATTTTGATATGACTTTTAAATTCAGTCGTATAATGTTCACAGAAATCAGAAAAAGTAATCACATGGGAAATTATTTTGAATTTCTTTGGATTGAACCAAAGAAAAGCTGAAATAACTTACTTTACTCATTTCACTTTGAGTGTCCCTACAGTTGTGAATAAGTTTAAGTAGAATAGGCATTTTGTGAATAATTGCTAATGTAGGTACTCTGCATGTAATGCGTCTTTGACTCCATGGAGATATCTGTATAATTCTTTAGCCATTCATTTTTATTATTCTGATTTGCATCTTCAGATGTTTAAAATAATTATTATTGTGCTATTATAATGAATGTCTGGAAATACTAATTTGTTGTTTTCAGTTGTTTTTTTTTTGTCATTAACTCATGTTTTTTGTATTAGGTAACAGATACAAAAGGCCACATATTAGTCTCAAGGGAAAACATAGATAAAGGCAAATTTGCATTTGTCACTGATGATTATGATGTCTTTGAAGCTTGTTTTGTGTCAAAGATGGCTGCAGGTAAGTATTTATTATTCATTTCATTCATCGCTTTGTTAGAAATTACTTTTTAATCTAAGTACATACGATTCAAAATACCTGTCCAATACCCATGTAAGCTGTATGCCAGGTTAGTACATGCACGCACACAAAAAGCATATTACAGGTGGCTTGAAACAAAAAAGTTGAAGAAAAAAAAAAAAACTTCTTAGAGCCTTCCTGTGGTTAAAAGAACCAGTGTTTGAACCTCATCTGGAAAAGAACATTTATAAGGACTTTTCAGTTTTAGGTGAGTTAGCTGGTTTCATACAGAGTTGACTTTGGTTTTTACACCAGTATATTACTGAAACATAATATACTGGTGTCATAGCCTTAGTTGCCTCAGTTGCTTGAAAACAGCAAAATCCTCTTGCACAAATGGTGGTCATTCCCTCTGGTCTCTTGCAAAGGCTGTTAGGTTGCAATTTCTGCCAATTCATCATCTCTTCCCACATTTCTCTCCCTCTCTCTCTAACCCAGAAATCATTATAGCAACAGTATTTAAAGTCAACACCTTCTGGCATTTTTCTTTTCTTGCATCTCCTGCATAGAAGGCAAAAGGAAGTCAGTCCCAATAATATCAGTAGTAGTAATGTATGGCATGCCTCCTGGGCCACTTCATATAGAAATACTGAAGAATTTAGCACAGCCTAGATACCAACAGGCTTCCACTTCTTAGGTATCTCTCTTGTGTTTTATCATCTCTACATGCTATTATACTCAGCTGTATCCACCTCACAGCATGGAAACAAGCACATATTCAGTCCGTTCCAAAAAGAGAAGGTAGATGTCTACCATCACTACTACTTACCTCCTACTCCTCTTCATCTCCCCTAATTTCTCTCTAAAAGTAATGAAGAGTCAACTTCATCATCTGGAGAACTTCCAGGTAATCACTAACCACCAGTACAAATTCTGCCACTGAAGATTCACAACAGATATTCTCATCTACATCACCTTCCTAGATTACATGCCACAGAAAGATTTCGAGAAACTTCTGCTATTTCACTTGACATTTCCAAGACATTTGCTATGGTCTGACATAGAAAACAGATACCATCTATCTTATGATCTGCCTTTCATCCTTTGGAACTGAGCTACCAGTTTTCTCTCAGGTCATTTGTTGTATATAATGGTAGACAGTGTTTTTTTTCTCTCTCTCTCCCACCCACACTTTTCTACTAATATGATTATTATTATTCAGACCTCCATGGAGTCAAAAGACTCGTTGCGGGAGGATATTCCTGGGAAACACAAAGTCTATCATACCACTCCTTAAACTCATTGACCGTTCTTGCTCTCACTCTATCAGGCAATGCATTCCATGGTTCAACCACCCTCCATGCAAAAGAAACCAGTCCTCACCCTCTTGCTCACAGTTTCCTTTCGTAACTTCCAAGGATGGCCCTTTGTCATCACTCCTTCATGCTGTTCAACCAAGCATGAAGTGTCAACCCTGTAACCACCTCTCAACAGCTTAAAAGTCTCAATCATATCACCTCTCCTCCTTCTATCCACCAAACTCTGCAGTCCACATTTTCCCTCAGCTGATCCTCATAACTAACATTGTACAGTCCTGAAACCATCTTTGTTATCTGCCTTTGTACCCTTTCCACAGTTAATTTGTCCCCTTCAAATCCTGGGGACCAAATCTGAGAATAATAGTCTTAATGTGGTCTGATCAGGGTCTTATACAATGGAATGGTAACTCTTTTATCTCTGCAGGTCAGCATCCTTTTCATTATTGCAGCAATCCTCTGTGTTACCTTCACCACCTTTGCAATATGTCCCCTAAATTTCAGGTTTCTATAAATCATCAACCCCAGATCTCTTGTCTCCCCTACTTCCTCCAGTATAGCTCCTCCAATAGAGTATGCAGCGTCCCATCGATGTGTCCCAAACCTCAAGACCTTACATTTTGCTGCAATAAACTGACACCCCCATTCATTTGCCCATCTGTCTAGCTTATTCAAATCCTCTTGCAGGGCTACCACATCTGCAAACAACTGACTATCCCCTTGCAATCCATCGACATTGTCATTGATATAAGGTTAAACAGTATAGGTTCCAGTACTTAGCTCTGTGGGACCCCACTTCTAACCCTCTGCCTCCTTGACACAGTCCCACCATACACAACTCTCTGATACCTATCGGACAGCCAATCCTGAATCCAGTTGACCAACCTGACATCCAGACCCATGTGCTGCAACTTAAATATCAGCTTATCATGTGGCACCGTGTCAAATGCCTTCGCTAAATCCAAGAAAATGGCAGTATATGCCTTTCCCTCATCTAATGCTCTTGTAACTTTATTTTAAAAGGCTAGCATATTACTAAAACAAGAGCACCCCTTCACAGATCCATGTTGACTCTCACAGGTAACATTACCCTCATCTGCCCAATGCTGTATATGGTCCCTCACTAATTTCTCCAAGATCTTAACAATTAGAGATTAGAGATGACACGCAAACTGTCCTATAATTAGACACTTCCAGTCTGCTACCACCCTTATGCAATGGCACTATTTTACCTTCCTTCCATTTGCTAGGCACCTTTCCCATAGCCAGACTTTCATTGAAAAGCTAGGTCAAAAGAGCTGTCAGTTCTTTAGCACATGCTCTCATAACTCGTAGTGAAATACCATCCAGTCCCACAGCTTTACTGACATCCAGAGTACTCAGCATCTGGAACACACTCTCCTCCTGCACTTCTAAACCTCGAACCTGCTCTATCCCTCTAGTATTAAAATTTACTCCTCCAGGATGAAATACTCCAATAAAGTGTTCATTGAACAACTCCACTATGTCCTCCTCATCAGTCACTCTATTCCTGTTTTTATCCCACAATGTCAATCTTCCACAGTCATTTCTCCTCCAGTCACATAACTAAAAAATTCACTATGATTTTCTTTGGATCTTAGGGCCAGTCTCTTCTCATATTCCAGTTTTACCTTCCTTACCATACTAGTCACTTTCCTAGGCTGTGTCTTATATTCTTCATACATCTGCTCTTCACATGTCTCTTTATATCTCTTCCATAGCCTCTTTTTCACATGCAGTTCCTGTTTAATATTGTTTGTCATCCACTTTACTCCAAATTGTGCCCTCTTCTTTACTCGTGGAATACAGCTTACTATTGCTGCTAACAAATATTCCTTCACAATTTCCCAAGCACTAATGATATCCTGTCCCTCCATGAAACTTCCCCAAGTTGATGTTTAAGACTATTATAATCACCAGCCTTATAATTCCACATACATTCCCGTCTCTTTGATACTCCTGCATTCTGTTCATCTTCCAAGTCAAAACCACATGGTCACTCTCTCCATTGGTGGGAGAGATGTTATCTCAGTTATTATATACTCTTCTGATGCTATGATCAAATCCAAAACTCTTGAACTTCTTGTTTCCTCTATTACATGTTGCCTAAGACATTTGTCCCTCAAGAATTAAAGCAAAATCAAGAAGTAATGCAGGTGTTCCTCAGGACTTTGAAAAGAGAGAAGTATGGCTAATTAATTCTCTCTCTCTCTCTCTCTCTCTCTCTCTTTCTTTCTCCATGCACTATCTCAAAGTGTCTTTTCTACAGATACTTTCATGAGCACTGGTCATCAGAACTAGCATCTGTCATTGTTTCCCATTTTTGTTTGACCTATAACAACCATTAACAACATTGTCAGCAGCTGCTCAACATCTGTTTACAGTTTAAATAGTAACTTATGAATTTGCTATTACTTATCTTTCATTCCATTTACCTCTGTCTGGAAGAGCCTTCATTATGAAGTATTCCACAATACTTCAACCTTAATCTCTTCAAAAAGAACATCAACAGATTACTTCTCTCTTAACCACTGTTCTTATGCACACCCACCCACACAACATCAGTTTGCTATAAGTTCTTATGCATGAAAGTGTATTTTAAAAAAAAATTAAATTCCACATCTGAGATACTTTAGATTTCCAAGTGGAATTTTCATGTTTAGATAGATAATTCAGCCTTATCAAATCTTCTCTCCAACAACTTTGGTTTCATTTCTAAAGGAGATAGAAACATAAGTGAATGAAACAAAATACCTTTAATATATTTAAAAACTTTCATGGCTTATGCATGTAAAAAAATATATATAGAATTTTATTCAATAAGTCTAATATATTTCATCCAACTTTATATATAGACATCATCAGAGAGAGATGATGGTGAGTACATTCAAAACATGAATCATGAGAATGGGTTATAAAGTTTGTGCATACTAGCTCATGTCTCAGTCACAGCCGTAGTATATGATAACACTATTAGAGTTCAAAGGAACATTTGTAAAAGTTGCAGAGATAAAAAAAAATCTAAAAAAAATTATGAAGAATTAATAGTAATCACTTCCTAAAACTTAGAGATTGGCATAACTTAGAGTCTGAGCTCTTAAAGTTCAGACAATTCTGTAGCATTTCAAGGAAAAGACTATCAAATTTGACTTGCTAGAATGAAGAATCTTCATATGGTTTCAAAGAATTATGTGCCTAGTGTCAGTAGCATGGAAAGCAAAGCCAGACTTGTTGGATTCCAAAAATGTAATATAATTTTGATGTTCTTGGATTCTAATCAAAGTAGAATGACCAGTCTGTCCAAAATAGCAAAGATGACATACGCAGGGTACCTGATAGACAACTGACAAGGAAAGAGGTGGCAATGCAGGCTTGAATTCAGGCAGTTCTGGTCTGAAGGAAGTGTATAGATTGAATTTGCGAAGAATCTGTGCTGTTTGTTCAGAAGTCCCTTTAAGGTAGGGTATTGAAATTCTTTTCACATCAGATTGTAGTCTGGTTGAAGAATGATAATTATCAATATTTCTTTGAATGGTATGTTGCATCTGTTACACATCAGATTTCTTTTAATTTTATTCAGTTTATCTAACAAAAGGAATCAGAAGAGTAGATTGTATAAAATTCTATGTACAAGACTCTTAACAATAATATAACAATTAAATAAGACTACTGCAAAAACGCTCCAGTTCAACATCAGCAAAATTCAAGATATGAATGATTATATATAACAATTATATGAGCTGCAAAAGAAGAAAATGCTGTGAAGGGTATATATAAGGAGAAAGGTGACCAGCATGGCGAGAAAGGCAAAACCAGATTGCAAGAAGAATCTAGCCAAGCAGGCCAAAGGAAATCCCAAAAAAGTTCTTTTGTCATGTGGTAAGAAAGAGGAAGAATGACTATGGAAGATTAACCTTAATGAGTGATGATGGTCATGAGGAGACAGAAGCGGATAAAATAGTTGACTTTCTGAGTGATTACTTTGAAGGGTATATCATCCTAGTGAGGTTACTGCTTTAATCTGTGTGACAGACACTAATGTGGCAACAGAGGTAGATGAATTGGAGGTTCTTAGTATATTGCAGAATCAAAATGTAAATTTGTGGGATTACATGAGATATCAGATCAGATTTTGCAAGAATGTGCACAGGAACTGGAAATGCCTCTGACTAGGCTGTCTAATTTAAATCTCAGCTCTGGTAGAGTTCCAAGGAAGTGACGAGGACAAAATAATTCCCTTGCACAAGGGCAGTTCTAAGACTGCAGTAGCAAATTATAGATTAGTCAGTATCTCAGCATTGTGATTAAAGTACTGGAAAAATTTGTCAAAAAGAAAAATTCAAGAAGAGGTAGATAGAAACAATACTGTATGAGGGGCAACATAGCTTTGTGAAGGGTCAGTTGTTATACCTTAGTAATTTACTAACTTTTTATAATAGTTACAGCTGAGTTGGATAACAGAAATGGCTACACAATGAAATGACTGGATTTTGTAAAGCCATTTTGCAGAATATGATGGAACCCTGTTACGCAAATTAAAACAAATGCCGATGGAGTGGAGAGGAAAAATAAGAGAGATGAGAGAATTTGGGCATCTAAGAAGTGCAGCGTACTTATGGATCATGAGATATCATTGAACGTAAGCAATAACGGGTAAAAGATCTTGGATGTAGCTATGGGATTTAGCTGAGTTGGCAGTATGGCTGAGTGCTTGAGTAGTAACGGTAAGACAGTGGCCAAAGTTGCATTGAGTGGCATATTAATAACAATTAAATACAACTATTGGCACACTCCACTTCAATGCAATGTTGATTGGTACAACAGCGTATGTAGATAAGTGAGTTAGCTGTATGAGAGCCAGCAGTAGAGAGCGGTAGGACAGCAGATGTACAAGGTAGTGAAAATGCAATTTGCATAAATGGCACTGAAAAACTGATTCAAGATATGAAAGCAGAGTTGGCAATGATGAAGTGAGAGATTAAACATATGAGGAATGAACTGAGTAGAATTACATATTTGCATGGGAATGTGAGGAAGAATGGGATGAAAAATTTGAAAGAAATGTCTAATGATTTGAGAGTGGCAATGTAGGGAGATTTGACGATAAGAGGTGTGGTGAATGAAAAGGTGCACAAGGTCTATCTGTTTTCTAAGAGGTAGAATGAGCTGGGTGGTTGAAGCATTGGATAAGAGGAGTACACAAGCAAAAGAGTTAGTAGTGATAGTTGGCATGAATGATTTGACTAGTAACATGAAGAATGTAAGGAGGGATGCCATGAGGCTGTTAAGGAAAGTGAGAGATAACAGTGTGGCAGGTAAGGTAGTCAGCATGTTGTCCAAGTATGATAATGATGAGTTGAAAAGGCAAGCAAAGGTTATGAATGGTATGCTAGCAGAGTTTTATGAAGAGAAAGGAGTTCATTTTGTGAATGCGTGCGAGTTTGAGGGGCGGATGGAGCTGTATAAAAGAGATGAGCTGCATTTGAATGGATTTGTAAGTTGGAGAAACTGTTACTGCAAGATAGAATGGCTAAAGTTAATGTGATACCTGAGGAAACAAGAGGCATTGTAGAAGAGTAAGGTAGGCAAGTTTGTGAATGGAGAGGTGAGTGGTGCGAGTGAATAGAATAAGAGAGAAGGAACATAGTGAACAGGGACATGAGGGGATTAGGGTGGACAGGGGGACACTGCATGAAAAGTGTAGATGATGGTTTCAGGAGTAGATGTGCAAGTGCACTAGATAGGATTAAGGTAGTCAAGGATGTGGGGGATGACATTTAGGTCTGGGTGATTTCATTATGGTAATATAGACTAGAATGAAGAGACGGCATCAGGAACCAAAGAGAATGAATTTCTTAAGTTTTTAAGGGATAATTACCTTAAATAGTATATAACAGAAGGCCACACAAGGATCGAGGGTCTTGGATTTGATTATCTCATTAGAAGATATTGTAAATGAAGTGGTCACTTGGGTGGTGGCCAGCCATATTAGGACTTTTGAGAAAGAGTTATATGTAAAACTATAAGGTAGGTGATTATGACAAATTTAGGAGGCATATTGCAGCTATATCATGGAATGAGGAATTGCATTGGAAGGAAATAAGTGCTGCATGGTATCTACTCAGGAATTATCTGGCAGAGGCATTGACTGAGTGTATTCCAAAGGTCAGGAGATTAATTAAGGTAGGTGTAAAATGGATGACTGAAGAGGTAAAGCATGCAATCTGGAAGAAAAAGGCATTATGGAGGTAGCACAAGATGAGTGCAGGTAACAATCAGTTGCATGAGGAGTACAAAGAGCAAGCTAGAAAACTAACTCACTTAGTAAGGTTTACTAAATTTTCGTGGAAAGTCTTAGACGTTGGTTATACATGCGTACTAAATAGCTTAAGGAAATTACAACATACAATAGAATATACATTAAAATAAATTTTAATACACTTCCAATATTTCGGCAACGTCACGTTGCCATTTTCACAGGAACTTGGAAACAAGAGACATGCGTGCAAGCATAATACACAGTAAATGAGGATAAAGCAGGAAGCTATTCTTTCTCCTAAAATTCCTGATGGTGCCTCCTAGCAGGTAATGTAGGTATTCTTGGCCATTTGGGCTGAAGGTCTTCTGATGTAGGTTCACTTAGTAAGGGTGCCAAAAGTGCAGTAGTGTGTGTGTGTGTGTGTGTGTGTGTGTGTAGAAGGAAGAATGATTATGGGAGGATGATGTTGGTCTGTGATAATAGGAAAATGATAAACACCGAGGAGGATATAGTAGAGGTGTTAAATGAGCAATTCATTAAAGTATTCCACCTTGTAATTGTAACATAGTACAGAACTTGAGTGCAATGGGAGAAGAACCACTGGTGGTGAGTGAGCAGGAAGTATATAAGGAATTGAGTAAATTCGATGGCAACAAGGCGATGGGACTTTATGGTATATCCCGTGTGTCATGAGGGAATGTTCCATGGAGTTAACAACAGCTTTAATGTACATTTTAACATACAGTCCTAGATTAGGCCAGGTCCCAAAGGAATGAAAAGATGGCAACATTATTCCACTTCATAAAGAAGGTGAAGTTTCACTAAAGTTAGAAATTTCCTAATAACGTAGTTAAAGAATTAATATACAGTGCTTTTAGAAAATTATGCATTGAGACATTTCAGTATGGAATGCATCCACTCCGAACTGTGATGGAGTAGCTCTCACAATGTCCTATCATGCTCAGTGCTAAGTGATTCAGGTGTTCTTGAGGCAAAATGGGCCACTCCTTCTCCTTCAGAGCAAGGATAACGCCTTGTTTGTTTTCTAGTCTTGTTTTCTTGTTTGCTTGCTACCCTTACTAAGTGACCAGGAGACTTGTTATTGTCAATCATGAAGGAAAACAAATTCCCCTAAACAAAATTTTATTTTGGTCTGATCTGGGATTTTATAGTATTAGGAGTTAAACAGGAGTGTAGTGTTTAGAATGAAAAAGGACACCTAAGTTTTTAATAGGCTGAGGAGGCTATTGATGTAATGTGTTTGTGCCAGTATAAGCTAGATGCGACAGCCATCCCAAGAAGGGGGAACCAATCTCAAAAGGATATCGGAACATTATCAAAAGTAAGTGGGAGTGAAGTAGGATCTTTTTTTCGAGTAATAAGACAGCACAGGACAAAGTTTTAAATAGCATAAATTTTAAATAGTAAACCTCAGTGCTATTAAAACTTTGTCCTATCTTGTCTTATTACTTAAAAAAAGATCCTACTTCACTCTCACTTACTTATGGAATTCCTCAGGCTTCAATTATTTGAGGGTTTTCAAATGAAGAAGGGAATGAATAGGATTTGGAGTCACAGAGGAAGGTCATTGAAGTAATGGAGGAAGAATAGAGAAAGGAGCATCTATGGTTAAAACTGGTTTGAACACTGTCTTGTGTTCAAACCAGTTTTAATAAATTTAGTTTAATCCTTTATCCAAGTGTGGCAAACTATCCAAGGCGCAAACTTTGTTTGCTCACACTTGGATAAAGGATTAAACTAAATTTATTATACTCTAACCAAGTGAAAAATAAACTTTAAACAAACCAGTTTTAACTTATGGATCTGAGAGGGGTCAGAAGTAAAACACTTTACCAAAGACTAGAGACCACAGATATGAGAGTCCTGAGAAAGATTAGCGGCGTGAACAGATGGCATCAATGGCAATATCATCTAAAAAACGAGGATATTAGGAAAGAACTTGACATTGTCAGCATCCAGAATGCGTTAGCAGAGCTAATCTCAGGTGGTATGGTCACTTAAACAGAATGGGCTTCCTCAAAGATTAGCAAAACAAGTGTTCTCTGCCAGGTTGGCAGGAAAACGACCCAGAGGAAGACCAAGATATAGGTGGATTGATACAGTACAAAGTGCCTTAGACAATAGAAATATAAGATCTGATAATGTTGGAGTCTTGACAAGTAACAGACTGATTTGGAGGAAAATTGTAGATAGGAAGTTAGTAATGATGTAAATTTTTCATGTAGTACTATCATATCCTGTACACCCCTTGAGGGTACCTGTCAGGAATTTGATGATATTGATGAAAAATAAATTTCTCGACTTCTTGAGAGATAACAATCTCAGGCACCATGTAAAGGAGGATACACGAGGATCAAGAGTTTTAGATCTGATCATTTCACCAGAGGATGTAATTGTGAGTGGGGTTTCACACTTTCCTCTAGTTGGTGAATTATTTTTTCTTATTCCCAAATCTCTTCATTCCAATCTGTACCACCATAATTAAAATCGCCCATAATGATTACGCTTCCTTTGTTCACTAATCCAAATTGTTTATACATTTCTTCATCATCACTCTTCACATTCATTGAACTATAGCAACATCAATTAAATGTCTTCCTGTCAATCTCCACTTTACACCACACTGCCTCATAACCATTTTCACTATTTTCCCTTTTTCATGTCTACCTTATGTGGCATAATTTCCCTGCTATCATCAACAGCACTCCCTCTACCTTCTTGTCCTTTCTATCCTAACGAAAAATACTGTATCCTTCCATTTCTATTCCTGTTAGGATGTCATCTTCTTTCAAATCTTTCACTTTCACCCATGATTTTGGGAAGAATAAACACAGTGAATTATTTCATCTCCCTTATTTCTGATACTTCTGGCATTTATAAATAAACACAGCACTTCATTTTTAGGTCTATAATCAGTCTTATCCAAGCCACTTGTTAGTTGTGATTTCCCTACCACACTTGCCCAATCACCTTTACCACATATATCTGCTCAGTCTGAACTTCCCCACCCACATCGCAATATACTCCATCTCCATGCCGAACATCTCCACACATACACATTCACTGCTACTTTCAATCTCTATCTCCCCATGCCATGTGTCCTCCCCCCCATTTCCAGGTTTCTCCCTTTCTCTCATTACTACTGTTTTCACTGCCAAGCACTTCTGTCCCTTCAATACCACTCTCTTGATCTTTCACTTCATCTCTTATTTCTGATTTCCTGCTTGCATCATGCATTGCACTTCCATCTAGCAACACTTTCTCCAGTGTACTCACTCCAAAGCCATTCAAATGCAATCCATCACACCTGTGTAATTCCATTCTTCTGTCAAACACATGCTATACATCCGCAAACTGTACTCTCCTCTCCTCACACAGCTCCGTTAGCATACATTATTGATTCTGGCTCTCCGTCTCAACTCATCATTGTCATACCTCAGCAACACACTGACAACCTTTCCCACTATACTGTTATCTTTCACTCTTCTCAATAATCTCCTGATAGTTGTCCTTACATGCTCTTTATGTCCATTTAAATCATTTGTCCATACAACCACCATTAATTCCTTTCCTCATGTCCAATGCTTGAATTATCTTGCTCATTCTCCTTCATGGATAGCAGACCTTATGGACTCTTTCATTAACCAATCCTCTAATAATGGAATCTATATACACTGCTATTCTTGAATCACTCATCATCTCTTTTATTCTTTTTTCTTTCATTTGTTCTTTTGCACACTTTCATTTGTTTCCACTAAACATCTGATATCACTGCATATTCCTCTTTTCATTTTGAATAACTGTTTCATCAAATCTTGCATTCCAATAATTTCACTCTCTGTTACTCCCGTAGTCTCGCTAGCTCCCTTTCTGCCACATCTTACTTCCTTTCGCTTCTACATTCCTGCATTTTTTCACTCCCTCAGTTTCACTAGCTTTCATTTACACCATCTTTTATTTTTTTCAGTCTGTGGTAGTATATATCATTAATATTTGTATTGCTGTCTCAGATAATGTAATCAATGGGGAAGAGTTGCTATTTTGGGAGGAGTGGTTGGTATATTTTTATTTCCTTTTTTTGGTTGGATTTTTCATATTTTATTTTATTTTATTTTATTTTATGGAAGATTTTTTTTACATCCACAGTGATGCAATTATTTGTTTGGCTATCTTTCATGGTGAAGTTGATGCAAGAAAAGCAAGGACATGCAGCTGAGGTGTTTAGGGGCTTGTGAACATAAACAGGGTGTGGTCGGGCTTCAGTCCAGTGGAGAGAACAGTGTCCTCTGCATTGTGCTATACTCAGACTTCTTCCAGGAATGACCTGGCAGGAGAGAGTAAGCAGTAGTAGGATTATTTGTCAACTGATTAGGAAACCTCCAATGGTTTGGTCCTTTGTACTATTTGGCAGCCAGCTGTAGAAACTACTTTACTGCCATACCCTCAGATGATGAGATAAAAACCAGAGACACTACTCTAGAAATGAAACATATCAGTAGCCTAGCCTCTTCACACCTCCAAAAAGCAGGACATTATTTCACCTAGATATCCCCATAGTTAAAATCACTCATGATAATAGTTCTTATTTCCACAAGTTTTATATGCCTATGCACTTCACTTCAGATGATCCTGGTTTGCAGAAACAGCATCCAAGTGTGTATTTGTCTTGTTAACCTATCTGACTCAGTAAACAGCCTCAAATTCATTTCCTGTGCTGCTCATGGAATGTGAAGGGTTCAGTTTAGAAATTTCCACTGCCATGTGGAATCCTGTCAAAGGCATTTTGACAGGATTTCATATGGATGCAAAGTCTAGCAGTAGAACTGGGTAGCCATTTCCTTTATCCAACTCCATTGTCACTTTATGATAAAAAGTAAGCAGATTACTAAGGCAAGACCTACCCTTCACAAAACCATGTTGCCCCTTATAAAGTATCATAGTCCTGTCCTAAATTTCTCGAATACCTTAACCCACTCCTGAGATGCTGATTGGCCTATAGAGATCTGCTAGGTGGTGCATAGTAGGATGACTGCTTGAATGTGAGCTTACAGAAAAGTCATTTTGATATTAAATTAAATTAGGACATGATATTGTCCTAATTTAATTATTAGGACAATTACAAGTGATAATTGATAATTACCAGTTGTAATATCTAGTGTATGATTGTGTGGTTAAGTGATTTTTATTTTTATTTTTTGATATGTTTATACCTTGTACAGTGCATAAATGTGTTATTCATGGAACCAGTGTGAACAAGAATAATGGCAGTAAGACATCATTGTGCAGAGGGTTTTACATTGGGGGATTTATGAAATGTAGTGTGTGTGCACTTTGTATTCGTTACCCAGAGAAAATGGATTGTGGTATGATATTGACAGTGGAGAGAGTGTGTCGTGGATGTTTTACAAGTCAGAAATATGAGCCATTGGATTCATTACCAAGAGAAAATGGATTGTGGTATGTCATAGATGTTTTACAAGTCAGAAATATGAGCCATTGGATTCATTACCAAGAGAAAATGGATTGTGGTATGTCATAGATGTTTTACGAGCCAGATATGCGAGACGTGTCAGAATCAGGAAAATGAAGTAGTGGAAGTTAATGCTGAAAGTGTTTTAGTGAATGGAGTTCCAGATTTAAATGATGATGAAAGAAATGTAAAAGAGTATAAATAAGGTGATTGAAAGCAATGGTATGCAAAAGTTAAACTGGCAGACTGCAAGATAATGAGCATGATAGGCAGCAAGGATGACTGACCACGTTAGAGATAACAAAAAGTTGTGAGAAAGTAATTCAGAATATGAAAGCAGAGTTGGTGAAGATGAGGTAATTGTGGAGTGAAATGAGAATAACAGGTATGTATGGGAGAAGAAGATGACTAGAATAAAAGATGGCAGTGTGAAAGAGGTGTCCAGTGACTAGAGTGACCATGCAGTGTATTGGGGATTCAATCATTAGAAGTGTGGTAAATGAGAAGGTTCATAAGGTTTGCTTTCCAAGGATAGATTGAGCAGAGTGATTGATACACTAGATTTGAGGAAGAAGCAGGCAAAAGAATCAGTAGGGGTTGTAGACACAAATGATCTGGAAGGCAACAAGGGAATGTAAGAATAGATATCAGGAGGTTGTTGAGGAGAGTAAAGAATAACAGTGTGGTAGGAAAGGTAATCAGCATGAGCATGTTGCCCAGTATTGATAGTGATGAGATGCTGAGCAAGAATTACGCATGGGATGCTAGCCAAGATGTGTGAAGAGAACAGAATTAATCTTGTGAATGTGTGGAATGAATTTGAGAGACGAATGGAGCTGTATAAAAGAGATGAGCTATGTTTAAATGGGTTTGGTGTGAGTGAGTTGGAGAAACTGTGTGTTGCAAAAGGGAGTGAATTGAAGACCTGAGAAAGCAAGAGATGACTTAGAACATCAGGCAATTAGGGAAGGAGAGTTTTTGTGATAGGTACAGGATCATATAAGTGTATAAGAAAGGATTTGCATGACGAGAGATATGGTATGATCAGTAATGATAGAGATAAGTGAAGCGGGGGGGGGGATCACAGATATGGAGGAATCACATCTGAGGAGTGAGATTAGTAGAAGCTTTTTATAGAACTAGAAATAAGCTAGTATCTATGCTTACAAATGCAGAAGTATCTGAAATAAAGGAAATGAACTTGCAGCTTAATAAAGTATATTCGCCCCAAAAATTGTTGAAATAAGACATGGTTAGATCAGGAATGACATTCTGACAGGAATAGAGATGGGTGGCAATGATGTTTTTCATGAAAATAGGCAAGGTAGAAAGGGGGGGGGGTGATGATGTTGATAGTAACAATGGAGTTATCTCTATCTAGAGTGGAGACGATAGGAGCAAACCGTGCAATCGTTTTGAAGCAGTGAGATGGAGGTGAGCAGAATGAAACATCTAGTTGGATGTTGCTATAGACCTGAAAATGTGCAGGGCAGTGAGGAGGAAATGTATAGGTCAATCTAGCTCATTAGAAAAAGTGATCATTATGGGTGATTTTAATTATGATAATATAAACTGGAATGAAAAACAGCATCTGGGGGAAAAGAGAGTGAATTTTTGAGAGACAACCAGCTTAGGCAGTATAACAGAGGGTACATGTGAATGAAGGGTCTTGGATTTGATTTTCTCGTCAGAGGATGTTATTGTAAATGAGGTGTTAACTCTCCCTCCATTTGGCGAGAATGACCATGAAATGATTACTTTGGTGGTGGCCAGTTGTATGAGGACTTCTGTTAGAAAGGGAAATATGTGAAAATATAAAGATGATGGTTATGACAAGCTCAGGAGACAGCTTGCAGCTATATCATGGAATGAATTGGAAGGAAAGGAGATAAATGCTGTTAGGGATCCTGTTCAGGGACCATCTGGAAGAGGCAGTGTTCTGAATGCATTCGAAAGATCAAGAGGTCAAATAAGATGTAAAATGGATGAATGAAGAGGTGAAGCATTCAGTTTGGAAGAAGCATAAGATGAGTGGTGGTAATAGTCATTTGCATGAGGAATACAAAGAACAGGCATAAGAGGTAACTCATTAAGGGTAACAAAAGTGCAGTATGAGCACCAGTTAGCTAATGAAGCCAAAAAGAATCCTAAGGAGTTTTTGGTATATGTAGCCAGTAGAAGAAAGAATGATTATGGATGGATGATACTGACTGGAGAAAATGGTAGAATGATAACACTGAGAAGAGTATAGTAGAATCATTAAATGAGCTGTTCATAAAGATATTTCATCCTCGTGAAAGTAAGAGAAATAAAAATGGTGGAGGAGGAGCAACTGATGGTGAGTAAGCAAGAGATACATGATTGAGTAAATTTGATGTCAATAAAGCCATAGGACTTTTTAGTACAGGGTGATCAAAATTAAAGTATCCCTTTAAGGTCTTGGGGAGTGCCATCCAGTGATCCAAATGCTGTGAAACTTTGCAGGAATACATTGTGTGTGTGGAAGGGGGAGTAAAATTTGCTGCCAGGAGCATCGTAAGCACCACATACATGAAATTCACATATCACGCAACTTGACAGGTGCCAAGAGGGTTTAAAAAGATTGACATGGGATTTATCCCTTTATTCTAGTTGTTAATACCACCCGCAGTGATGGTAAACCTTGTGCTTACATGATTTTCTTGCAAATCTAAACTAAATAAACAATTGCAATGCTGTTGCTGCACTCCACAAATTTTGTGGCCTGAACAAATGTCAGCGAGGTCTGCTGTCATGTGCTCTGTGACGAATGATTAGTCATTTTGAAGCAACAGGATCATTGGGAGTTAGAGCTGGCAGAGGTTACAAACCCAATCAGTTCACAAGTGAATGAAGTTGCTACTACCGTTGTGGAGCAGGCCATGAATAACAGTGTTGGTTCCTGCAGTGCACATGCTGTATCAAGTTATGTCGATGTGCCTTACACAACTGTCTGGAAAAGTCTATGGAAAATTCTGCACATTTCTACTGATTCGAGATAACCCTAACACAGGAGTTGCATCTGCAGGGCTTTGAAAGTTAGTCAACTGACATTTGCTTTAACGTTCCTTGCTTGAGTGGAGTTGAATGCATGGCCGTAGATGATTTTGTGGGAAAATAAGGTTCACTTTCACCTGAACAGAGCCATGAATACCCACAATTGCCAGGAATGGGCTATGTAAAACCCTCTTGCAATCGCAAGTCAGGTCCTGTGATTTAGTTACTGCTGAGAAGTATTGCCTGTGCAGGATTCAGTCATTTTTCATGCAGGATGGGGCTCCCCCTCCAAACATCGGTTGATCCGTACAGGAGATTCTTCTGGAACATTTCACAGAAGCTGGAGTGATCAGCTGTGCATTTCCCACTGCATTGTCACCTCATTCACCTGATGTGATTCCCTGTAACTGTTAGCTCTGGGGATTTCTCCAAGATGGTTTAACAGGATCATCCTGATAACTGCCAGCACTGAAAGACAGCATAATACAGCATGTATGCAACATCGGTCCTGACCAGCTTCGTTCTGCCATTGAACACACTGTGTGAAGGATGATGCAGTTTGTGACATACCACAAAGGATTGTACATTGAACAATACATCCTATGAATGCATAATAGAAGTGAATAAAAATGTGTTTTTTATGCTTGTGTTACTTTTCTCTTTTTTAAACACAGAAAAATTACTACATCTACGTTTGGTACAGTATACATCGTCCCCTGATGGTGAATTTTGGAACTTCTTTCTCAGATATCTCTTCATCATAATGCACAATGTATTCCTGCAAGTTTTGCAGCATTTGGATCACTGGGTGGCACTCCACAAGGCCTTAAACAGGAATACTTTAATTTTGATCACCCTGTATGACACGTCTTGAGGGAATGTTCTAGAGAGTTAAGACTAACAACTCATGTTATCTTGCCTTTTTTAACCTAAGTCTTAGATTAGCCCAAGTTCCAAAGGAGCAAAAAGAGGACAAAATTGTTCTTCATAAGGAGGGTGATAAGACTAAAGCCTTGAATTACAGACCAATCTGTTTGTCTGGAGTTATGATAAAAAAAAGAAAAGAAAAAGAAAGGTGTTAGAGAGGCTAATGAGGACCAGGATTCAGAATTAGGTTGATGACAGCAGCATTTTCTTCGATGGACATCATGGATTTGCCAAAAGAAGATTGTTTTAGTAATCTGCTTACTATATGGTAAGCAGATTACTAAAAGCAGATTACATACAAGGAGACAGGTGAATTGGACAAAGGGGAAGCATGTACAGTGGTATATTTAGATTTTGCTAAAGCCTTTGATAGATTGCCACATGAGAGGCTGGTAATTAAACGGGAGCAGATGGGTTTGGATAGTAGATGGGTGCACTTGATTGTATCAGCAAGTTGAGTATGGGAGCAATATCCCAGAAGTGGAAAGTCACCAGTAGTGTGCCCCAAGAGTCTGTTTTGAATCCATTGCTGTATAATTTGTATGTAAATAATATTTATCGGAAAGGTGATATATATGGTTGTTTGCATGTATAGTATTGCAAAGTTGGATAGAATGGAAACAAATTTAAACTAAAATGTGTTAAGATATTTTTTATCTTAAAAGAAACGTGTTTCATTTTTATTATTTATTTTTTGTTATTTTTTATATTTTAATGGAAAAAATCGCACATTGGTGTTGGTTCACAAATTTTGCTTCCTACGTATTTCAGCGCTTAATTAATATTAGTTAATATATGCTTATTCTTATAAGTTTCATTTCAAAGGTATTGATAAAAAGCACAAAAAAGCTTACAAACAAAAAATCTTGCACTCATTTAAAACAGCCAAGTTTTTTGTGCTTTAATGTTTCATCTGCGCAGTTAGCCGAGTAGATATGCGCTGCAACCATATGCCTGTGTGAAAGGAGTGTCCTGCGTTTGATTCTCGTCGCCGACATGAGAGGCTAAGGATCTTTCTCAGATAGCCAAGTTAGCCTGTCTTGAGCATAGAGTGCAGGGTTTTTCCTCCTGTAAGCAGGCAGACCGGTTTTAAGAACACAATGCTTCACAGACAATTACACATGGTTGAGAGTGGGGGTAACGACCCCACCCCGTAGTGAGTTATGAAACCCAAAAATGGAAGGCCAAGGCCCTACAGCCGGTTCTACATAGGTTGTAGGGCCAAGGAAGAAGAAGAAATTAATGTTTCATTGCTAGTGTACACAGGTGCGGGCAACTGCGCTGATAGCACAGATCACATACTTTTTTTTTCTTTTTTTTTTCTTTTTTTTTTTTTTCAATGGGGGCCCTGAAATATTTTAATTTTTCCAATGGGGCCTTTGCATCCATATGATTAGGAAGCATTGGTATGATATAGACTTACCATATGTCCCGGTTTGAAGGTATGGTCCTGGCCAGTTTGTCATTTTGTCCCGATTATTTGGTAAAAATTTAAAAGTGCAGAATATACACGCAGTACAAAAAGCGCAGTCTCGGAAAATGGCGATTAGGCAACACAAATACCCCACTTTGACTGTGGCCTGTATGCTGCGTCACAAGTCATTGTTGAGCATGCGCAATCTTAGTTGAGTTTAGATTGTGAGTCAGTGTTTCTTTTCGGCATGTTGTTTGTGATTTTTTTACTTCATTAAATTAATTTAACCCCAAAATGCCAAAAAGAAACTGTGTGTTTACAGATGAATTAAAAAAGATTATCCGTTTTTAAAAACGTTTGTGGTCATATTGACAAGGTGAAATGTGAACAGTGCTCTTCAGAATTTTCTGTGGCTCATGGTGGGCATTCGAACATAAAAAATCACTTGACATGTGCAAAACATAAGGCTAGTCTAACAGCGGCAGGAACTTCCTCAAAGATATTGTCATATTTTAAAGGTGCCGATTCAAGTGACAAAGAATTTTTAATAGCTGCTAAAGAAGCAACTTTTGCATTTCATGTTGCTATTCAAAATCTCAGCTTTAATTCTGCCGATTATTCATCTAAATTGATATCAAAGCTTTTTGAAACAAAATTTAGACTGGGTATAACAAAATGTGAAGCTGTCGTTAATGTGATTGAGCCACTGTTGTTTCAGCAACTTTGTGAAGATTTAAACAAAACAAATTTTGTGAAAATTTTTCTTCTGTCTTCAAACTGCAGTTGATGTCCTACCTATTGAAATAGAAGCTTTAGTAGTCAAAATTTATAAATATTTCCACATTTATACAGTTCGAGTCACTCAACTAAAAGCATTCTGTGAATTTGTAGACGTAGAGTATAAAAAGGTTCTTCAGCATGGCAACACCTGTTTTCTTTCGCTGCTTCCAGCTATTGGCAGAATACTTGAAATCTATGAGGGACTGAAATCATATTTTGTTTCACAAGAACACTGTCTGGTGATGATAAAACAGTTCTTTGATAATGATTGTGGTGAAATGTATTTGTGGTTTGTGCATGGGCAACTCAAATTGTTTAACAAATTTATCTTGATTATGGAAAGTACAAAAGCGGGTGCAACAGATATTGTCATTGAACTTAGAAAATTAAAAACAAATCTTGAGGAAAGGCATGATAATAAATTTATACCTCAAGAAGCAATAAAGCTTTTTAGAATACTGGAAAATAATGGAAGTATTAATATTAATACGATACTACAAGAGTTTACAAAATTTTATGACCGATGTCTTTCTTACATTGAGCTTTGGAAAAACAGTTTTGGTGGAGCAGAATCTTTTACTTGGATAAACAACAATGAATTAACTTGGTCGGAAAGTGAAAAAATTAATGAAATGCTTGCAAATAATGCAATAAACACGGATGAACTGTTTGATGAAGTGGTGATTGCAAAAGCTTTTTGGTCGGCTAACTATGACATTTTGAAAAATACAAGTTGCGAAGAAAAATTGATACACTATTCAGTCATTTCAAAGAAAAGAACATTTCATTGCCCAATTTTGTCCAAATTATAGAATGCATTTTCAGCCTACCAGACACATCTTCACCTGTTGAAAGAATATTCTCAATAATGAATAACATATGGTCTGAAGAAAGAGGTAGAATGGCTGAATCAACAGTAAAAGCTGTATTGTGCTGCAAACTTAATAGTGAACTAATTTGTAGTGAATTTTTCGACGCGATTAAAAATAACAAAGAATTTTTAAAGAAAGTTCACGCTGGTGATAAATATTAATAACTTTTTTAATAATAAGTTATGTTCAGTTAAGAGTAATTAAAAATTATTACTACGAAATGTTGTTTTTTGTTAACCACTCTGTTATTTAGCCTTTTGAATCATAAGTACTTAGCATAGAAGGCGTTACTTTCTGTTTTGAGCAAACTCTCAAAAATGTCCCCATTTGATATAAAAAATAAATAAAATAAAAAATTAAAAAAAAATTAAAAAAAAATTTATGGTAAGTCTAGTATTAACAAAAGTGTAAGTTTTTAAAGTTTGGGAGACAGAATATAAGATGGTGCAATATCTTAGCGGAGGTGGAGGAGATGAGGAATCTGGGGATGTTGGCAGAAGGACCTGAAATTTATTATTATTACATGACGCTTCCAAGGAGTTCAAAGACTCATCGAGGGAGGGCACCCACAACTCTCAGTCTCCACCACCTCAATCCACCAACCACAGCAAATTGCAACTGCCATTATCATCTATCATCACCACTAGTATTTTCACAGACAATCACAAACATCCATGCCCATGGCAGGATTTGAACCCACAGTATACTCGCATGCAGGAGTAAGGATGTTATGATTCTGTTGTGTAAGGCTTTGATCAGACTGCATATAGATTACTGTGTGCAGATTTGCTCACTGGATATTTAAAAGTTCAGTGAATGCCTTCAAGGCATGGTATAATGAGCTGCATGTGTGATAGACTACCCCCCATGATGAGTTCATAGAGATTTGATGATAATAATGATGATGTGATACTTTATCTTGGAGCCTCCTTTATGTAATGGGACTATTTCTTGCAGCAAATTTTCTGTCCTTTGTCTTCTCCATTAACACCGTCCCAGTACTAAGGCTTAAAATAAACAGCTGGGTTAGAGGAGGTGCTAATTTCCTTGCACTTTCTTGTAATACACTGGCCAGTATGCCATGTAATCCTTAATGGTTCACATTAAGGTTCTGCCTTCAGTATCACATCCAGTATTGCAATATCCACCTTGATGGTACACCCAAAATGACTCAATAACTGAACTATTTGATTTGTTTCTGTTACCTCCTTACCATCAGCACTTTTTAAAGTTATCATTCCTCGTTTTTCTTGCCAAATAAGAAAGAACTCCTAAATTTTCTTTTGGCCTCATCAGTTAGCTTCCTTTGATAATTAGCTTTGGCCTTCCTTACCATACAAGTCACCCTTCTTGCTTGTGCCTTGTACCGCTCATGTACATGCTTATCACCTTTTTGTTGAGAGAGTATAAAAGGGAATATTTTTCTTTATACTCCCTCCACAATTTCCTTTCTGCAACTCTTAGTGATACTATTCATCTTCCTAACTAGGTAAACTGTCTGATACTGCTTTCTTCAAACCCCTTGATCACCTCCTATGCATCACTACCATCTCTCTCTCCTCCATATTTTTATGCCATGCACTGCTGAAAGCTGACTCGTCAGCTTGTCATGATTATCTGGTATACATGGAATTACACCTCTTCATTTCATCGTCTGTAGAGAACTATGTAGACCTATACTTATGAACTTGAATATGAGTTAATGAACTCCATTTCTCATAATGTGTTCCTCTAATGATACAAGTCAAAATTACTACAACATATTCCAGATTAACCCCAGATTCCTAGTAATATTTAAATCCTTTATGGAAGCAGTGTTCCCATAACTTGGAAATTGGCTGCAGGCTGGTCTTACACCTTTGTCGTCAGTGGAAGATGAATTGATCTTTCTTGGCCAAAATGGATTTAAAAAAAAAGTACAAAAAAAGTAATAGAATACAGCAGACATTACCATGTCATGTTCAGTGAATTCATATGTTTCAAATCATAATTTATTTTGTATGGGATCCCCCCCCCTCTTTCCTTCTCTATCCCACCTTGATGGGATAGAATTGAGCATTTCTAGTGAGGGATTAAGTATGTATTTTATGACTATAGATCTGTGTGTGTATGGGGCCAATTTAGTTTTGAGGGACTAAAACCCTCTACCTCCATATGCAGCTGGCTAACTCACCTTTAGTCCAAAGAGACCAGATAAAGGTTCCTCATGTCATGGAAGGGAATCAAACCCAGGTCTTTCTGACCAAAGGGCTTCATCTATACCAACTGAGCTATGGAGGCTGTATATTGGAGGAATTATGTATATCATAATTAGCTTAAGCTTAACTGTATGAATTAATTTCAAGTCTTATGATCAATTTTTCTCTGTCACAATGTTATAAATCTAACCTTCTTTTTTGGTCAGAAAATTTTGGGCAGATGCATTGTCCTAATGAAGGATGATTTTTTTTTTTTTTTTTCTGCAAACGGGGTCTTTTCTCACAAATTTTTTTGTGTAGTCTGGTTAAAAGATCGGAATAATATTCCCCAGTTATTGTTTTAAACTTTTCTAGATAATTAATAAACAAAATGTCTTTAGCATCTCAAAACACCGATGCCATGACCTTTCCTACTGGTGGAACTGACTTTGTCTTCTTTGGCGCTGAACAGCTGGTTTCTGTCCACTGTTTTGACTGTTGTTGTTTGGATTCTGGTGTGTGATGGTGAATCGAAGTCTCATCCACAGTAATAAATTGATGCACAAAATCAGTTTTATTCTTGTTAAAAACCTCCAAGCACTGTTCAGAGATTTTCATGCAAGTGTGTTTTTGATCTGCTTTGAGCAAGCTCGGCACCCATCTTTCACAAAGCTTCTTCATTTGCAATTCTTCATGCAAAATATATCCTACATGTTCTTTTGAAATGTCTATAGTCTCAGCAATTTCATGCACTTTTACTTGTCGGTCATCCAATACCATATCATGCACTTGATCAATGAAATCATTGATTAAGTGCATGATATGGTATTGGATGGTGTTGTTACACTTTTTTTTGGAAGTCCTTCAAATGGATCATCTTCAAGGCTGGTACTGCATGTTTAAACTTTGCAGCCCATTTCTTAATTGTCAGAAATGAAGGAGAAGAGTGCCCATAAACTTTTATGATTTTCATTCGCCGTTAAACTTTCTTTTACAAAGAATTTTATAACTGCATGATACTCAATTTTATCCATACAGACAACACCTTTGCTTCAGACAGCTGTATAAAACAAACTACTTGATAGAGTGACTTGCAATTTCACATGGATGCTTATGACAGATGTACCAACTTAGAAAAAAAAAGAAATCTTGTCAATAGTGTTGCCATCTATGGTCAAGGCCAAGAACTTTTCAGACCACCCTCATAAGTAGGCATTACCATTGAGAGAAAGGATCTGGTTGTGGATTAGGGTTGGCTGAATTATCTCCTGTCTTTGGATAAGTTTTGATGTCACCTAGCCTCTGTAGGTACTTCTCAGTCCCTGCCATAATTTGCTGCAAGTCATGGCTTTTTTTAGAGACTTAAAATGGGCTCTTGTTCTTGCTGCTGCTTGCCTGGGTCAACTTTGCAGTCAAATCTTCCAGTTCCTCATTTCTAAGAAGCCAAGAAATTCCTCAACGCCTCAGTCACATCATTAGACTCAATATTATGAAATCTTATTTCCTAAGCAAGTGCTATAATTTTATTTACATTCTCTGGCACCTCCTCAAATCCCCCAAAATAACATTCACACTCTGGCCACACTTTTCACTATACTACATTTATACAAGTTGATGAATGGAGGCAGCATCACTGCCTCTTTCCATGCAGCAGTGATGCTATTGATGACTTCAGCCTATTATAGAACCTCCAAGATTAATTGACAGACATGTTGCAGTTATACATTTTAACATCTCCCTAAGTGTCTGCTGAAGATAGTAGATTTTAAATTTTGCTATGATGCCCTGGTTCATTGGTTGTATTGGCAGCAGAAATTCATCTTTGACATCCACAGCTGCCCTTATCTCTCCAGTGTTTTGTGGATGTCTTAATGCATTTTACAACAACAGTAGTGATGTATTTTAGGCAAAAATTATCTGCATACCCATATATGAAGACATCGTGTGTCAACCAAGCCTAATGTTCAAAGTCCAAATTGTTGGGTGATTTGCTGTAATGAGCTGCTTCATCAATGTCAGTGTTTCAGAGTAATAGACAACGAATGGCTTCAGTTGTCATCTTTATAATATAGATTTCTATGGTCTTTTAGCAACATTCACCAGCAGTTGCACTTCTGCTCTTATAACCCGACATAGTTACAGTTTTATTTTTTTTATTTTAAAAAATAAATTATAAAAAACGTAGTACAATATGAATTCATGAACTAAATTTCAAATAAATTCACTACTAAGTAAAGAGCTACTACTGAACACACATGCACACAACAATTTAAGAAACTGGAACACAATGCTCAGTCTACCTAGTAATGCTTTTCTTTTGGTGGTAGCAGCATGGAATAGAATTTTCTGCAATTTATGAGGGAAAACTAAAGAAATTACTAGAAATTCTTTAATTGGCATAAATCTGACCATCGTAAATCGAGGGCCTGTTGTAATTCTTGTCTGTTTGAAGTGTATGTCAGGAAAAGACTTATTAAAAATAATTTAATTCAATAACTTTAATACATTGATATTTTCTTATGAGTGGGTATAATTATTGAATAGTATATGTATATCCTAGGTCAAAGGGGCATGGATCGAGATATATCTCTGACGTTGAAACATGGTGTGGAAGCAAAGAGTTATGACAGTGTAAGTTATGTTTTCAAGCACAGCTTAGATAAGACAGTTGAGAAAAAAAAATTCCTTATCACCAAAAAAGAAAAATTTTTAAATTATAAACACTTCAAAGTTGTTTCCTTTTATATAAAAATAATTATTCATGTATTTTATTTTTAAGAACAGTTTGTCTTTTAGCCATGGTATGTAATAAAAATGATAACATATACAATCCACATTGTGTGGCTTACAACAATAGACCTTAATTTCATTTTGATAAAATTATGGAGACTAGTTCTATGTTAAGAGTAATAACTTTAATTTCCAGGCATTTTTTGATCTTCATATTGAGGTCACCATCTAGAGCACACACACATACAGAAAATAAATTACATAAGTTCCATCTTTAAATATTTTCACTGCAGTGCTGCAATTGCAATGGTGCACATGCATGCTGAGTTTGTTGATTCCTTAGCAAGGCATTGGTGCCATTTTCAGACATTCTCACAGTGCATACGCTTCTTGGTGCTTGTTTATAATGTCTAAGAAAATCAAATCTCCTCATGTGAAATTTGGTCAGTTATCCATTTCTTTCTTGAATGCAAGGAACATTAAAGCAGCTGAAATTCATCGGCAAATTATTGAGGTTTATGGAGAACACCCGCCCACACATGGCCGGCGTAACACAACAACTTCTCGCCACCTGGCATTTGTGAGGTTACGATCAAGGTTATTTTCATTATTAATCCTGTTTGCAGAGGTTTCTTTTTACTTTTCTGTGAGCCTTGTGGTTGTTTAGGTAGGTGGAAAGCTGAAACAACAGTTTTGCTGGAGATTAGGAGATAGATCCAGATTTCAAAGTAGTTTTGCAGTGAGCTCAGGTCTTTGGTGATTATTTTCTCAAGGCATTGGAAGGTGTTATTTTGGGTGGCGATTGCTATCGTCGGCATAAACTTTTGACTGGCAGTTTGAAGGATGTCACTTGTGTGCAAAGGTTGAATAGAGCAGGGGGTGAGGACAGATACTTGTGGGCAATTCATCCTGCGGGATATATATGTTCTGCTTTTTTTTTTTTTTTTTTTTTTTTTGTGAATTCAGGTGAACCTTTATTTTCCTATTAGAGAACATTTGTTCTAGAAGTTTTGAGTTTATTAGCTGTTTTATACTGTAAGCCTTTCTTCCATATAGTGTCATAGACCATGCTAGGTCTATAAAGACAACCTTGTTTATAAATATAAACGCTTTGGTATCCAGCTTCTGTGTGAGTTGAAGGCCAGAACCTGGTTATGGCAGCTTTTACCATATCTGAACCCAGCCTGTTTATTGTGTAAGATGACTTCTATTTCTGGAGAAATCCCAGAGAGGATAATCATTTCAAAAAATTTATAAGGAGTATAGAGCAGTCTATACTCCTTATAAATTTTAGGGATCACTGGTTGACTTTTTGGGGTTTTGGTAAGGCTATTATATTTGATGCCAAAGTTTCAAAAGTTGTTCATTTATTATTGAGAAGAAATTAGATAGCTAGGTTTTTTCTCTTAGACCAAAATGTGCCAGGAAATCAGGAAGAATGCCATCAACACCTTGGAACTTTACCTGTTTTGGTTAGCTTGAGCACTGCATCAATTTCATCTATAGCTATTGGAGTTTGTAAGGACAATGAGAAAACTTTTGTACAGATGATGAATCTTTTATGGTTTCTGTGGGAATTTGGGGTTTAGCTTTTTTGTGTGAAGGTTTTTGAAATACTGTTTGGGTTTACTTTTCCTTTAGTTCATGGAAGTGTTGGTGCCTCCCAGTTAGCAGAGCAGTGACCAAGCCTTTCAACTGTATCTGGTAAAGTTGAAGTTTCATTTTTTCATGCCAGTAAGCTTTTCTACCCTTCATCTGAGGGGCTGAAAAGGGAATAAGCATGTCTGGATGGTTTCGAACAATCATTTCTATTGTTCAATACTACTTTTGATTCCCAAAAGTAGCATTCTTTTGGAAAAATAAAGTTTTTGTTTGACCAGCATGGTATATAAGCCTTTCTGAATCCCCTGGGGATGTGTCTTTTGCTAGATTCTGTGAGAAGTTTAATGCATCTTTCATAGTTATCAACTGTGGGTAGAAATATATTAATGCTTTATTCAACGAATTCAGTGAATTTTGGCTACTGAGGTTCCATCGGTGTGTTTGAAAGCTGTTTATTCTGGGGATCATAAGTCCTACTGTAATTAGGCAGGGTCTTTGCTGGTAGTGAGGAAAAGGAGTCAATACTTGATAGATCGAGGTGAGAGGAGTTCCTTCTGTATCAGTGGTGGTAAAACAGAGGTCAGGGGCTGTGTCTGATTCTTGTCTTCCAGACCAGAAAGTTCTGGGTTGCCTGTTTTCACAATGCAGGACTCAGCCATCCAAATAAAGGAAGCTTATATACATTGTGGACTGAAAAGTTTTGCAGATGGATTACCTGAGGAAAAGTTACTTTGTGAATGTCCTAGAGTTTCAGAGATGCTTTCCAGATTTGCTTTTGCATAGATTGCCATGAGGAAAGGCTTTATCAGTGAGAAGGATGTAGCTTCAAATGGTAATATTTTTTTGTGAAATGTTGCATGTTTCTTGTAGAGCAACATTGTCTGCTTTGTGTCTGCTAAGGATATTATTTAGTAAATCCCTTGATATTCAGCTGGAGAATAGTCAGACAATTTCCAACAACTCCCAATTCATTGTTTTTGCTCATTTTAACTTGGGCAATGTTCATGCCAGTATGTCTGATGTTTTGATAATCTGTGCTCATTTCTTATGGTGTCCAGGTTACCATTGTTGGCATTTGAATCCTGAGATGAGAGTGTTACTCAGAAGTTGCTACTTCCTTTGCCAGGTGCCAGTGCAGGCTACCATCATTCCCCGAATTTGTCTATTAGCTTTAGCTGGGAATGATGGGGGGGGGGGGCAGAGAGAAGGCAGATTCCCAGTTCATGAGATGAAATAAAATAATAGAAAGAAGAGTACAGACCAGTCTACAGATAATATAACAGATACACATTACATGAAATAAAGCATGTTCAGCATCAGGTACTCCACTCCCATACTCACTAAAGTGAGCACTTGGGGTATCTCTTTTAAATGGTGATCTCTTTTCATATTGAAAAGAGATCACCATTTAAAAGCATTGGTTAATGAGGATCTTGTATCTGAATCTTGCACCTTACAATATTTGAGCACTGTAGAGTTTCTCCATTGAAAAAGTATAGTCATCAGAAAAATTTTATAGGAGTTGAAGGTGAGAGAGAAAGAGAGTAATTTGTGAATAGGAGAAAATTAATGGTTTTTCAGAGCAAATTAATGGTTTTAGAGAGAATAAAAAAGATGACATAGGTGCAATGAGTGAGATCGTGTTGTTGAGCAGAGCGATACAAAGGGCAAAACAGCAGCTAGAGCGTATGAACAAAAGTCAACTGAGTGTACCAGCCAATGATAAAAAGTATGATAGGAAAAATAAGCACATGAGTGTGAATGTAAACAAAATGAAAGAGAGAGTGCTGTATGGAGACTCGTTAGTAGAGGATTTGACAAAATCGTACCAACCTGGTGCAACCATAAAGGATGTAACTGAGTCTATTAGAGAGCAAAAGGAAAGGGTGAAAGAATTGATTGTTGTGACAGGTACGAATGATTTGAAAGGAGATAAAACAGAAATGATAGAGGACCTGAATGAATTGTTTGAGGTAGCAAAAGAAAAGAGTGAGAGAGTTAGGATGATTAGTCTTTTGCCACGGTATGAAAGTGAAGTGTTTAAGAGGATGGCCATAATTGCAAATGACTTTATGCGTGGGTTATGTATGATGAGTGGTGTGGAATTTGTGGACTTGTGGAGTGAGTTCGATGGGCGAAAGGATCTATATAAGATGGATGGCTTGCATTTGAATGGATACGGTGTAAGGAGACTTAAAAAAAGTGTTGGTGAATGTAGTGGATGTGCAAAATCAGGGAAACTAGATTTATTATGGGGGGGGGGGGCAGATATACAGACCTTAGGGAGGCAGTTGAATGTATGAATGAGTGTAATATGCCCGAGCGAATAAGGACAACAAATCAGAATGGGATAGTTAATATAAGGCATCAAGGTAGGGATGGGGCTAATGGGGGTCTTAAATTCATGTACACTAATGCTAGGAGTATTAGGAACAAGAAGGAAGAGTTTTTGGCCATGGTTGGAACTTCTAGACCACAGGTTATTGGCATTAGTGAATCATGGCTGACTGTAGATGATATAGCTAGTGGGATTGAAGGTGATGGGTTCAGTGTGTTCAGGAATGACAGGGAGAATAAAATGGGGGGAGGAGTATTGTTGATGATAGCTGATGAGCTGGAGCCAAGGAGAATAGAAGTTGAATTGCAGGATAGAGAAAAGAGCACATTTGAGGCCATTTGGTGTGAGATTGTGGCTAGCAGAACAAAATATACAATTGGGTGCTGCTATATACCAGGTGATGGTAAAGATGGTGGAGACAGTATGCACAAGCAAATAGAAGAAATGAGTGGAAGGAGGGTAATTATTATGGGGGATTTCAACTATGGTCGCATTGATTGGAGTGAGGAGAGGACACACGGGAGGAAGGAATTGGATTTTATGCAGTTATTAAGGAATAACTAGCTGCAACAGCATGTAATGGAAAATACTAGGGGTCAGAGAGTGCTTGACCTAGTAATTACATCCGAGGATTTGACTGTAACAAATATGACCACATTGCCACCAATTGACAAGAGTGATCATAGGGTCTTGACTTGGGAGGTGGCTAAAGGTGTGGAATTTACAATTAAGACAGGGTACATGTGGAATTATTGGGATGGAAAGTATGACAATCTTAGGAGTTTGATTGGTTCAGTGCCATGACATGTACAACTGCAAGGACTACAAGTTGATAGTGCATGGGAGGCAGTTAAGAAGTGTTTGCATGAAGCAATGGCTGACTGTATACCTAGAGTCCGAATAATAAATCAAGCATGGGTTAAATGAATGAATAACACCATTAAGCTTGAGCTACCAAAAAAAACAACACCTATGGAGGGAATTTAAGGAGAAAGGTGACTGGCAGGCACATGAACGGTATAAAGCGCAGGCCAGAAGGGTAACGAGTGTGGTAAGAAAAGCAAAAAAGGATTACGAAAGAACATTGGCCATGCAGGCTAAAAGAATCCTAAACAGTTTTTTAGATATGTAGCAAGTAAAAGGAAAAATGTATATGGCAGAATGATTTTAAAGAATGCCGATGGTAGGGAGATAACTGAATCAGTTGATATAGTTGAGTTACTGAGTGAGCACTTTGCAAGAATATATCATCCAGGTGGTGACATTGCAGAAACGAATGAAGCAGTAGATTTATGGGAATTGTGGTGAATGAAGTGGAGGTGAGTAGTCTATTGCATAACCTCAACGTCAGTACATCTGTGGGATTGGGTGGTTTACCAGCTCGTGTTGTATGAGAAGCGGCTAAAGAATTGTCAGTACCCTTGACCATTTTGTTTAATTTGAGTCTCGTGTCTGGGTTAGTCCATGGAGGGGGGGGGGGTAAAATAGTTCTACTGCATAAAGGTGGTTCCAAGACTGCTGTTGTAAATTACCGACCGATTAGCATATCAGGAATCATCTTAGAGAAATTAGAGTCTTAGAAAAATTAGTCAAGAAAAGAATACAGGATTGGCTAGATGAAAATGGGATATTGTATGGGGGACAACATGGTTTTGTGAAGGGTAGATCATGCCTCAGTAACTTGCTCACGTTTTATAACACAGTGACGGCTGAACTGAATAAGGGTAATGGGTTTACAGTGATTCTACTGAACCTTGTCAAGGCTTTTGACAGGATACCACATGGAACCCTAATCAGTAAACTGGAGCAGATGGGGATGGATATAGGGTTGGTGAGATGGATAGGAGGGTGGTTGATGGAGAGATACCAGAGAGTGGTTTATTCAGGAGTTGAGTCTAAAAGGCGGCTTGTGACTAGTGGACCACTACTTTTCAATTTGTTCATTAATGATATAGGAAAGGATTTGAGAGGAAGTGTTCACTTGTTTGCTGATGATGCAACAAAGTTGGGTAGAGCAATTGTGAGTGCACAGGATGTCAAAATTTTACAGGATGATTTGGATAGTTTGGAGGACTGGGCTAGGAAAAATGGATGTCAATTTAATGTGGCAAAGTGTAAGGTTATGCACTTTGGGGTGAAAAGAATAGCAGCAGTATATCGCATTGGTGGAACCATACTCCAGGAGATTGATGAGACCAGGGATTTGGGAGTGTTGGTGGATAGGGAATTGAAGTTTAGAGGGCACATTGCGAAAGTGGCTAAATCAGCTCATCAAATCACTTGGCTTCTGAAAAATACTTTAACATGCAGAGACAAACAAGTTATTGTTCCTCTGTATCGAGCCTTGATAAGACCCCATCTGGACTACTGTGCCCAGTTATAGGCGCCAGGGTTTCTTCATGATGGGGAGGAAGTGGAGAGGATCCAGAGACGAGTAACCAAGATGATAGCAGGTCTGTGGAATGAACCTTATGAGAATAGGTTGAAGATTTGTGGGTTGCAAAAATTGTTCGATAGGCAGATAATGGGTGATATGATTGAGACATTCAAATTACTGAAGGGTTTCTATAAGATTAATCCAGAAGATCTTTTTGAAAATAGGACTGGTGGTGGGATAACTAGGGGCCATGCATTGAAGCTGGGTAAGAATGTGGTTAACAAGGGTGTTAGAGTTAGGTTTTTTACTTGGAGAGTGGTGAATGAGTGGAATAAGCTGCCAGAGTCTGTTGTGGGTGCTACGACCGTGAATGAGTTCAAGGCAAGGTATGATAGATACTGTGTGAATGTCGAATAGTTGTTCTTGACATGGTGTTACGGCCACCCTCGATGAGTCTGTCGACTCCTTGGAGTTTCCCGGGATAATAATAATGATAAAAAAACCATAGGTAAAAGCGTAGAATCCTTTGGCACTCTGGCATTAGTAGAGAAATTCAAGGAAAGGAAGAGAGTCACAAATAGTACCCGGCTTCCTTTCCTTAGATTTCCCATCCTGACTTCTGTCCCCCTTTGTTGGGTGTTAATTCTGGAGCACAACTGAGTTGGGAATACTATCAGAACCAAGAGACTGGTATCCAAAGCTATTCAGGATTTTTCTAATGTCTGATGAAGGAGAAGAATGATGCAAAGTGGTCAACAATGTCTTTGAGTAATGTTGTTAGTACAATCTGGATGTCTATGAGAGAGAGAGGTGGGAAATGAATGGACAGAAATTGTACCGAATTGTCTTGGCAAGAGACTAGAAAGCTCAACTGTTATTTGAGCAGATACAAGTTTTCTGCATTGACCTTTTCAAAGTCATTTGAATTTGCTAATAGGCTTTTGTAATTATTGCACACTAAAGCATGGGCTGAGTGTGAAATTGGAGTCTGTTTCAAGACGTGATATGCCAAATTATTTTCTTGCACTTCCCTGGTATACTTGTTGGAAAACCATGGCTTGGGGTTTTGGGTAGAATGCCTTCATTTCAGTAAAAATAATAGTTATTCAGTCGGAGCAGGTATTTGGATCAGTATAGGAAAAAAACAGTTATTTGCCTAAGATAAAAAGTAGAAACCATAGTGGTCATCTCATTTGGCACCATTGTAATGGATATGAAACTGAGAGTGACTAGCAAAGGATGTTAATAAAGATACAGTTCAGGTTTTGCTAAGTAAAGGAGGTAATACAGTTCCTCGGTATGATCAGTATGTTTGAGAGGTTTTCTCTGCTTATATATTTATGGCTAGAGACTTATAGTGAAAGGCTTTGGGAAATTGAAAGAAAAAAAAATATAAACTATATCAAGAAAAAAATTCTTTTCTTGATGTAATTTAGTAGATGCACACTATAGCAAATGCTACTATAGCGACTGTTGAAAAATCCTGACCTTGAGTCCCATAAAACCAATGCTATTTTAAGCTCTATTACAAACAGTGAAAGTTGAAAAGTTTCAGGTAAGTGACCCACCCATGGTACATTCGTACCTTGGGTGGGTCACTTACCTGAAATCTTCATATGAACTATTGTAAATATGTGCAGATTGTAAAAATTAAGGCCAAAATTCTAAATCAGAAATTTTGAATCTTTTTTACTTTATCGATAACCTTTCAAATGCTTAAGTGAGCATTGTGCAATATTTCTTTAATTTACAGTTCAGAGAAAACAATATCAGTTTATATAAACTAGTTGTACATCATTGGGTCTCTGTTCATTCAGGAAGCCATTGACATGCCAGCTACATCACTTCCCCCCTCCCCTCAGTCCGACTAATGCAGGACTGCTAATACAGACTAATAATCATCACTTCTATTTCCTTCCTCTTTGTAATTGGAGGTGATCAACTTGACTGACTACTAAGTTTAAATGTTATTTTTGATTTTAATAGCACAGACTGCACATTAGCTTATTATGAAGTTTTTTTGAATATGATGTGGCCTAATATTATTGGCATTAGTTGTAACCTGGCTATCAGAATCAGATATGGCAACTGGGATCAAGTGTAATGGGTATGCTATTTTTAGGAATGACAGAAGGAGGAGGAGGAGGAGTGCTACTAATGATATCAGATGACTTAAGTCCATTTAGAGTAGAAACACTGTTAAGATTATGACTATTTTACCACCAATTGGTGACACTTATCATGTTGTGCTTTCTTGGGAAGTATCTAATTGTATTGATTTTCCGATTAAAACAGGTTACATGCTGAACTGCAAACCTGGAAATTATGATCAATTTAGGAGAATACTATCTTTGCTCCCATGGTATCAGTTACTGAATGAGAAAAATGTCAGCAATGCATGGGGAATTTCTGAAAAAGTGCTTAAATGAGGTGGTATCTGAATGTATCCCTAGTGTTCAAAGAATAAATAGATTGGGAGTGAAATGGATGTGCAACCTTATTAAGCAAGAGATCCACAAGAAGAAGATGATGTGGAAAGAATATAATGAGAATAAGAGTGAGAGGAGTTATGAAATATATAAAGCTCAGGCCAGAAAAATAATGAATATTATGTAGAAAGCTAAATCAGGATATGAAAAGAAATTGGCCATGCAAACTAAAGGCAATCCAAAAGAATGTTATTGTTATGCTGCAAGCAAAAGAAAGAATGAATGTGAAAAAATAACTATTGAATGCAGATATACTCTGGTGTCGGAAGCTAATGAGATTGTTCAATTAATGAGTGCTCACTTTGCTAAGATATATCAACCAGGCATATGTAACTTGGTATACAGTGCTACTGCTTCATTGGATGAAGAGTTAGAGGTTTATGAAAATGAGGTTGAAGGGCTGTTGCATAACTTGGATAAGAATTTGTCAATAAGGACAGATGAAAATATGAGCCTGTTTGCTTACTAAATTGGCTGGGCCTTTCACATGTTTGTATAACTTGAGTCTCAGCTCAGGAATGATACCATAGGAATGGAAGGAATGTGTAATAGTTCCATTGTACAAGGGTGGTGCAAAAACTGATGTCTAACTACCGACCTATCACTATCTCTGGTGTGGTGGTAAAGATTTTAGAGAAACTGGTAAGAACTCGCATACAGAAATGGGTAGACAAACAAGCTATTCTCTGCAAGCAGCAGCATAGATTTACTAAAGGAAGGTTATGTTTTAGCAATTTGTTCATATTTTAAAACAATGTTATGGCCGAGTTGGATAAAGGGAATGGATACACTATGATAATGTTGAAATTTCTAAGGCATTTGATAGGATACCACATGAAAGGCTGTTGCATCAACTGGAGAATATGTGATTGGAATATAAACTCTTGACTTGGATCAGGGGATGGTTGACAGATATATCAAAAAATGGTATACAGTGGGTGTGAATCTGCCAGATTCAAGGTGACCAGTGGTGTACCTCAAGGTTCAGTCCTTGAACATTATTGTTCAATCTATACATTAATGACATCAGGTAGCTCTAACAGCAGATATGCAATTGTTTGCCGATGATGCAAAGATAGGCAATCATGGATGCTACTGATATTCAGCACGTACAAAATTATTTGAATAGTCTAGAAATTTGAGCAAACGAAAATTGGCTATTAGTTTAATGTTAGTAAGTGTAAAGTTATGCACTCTGGCATGATGAGATTTCCAGCGGCATATTAGCAGGGTTATGCTATAAGAAACTGAGGAGGAGGCAAGCGACCTTGGATTGGTGGATAGGAATTTGAAGTTCAAAGGCCACATAGCAAAAGTTGCAAATACAACTCAGAGGATAATTGTGATATTGAAGCGAACCTTGACATCTAAGGATAAGGAAGTCACTTTGCATCTTTATAACACCTTGATACAACCACACTTGGACTACTATGCCTAGATTTGGTCTCCCAGGTTCCAAGGAGATAAAGAAGCTGCAGAAAGGATGCAAAGAAGAGTTACAAAGATTATATCCAGATTATGAGGACATATTGTATATTGATTACAGACTCTGGTTAACAGGAGAAAGAGGAGTGATATGATAGAGGTCTATAAACTTTTGAATGAGTGTTACAGGATATTGTCTGATGAAAGATTTTGTTATATGGAAGGTGGGGAGAAAACATGGGAATCCATGGAAGCTAAGTTTGTTCACAGTCAAGAAAAGGGGAACTAGGTTTTTCTCTCACAGAACAGTGAGTAAGTGGAATAGTTTGTCTTTAGGGGTAGTGAGCGCATCTAGTGTGAATGAATGTAAGGGAAAGTATGACAGCTGGTTCGGGTGATTTATAGCTTTCCTCGATGAGTCCTTGACTTCCTAGAGATCTCAGATGATGATGATAATAATTTCAAGTAAGTGACTAATTTAGTAGAGGGAGGCAAGGATAATACTAGAGGCCATCCCTGGAAGCTGTATAAGGAAAGTGTGAGAAGCAGGCTGTTTGCATGAAGAATGATTGGTGAGTGGGATGCATTACCAAAGTGTAGTGACTGTGAATGGGTTTAAGGCACAGTTCGATGATATTTTTGCATGAGAGAATATAGACTTCCACAGTGAGTCCTTGGATTCCAAGGAAGTCAGATATTAATAATAATAATTTAAGCTAATTTAACATTTCAAATTTAAACATTAATTCTGTAATTTTGTTTTTCTAATTTCATACTCTTCTAGTTCTTTATCTTCCAGGATTGCAAATTGTACATGGATGAGAGAACACAAAGAATTGTCATTATTTCTCATGAATTCTTTTGTTCTATTTCTTGTGATTTCCTGATTTCTTTTGTATTATTTCCTTTTTTCTTGCAAATTTTTTTCTCTTTCTGGTTTCCTTTATGTTTTTTATTTTATGATTTCTTTTCTTTCCTTTATTATGTTTTTTGTGATTTCATTTTTTTCCCTCTCGTGTTTATTTTTGTTCTGTTCTGTTTCCTGCAATTTATTTTGTTTCATAGGAATAAAGTACTAGGATGGTATTTTTACCCTAAATTCACCATAGTGAACCTTGCATTATGATAAACCACCTAGTTCTGAAGGGTTCACTACAGTGGTCATCTACTGCATATTATAGTATATAACATCCAACTTGTTTTGAGACTAATGCATGAAGTTAATTGGAAGATCTTGGAGAGGGATTTGGAGGAAGAATAATGTGTACTTGTTCTTTACTTAAACTGGAGACAGTAGTCAAAATTAAACAGTATGGATTACTTCATTTTAAATTATTAATTACATTTATAATCAATGATGTCTTTGGTTATGGCCACTACTAATAGTATGAATGCTTCATTTTTTTTGTCTTCCACTTACATGTTAGACTTAATGTGCCTGTTACAGCCAAATTTGCTGAAATTTAACTTATCCATATAGACTGATAGATTGGTACGTGATTTTTTTCTGCCACACACAGGTTTTGAATCCTCATGTGGTTCAAAACAGACTACAAGCTTCAAAACCTGAAGCACAGCAGTGCTATGTATATGCATGCAGGATAGAAAAGAAGGAATCAGTGAAGGATGTTTCTTGAATGGCTGGAGCTAATAGTCCTTTGGGAAAATGGTATGAGGAATGCAATTCTGATGAACAGAGAATGGTAAAAGGGAAGGCAGATAATTATAGAATAATAATTAAATTTAATACCAAACCAAGATTGTGGTTTAATAATTAAAGACAGACAAAAAGACACTTTAAAAAGGGGGGGGGGGGACAAGCAGTAGGCTTGCTGGCCTTGGTCATTGATTAGTTTAGGGTTTTGAGTTTATCATGAACAGAACATGTTTTTCATATCATAGTTATTAAAGGATAAATTATTGCAGGATAAAAGTTGATTGTTAAAATATTTAGTAACTGTTTATCTCCCAAAGTCATTGTTTAATATTTCACTTGCCAAATGATTTATTTAACCATAATGCTATCTTATGTCAGAAAGTTTAAATTCATCATAAGTTAACTGTTAGTAGATACATAAACAAATTACTAAAATATAGAGGCAAAAAGTCTTCAATATTGAGAGAGTTTTTGCTCTCTGGATTTCTGACTGGTATCTGATGAGAACCAAGCAGTTCAAAGCAGCTATAGTGAAACCTAATTTAAGTACTTATAAAAGACAAACATAACCCTGGCCAAAACTTTTCTTTTATGTAGTTGCATACCAAAACAACTCCAATGCTGAAGGTTATAATCTCATAAGCTCTGGTCAATTTTTAAAACTTTAAGGTTTTATATATATATATATATATATATATATTCTACTTTAGAATATGGCTGGATCCATAATATTCTTAAGATAATGTCACATTCCTAAATAAATTGAGTGAAAATCTTCAGGGCTCTCTAATTAACTTGAATAAATTCTGTAACTAATTTGGTATGAAAATCAGCAGTAAAAAGACTAGAACCATTAAACCATGTTGAGTACTTGGAAAACAAGTATTTTAGCTATTTAGGCACCATGTTTAGTGATAATGGTAAATTAAATATGAAATAGACAACCAAATAAGAAAAACTAGGTTGGGAGCCAGTTGAATAAATTTATATGGAATAAGAGAGAAATTAAGCAAACACTAAACTAGCAGTATACAAGGCAGTTTTCAATCCAGTTTTAACTTATGGGTCTCAGAGTTGGATTAGAATTAAAACATTTGATGAAACACTACCAACCACATATGATAGTTTTGAAAGAAATTAATAGAGTGAACAGTCGGCATCATCACAGCATGATATTAAAAATGAAGATGTTAGGAAGGAACTTGACATTGTTAGCATTCAAGAATGTGTGAGAAAAGCAAATCTAAGGTGGTATGGTCATTTAAACAGAACAGGAAAGGAAAAGTCAACAAAACATGTAATAGCAGAGAAATACCAAGATCTAGATGGATTGATGCATTGTGCCTCAGAAGATTGAAAATAAAGTCTAATATTGGCATCCTCACAGATAACAAACTAATTTGAAAGAAAATGGTTGATAGTAATGATATCAACTTTTCATATATATGCAAGCATATACAAGTATATGCTTGCATATTCTTTGTATATTATTATTATTATGGGCAACTCCAAGGAGTCCTTAGACTCATCGAGGGAGGCCCTCAACATCATGTCAAGAACAACTATTCAACATTCACACAGTATCTATCATACTTCACCTTGAACTCATTCACAGTCATGGCACCCACAACAAACTCTGGCATCTTATTCCACTCATTTACCACTCATCATCATAATCAAATTCCTGACAGGTACCTTCAAGGGATGTACAGGATATGATAGTACTACATGAAAAAAATTACATCATTACTAACTTCCTATCTACAATTTTCCTCCAAATCAGTCTGTTACTTGTCAAGACTCCAACATTATCAGATCTTATATTTCTATCGTCTAAGGCACTTTGTACCGTATCAATCCACCTATATCTTGGTCTTCCTCTGGGTTGTTTTGCTGCCAATCTGGCAGAGAACACTTGTTTTGCTAATCTTTCTTCGCAGATTCTGTTTAAGTGACCATACCATCTGAGATTAGCTCTGCTAGCGCATTCCTGGATGCTGGCAACGTCAAGTTCTTTCCTAATATTCTCATTTTTAATATGATATTGCCATTGACGCCATCTGTTCACACCTCTAATCTTTCTCAGGACTCTCATATCTGCAGTGTCTAGTCTTTGGTCAAGTGTTTTACTTCTGACCCAACTCTCAATTCTAACTTCCTTCAATTCTAACTGCTGACTTACAACTCAAATAAAGACTAAGTATTGCTTGATATAATGCCCCATTGACACCATATAACTGTAGCATACCGAATAGCTTCTCTCTTGGTTGTCATATGCCTTTTCCAGATCTACAAAACTTAAATACAGATCTTTGTTATATTCCCATGCTTTCTCGACTATTTGTCGTAAAGTGAAGATCTGATCCTGACAGCCTCTTTGACCTGAATCCACCTTGTTCTTCACCAAGCTTTTCTTCCACAATTCTTCTCAACCGTTTCTCAAGTATACTTGCATAAATCTTCCCAGGAACACTCAGTAGGGAAATACCTCTAACTCTCACATTCAGTTTTATTTCCCTTTTTATATATGGGTACTATGAGAGCTCTACTCCAATCATCAGGAATTCGTCCCTCTGTCCAGGCTTTCTGAACTATGTAGTGCAGCCACTGCAAGACTCTTATACCACTATACTTCAGCATTTCTGGTTGAATATTATCTACTCCTGCTGCCTTTCCACATTTCAAGCCTTTAATGGCTTTTTCTACTTCAAGTATGGATATGTATTCCTGACTGCATGCCTGGTCAGTGTTTTTTACCACTGTGCTGTCATCACTGCTTGTTTCATTTAGCAGTTTTTCAAAGTAATTACTCCATACTTCAAGGATATCTTTTTCTCCAGTTTTCATGTCACCTTTATCATCTCTAACTCCTTTTACAGCACTCTTTCCTCCATTCTTAAGCTTCTTTAACAACCTCCAGAATATTTTGCCACCTTCATGATATTTATTTTCTATATTCTTGCCAAAGTCCTCCCATTACCTTTGTTTAGCTAGTTTTGCATAGTGTTTAGCTTTCTTACATTTGTCTCTGTATTCTCTAACAGCACAAGTGACTTATTTGCCAGGAACTTTTGATATGCTTTCTTCTTTTCCTTCACTGTCTCTTTAACTTCCTGTGTCCACCATGGAGTTCTAATTTTTCTATCCTTGCAGACAACCTCACCACATGCCTTTCTGGCTGAATCAATCAGGGTTTTCTTCAAGGCTTCCCACTGCATCTCTAAAGTTTGTTTTCTGTTCTCAAAATCTTTAATTTTTTCTTCAATAATCTTTGTGTATTTTAGTCTGCAGTTCACATCTGAGAGCTGCTCAACTTTTATTTGCTTTAAAACTTTGTTACATGTTCTTCTTTTCAGTATGAAATTCAATTTTATCCTACTCAAGACTAAATATTGATCACTTCCAATTTCAAATCCTCTGTACACTCTGGTGTCCTGCACCAGGGAGAAAACATCACTATCAACAATAACACAGTCAATGAGACTTTTCTTATTCCTTGCCTCTTCTTTCCATGTGAATTTGTGCACATTTTTATGTTGGAACATGGTGTTAGTAATAACCAGTCCATGTCCTGAGCAGAAATCCAACAGATATTTGCCATTATTATTAGCTTTGCTCTTTTCTCCAAATTTTCCCAAAATATTTCTGTATGTCTCACAATCATTTCCTACTCTGCTATTTAGATCCCCAACAATGACCAACTTTTCCTTTTTCATTGTGTCAGTTGCTTTTTCTAAAGCCTCAAAAAATTCCTCCACTTCTACCTTAGTAGAACCTTCTGTGGGACCGTAGGCACAAATAAGTCTGATTGTTCAGTTCCCCATTCTCATATTTGCCCACATTGCTCTACTTGAGACTGACTGCCATTCAAGAAGATTTGCCTCGTATTTTGTGTTGAATACTATGGCTACTTCTTCTTTTCCTTGATTGTCATTGCCTGAATATAACTGTATTTATTACTCATAAAGATCTCACCAGTTTTTGTCTTTTTTGTTTCAGTCACCCCTATTATGTCGATCTGGTACTTATCTAATTCCTCAGCTAGCTCCATTTCTTTGCCATTCAGGCTTCTTATGTTGATAGTACCGATCTTTAACTCTGGTGATGTTGAGTTGGGGTGTGTTTTCAGATTTATTCCAGTAGCTGAATTTTCGCTGTTCGCCCTGGTTCCCTGGCGAAAACAACGGGGGAGGGGGTTGTTTAACCAGGCAACGCCCCAGCTGGCATGAAATTTTGTCATGTTGTACCATCATTTTTTTTATTTTGGTTTAACCAATAAGAATACAATTTGGTCAGCTAAATCCCAAATTGCCAGCCCATCCTCTTTCGTTAGATACCCAACAGGGTGCACCACGAGAAGGTGAGGATTGGACATTAGGTCAGAAGCCCTGATCGGTTCTCTGCATTCCTTTAAAGGCTATGTGGAGGTCTCCTCTCAGTTATACAGCTTTGACCCTTAAGCACCACCATTACCACTTTCCAAGTAAAAAGCCTAGCTCTAACACCCTGTTCTCAAAAATATCCTCTGAATTAATCTTATAGAAACCTTTCAGTAATTTGAATGTCTCGATCATATCATCCCTTTTTACCTATCAACCAATTTCTGCAACCCACAAATCTTCAACCTGTTCTCATAGGGTTCATTCCATAGACCTGCTATCATCTTGGTCACTCGCCTCTGGATCCTTTCCACCTCCTCCCCATCAAGAAGAAACCATGGCACTCAAATCTGGGCACAGTAGTCAAGATGGGGTCTTATCAAGGCTCGATACAGGGGAACAATAACTTGCTTGTCTCTGCTCTTCAAAGTATTCTTCAGTAACCAAGTGATTTGATGAGCTGATTTAGCCACTTTTGCAATGTGCCCCGTAAACTTCAAATCCCTATCCACCAACACTCCCAAATCCCTGCCCTTGTCAATCTCCTAGAGTACAGTTCCACCAATGTGGTATACTTCTGCTAATCTTTTCACCCAAAATGCATAACCTTACCTTTTGCCACATTAAATTGACATCCATTCTCCTTAGCCCAGTCCTCCAATCTATCCAAATCATCCTGCAAAATTTTGACATCATGTGCATTCACTATTGCTCTACCCAACTTTACATCATCAGCAAACAAATGAACAGTTCCTCTCAGGTCCTTTCCTATATTGTTAATGAACAAATTAAATAGTAGTGGTCCAAGAATAAAACCCTGCGACACACCACTAGCCGCATGCCGTCTTTTGGATTCTACTCTGAATGAACTACTCTCTGATATCTCTCCATCAACCACCCACCTATCCATCTCACCAGCCCTATATCCATCCCCATATGCTGCAGTTTACTGATTAGAATTCCATGTGGTATCCTGTCAAAGGCCTTAGCAAGGTCCAGCAGTATCAATGTAAAACCATTACCCTTATCCAGTTCAGCCGTCACTGTGTTATAAAACGTGAGCAAGTTACTGAGGCATGATCTACCTTTCACAAAACCATGCTTTCCCTGGGATACAGTATCCCATTTTCATCTTTCCATTCCTGTATTTTTCTCTGGACTACTTTCTCCAAGACCTTGACAACAACTCCTGATATGCTGATCGGTCGGTAATTTGCAACAGCAGTCTTGGAACCTCCTTTATGCAGTGGAACTATTTTCCCCTCTTTCCACCCCTTCGGGACTAACCCAGACCCGAAACTCAATTTAAACAAAATGGTCAAGGGCACTGACAATTCTTTAGCCGCTTCATGTAAGACCCGAATTGGTATACCATCTAGATGTATTCTAGATGTATACCCACAGATGTATTCACATTAAGGTTTTGGAATAGACTAGTTGCCTCCACTTCATTCACCACAATTCCTGTATAAGCTATTGGTTCCTTCATTCCTGCCATATCACCACCTGGATGATATACTCTTGCAAAGTGCTCGCTCAGTAATTCCACTATATCAACTGATTCAGTTACCTCCTTACCATCGGCATTCCTTAAAATTGTTCTGCCGTATACATTTATTCTTTTACTTGCAACATATCGAAAAAACTGTTTGGGATTCTCTTTAGCTTGCAATGCTAATTCCCTTTCATAATCCCCTTTTGCTTTTCTTACCACACTCGTTACCCTTATGACCTGCGCTTTATACCGTTCATGTGCCTGCACATCACCTTTTTCCTTAAATTCCCTCCACAGTTGTTTTTTTTTTTTTTTGCAGCTCAAGCTTAATGGTGTTATTCATCCATTTAACTCCTACTTGATTTACTATTCGGACCTTAGGTATACAGTTAGCCATTACCTCCTGCAAACGCTCCTTAACCACCTCCCATGCACTATCAACATCCAGCCCTTGCAGTTTTACATGCCATGGCACTGAACCAAGCAATCTCCTAAGCTTGTCATATTTACCAGCCCGGAATTCCACATGTACCCTGTCTTAATTGAAAATTCCACACATTTAGCCACCTCCCAGGTCAAGACCTTATGATCACTCTCTCCATTTGGTGGCAACGTGGTCATATTCCTTAGTCAAATTCTCAGATGCAATTACTAGGTCAAGCACTCTCAAACCCCTAGTATTTTCCATTTCATGCTGTCTCAGATAGTTATCCCTTAATAACTGCATAAAATCCAATTTCTTCCTCCCATGTGTCCTCTCCTCCTTCCAATCAATGTTACCATAGTTGAAATCCACCATAATAATTATCCTCCTTTCGCTCATTGCATCTATTTTCTTTTGCATACTATCTCCACCATCTATTCCATCACCTAGTTTATAGCAGCACCCAGCGGTATATTTTGTTCTGCTAGTCTTAATCTCACACCAAATAGCCTCAAATGTGCTCTTTTCACTATCCTGCAGTTCAACTTCTTACCTGCAGTTCATCAGCTATCATCAATAACACATCTCCCCCATTCTATTTTCTCTGTCCCTCCTAAACACTATACTCTTCACATTCTATCCCACTAGCTATATCATTTTTTGTCAGCCATGTTTCACTAATGCCAATAACCTGTATCCAGGAAGAGCCAACCAAGGCCAAAAATTTTTCCTTCTTGTTCCTAATACTCCTGGCATTAGTATACATGAAATGCAGAAGCCTGTTAATCCCACCCTTATCTTGATGCCTTATATTAACTATCCCATTCTGATTTGATGTCCTTTGTACTAACTCGGGGTAAGAGTGTAAGAATGTACATATTATATACATTCTTACACTCAACTGCCTCACTGATATCTGCATATCCACTCCTCCCCCCTTAATAACTCTAGTTTCCCTGATTCTGCACATCCACTTTTACTTCATTCAGCAACGCTTTTTCCAATCTCCACACATGAAATCCATTCAGATGCAAACCATCCATCTTGTATAAAATCCTTTCACCCATCAAACTCACTCCGCACATCTACAAACTCCACACCACTCCTCCTTGCATAACCTGCTCATAGAGTCATTTGCAATTATGGCCCTTCTTCTCAACTCTTCTCTGTCATACCGTGGCAACAGACTCAGTAACTTAACTCTCTTACACTTTTCTTTTGCTACCTCTAGTAATTCCTTCAACTCTTCTCTCATATCAATTTTTTCTCCTCTTAAATCATTCGTTCCTGCCACTACTATCATTTCTTTCACCCTCTGCTTTTGACTCTAATAGCAGAATCTCTGTACAACACTCGCTCCTTCATTTTTCTTACACTACCGATCATACTCTTATTTTTCTTATCATACATTTGCTTCTTTCCATTAGCTGATGCACTGGGTTAATATTTTGTATATTCCTTGTATATAAGATACTATGTATACTTGTTTCATACATAGTTGTATATAATCAAATCAACATCAGGAATTTAATTATGTTGATTAGAAAAATGCTTTGCAGATTGAAATGTATTGAAGATTTATTGAATTGTTCAGTGCAAGGTTTTTCAAATGAGAACGAGAAGCACAGTGTACTATCATTTACCATTTGAATGGTGTTAATTTTATTTACACTTAACTGTGGAGAAGATTGTTGACATAATAAAGAAACAAGTGGTTGACAGAATCAAACTCCAGCATTAGTTGCCAGACTGGTTGATTGAGTGGATAATGATTTCATTCCCGATTCAACAAATTGGGCTGGATTTTGCCATTCACATGGATATCTGTGAATTTGTTTAGGTGGGAAATGAATTTCATTACCTGATGTGAAACCATCACTCCATTAGATTATTGGATGTCTGAAGTAACCTGAATCATTGAATTCCTGAAGTAGCTTGAAAAAGTCCTACACTTGGTCTCTAGAGCAGGGTTTCCAAATTATTTTTAAAAAATAAATATTCATTAATGAAGAGAAAAAAAAATAAAGGAAAAAAACTGATAGTCTGCACTCACACTACTAATGTTGGGTTGAGAGTCACATAAAAATAATAATAAATAAATGTTTGAGAATAGATTTCATCCACCATCACATGTACTTAGCAACCAGAGAGAGAGAAGTTGGCAAATCTGTTGCAAAAGCCAAAACAGTTCACGCACAACAGGGGAATTTACATAATAGGTCTTTGTTCCAAATTTGATCATCTGCCTTAAAGATATCAAGAATGACCACTTGTTTTCCATAAATATTCCATGGCATATAAGCAAGAAGATCCACTCTTGATATCAGTGGTAGAATTCATGTTGTTAATCATTTATTAGTTGAAGTTTCCATGTAGCAAGAAGTTGAATGTTAACAGTTTTTTCCCATTACTCTAGAAAGAATTTGAAGTGAGAGAAATTGGGCAATAAATTGATACCAAAAATTTGTTAGCCTTCCTAGGAATGGGTTGAATATATACCAAATTCCAAGTTGCAGGATAGATACCAGTAGAAAGGAGAAAATAAACATGCATCATAGCACAAAGAACTTTGAACATAAAGTTTTAAAACAATTGGAGAAATGCCATAGAGACAGGTGACTTTTTTGTATCCAGTTTGGACAATATTTTTCTGATCTGGTGAAATATCAAACAAGCATTAAATGATACATTTGGAATGGTAGGAAGTCAATTACCAAGGCAAGAATTGATAAATGATGTCACAAGATCAGGGTATTGATTCTCATGAATGAAGGAAAGCAAGATAATTTCATTATATATAGGAGAAACAATCAGATCAATCAGTATCTCCAGAATACTCATTACAGGAGAGACTAATTAGGATCCATATCCAGAAATGGGTAGAAAGCATATTAATCTTTCTCCAGAAGGCAGCATGACTTGCTTTGTTAAAGGTGGGTGGTCGTTTAGCAATTTGCTGACTTTTAGACAATGGAGTAGTGAATGGATATACTACAATACACTTTATTCTTCTAGATTTTGCAAAGGCATTTGATAAAATTCCACACTGGAGAATATGATATGAACTGGAAGGGATGGGTATGCAAAGCAGGCTTGTGGTGTGAAGTGGAATGTGTTGCAAAGAATAGTAGGATGACTAGTGAAGTATCACAGGGTTCTGTACTTGAATCATTGTTAGTTAACTTGTATATTAATGATATTGAAGTTGATGATACAAGTTAGGAAGGCTGATAAGGATATAGAATCTTTGTAAGCTGATCTAGAAAAAACTAGTTCTATGGGTAAATGATGATAAATGTCAGTTCAATGTCGCTATGTGTACATGCTTATGCATTTTGGACCAAGGACATTTCAAGCAGAGTATTATATTAATAGTAATTGGCTAAAAGTGATCATTAGTGATGGTATGCAGAGTTAAAGTGTAAAATCAATGTTGAAGAGAACACTAACTTGTAGGAACGAAGAATTTATTGCTAAACGTTAAACTAGGAAGATTTTTCATAAGATTGCATCTTGACCACTGCACTAAGATATGGTTACCTGCATGCAAATGAGATGAGGAGACAGATGAAAAAAAAACCTAGCAGGTGATAACTTTTCTATGGAATTGTACATATAAGGACAGACTAAGAGAATATGGTTTCCACAGTTTGAGTAATAGATAAAAGAGAGGAATTGTGATAAAAACATATTGGTAAGGTGAACTTTTAGTATAGACACAGAGAAGATTTTTATAGCTAATGGTAGGTGGGAGGAGAACTCAGGGCAATTCCTGGAAACTAAGTAAGGATGTAGTTAGGAATCATGTATCAGGTTCTTTTCATGGTGGGTGATCAGTTTGTAGAATGGACTGCCAGTGGATGTTTAGTTCATCTCAGGGAATGCTTTTAAAGAAAGATATAGGTATATGGTCATTGTGCGATGACCTTTCCTTGACAAGTCTGACTCCCTAGAGATGCCCATATTAATAGCTTACCTTGAGTGTAAACGAAGTGGATTTAGGCACTTTACCCCAAATGTTAGGTGGGTAGAAAGAAAAGTAAAAGTTATTCCAGACAGCATGGCTGCAAGTGGCTATTTGACTGTTGCTCCATGGAACAAGAACTTAACAGTAGATTGTAGACTGAATTACCCAGAAGATGAACAAACATCAGCAGTATACTTAAAGGGTCACTAGTGGGGAATAGAAAAAGAGAGTTTTAGAGGGTGGTTAGTGTTATCTGTTATTATTATAGACATATCAACAGTTTGTATAAGGTCACTGGGGATAGTAGATGCAATAGCATCTCTATCTTCTGGATCAGTGCAGCTAGAAAACCAAGCTGGTTGTAGTTAAGAATATTAAAATCTCAAAGGACAATGACTTCACTATTTACAAAATTCAATTGGGAAAAAGAAAATTGGAAAGATCAGAATTGTTGTTCGCATTAGGAAAGTGATAGATACTGCAAATAAATTTCAACAAAAGACGCAAAGATTTTTAGCTAAAGAACAACAACAAAAAAAGATATTTCACATTGGATGCTGACATATAGTAAATATGTACAAATGCTTCCTTTGAGACAAAGAATAAAAAAATGCATAAGTAGGAAAACAGATAAATGGTGCTTGAAGAAGCTGAAATTTGGATTTTTTTTGAAAAAATTAGGCATGGCTTTTTACAGATTCTATGTGAAGCAAACAATATTGAAGTTGAAACTAACATTACATATATTCGTTTTTTCGTTACATAAATATTATATAGACAACTACCGTGTCAGAGTAATTACTTTAAAACAGCCACTTGACATTTTAAACCTTTACATCAAGATGATCATTGGAAATACATATATATACATGCACACAAGCTACATAATGATTCACGATAGCATGCTATAACATTACTACTTTGATCAACCATTGACCAGCCTGATCACTGGTGAGGAAAAGAGGAAAAAGTAAATGAAAAATAAAATAAGAAAATAAATAAATACAACTTGGATATACATGGATCTGCATCAGTACGACTTCAGAGTATTAACTAAGTCTTAATTCTCTAGTGTTGTTATTTTTGAGTCCATTTTTTGTCTGAGGAATACAGATTTAGTATTGACCTATAGTTTTGTTCTTCAGGCTTCAATATTCAATATCTGATTATTTTGTGCTTGCTTTTTGGGAATTGTTGGAGTCTTACAGTCCTGTTCTTTTATTATCTCTGTCACCAAATGCTGTGTAGATTACAGATAAACCATCATTATCCATGGACTCATAGGCCATCGTTTGTTGAGGTGATAGATTAGCATCTTATAAGCTTCTATGAATATTCATTCATACCAGATTTTGGCACAATGTAAGGAAGGCGTGTCTTTCCTTTCAGTTTTTGTCATGTTTCAAGTGCATGAATAAATATGCCCAATTTTTGATAATTAAGGATTTTGTTATTTAGGTTCCCCTTTTCTTATTTGTATTATGTGTGTCCTGTTTGCATAGGTGAAACAGGACACGCAATCAATAAGTAAGTCACAGATGCATCAGATTTGGTATACACCTTAAAATTAAACACTAATTAACAGTGAAAGACGTGAGAATTTTATTTCATAAAATTTTTTGCCAAATATCAAGAGACTTAGAATCAGTATGAAATTCAAATTAAATAAATACAAGTGACATATTCATCAGCGTGTGTGTGTGTGTGTGCGTGCGTGCCCGTGCATGCACACATGCACAAGCTACATGTAAATGACAGAGAGAGGCACTATCTGTATAGGTCCTAATGACATGTTGTAACCAAGTTATATATATGACTATGCAGGATGTTTGAAGAGAACAATTTCCTGTGGGAAACTGTTCTGCTTCAAATAATAAACAGTTCTCACATCGTGTTTGTCAGAAATAAGGTGTAATCAAATCTTTAGTTGACAGAGCTCATAAAATATGTTCTAAACATTCTCTTCTAAACAAAGAATCATTTATTATCAGAATTACCTTTATCTCTAATGGTTATAATACAAACACTATTGATAAAATAATAATTATGACCATCATCTTAATCCACCTCAAGAAGAAATTACCAGTATTCCCCTGGCCAGTTTGCAAACTTAACTTCCTTATTTCTCCTAAAGATAAATATCCTCCTCTTTCTTATAAAGTTTACAGAACCCTCTGCTCTTGCAGCTGATGTTATTATGGATAGACTAGTCATTCTGCACAAATTGGTCTTGAAGAACATCAGGAATACATTTCACTTAAAGAATCCAATAATTCCAGTTTAGCAAGAAACAATATACAATGATCTACAAAATACAGGATTTAATACATTTTGCTAAAATTCTCTGCACTATAATGCACCATAGTGCATTATAGTGCAGAGATGTGGCAAACACTTGCATGCAAAAGTAAGGATGTTACGATTCTGTTGTATAAAACTTTGATCAGACTGTATATAGATTGCTATGCACAGATTTGTCACTGAGTTTTAAAAAGGATGAAGAGATGTTGGAAACGGTTCAGAGACAGTTGACTATGGTGGTGTCACTCTGGAATGTAGAATATGAAGGCAGAATGCAAACTGCAGTCTGGTGGATAGAAGGATGAGAGGGGGACATGATCGAGACACATAAGTTGGTGAGGGGTTAATGTAGATCATATTTTTCATAGAATGGGTGGAGACAGGGACAACAAGAGACCATCCCTGGAAACTGAATAAGGATGGTGTCAGCTAAGGGTTCAGAAGTAGGTTTTTTGCATGGCAAGTTGTGTGTAGTTGGAATGCATTGCCTGGAAATATAGAGACAGGAAATGCATTCAAGTCATGGTACGATGAACTGTCTGTGTGGAGGACCTCCCATAATGAGTCGTTGACTCCATGGCGGTCTCATAATATATATATATATACAGGGTGTTCGGGATAAATTTGACAGTTTCGTAAGGAAAAAGAAAATCTTCTTTGTATCTATTAAATTTAATGAATTGACAAAAAAACATTACAGGCAGAGTTAATTACAATACTATCAACAAGATTTACTCAAAATAACCACCATTAGCATCGATCACAGCTTCAATTCTGCTTCGGAACCTCGAACAAGCTGATGCTACAGTCTCCCTGGGAAGGGCCGCAAAAACTGTTTTAATTTTATCCATTAACTGGGCTTTTGTATTACTGGAAGTGCGATTGGTGTCTTTTTCAACTGCGCCCCATACAAAATAATCCATGGGGTTAAGGTCTGGGGAGTTTGGAGGCCAAACATTTGGACTAGTGAAGTCGTAAAAATTTTCAGACAACCATTTTTGACTTTTCCCAGAGGTGTGGCAAGGGGCCGAATCCTGCTGCCATACATACGGCCTACCATTGGCTACCCTTGTTATCCAGGGCTTGACTACAGTTAGCAACTCCACGAACAAAGCCCGAATTCCAATGCCAGGGTTCTTCAACACCTGTTCCTGCAGATTTGCGAGGAATTCTGCTGTACGAACGCAATCAGATCGTCTGCTAGGGATCTTTCTTCTTGCTACATCCTCGTAGTCACCATTGCAAGTCTCTAGTTCATGCCTGATTGTTTTTACTGTATTCAGGGAGCATTGGGCAGCAGTCGTAATATCCTTATTTTGATGGCGGGCACGAATCATCATGATACAAGTTATTCTCTTCCATGATTCAGGTGGGTTCCAGCTATCCATCCTTTCTGACATCTTGTATATGAATGAAGAAGGGTCCAAACTTTTAAATGAAGAGAAGTGTGTGTTAATACATGTAACTTACGGAAAAATATAATTAATTATAAATATGTCAAATTTATCCCGAACACCCTGTATATATATATTATCCTCCCTTATATATATGTATTCATAGTATCTGATTAATTCATTGCTTGTATATGTCTCTATGCATTTCTAGATGCAAATATCATAATTTAATTGAATGATATAATCACGTAATCACAAGAAAGATATTTATTTAACCAAATATTTCGGTCTGGAAATAGCAGACCATCGTCGGTGGTATTACAAGAACAGTTTAAAAAAATATACAAGCAAGAATACTAACAATAGATCGTTGAAATTAGAACATGCCGCGTGATGTTATATCACTAAGTATGAAACGAAATATTTTGAAGTAGAAACATGATTGAATTTGCTATAAAAAAAAAAAAAAAAAAAAAAAAAAAAAAAAAAAAAAAAAAAAATTAATGAGTAATCTTGATTAGGCTTTCCCAGATTTTTGATATAGATATGCAGTCATTACGATTCAGGTTGGGATGATGGAGCAAGGCCTCCACGCTTTCCTTGAACAAACGTTCGAACCTATAACGGGATCTATGTAAGAGGCGAGTTTTGGACCAAAGGATGCTGTGGTCAGTTTCAATCCCGTGTTGAGCCAAACCAGACTTTTCAGGTTTATTGTGAAGAATGGATGATTGATGTTCTTGGATTCTTTTTTCAAGAGAACGTCCAGTCTGTCCAAAGTAAGAGAGATCACAGTTGCAAGGAATTTGATAAACTCCAGGAAGAGATAAAGTTGAGCGTTTGTCTTTAGGAGAAGGAAAATGAGAAGACAATTTGTTAATAGGAGAATACGTAGCTGTTAAATCATATTTCTTCAAAATTCTTGCGATAGGTTCTGAAATACCGGAGATATAAGGAATAGGTACTCGACGTATTGAATCTTTGTTGTTTTGTGGAGGATTATAAGATGTAAGAAGACGTTGAATACTTTTTTCAGAAAAGCCATTGAGTTTCATGTGTTGCTGGATAGTAGAAAGTTCTTTCTGTAGATATATTATAGCAAATTCAATCATGTTTCTACTTCAAAATATTTCGTTTCATACTTAGTGATATAACATCACGCGGCATGTTCTAATTTCAACGATCTATTGTTAGTATTCTAGCTTGTATATTTTTTTAAACTGTTCTTGTAATACCACCGACGATGGTCTGCTATTTCCAGACCGAAATATTTGGTTAAATAAATATCTTTCTTGTGATTACGTGATTATATCATTCAGTCTTATGTCGCAAGTATCCTTAAAACAACAAATCATAATTTAATGTTAGTGGTATATTTAAATTTTGTAATTCTTGTTTAACCTGGTCTTTGCCATACACTTTTACATTTTGTAACGAGCTTCACTCTGCTTTGCCTTTCAGCTATGTTAATGACCCTTTGTTCTCACAGGTTCCTGATGGTACCATGTGACTGACTGAAGAGTGCAGAACAAAAACACTTTGTAACTTTTATTCAGTTCTTTCTTGCTTCATGTAGTTTGTTGTAATTGTGTTTTCACTTTGATGTGATGAGATACTCATCACAAAATATCTGTACTTTACATTACTTTTTGTATTAATGTAAATGATTTATAATCAATTAATGATTTATGTATATAATTCTGAAATTATATACTTTGTTTGCTTACACTTGGATAAAGGATTAAACAAAAATATAATTTACTTTGTTACCATGTGGGAGGGATGGGGGGTGGGCTTTCTATGACTACATTTTCCTCAGTTGACCAAGCATGATTCTCTGATTGCTACATTAGTACTCACTTAGTACAGATTTTGTTCCAGACTATTATAAACTAAATTCTACTTCATTTCTTTAAAAATAGCTGATTCATTTATATATATTTCAAGGTTTGGTTTCTTAAGTTTTGTATTATTACTAAAATCGTTTAAAGCAGTCCGGTGTTAAGATATTCTAAAATTCTGCTATGTTAATTTCTTTTTTTATTCATTTCCACTGCAAAGTTTTCATATGAAATATTAGGATATAAAGAAACATTGCTGTATCAGGGTGGTTTGTGCTTAGGAGTGTATAACTGGCAAGCAACAGCAGAAAATATTCTGATAAACAAGGAAATTATAAAATTATTTCAATGTACCTTGGTGTTTTATTGAATCACCCCTCTTCATTAAAAATTGCAGATATGTTTTTGTAAATCTTTTATATGTTATGTGATGCCTGTGGATGCTTTCAGACTGCTTGTTGTGTAAACTATTGTTTACACAACAATCAATGTTGTGTTGTTATCAGTATATCTTTGGTATGTGTGGTGATAGTTGAGAATTAAAAGTGTTGAGAAAGAGTATTCAAAGAAGAGAATAGAATAAAATTTAATATATATTTTCTAGGGATGAACTTTTAATAATAGGACTTGCTGAAATACAGTATTTGGAAGATGAGTTAGTCATTCAATGTTGAAGCTTAAATATTGAAAGATTCTCTAGAAAGTAACTTTCTTTAATTGAATTCAGCAGATTGGAGTTAATTATGCAAAAGGAGATCATCCTATGTTATTTGTTGAATACATGAGGTATGTATTCAGTACCTGATGAAAGTTTGAGGAAGACAAGTCTGAAACATATTCCAAATCATTCTAATATATGTTCTATGATAAGTTCTATTGATGAGGTAATTTGTATTTTCTTTGGAGGTAGGGACTATTTTCTTAAGTTATTAACAGCATGAAAGTTTCCTTGATTGAAGTAATCATTTATTCATCACATTGGCAAAAAAATAAAAATACAGTCATGAAAATAATTTATTATTTACAGAAGTTATTAAAAAGTGTAATGTGTTAGACTCAGTGGCTTGTCACAGCTAAGTAACCTGACTTCAAATGTCTGGACTAAAATTTTCTATGTTATTCATTTTACTGTTATGGCTAAATCTATTCCATTGAATACATAATTTTTTTTTTGGAAGATCTCTTCAGTTTTTTGGATCTTTTCATTTAAAATGGGTAAGAGTGATTGGAGTTTTTTTTTTTTTTTTTTTTTTTTTTAAATACAAGTTTTATTATAAATGTCTTTTGTAAGTTAAAAAAAACTTATTTTTCTTGATTAAAGTCAAGACATATATATATATATATATACAGGGTGTTCGGGATAAATTTGACAGTTTCGTAAGGAAAAAGAAAATCTTCTTTGTATCTATTAAATTTAATGAATTGACAAAAAAACATTACAGGCAGAGTTAATTACAATACTATCAACAAGATTTACTCAAAATAACCACCATTAGCATCGATCACAGCTTCAATTCTGCTTCGGAACCTCGAACAAGCTGATGCTACAGTCTCCCTGGGAAGGGCCGCAAAAACTGTTTTAATTTTATCCATTAACTGGGCTTTTGTATTACTGGAAGTGCGATTGGTGTCTTTTTCAACTGCGCCCCATACAAAATAATCCATGGGGTTAAGGTCTGGGGAGTTTGGAGGCCAAACATTTGGACTGGTGAAGTCGTAGAAATTTTCAGACAACCATTTTTGACTTTTCCCAGAGGTGTGGCAAGGGGCCGAATCCTGCTGCCATACATACGGCCTACCATTGGCTACCCTTGTTATCCAGGGCTTGACTACAGTTAGCAACTCCACGAACAAAGCCCAAATTCCAATGCCAGGGTTCTTCAACACCTGTTCCTGCAGATTTGCGAGGAATTCTGCTGTACGAACGCAATCAGATCGTCTGCTAGGGATCTTTCTTCTTGCTACATCCTCGTAGTCACCATTGCAAGTCTCTAGTTCATGCCTGATTGTTTTTACTGTATTCAGGGAGCATTGGGCAGCAGTCGTAATATCCTTATTTTGATGGCGGGCACGAATCATCATGATACAAGTTATTCTCTTCCATGATTCAGGTGGGTTCCAGCTATCCATCCTTTCTGACATCTTGTATATGAATGAAGAAGGGTCCAAACTTTTAAATGAAGGGAAGTGTGTGTTAATACATGTAACTTACGGAAAAATATAATTAATTATAAATATGTCAAATTTATCCCGAACACCCTGTATATATATATATATATATAAAATCCTAGATGTAGAAAGTTTTTTATCTTGGGTATATATTATGTTAAAGATACCAAGCAATTTTAAAAGCTAGGTTTTTTTAATCCTTTTTCCCAAGTGAGCAAACAGACAAGTAAGTCAAGTTTGCAGCTGCACGTAGTGCAACTCATTGCAAAGGTGGAGTAAGCTCTGATCACTTTCCTTAGAATGCAAGGAAATGTGTGATGCTATGCATTAAGGTAATAGTTACTACCTATACCGGTTTCGACCTTTATTGAGGTCTCATCAGTGGGAGCCAGACCTAAAAAAATGCCAAGTATGAAGTAATACAGAACTTATAAATATTTTACCTAAACAAGTTGCCATAAGGTGCTTTGACCTCATTAAATAAAAATCTCAGGATGAGAGTAATATGTAGAAAGTTTTTTACCTTGAGTATATATTATGTTAAAGATACCAAGCAATTTTAAAAGCTAGGTTTTTTAATCCTTTTTCCCAAGTAAGCAAACAGACAAGTAAGTCAAGTTTGCAGCTGCACGTAGTGCAACTCGTTGCAAAGGTGGAGTAGTAAGCTCTGATCACTTTCCTTAGAATTTGTTGCACTACGTGCAGCTGCAAACTTGACTTACTTGTCTGTTTGCTTACTTGGGAAAAAGGATTAAAAAATCCTAGCTTTTAAAATTGCTTGGTATCTTTAACATAATATATACCCAAGGTAAAAAACTTTCTACATATTACTCTCTCATCCTGAGATTTTTATTTAATGAGGTCAAAGCACCTTATGGCAGCTTGTTTAGGTAAAATATTTATAAGCTCTGTATTACTTCACACTTGGCATTTTTTAGGTCTGGCTCCCACTGACGAGACCTCAATAAAGGTCGAAACCGGTATGGGTAGTAACTATTACCTTAATGCATAGCATCATACATTTCCACAAGGAAATGTGCTTTGCATTGGGGAAAATTCTAAGGAAAGTGATCAGCGCTTACTTCACCTTTGCAACGAGTTGCCTAGTGTTGCACTATGTGCAGCTGCAAACTTGACTTACTTGTCTGTTTGCTTACTTAGGAAAAAGGATTAAAAACCTAGCTTTTAAAATTGCTTGGTATCTTTAACATAAAATCCTAGATGTTTATACATTTCTTAAACTAGATATGATTTGGGGGGGGGGAAAAGATTGCTCTCTTTTGTGTTATATTGAAAAACTATTAAGAAATAATAAAGATAAAATAGCATATTATTGATATGCTATTTTATTCACAATTTACATGAGCATTCTTATTGACTGAATGCACCAAAATTTTACACCTGCAGTCAGCAGGGATTGCATTGAAATTTTGTATTTCCATGGCTAGCTGCTATAATACAATATCATCCCAACATGCTTGATTTATGTGGTATGGTTCACAGCTCGTCATGATTGGATAATTAACTTACTATATGATATTTCCTGATTGGTGACCAAAGTAACAGAGGAAATGGCCAAAGTATCCTTATTTCTAATCATGTCTCAGCATTTATTGATTGTAGCAGATGCTGCAATCAGTAAAAAGTAAGTCAATAGTGTATTGAGGTTAGTGAAAATTAAAGGGTCTGTGAAACATAAACTCAGATTGCCATATAATGTTTTGCAACATAGTGTATATGGAGGGAGGGAAGTACTGTTTTAAAAGGAAACATAAAAATCACTTTCAAGATAATGAAAAATTGGAAGTTTTGCAGAGGAGACTATTTTCCTGAAAGTTTGTTCAATTTTTTATACTGGAAGAAGAAAAAAAAATCACTCTGACAAACTAATAACCTCAAACTTTTAAAAGCAACTATGATAACTAAAATATCACACAAATACATTGAACTGAAACTTGGTCCCTTTGGGGTGAAAAAATACCAAAGACATATTTTTATTCTGCAGATGGACTCTGTTTCAAGCTAGAGTTGTCAGAATCTAGTAAATGATTTTGTTTATATGGACATTTAACTATTATTAAAGAATTATATTTTTTTATACTGTAGTTACTAGCATTCATGCTGGATTGTTTCGCATGTGTTATGCATTTGGTGGTTGCTCGCTTGACTATATAACATGTGTCCCTTCTGCTTTTGACAGACAAGTACATTTTTATACATTCAGCAATATGTATGACATAACAATTTCAAGTTTTCTGGTAGAATTTTTGTATAAAACTAATGTTTCTAAAATGTCTTCATGACCTACACTTTTAGAAATTTAAAAATACAAATGGTTATCTTAAGGCGGATTTTCCATAGTGATTATTATGTTTATATGTTATATAATTAGTATCTGAAGTCTTACTATGCAGTATGTAGTTCAAGCTAACCTGTAGTTTGCATCAAAATTCTCTGACTTTGGTTTATCTAGAAAGCACACAACAATTTGTAGCATCCCCCCCCCCCATGGGTGAGTACTGAACATGATTTATGTCATGCCTGTTGCGAATGTGTTAAAGTAATAACTTCAAAACGTCTACAGCCATAAAAAAAAGATATATTCAGTATACTTATTAATCCAACAACATATGAGAGATTGTTCACCATATAGCATATTAATTGTAGCTAGGTTTTTCGCTTGTAAGGAAAAGTAACCACAGAATGCTGTTCTCACATTTCAGATAGTGCCATTCATCAAGAGCTTCCTAAAAATCTTAATGCAGTATAGAAGAGATTAATTACATTGATTAATAATATATCTTAAATATTCAGTTTCTGCTGCTTGCATTTTCTACAAATATTTTCATGTCTGAATTAGCAACAGTAATTTTTCTCTCCTCTAAATCTGTTAAGATATGCAGCAACTAGTTGCCTTGTTTAACCCCAAATGCACAAAGTTTTCCTCCTCTTTGTTCATTCTTTCTACTGTTGTCCTTTGGAATAGTCTCCTTCTTGTGTATTTCCTAAAGAGCATACAATCTGGAGGTCTTCGAATCCAATGTTAACAAATTTTGACCCATCCAGTACTCACAGGAAATCATATTGATCCTTATTTTACTCAAACATGAACAAACTTCTGTTTGTGCATGAAATATCTTCTCAACTAGGCTATTCACAGAAAACTTCCTTCTTGGGCATATCCAGGGTGCTTCAGGAGGAATAGTAAATATTTTGGTAGGTGGTAGTATCAATTATTCTGAGTAAAACGTTCATATAAACATGAATTTACAGTTCATAATAAATGTTCGAAAATTCTACTGCCAACTTCAATGCACTTTGCAACTCTTGTGTAATAGTACAGACAGAATTATCCATAATCCAAGTGATCAATTCGTTTCTTGTGTTTACCATTTTTGTATACTTTGCTTTTCATCCATCCCCCACAAACCAAAATCAGAGGAGCCAATGAACAGAACCACTGTGGCCAATCCATCATTCAGGTAAAGTTCGATTTAGATATTGTCGCCTGACAATATCTAATATTGTCAGGTGACGTATAATGTGCAGGAGCTTCGTCGTGCTGAAAGGACATCCCAATCCACTACTATTGGAGGATGTTCCCTTTTAGCCAAGGGAACATCTTCCAATAGTAGTGGAAGTTCATTTTGCAAAAATTGCAGATAAATGGGGCCCTGTAAGATGATTTGGTAACACAACAGGCCAAATCAAGTGATTGTCAATCATACCGTACCACATGTTTACAGAGAGGCGATGTTGGAAATTTGTTTCTGCAGTGGCATGTGGATTTTAATCAGACCACCAATGCTTGTTACGGGTGTTATTAATACCAGGTGAAAGTAGCTTCACCAGTGAACAGTATTAAGGGAATTAATCAGCAATTAGCATTTACCGACCGACAAAATTCCAATCGACTGCCTTCATCTCCTGAGAAAAGGTGTTGCACCCACTGTAGTGAAATTGATACAAATCTTACTTGTGTAATGTTCACCATACTTTTATATGTGGAACACTGATACATGCTGAAATTCTCCATGTGCTTGTAGTAGTACTAAGTTCTACTGACTGAAGAATGTGTTCTACTTCATCCATGTTCAGAATATGACTGCTGGGAACAATATCAGTCTCATGCAGTTTGTTGTAAACACTCTTGAATCCTGTGCTCTGCAGTAAGGAAACTGCTGACAGTATTCTTTACAAGCGTCAAATGAATATATCATAAACAAACATCATATCAGCATATGTAAAAATGTGCATCAGGTTATAACTGCTTCTTGGTCACATCTAACTCAGAAAGCTACATGCTGATCACCTAATCTACAGAGAGAGCTGTATGTACCAGTTTCAAACTGTTGTATCTCTGTACCCATTGACAATTGGACACATGCTGATATGAACTTTTTTACTCAGAATAATAGAACTACCACCTACCAACCTGAAACATACTGTATTAATGCATTATAGTGATGAAATTATGTGAATCATTATCCTGTCCAGTTTCAACCTTTATTAAAATTTCCTCTAGTCTAGCTTCCACTTATGAATTTTAGTAAAGGTTTAGAATTATTCCTGGATGGTGGATTTGCATTAAAAAAGAAATAAAATGAACATTCCAAATTATAATGGTAAGATAATTAATGTACATCACACACCTTCTTTACAATTATTTCCAGCAGATTTGTCCAGTAGTATCTCATTGCACTCTTTATTTTCAATTTCAGTTGGCTGAAGTTGGCAAACTAAAACCATTGGAAGTGGAGCTTCAGAAGCTAGAGGATTTGTCAGAATCTATTGTAAAAGATTTTGCATATATGCGTCAAAGAGAAGCTGAAATGAGAGACACCAATGGTATGTATTTATAATTTTTCAGCTTATTATTCAATTTCTTACTTTGAAAAGTTAATTTGTGTAATTGTAGAATAAAAATATACCCCCCCCACACACACACACATTACTATTACAAGTCATATTATTTGAAGAAAATTCTGAAGAGTGTGGGGAAGACAAAGCTTCATTTTATGCACATGTATATATATATAGTCGTATATGGCCATACATATATGGATACATCCATACATACCTCCTGTGTGTATGGATGGATGTATATAAGCAGTAATTCCATGTTATTTCAAATACAGATAATCTAGCATAATATTCAAAGCAGATTCCTTCCTTGCCAAATGAGTATAATTTTGCATACTCTTCAGTTTCTTTATTTCAGAATGTACCTGATTTTTAATTCAGATACAAATTGCATACTTCTGTGGCTTTATTTTTGATTAATTTGAAGTTTAAGAAAGAAAAAATACTTTCCTTACCTGAATTATTCTCCTTTAGTCCACATTGCACTACTAACAATCATCCATACTGCCAGTCTATTTAAATCATCCTGTAGGATCTCTATCATCTTTGTTGATCATTGCTATACTTAATTTTGTGTCATCAGCAAATAACTGAATATTTCCCTTAAATCACTTCCTATATCATTGATATACAAGTTAAATAGCAGTGACCCAAGTATGGATTTTTATGGTAGATGCTAGTCATCCTTCTTTTTCTGCCACTGTCTTATCTATATTCACCATCTTCAAATCTATATGCATACACTCCAATTTATGTAAAAGATTTTTCATACAGTATCCTGTCAAATGAAACTATTTGGCAGCAACATCATGTAGCCATTTCCTTTATCCATCCTTTCCTTTAATTATTAAGAAAAGAACTGCCCTTGAAAAAAATAATAAAACTGTGCTGCTTCCCATGGAGTGTTATATTCCCATTGCATTCCTGAATTCTGCCTTTGACCAACTTCTCCAGTACCTTAACCACTGAGAACCAATCAGTCTGTATTTATCTACATGTTTTAGAATTTCCTTCATGCAACAGAACTATTTTGTCCTCTTTTCACTCCCTCGGGTCCTTATCAGAGCCGAGACATAAACATTGGTCAGAAGAACTGCAATTTCCCTTGCACATTCTCATAATATATAGGCTGATATCCTATCCAGTCCCATAGCTATATTTACATTGATATTCCAGTATCTTAAGCACTTCCATCTTACTCTGTAGTTACATCACTACCTCAACTTGGATGGTATGTACATGCAAAGTGATTACTCAGTAACTCAACTATTTTGTCTGCTGTGTTACCTCCCTGCCATCAGCACTAATTAACATTACCCTTCCATAGAGCTATTCTTCCTTTTACTTGCTACATAACAAACAAGGTGTGTAATTCCCTTTGCCTGTTCAGCTAATTTCCTGTCATAATCTGATTTTGCTTTCCTTGTCATACAGTCATTTTTTTTTGCCTATGCTTTGCTGCTTGTTGATCACCTTTCTCTTTATATACCTTCAACAACATTTTTGCAGCTCCTAAATGATGCTCCTAATCTCTCTAATACCTACTTGATTTTCCTCTTGATCCTGTATATACAATCTAATACTGCTTTCTTTAAACACCTCCATATTTCCCTTCTTAATTGCTGATGCATGCCATCCACATGCTTCTTATAATTCCTAGCTACGTATAACCAACTGATTGTATAGTTTGTCCTATTTGCCTATGTTTTTCTACTGAACTCCTAATGCTTTTGGTTTCATTTTCTTCTGAAAATCATTAGTAAAATCTCTACTCTCATCCTGTTTTCTTTATTCTCCCTGAAAATGCTACATCCTTACATTCTATCCCTATATCATCCTCTGTCTACCAAGTCTCAGTAATGCTGTAACCTTTGGCTATGTCTAACCAATGCCGAAATCTCTTCCCCTTATTTTGGATGCTTTTGGCATTAGTATACATAAATTGTATATTTCCTTAGGCCCACAACCAACCTTACTTTTTATATTGACTATTCCACTCAATCTAGAGACCTGAAGAGCTACATTCAGCATTTTCTTTTCTAATCATTCTTCCCGCTCACTTACCTCAAAGATGCCTATGTGCACACAAACACACATCTTTATCCCCTCCCAAAGCTCTATAGTTTTCCTAACTGCACTGAAAAACTCTTACTGAATGACACCTTCTCCAGACCTGGAGAAGGTGTCATTATACCTGGCTCCAAATCCATCATTCATGTATATGAAGTCCTTTCATCTATCAAATTCACTCCACCCATCCACAAACTCTTGCCATTCCTGTTGCATAACCTGCATAGCAACTCATTTGCAATCATGGCTCTTCTCAGTTTTCATCTATTGTGGCATCAGACTCAGTCTTTACCCTCTCTCTCTCCTTTTTCACTTATACTGACAGTATTTCATATCTTCTTGGATACTATACATCAAATCATTCATACCTGCTGAAACAGTGAGCACTTTCATTTTCCTTTGCATCCTAGTGAACCTACTAACATCCTTAATCTTCACACCCAAGAAACTTTATTTCACCACTTTCTCATCATGCATGTCTTATAGAATTATCATACAAAACTATTTCCTTACCATCCATCTTTTGTTCTGTCATACTCTGCAACATTGTAGTCAGCTGCTTACAGTCTTTAGCATACAGCCTTAGCGCACTAAGGTACTAAATATATGATGGGTTTACCTTTCATGTGATGTTAAATGTGTATTTTATAATATGATATTAAAGCTATGAACTACATAAAGTCTGCATGTTCTTTCGTTTTTTCTTTTTTTTTTATTCACCATGAGATAGCACTATTTCAAACTTGTTAGTATTCCTCAGTAGCAGGTGGGACTGTCCTGACTTGTGCTACTTGGGCTTTTCTGGTCAAAAATTTATGCTGGAATAAAAAGCACTGAATATATTTCATTTCTGATCCAATAATCTTCTTGGAATATATCCAACCTTTTACTTGAAACACCTTATGTGTTTCAAGTAAAATGGAAAATGTAGCCTTAGTGTTGTACTACGTTTATGCTTCGCACTTTCACAAGTTCTTTGTAAACAAATAATTCTCTTAAAAGGATAAGATCAGCTTTACACACAGCAGTGAAATATTCTTAGTAATTGTAGTCTCAAAAAATGTGGCTTGTTGAGATTCCATTCAGATTTGTAAGAGTTGTGTCATACCATTGCTTTCTTCCATTTCATCATGTGTGGAATGAGGATAGCATATGTATTTCTTATATTTTTCAAGAGAGATGTTTAAAAACTTTGAATAATGTAAGAATTGTTACTGTAGGAGGCCAAGGATAAATCAAGGAATGTATCCTTAGGAGAGTGTATATGGGTTGCACATACTGGCCACTGAATTAGAAACTTCTCAGAAATCAGTGGTTTCCATATAGGTTTCGATGCAACTGCAAATAGTGATCCTCTTTAATTCCCTTTGCTTAGTTCGGTGAGATGTGGGTCAGGAACAGCCTTCATTAAATACGTCAGTCAATTGCTGCACATAGGAAGTTCTGGGTTACCCGTATAAGCCTTCTCAGACGACTGCAATCTCATTTCTGACGCACTGTCTTAGGGCCACAGTTATGTGATAGACAAGCAATGTGGATAATTTTTCCATTGATTAAACACCCAGGATATCTCACCTTTTGAGAACCCATCAACTCTGCTGTTTTCAAAATCGTGGCTCCAGCCAGATGGGCACCCACAATAAGCCCTTTATCGAACTCCGAAAGATTTTGTTTTTCCCATTGTGATCGATACTATTAACAATTGCTGACCAGCAACATTCTTAACTAGTTGCTAGAGCATGTGGTATTGATATATATACAGACAGTTTAAAAATGGTGTGACAATTATATTTATAGGGTACTATGACAATCTTTCAGAAATATTCTTGCTATAGAGGACGGGAATTGTTTTTCTCTGAAGAGATAAGAGCAAATCATATTTTTGTTTATTTTATAAGTGTTGTAGCCATTGGCTAAAAAGTATGGCATAAATAATTAAATTCTGTGGCATTTCACACTTACGGAGAAAGATACATAGCACAATACCATCATCTTCTGTGGAGTAATATATCACAGTTGGGTATTTAGTCTTGGACCTGGTCAGTATATATGCTCTTGTAACTGCTTCTGTAGCACAATTGGAAGAACATCAGAACATTGTGCCTTTCAATTAGAAAACACGTATGTGATTCTGATCATGATGAATAAAATCTTTACGTGAGCTTTTTTAACTGCAGGTGAGTTAGCCAATCTCATACAGAAGTAGCAGGGCTTTTCATCCAACATACAGGCAAACCTTCTATCACAACATATGCAATTTACAGACAAAAAATTCTGTTATTGTTGGTGATAGGTGATAGATGGCAGTAGTGTCACTGTGTGTAGTTGGAGAATTAAGTAGTAGTGGAGATGGTGAGATGTGTGTAGCAGAGTAGAAGGCCCTCTCCCACAACAAGTCCTTGGATGTTGCATAATAATTGGTGGATTGAGTAGTGGAGATGGAGAGTTGTGAAGTGGATGCCCTCCCTCAGTGAGTCTTTGACTCCCTGGAGGTGTCAGAATAATAACTTTCTACCCTGTGTGACTACCAATGTTGAGGCAGTTTAACTTTTAAATGGGAGATGAATTTCATTCACCCAGTTTGAGACAACAGCCCCATTTATTGGAAGCCAGAAGTGGCTTAAAAAATATATAGTTTTTAGTTTATACAAATTATGTAAAAAATAATAAAACTTAGTCCATTCATTGTACTAACGAACTATACTTGTAATATACACACAGAGAGAAAAATACTACTTATATATTATGTATCAGTCTGTGGGACATGAAGAAGGGGAAAAAAACCATTCCTCTTATCATTGAGTGATACACTTTTATTATTTATTGATGAACATTTTCAGTTCTAACACTTATGTCTTAAATTGCTCATTTACTGGGGGGGGGGGGGTATGGATCAAACAATTACTTCTATGTCATTATAAACAAATGTTGAGGCCAAAACATTCAAAATCATCATTAAAACTCAGTAGAACTGCTGCTAGTGCTATGCATGCATTAACTACATTAATGAATTTAATAAATTCAGAATTGATCCAAAACACTGGCAGGAGGGGCCAGGAATGTTGCATGACATGACAGTAACTGAGAAAACAATCAAGAAACATATCATTATCTTTTAAGAATATAAAGAAATTATATATTTTGAAAAAATAAAAAAACTACAATAATTCTTTCTCAACTTTCTAAGCTTTACAGTTACTTGCACATTCTATCACCGAGTACAAATAAACTAATTAGCACACACTAACCATAAGATGGTGGTACAAGCATTAGTTGGATGAAGAATATGGTCTCTGATTCAAAACGATGAAAAGATTGATTTTCTTTGGCCATCTTATGTGCATTGCAAAAAAATTTTGCTATTATTAATTTTTCATGAGATAAACTTTTTACTCACACATTTTCAAGGAGCTCTTTCTCAGCTTCTTCATGCAGTTTAATTCCAAATCAAAAACTTTCTTAAAGACATTAGCTGTTGCTATCTGTTTTCATCAAAATTCCCAGTTCATTTATATAATGCACATCCAAGTCTCTTGGTTTGATAATTTAGCTGGTTATACTTTGCACAGAAATTATTTTTTGATCAACAGTCCACCAACTTAGCCATTCATTTAATCATTCCTTGTTGTTGGATGCAAATTGTTGTATCGAATTCTTGTTTTTTTTTTTATTGTACAATGGTTGTATTTTATTCAATCTTTTCTAACCTAAACCTTCTTCTATATTAACCTTATTCTATCAATATCCTATCGCCATTTATGTTGTGTCGCTTTCTTCCTTATCACAACTATTTTTAACCTTTTATGCTATATCTCCGTAATACACTCTATCGGGTAGCATGTGGTACCTCTGAGGGACAATGGAATTTTCTCAAGAACAAGGCAGTACCAGAGTATCAGAGTGTCTGAGATTTACCTCTCGTAAAACACCAAGAAATTTATTTGTTTCGCTGCACCACTTAGCGCTATTAGATTAATTAATATTAACAACTAAGAAGTAATCTCAGGACAGTACTTAATGATACCTATTAACTCTGCAGACGTGGCCAAAATTTACTCTTTTCTAATATCCCGCATAGGTTCGCATTAATATTTTATAAGCGGTGCATCGGATTCCAGAATTCACAGAAAGTCTTTGTTAGAATCAAAAGCAAGGTTTATTATACTCAAAAGTTGATACACATAATAACACTAAATTAAATCCCATCTTAAGGGAGTTTCAGACAAGGTGTATAAAATTCAAGCACTACTATTACACTCATAAAATATTATACAGTAGCTTCCTAAAGTAAGAATTATATTAACCTTCGCTAATGCATTAATCATGTACTATTATCACAATCAATCTAAAACTCCGTAGCTCTGTCAGACTACACAAGATAACATTCATATCTTTCACAATCTCTTTATATTTTACCAATTCTTTACTCTAACATATCCTTCATCTCGTTCAATATAAAAGCGAACTTAAACACAACGACAGATAGTAAGATTAAATTCAATATCCCTCTAAACTGATTGCAATACAATCTTATCCTATATCATTAATGTTCCTTTTTCATACCATATTAACATGGCACATATTCTGTTAAACACAAACAAAGTTTACTTATCTTCCCTTTTCGGCTCTTTAGTGCTTCATAGGTTCACAGGAAACTGGCCTTCTGTGGACTGCCAGACTTGCTTCCTTCCGTGGAGAATACGGCCGCCAAGACCGTAGCTGCCTATCAGGAGCCGGCCGACATCAGGGTACCATCACCCTCTGCCACCACGAGAGGGGAACACGCAGGAGATCCGGGAAAAAAGGGCCTTCTTACAGGGTCGCATGACCCTTATATTCCCCCCTATTCTTCTCGACGATTCTCGCCCTTTTCGGTGTCCATCCGATTCACACGTGCTACTACGTCATGGCATCCATATCTCTCCCCCCTGCTATCACACGTACGCTGACGTCACGTTGTTTACTTGGGGCGAGCCGCTCCCTCGCGTAACCTTTGGACTTGACTCCCCCCCAACTGTTGAATTTGTGCTTACATTCCATAATTCTTTTATACATATTTTATAATGCTCTGCTAATGTTTTACACTTTCAATGTTAAATTAACCACATTCGTGAATGGCACAAAATACATACTTATTTAACCTTTTCATAACAGAACACACTTGATTTATATATACATAATACTTATTCTACACTTAGAGGCAATTTATTGTATTTATCTCATTCTTTTGTTTGGAAAAGCATGTTAGACTGTAATAAGATAGGAATACATAAATTTCCACTCTATCACAATCTAACAAAATACTATCAGGAACAAAAACAATCTTTGACACAATCTCTGCAGTTAATTATTCCAAAAACAAAAAAAAATTACATGATAACCACAGTGATAAACTTTAATGAAATGTCTGTACTTTCATTAAAGTTTATTACTGTGGTTATTTTCTCACTTGTTTTTAATATTTTAATTGTAGAAGGTAAAAAGAAACTGGATATTCTTTTCATTAGACAATTTTTGTATTACTTCTTACATGAGCAGAACTTATACAAAAGTCAGATAAAATACAGTAAAAATAATTTATGTATCATGTTCATGATGGACAGGGACAAATTGTCTCATGCTTCATGTTTGCATATCTGATATATGTTTGTAACTTAATACTAAAATGAAAATGATTTAGAATAGTACAGGATCATTTTCATTTCACCATGCTGCTCAGATACAAGCAAAACAAAATTAAACTTTATTGTAGCAGGGAATGTAAATTTTCAAATGACATATCATTTTTATGAATTGAATATAACATTTACGTTTTAAGATTTTATATAACGTTAAAATACCACATTTCAAAAATACAAATTTTAGAAATAAGTCTACCAAAAATATTGCAACTGCTATGCCATATATAGTTTATAAAAATGTGCCCCACTGATGTAGGAGGGACATAGTATATAGTTAAGTAAAGTTTCTGCCTGATGCACAACTCCTTCAAGATACATCCTAGCTTTCAGGGGCGAATGCTGGATTTGAAATTCACTCTTGCTCTTGTTATCATCCAAGGAATGAAAGGTGCGATTGAAGTCTGATTAGCAGAATAATGAATTACTGACCATTTAAAACTGTGTACAGGTAACCCTTGTATAACGCAGATGTTAGGTTCCACAGAAATGCCGCGTTATATAAATCGCGTTATGCGAGTCTCAGATCACATAGAAAAAGCAGGATTATGTTCCGAAATAGTTTTATTTTTTTATTATATAAACAACAATGACATATCCAACAAAAAACATATTTTTATTTAATTCAGGTAATTCATGTAAGTTAAGAAAACATAAACTATTGAAACAAATACATAGTATAAAAATTACAAATTGTACTTAAACTTCATTGCACATAATGTATAAATGTTTTAGGCAAAATAAAATAGTGCATATTTTAATCTTTCATAGCATGAGGATTGGTTAATAAACACTGGTTTTGTCATGTAATCACCTGATGCATTACTACAAAACAGTAGAGTAATTCTGTGTTTGGAAACTTTGAATCCAGGAGCTGATCTTTCATTTTTCGAAATATAGGTACGTTTTTGCACTTTTTTTCCAATATAACCTGGATTCATCTGCATTGAACACCTAGTCTGCACTATAAATGTTTATAAACTTTGAGAGTTGTTTATTTAATAAGATTTCCATTCATAGGAATTTTCTTTTGAGGTGCGATCTTCTATCAAAATCATTAGCAACGCACTTTGCACTTATCGTTGACCCAGCAATAAACACTTTCTTGGATTTTATGTTCATTTTGTTTGATTGTTCCAATTGTTGAGTCATTTAAATTCAAAGTCCCTGCAAAAACTCCTGGTTTTTCTCCATTTTTTAACCGATCCAAGATTTTGAATATTTTTCTTTGAGAGAAATTAATTTTGTTTTCAATGTTAGTTTTTCCCTTTCGTTGCAGTTTGTGGCCATTACTATAAAAATAATTTTTTACACAAAAAAGCAAGCATTACATGTTGTATGTAACTCACCAGAAAATAAAGTGCTCAGCTTGAGATGAACACACTTATGATTCTTAATGCACTTTCCTGGCAGAAACGAGGACAATTTTCAACAATAAACGTTTTATACGGTAAACAATTGAGGTACATGCATGCTAAAGGGTATTTCCCCTAATATAAATTCGCTACTTATAATTACACGCAGGCACAAATTTAACGAAGATAAAATTTGATTTTTAAGTAGCAGTGAAAAACATGAAAAGATAAAGGGTTACTACAATTTGTAGAGCGTGTTTTTATTGGAACCGCGTTGTATAAGTACCGTGTTATACGAGGGTTACTTGTATTTAGAAATTTATGTACATTTAATCATACAAATACAACATTTATTTTACAAATGATATTCTATCTTTGTAAATTTAGCTACTTGAATACAAATTCTACCCTACAGTTCTTCTTTATGAACTGGTCAATAACATCATCAGAAAAAGTTGGTTGTAACTTAATTTTCCCAACCAACACACACACACTTGTAAAGGCTGGCTGAAGCTCACTGGCTAGAGATACTTTGACTGCATATGGCCCATGTTTAAGCAACAGGGTGAGATGACATGGAGGGAGCAGAAATGCCTATGCGCATGCATGAAATCACAGTGCTGAAGCGAGGACCTCGATGCTCCCACAACCGAGCAAGCCAAGGTAGCTTGACTAGCGTCGGCCTTTGATAACGCAAAGCTCAATTATGGCTGCACAAGCTTAAAATGTCTTCTGTCTACAAAAATAAAAGCCTAAATTGAATGCTTATAAATGTGTGCATCTATTAACAAATGAATATTACTTCTTTCTCAATTAATGAGCTTGCACAGCAAGCATAGAGAATTAGCCACTGCTAGCTTTGAATATCTTAATATATAAATGTGAAAGTAATTTAAAAATTCTAAAAATGGTTATAAAGTTTTATATAGCAAATATCTTAACAGCTGGTGTAGTAAAAAATGCAAATTTGATTAAATAAATAAGCTTGTTTTGAATGCTAAATAAACACATAAAAAAATTTATATTCAGTAATTTTTAAACATAGCACATCCGTATGTCACGTCACTGTTAATAAAAAGTGCTAGTATGCTTGTATTCCATTAATGAATGAATAAATAAATAAAAAAAAGTATTGATAGTGCATATATTTTTAGTTACCATGTCATGATTAGTTGATTACTTTGCTGTGCACTTGAGCACTCACTGAGGAAAAAATAACGCATGCATATCCTGTCTTATTGGTTGCGTTCCATTGTGACAACATCAATTATAACTTTTTGTAAGGACTGGGATGGCCGAAGATTTTCAATTAGCAAGGTAAAAAATACAAAAAAAAAAAGTATTCTAATGAAGGAAAATAAATTATTTTCTTTCCATGTAAAATTCCAGCATGAACAGTATATTTGAATAACTAAAATCATGTTGAAGATTTAATGGAATATTTACAGCACTGGGAAAGGATTAAAACTAATTTTAAGGTTTCCAATATTTCACTGAGACATCTTCAGGGATTACAAATAACTTGTAACAACACGCTCAAAAACAATACAATACTAAGTGAAACACGTGGGTGACTCTAAAGTACTATCTAGGTGGTGAGCCCCCTCTATGGGCATTTGTAGGTGGCCTAGGATGTAAAGTGGAATCTCTGATTATTATTGTTTCCCAAATTTCGGGAAGTTTTATGCAACCATATTTATTTAAATTCAGTTGAATTCTGAGTGCCATCGCAGATTCTAAAAACACAGTCTTTCTTTTTTGAATTTACTATGGTCCAAAACCACCATGGTGGAGCATGGTGATTTTTCTCCAGGCGATCCTGTGGGTTGTATCCAAAACATGACCATGTTTGGCCAGATTGACAATAGTCGCGATTGCAGACCATGTTTTGGGTACAACCTACAGGCTCTCCTGGAGAAAAACCACCATGCTCCACCATAGTAAATTCAAAAAAGAAAAGCTGTTTTTAGAATATGCAGTGGCACTCAGAAATCAACCGAATTTAAATAAATATGGTTGCATAAAACTTCCCAAAATTTGAGAAATATTAATTACCAGAGATCCCACTTTACATCCTAAGCCACCTACAAATGCCCATAGAGGGCTCACCACCCAGATAGTACTTTAGAGTCACCCACATGTTTCACTTAGTATTGTATTGTGTTTGAGTGTGTTGTTACAAAAGTTATTTGTAATTCCTGAGCATGTCTAATTTTAATGTATTCATATGTGAAATATTGGAAGCATTAAAATTAGTTTTTAATCCTTTCCCAGTGCTGTAAATATTCCATTAAACCTCAAACATGATGTCCTCACAGCACTTAAGCCTCAACACACAGAATAACTTAAATGTTAGGAAGCAAGTATAATTTGGTGTGATAGTTTTCTTTTAAAAGACTCGTGAGTAAACAGTGAAGTAACATCAAAGCTAATCATGATATCTGAATTGTTGAGAATGAGGTTTTTTTAAATAGTTTTAAATAAATAGAATTTTTTTAAATAGGAGGGAGAGTTGCCTTTTTGTACAGGTGCTAGTGAAATCATTATGTGTCCTTTATCTAGTGAGTAAATTTTAAGATTCATATGTGCGTGCTCTGTTTATTCATTATTGTCATTGCTTTTTTTGGGGGGGGATAGATTTGTCAGAGTGTTTGCTAATCTGATAAAGCATTATTTGCAGCTGACAAAGTATGCTATAGATGCCATGTGAAATAATCACCATGATTTCCATTGTCACAACTTTGATTGAGGACACTGATACCTTTTTCTGTTAGCAGAACTGACAATTCATTACTTTGTGATCCTGGTATATTATATAAAGAAAGATGAAGTACCATATAATCCTCACACTACTTTTAAACTACATATTTAACTACCACTTTCACTTTTATCCATTCTCCTAACGTTAAACTCCATCTGTAAATTCAATAGTGTATAAAGTTACAAGAATTAACATCTGTCTTCAAGAGCATGAGAAATCCATGTCCCACCTATCATTATGCTCAGTCAGTACTAATATATCATGTATTCAACATCCCTTCTCACAGAAATAAATGAAAGAAAACACTGACCCAAAAAACTGTTTGTGGATTTATCATCAGTAGTGAATCATTTCCCTAATCACAACAGATATGACTGCATTAGTCTATCCAGAATTTAGATAAATTAATGCATTCTGTTAATGAGTGTCTCCCCAGAGATTGCGCACCAGAACTTTAGTTCTTTCTTCTTATAATTATGAATTGGTTTCCCGTAGTTATTAGATTATAATGGAAGAAAAAAAGCGGGAACTAGCATCTTAGATGTTCTCCTTGAAAATAAAATAAGCCTATGGCCATTGAACCAAAGATAGATGGTCTTCTCTGACACAATTAGAGATGGAAGACTTATGTGGATAGATATTTAATAGATCTAAAATTTTCCATCTTAGTATCGAAAACATCTTCAGTAAAGTTGAGTAATAGAACACAATCAAAATACAAGTAACAGAAGAATTTTACAAAGCACCAAGTCAGACAACAACCGGTCAAGTAAAATTCCTAATTATTTAAAAAAAAAGTGTGTGTGTGTGTGTGTGTATGTCTCTGTCTTTTCTATATAAAACGAAAATTAGGAATTATGGAGGTATGTAATAATATTTCCCATGTGGGAGAAGAGGGGTAACCGAAGGCCATCAGATCTGTTCAAATTTGGGCAGTTAAAAGTGTGCTCTCAACTACCATTGTTGTGAGACATCTTTCTCACAAAGCGTGTGAGAGAAGGAACTCGAAGTCAAAGAGTGTAAGATTTGATCGTAGCATCAGGAGTCTCAGTTAAGAATATGAATGTCTTGCCACCAATTGGCAGTAGTGATCATGCTGAACATCAAAACTGGAAATTACAACAAAATAATGAATGCTATCTTTGGTTCAATGGTATTAGTTACTCAATGGGAAGGTTGTCAGCAATGTATGGGAACTTTTGCAAAGATGCTTAAATGAGGCGGTATCTGTATGTTTTCCCAGAGTTCAAAGAACAAATACAGTGAGAGTGAAATGGATATGCAACTTTATTGAGCAATAGATCCATAATAAGAATATAATACGGAATGAACATCATGAGAATAAGAGTGTGAGGAGTTATGAAATATATAAATTGCAGGCTAGAAAAGTTGAGTATTGTACAGAAAGCTAAATCAGAGTATGAAAAGAAACTGGTTCTGCAGGATAAATCGTTGCTAGAGGATCTTGGAGTTATGGCAGATAAGAAAATGATCAAATGATCATCAGATCATCTGAACAATTTAGGTATAGGCTTTTATGTCTTGTTCCTGCTCTGCAGATGAGGTTAATTCTTTTTCGTCTTAATCTTGGATGTCCATGGTCTCTTCTTCCTGTAGGTTTATATTCTACTGAAGTTCAAAGGTCACATGCAAAATTTCAAATACAATAATTGTGATGTTGAAATGAACATTGCCACATAAGGATAAGGAAGTCATCTTGCCTCTTTACAAGGCCTTGATATGTGATTGCAGATTTGGTCTCCTGGATTCCGAGGGGATAAAAGAAGCTGCGGAAAGGGTGCATGCAGGTTATATCGTAATTATTGAATGTAGATTACAAGGACGGATTGAGTGTATGTGGACTACAGACATTGGTAAACAGAAGAAAGAGGAGGTTATATGCTAGAGGTCCACAAACTTTTGAAAGGATGTTATAGATTATCAACCAATGAAATTTTTCATTATATGGAAAATGGGGAGAGGACAAGAGTGGTATCCATGAAGTTTGTGTTTGGTTAAAAATGTATAAGAGCTGGATTTTTCTTCCACAGAGTAGTGAATGAAACAGTTGTTTTGTTGAAGTAGTCAGTGAATAAGTTTAAGAGAAGGTATGGCAGCTAGTGTGAGTGATCTCTGACCCCCTCCCCCCTTTCAATGAGTTCTTGACTCTTTTTGGAGGTCTCAGATAATAATGATGATATAGACATTCCATAAGGCATCTACTCTTGTTTAAGGATTTGGTTTTCTTCCACAAGATTCTGTGCTTAGTAGAGATGGCTGAACATGAGTAGTGACACTTTTTACATCATCCAAATTTGAACAGATCTTATGGCCTTCAGTTATCTCCACTCCATGGGAAATATTATTATCACTCTCTAATAATTCCTAATTTGTTTATATATATATATATTTATGTATATGTTTTTTAAATTTAATTACAAATTTTATTGACTGGTTTTTGTCTTAAGCTGTGATGGCACTTTGTTAAATAATTCTGTTTTATTTTAATTGTGTTCTATTACTTATAAGATATCTTTCAATATACTAAGACAAAAATTTTACATATATCAAATATTTATCCATGTAAGTCTTCTGTCTATAATTTTTTGTGCTAATGTTTTGAGAAATTTTGGGGGTGCTTGCCAGGATTCTCATCAGAACATAGACTATGTGTATATGAAGAGATGCATATAAATTCACATGGAGAGAATACAGAAGAAATAAAACTTTTATCATGTTATTGTTGATGGTAATATCTTGATATTTAAGATGCATAAGTAAAAGGGATTTGGAACAGGAAGTGATGGTTTAGTTTTTGAGTAGGATTTAAAAAGCTAAGAAATGGAGGAAAGTGTATTGTAAAAGAAATCATTGTTGAACCAGTTATTCTAAATGTCTGCAGTAATTACCTTTAAAGAATCAGAAAATGAGATGAGCAGCAGTAGAATAATAGTGGAAAATATACAAGAGAAATGCAGTCATAATTAGTACATTACATGAGTGTATTTCTTGGATGCAGATAAAACTCGGAAATCTGAAATGTATAATGGTAGCAGTAGATTGACCGGAAATCTCATGTGAATGTTTAAAAAAATTTACAATGGACATAATTCAAAAGACCTGATTAGAAGCTTGAATCATACCAAAGTGTGTGTGTGGGCATGTGTTAAACCTCAAAAATGAAGAACTAGCTGAAATGTGTAAAAGGTTACTTTTTACACATTCCAGCTAATTCTTCACTTTGTTCTTTGCTAGTTCTTCATTTGGCATTCATGCCAAAGTTATTTTTTAATTATTACAGTTGGATATTACTATGAAGCAGTTATTCCAAACATACTCAAGTTTTATTGTTGCACTGTACTGGTTTTTGTTGTGTACTAGCAATGATAATTGAATTTTCAAATGAGTTAAGAAGATATCAATTTCAGAATGTCTTTCCAAATACCCACATATTTCTGACAGCATTCTGTGAGATGAAAAACAATGTTGCAGTCAGGAGCTATTTGAAAATTGTACCAATTAAAAAATGTTTTATCTCAATAAGACTATCAGACATTATTTTGTTTTTTGCTTGCTTCTGTGCATATAAAAGTTAATCACATCATGGATGGGAATTGAACTCAAGTCTTTCCAACCAAAGGGATTATCTATACCGACTCAGCTATGGAAGCTCATATTCATTTGGTACATAATAAAAATAGTTTTCTTTCATGATTCTAAAAATGAGTTCTTTGAATTTTTGGTTAAAATAATCTTTAATTAAAGATCAACAAATGAAAAAAAAAAATTGTTAGAAATGTAATTGGTTTTTTTATGTTTATTTATTTTACAGAGTCAACCAACACCCGAGTGTTATATTTCAGCATCTTTTCTATGTGTTGTCTCCTCGGACTGGCTACTTGGCAAGTGCTCTACTTGAGGCGTTTCTTTAAAGCAAAGAAATTAATTGAATAGCAAAATGGTGTTAACTAAATTTGCTTTAAAAACACATTAAAATTTTCTACCTGTGAATGCAGAGATGTGTAATTTTGTTTGAAGTTTCAGAACACTTTTAAATAGACAAAATTTACTTCTGCAAGGACAGTTTTTAAAGGAAGTACTGATACAACATACATCTTATATGGTCAGTTTGTGGTTTCTTTAAGCTTCAAAAAAGTTTGTGGGCTTGCTTTTATTTTACAATTATAAATTTTTATTTATGTTCTGTGAACAAGTGAAACAACAAGAGAAGGAAATAAGTGCCTTTTTATTGAAACAATTATTGATGACATGTTTCTGATTTGTGAAAGCTAACACTAATTGCCAATAATTTTCATAAAGAGCATATGCTGTGTGTTCTTTTAGTTTTCCTTCTCTATTTCATTTAAAATTACTACTGTTTTGTGTATTATTAGCATTATTAATAATTAGTTTTCTTGATCATATTTCTAATATATTGCAACACTGATATCTTTCCTGTACTATCTTTTTATTGCTGTAAATCTCAGCATCACAAAGTCTTAACCTTTAAACTGACTTTTTTAAAAGTTAATTTAATAAGAATAATTAATAAAATTCAGATGGATTGATAGTTATTTCTTCTTGCTTTGATAACATAAGTGAAATTGAATGAAGCAGGGGATCTGTAAATCCTAAGGGTTGCTTGAGAAAGTTATTTCTGTTATATGGAATTTAACTAAATTTATTAAATATGGCACACTTTCTGCATTGATTCATGGTGAATCCCTGCAGCATTTTTATACTTTTCACAAAAGAAAATTTTTTGAAGTTGTATTTATACCATATTTTGCAAAGCCTGCTGAATCCAAATTATCTTATGAAAGTTAGAATTGTTTTGTTTAGAATAATGGTTTTGTACCAACCAATAGCAGTATCCTGTGATAACATAAAAATAATTTATTTCTTGTTCATTTGTTTTTGGGAAGGTAGTTTTGAAACTTTCATGCACCATAAATTGCAAATAAAGCAGATTTACATTCACAGAACTCTGTTGTTAATTTTAATTAAAATTCATCCTAATTCATAGATCACTTTTTTTTTTAATGTTTCTGCACATGCTTAAAACTACCTACAAAAAATATACTGAAGTTATTTAAATTAAGGGATATTACATCCCATATTGTTTCTTAGCCAAATAAGAAACTCAGTTCACTAAGTTCATGTTGCCAAATTGAAGCCTTTGGCTCTTCATATAATTAGTAATTTATTAGGACACCTTCTTGGCAATTCTCATAGAAAGGATGTAAGTTCTGTTCATTACAAACTTGGTATTAACTAGGTCTACCTACTCACTGATGAGACCTCAATAAAGGTTGAAACCGGTCTGGGTAGTGACCTTCTCTCATAATGTAGAAGTACAGTAATATAGCTCCTAGGAGCTAAGTTCACATTATGGGTAAATACCAAGAATAGTGATCGGAGCTTGCTCCACCCTTACTATGAGTTGCCTCAATTTGCACTACCAAATGGGTCAGATGTTGCACTATCCGGGTATTTGCTTATGCTTGGAATAGCCGAACTTTATATAGTTTCTATATTCGGCATGAAACTCTTTGAGTTTCTTATTTGGCTAAGAAACAATATGGGATATAATATCCCTTAACTTAAGTTCATGTTGCCGAATTGAAGCCTTTGGCTCTTCATATAATTAGTAATTTATTAGGACACCTTGGCATTTCTCATAGAAGGGATGCAAGTTCTGTTCGTTACAAACTTGGTATTAACTAGGTCTACCTACTCACTGATGAGACCTCAATAAAGGTTGAAACCGGTCTGGGTAGTAACCTTCTCTCATAATGTAGAACAGTAATACAGCTCCTAGGAGCTAAGTTCACATTATGGGTAAATACCAAGAATAGTGATCAGAGCTTGCTCCACCCTTACTATGAGTTGCCTCAGTTTGCACTACCAAATGGGTCAGGTGCTTGCTTATGCTTGGAATCGCCGAACTTTATATAGTTTCTATATTCGGCTTGGAACTCTTTGAGTTTCTTATTCAGCTAAGAAACAATATGGGATGTAATATCCCTTAACTTAAATAAATTCATGTTGCCAAATTGAAGCCTTTGGTTTTTCATATAATTAGTAATATACTGAAGTATTAAGATATGAGGGGCATTCCAAAAGTAATGCCTTTATTGTGAATAGCTCCCTGCCCAAAAGAGAAAATTCGAAGTGTGTACTTTGCTTATTTACTTTATTTTCATGTACCATTTTTAACATAACCTCCATCCCTTTCAGTACAGTTTCTCACCTCTGCTTTGACCTGTTCATCTCATCATTTTCAAAATGGATAATCTTCAGATGCATCTTTAATTAAGGAAATAACCACAAGTTCATTGGACCAAGTCTATGCTGCCAGAAGGATGTTCCTCACTTCAGATCTAATCTCTTTTATAGTTATTGAAGCAAACATGCTCATGTGTAACCTCACATTGTCATGTTGCAAAAGCAATGGCTGTCCCTCAGCCAAACACTATTAATTCATAGTTTCAACTTCTCAACATCTGGATAACTGTGCAAATTTATTTTCTTGCCTTTCATCATTCATCATTGAAACCAGTGGACAACTCTGCTATCCTAAAAGATAATCAGCATGCACTTTCTTGGCAGAAGGTTGAATTTTGTACTTTTAGGCCTTCAGTGAGATAACGTGGCAATATTCTACAGACCAGATTTTCTTCTTGGAATCACAGTGACAGACCCAACTTATTGCTTTCCCTTTGGTAATATTGAAACAGTCGGTGACAAACCTCTGGTCTCATCTGTTTCGTTTCACTAGTCAACTTACACAGTAATGTTCAGTTTCAGTGCTAGTAATCTCTGACTTATTTGCAGATTTTCTCTGACTAACTGAACTTTCTGCTTATGGAAATCATCAGTTGTGAAGTCAACTCCTCTGTCAGTATTATAAAGTATACTGCTGGGTACAAAAAATAAGAAATCTACAGCTGCTTCACCATAAAAACCTTATCAGTAGCAAATTTCACTAACATTTTTTGTATGTTGCAATTTGATGACAGCACACTGTCTTAAATACTTCAACAAACTGGTCCATTGTATATACAAGTAATCATGCACCACTTTGTACTAAACTGTAGTTGAGGAATGAAGGAACAAAACTAGACATTTTGTTAAGGCCACCCATACTCCAAGCATGGTGCATGCATAAGCATAACTTCTGGAGTGCCTCTCATAGTATTATGAGGGTATTTGTCACATTGTGTTTTTAATTATGAATCTCTGCATAGATTGAATCTGAAAGCATAGGTAATCAATCTACTGGCTTAAGAAGTAAGCATAAACAAAACCAAAAGTATTTTGGCATTTGTTTCTGAATCTTAACCTGATAAATCAAATCCATAACTTAGTTATTTGATCTCCATTTTGAATGGTGAAAAATCTTTATATTTTGTAAGAAAGGACACAGATAATTTAAATCTTAAATCTCTTAATCGCTCTGCTGGACATAATGTGTTTAGATATCAGTCAACATGGATATGAAGCATACCATTGAAATAATATGGATACAAAGCATAAAGTGGTTGATATATTTTTCCATCATGGCCAGTTTGGTGGTTCTATCTTATTCACAAACTAAACTTGAAAACCAAGAGAAACAATTAACGAATCTTTGAAATAACCTGACTGCTATATATTTTTTAATTATGAAATTAAAAGCTGCTTTATAATTTGTTTAGTCAGTTTTCTTTTGTTCTAAAAGATCTTTTAGAACAGTATTTCCCATATTTTGGGAACCATTTGCATTCCAGGAGAAGCTTGGATATAAGAGTGGGGGTGTGTGTGGGGGGGGGGGGGGGGTAAAAAGTTCTGTTAAACACCTAGAACAAAAATGATATTAAACCAACTCTTCTTATATATCCTACAAGAAAAAGAACAAATTATTACAATTTGATGAAACATGGAGGTTAAATGGTTTTAAGATATGTTCTTTCTTGTGATTATATCAGTTTGCTTTAACCTTCCTACCGGCTAGGACGTCTATAGACGTCCAACTAAATCTGGATAAGATTCAGCCCACCTGTTTAAAGAACCTGGATAAGAAGTGCAATTTGACTGTCATGTCCATTAGAAGGTGTGATAAACCCTCACGCTGAAGAGAAAGGTTAATCGGATTATCTCCCGTTCGTAGCTGCCTCTCAGTTGCCTATAACAAGAAACGGACTTTCTTGTTCCATGCTGGTGAACTGGATTTTAGTTATATATGATAGACTAAAAATAGAGAAATTATTTATATTTTTGTTTTCTCTTTTTATTGTACAATACAATTTTAATTTCTGGACAAAATAAGGGTCTTGCATAATTTCTTCACTTAACCAATTTAATTTTTTATTTTTTTTGCGCTAATTTTTTTCTAATCGCTACTAGACAAAAGATTTTTCTTTGTTCTCGAAGAAATTAATTCACGATAATTATTTGGAATATTCTTTTAAAAAAAGAAAAGAAAACCGGCTGCCAACGTTCCAGGTTATGTTAATTTTATTTTTGTACAAAACCATCGAAATCGAATAATACTTAACAGATTTCCTTTAGGACACGCTTGAGCAACTTTGCTTTATAGAGAATAACATGAAATTCTTTAATCATATTACTAAATTTTTTCTTCATGTTGTATAGTAATCTGTACTTTCACTTTCTTGGTTTCCTTGTATAATTGGTGATTACAAAATGAAATTAACAGTTATGATTTAAATTTATATTTTCTGCATAATTCAGATATTTTATTCTCCAATTTTTAAAGTAAGCGATACATTTGCTTATTTTTATCATTCAAAATATGTATATCAAATGTGAAATTTCATTTCCATATTTTTACAATAGAATTGAACTTTATTTCGCCTCTGATAGTTTAACCCCCCCCCCCGTTGCATTACTATCACACACCCGAAAACTGTTATGAAACATAGGTACAGTTTTTATTTAATTCGTTATTTTTCTCTAGTAATTGTTCCACATAACTTTAATTTTTCGATACTGAAACTATGTGGTGATTATTATAAATTAGCAAATTATAAATCAGACAATATACATATTTCCTGATTATTATAAATCAGGAAATTATGTGATATTCGGATATAGGTGAAATTAATATTTAAAATCACTGTCATCCTTCAAATGCAATATCAGAATAAAGAAAGTGAAAAACCCGAAGTTTCGAAATACATTTCGAAAGCCCGCTCTCGAAATGTATTGGTCTACAGACTGGATTCTGAACACGCCAATGTTTCGTGATGTTATGACTGAAAAACAATTCAGTCTCATCATCAAGTATTTGCATTTTCAGAATAATGAGGAATACGATCAGGCAACACATCCTTGCCCAGTCCTCAACAAAATTTATGATTTTCATGAAAATCCGTCAAAAATGTAGATCACTCTACATTCCTGAGAGAGACTTGAGTATCGATGAAAGCCTTATGCCATTCAAAGGTGGACTGAAATGTAAGCAGTATATTCCCAAAAAGAAAGCGAAGTATGGAGTAAAATTTTTTATGCTTTGCGAATCGGAAAGTGGATATCTTTGGGATTTCAAACCTTATACGGGAAAGCAAACTGTAATCGAGCACGATAAATATTCGGATCTTCCCTTGTCGATGCGTGCAGTAATGCAGTTACTAGACCCTTTACTGGGGAAAGGTTACTGCATTATAATGGATAATTACTATATATGTGTCCTGAACTCTCTGATTTGCTTTTACAGCATCTTACAGATAATTATGGTACTGTAAATGCAAAAAGGCGAGATATGCCTCCAGATCTGGCTTCAGGAAAGCTATCGAAGGGGGAAATCCGAACTTATCAGCAAGGGAAAGTCTTTGCACTACGTTGGAAAGACAAAAAAGATGTTTTTCTGCTATCTTCCCTGCACAATCCATTAGCGGAATTCGTGGAGAAGCATGGTTTGAAGAAAGAAAAACCCATTGCTGTGTGTGCATACAACGACACTATGGGTTGAGTCGACAGGTGCGATCAGCAGCTATCATTCTACTCTGTAATGAGGAAACAGCATAAAAAATATTACAAAAAAGTGTTTGGACATGTTATTTGAATTTTGAAGTGTTTGGATTTTGTTATTTGGAACAGTTTCCTCCTGTACAAGAAAAAATGTTTGTCTACCATAACATATCTAGAATACAGAATAGAAATTGCGAAAGCATTGCTGCATACACATGCACCTTCTTCAGCAAGCAGAGAAACGGGAAATCCTGCCAGACATCTGAGGTTGAACGCTGCTAACTCCAACCATTATCCCGAAAATCTACCACCAACGGCTAATAAAAAAAAAACCTCCACGCAAATATTATGTATGTAATAAAAAAAATATCAGAAAGGAAACAAAAATCTGTTGCCCCGAGTGTAAAACTGCTTTGTGTGTTTACCCTTGCTTCAAGGAGTTCCACGCTGTTCAAGAATTTTAAATTCTGAACAGTATGAAATAAAAAATGTTTGTTTTCAAGGCCATCAAAACAGTCCTTTTCAGGACTACAAATATTGATAGAGGGATACCCGAATGCACTGTTTCTTTTTCATCTTGAAGGCTAATTTTTAAGTTCTTTTTATGACACAGAGAAACTGGAAGGAGTATTCCAGGTAAAGTATTTCATCAAAACAATAAAAAATAATGAAATAAAATCTACCCTATATATATATAAAATGATAAGCTTTTTTATGTCATGTTTATCGAAACGTTTTGAAACTCAGGGGCTACCCTGAGTGTCGAGTCATCAGAATTCAGGGGCTGAACCCCCTTTCGAGTTATCACAATTGAAGGAGAACTGGTCTACCATACCGGAACACGGGGGGTTGGGCATAGCCCCCCTAGTTAATAAATGAAATATATAAATAATAACGGGAACATTTTCACCTTGCCAACACTCAACATTGATGTGATATGGGTTCCAAATTTCTTGTTTCGGAGATATATATATATATATATATATATATATATATATATATTACAAAGTTTTGTAATAAAAATTTCTGCTACAATGAAGTTTGGCAAAATCAACAATATTATTACCACCTTATTTCTGTTTCTCGTGTGGGAGAAAAACGGTAAAATGTCACTCTTATAATTATATGAGATGTTATAATGGCAAAAATAGTAAGAAAAAAGTCATTTGCACTTTCTCTTCAAAACACAAAGAAAGAACATTGTAAATTCAGCCAGTGGAAAAGAAAATACTACATATTTTTCTCCTGTTATCTGATTTTTTTTCTTATAGTTCAAAGAAGAAATCACTGCATATAACATGAAGTCTGCAGGAGGGAAAAAAATCTGGAAATTGGTTACATTATAACGAATAGAGAAATCATGTCAGAAAAATTATTCACGTATGATTCTAATCTCAGCAGACATAACATTTTCTTCTAGATTAGATATCTAAAGTAACTGAACCTTTGCTACTATTTTACACTAAAAGAAATGGGTATGTTCCCCAAGTGATTTACGTTTGTAACAGCTGTCTTGCGAACGATTTATGAAATAAATTATCTGAAATATCCGCAGATTGCTTAGGTCTATATCCCCCCCCCCCCAAAAAAAAGAAGATTATGAAACGCATATGCACCTTTTCTTTGAAAATAATTCAAATCTTCTTTTTCAAGATAATTGTATGATTTAATTTCTAATTTTTGATAATAAAAGTGAAACTGATCATTATAAATTAAGCAATTATTTTGGCATAAATAATGTATAAGCATGTAAACGAAATATCAGTATTTCTGTTAGAATATAGGTAATCAACAATCGAAAAGGAAACGACATTCTTGACATATTCTGCACTACAGCCTGGGGCACTTTAGTGTTCTCCCCTTTCTTCTCAATAGCACTGAGAGTAATAAGCCTTCAACTTTTCCTCCAGCTAAGAGGATATTACCAAGTATTTAGAAGACGTAGATTATTTCAGAAATAGCTTCCAGCAGCAGAAGAAGTAATATTTAGATTTTTTTAAAAGAAAAACAAACACAAATAATACTACTGAACTTTCTTTTGTGTGGTATGCATATAAACAATTTTGCATGGTGAAAATATAGCATATTATTTCTAAAATTTCACATAATTTCAGCGGGCAGTAGAACAGCTGGTTTTAGATTGCAAATAAATAGAACAGAATTAGAAGTTTCACAATACAATCTGATTGCCGTATATCTTTTGTCAAAATGGTAAAATGAAGTAATTGATTTTGAATGCTGTCTAGAAAAGCTTTCAAACCTGTGAGTTCTAGGAGAGGATAAGGAGGGGGGGGGGGGAAGCATTAGAAAATCTTCAAAATGAAAAAGGATTTTGAATCATTCCGTATATGATATTTTTCACATTATATTTTCAACATATCTACGAGGATGTGCACTAGATATTATCGTAATATGCATAATACAAGTAAATAAATAAATGACGAAGGCGAAGAATCACTGCTAAAATATCATTGGATATAAATTTTTGATACCAAAAAGACACACAATCGGAAACCGAGTAATGCAATGTAGCATTTTAACATTTTTTTTTTATTTTGTCTTTATGAATAACAAAAAATCGTTTCTAAAACTGAAATGTGATGATCCATATAATGCTATTTCGCTAGAAACGAAAGAAAAAGGACATATTTATTTCAATAAATATTGTTTAAAAATATAAATATTTGACATAATATTTTCAAAGCAAACATTTGAAAATTCTGAAATTCGAAAAAAATTATTCAATTATCATACGTAAAGTGAAAGATCAATCAGTGTAACTCTTCCGGTGCACTGATTTGTAGAATTACCAAGTATTTATAAGATGTAGATTATTTCAGAAATAGCTTCCAGCAGCAGAAGAAGTGATATTTAGATTTTTTTAAAAGAAAAACAAACACAAATAATACTACTGAACTTTCTTTTGTGTGGTATGCATATAAACAATTTTGCATGGTGAAAATATAGCATATTATTTCTAAAATTTCACATAATTTCAGCGGACAGTAGAACAGCTGGTTTTAGATTGCAATTAAATAGAACAGATTTAGAAGCTTCACGATACAATCTGATTGCCGTATATCTTTTGTCAAAATGGTAAAATGAAGTAATTGATTTTGAATGCTGTCTAGAAAAGCTTTCAAACCTGTATAGAAATTTAGAGTAGTTATGCAATTCAGTTCCAGGAGAGAATAAGGAGGGGGGGGGGGAAGCATTAGAAAATCTTTAAAATGAGCAAAAATGTTGAATCATTCCATATATGATATTTTTCACATATTTTCAACATATCTACGAGGTTATGCACTAGATATTATCATAATATGCATAATACAAATAAATAAATAAATGACGAAGGGGAAGAATCACTGCTAAAATATCATTGGATATAAATTTTTGATACCAAAAAGACGCAATCGGAAACCGAGTAAGGCAATTTAGCATTTTAACATTTTTTTTTATTTTGTCTTTATGAATAACAAAAAATCGTTTCTAAATCTGAAATGTGATGATCCATATAATGCTATTTCACTAGAAACGAAAGAAAAAGGACATATTTATTTCAATAAATATTGTTTAAAAATATAAATATTTGACATAATATTTTCAAAGCAAACATTTGAAAATTTTAAAATTCGAAAAAAAATTATTCAATTATTATACGTAAAGTGAAAGAACAATCGGTGCATCTCTTCCGGTGCACTGATTTGTAGAATAAAATACACCAAATTCACTATCACTAAATAGATTCATTGCAAAAGCTGATCAGTGGGCATTTCAGGATTGATTTTTTTTTCGCATATGTGAAATTGGTTTCAATTTTTGGGAAGAGAGACAATAAATCATTTTAGAGGCAAGAAAGGTCAAATAACTTAGGACAGTAAATGAAATTCTAAGCAACACAATAGACGTAAAGACAGGAGGAGGGGACACAAAGGTCACTCAGCAACAGTTAATCCACTAATGCTATAGAATAGCCGTAACGAGATTAATGGCAGAGGAAGGTAATGGCATGATAAAAGGTAGAATGCCGACGAAGTTTTGATCCATGAAAAAAGCTAGGGAGTGTTGAATATTTCATCCACACCGGTCGGTTGGGAGGTTAATATCATTTTTGTTCTAGTGCTTATTACACCTTTTCAGCACCCCCTTGTATGTCAAGCACTGTTCACCCAACAGACAAGCAAAATATTTTTAGGAGATGAAGAACTATTTTCTCAAGGTAATATCAAAAGTTATATTGATACAATAAATATTTTTCTAATCTGAATTCTTGTATATTTTATTATTTTCCAGAAGACTATTTACATAGCTATCCATCTCCATAAAATACCCATTGGCAAACTACTCAAATTACACTCCTCATGCACATGCATGTATATCTATATGCTTAGCTTAATTCACACCATTTTCAACATAATCTCCCACTCCACATAATACTTTTCCTCAACTATAAGTGATGTTTCTGAGTAATCAGCTGACTGCTTTTCACTTGCCAGTAGCTTTATTTCATAGGTGTTATACTGAATTAATGGTTGCAGTAATTTGTTCCAGTTACATTAGGTTCAAATCTAAAGCAAGAGAATTATTCATCATTATACGTGTGATGATAAAGATAAATAATTTGCTTGCTTTAGATTTGAACCTAGTAGAAATAAAAATTATGACATTTAAATTTCAATAATTAAAAAAGTCTAATGAGACAAATTAAACTATCTCTGTTGAGAATTTAATTTTGTAAAATCTGATTCAATATCTTATTTTTAAAAAGCCGTAGATGAGGCTCCACATCACAAAGGCAACTGGCCACATTGGGAAGCAATCACTGGAGACCTACAATTTAAGAACTAATGATTCCAAAATTTAGCAGATCTTTCTTTTAAGGTTACACAATAGTCAGCATTCATACTGAGGAAATTATGGAGAAACAACACATGCACTAGAATAATTACTTTACTTATTAAGAAAGTAACATTCGACATTTAGACCTCTGTATTCAGGTCATCATCAGGTAAACATACATATGTACAGGATACAAGCTACATGACAATACACTACACAAAAGTAAGATGAATCTAAATTTTTGTTAATCATTTACCTTAGCGTGACTTCTAGTGGAACAAAAAATAATAAAATTACATTAAACAATTTCTAAATTCCTCTCATAAATGACTAAATTTTAATGCATGTATTTAAAATTGTACTAAATTGATTTAATTAAAAGTTCATCTTCTTCTTGAGCTTCACGAAAACCCTTAAGGTTCTTAGCTACAAGCACCACAGTTCTACATTTTTTCCTATCTTTAGCTAACTCCTTCCAGTTTTGCAGCTTCAGCTGTTATGTCCATTTCAATGTTATCCATCCATCTTCTGCAGGATCTTCCTCTAGGACGTCTTCCATTTGGGTGATGTAAAAAGGTTATCCTCCATTCTTTCCAGGTGACCTAACCATCTCATGCAACTAGCTCTGATTTCATTGATTTATAAGAAGCCACTAATAATGTTCATAGAGTTCTTTATTCGTTTGCCTTCTCCATTCATCTGTCATAGGATCTTTCACTGGACCATATATTTTTCTTAAGATTTTATTTTCGAAGCATTGTAATTGATCTTCATCAGCTTTTGTTATATTCCATGTCTCTGCACCATATAATATGACTGGTTTAATTATCATTCTGTAGGTATTTATTTTAGATTCATATGACAGATTTTTAGATGAGAGGAGGTGCTGAAAGGAGAAATATGATTTATTACCTGCTTGGACTCTCATCTTTATTTCTGTTTGGATCTTATTATCTTTAGTTATTATAGAGCCTAGATATTTAAATTGTATTGAGTTTTTCAATATCATGTCAGCAAATTGAATAGTTGATGGCTTATTGAGATCATTATGTCTAGATACTTTTAAATATTCTGTTTTATCATCATCATCAAATTCCTACCATGTACCTTCAAGGGGTATTCTGTTTTATTTTGGTTAATATTAAGACCTATTTTTTCGGAAGAAGTTTTAAGTTTTCATGAGTAGCCATTCAAGGCGAGGTTATTAGATATCAATGTTAATTCATCTTGGCGGTCCTTTTCATCTGTTGTAATGCAGACAGCTCTTTTCTTTAGTATGTGTACTATGTTGAGTTTGTGAGAAATGTGGTGTGAGGAGCTGAAATGTAGATTATGTCCTGTATTCGTAGGCTTCCTGTAGACTGAAAGGTTCAAAAGGCCATTAACTTGCTTCTTAATTAAGATGGCCAAGAACGGTAGTTGTTTGTCTTAATTAAGAAGCAAGTTAATAGCCTTTTGAACTCTTCAGTCTACAGGAAGCCTACAAATACAGGACGTTATCTACATTTCAGCTCCTCACACCACATTTCTCACAAACCCAGCATAGTACACATACTAAAGAAAAGAGCTGTCACATTACAACAGATGAAAAGGACCTCCAAGATGAATTAACACTGATATCTAATAAGCTCACCTTGAATGGCTACCCACGAAGACTCGTCAACAAAATCCTTTTCTCTGAGCCACCACAAAGAGAACGAGAAGACACTCAATATATTTCATTATAAGGTTTTATAACATAATCCATGTCGGGAAGTCGCCGCTAGATGAATTCGTAATGTGTAGTGTTCGTGCAAGCTCCAGATAAGATAAGTATCATTTTCAGTTATCGATACAAATTACTTAATGTTGTGTAGTTTTGTTTTGTTTGCCTTGCGTATTTTAGTGCGTCTATTTTTGGTGTGTTATAACGTATAATTTGACAAAACACGTTAAAGATAAGTATGGCACCTGTGCGAAGGAAAATGGCGGCCAGTAATGAAGGTTCGCCATCGTTATCAAAGAACGGTAGCATAAAAGAAATGAGTCAGTGTACTAGCTGTGAAATGTACGCTTTGCGGAGTGCGGTCGGAGTGTGGTTAGATGATAATAAAGGATTGAATGTGTGTAGAAAATGTAGGGAGAATGCGGAATTGAAGTGTATTTCGGATCGTGAGTTTGATATTTTTGTCAACCTTCAGAATGAAGGAAATAGGGATATGACAAGAAACGGCAAGGTTGTACATGAAAATTGTGAGAGTGTGAATGTGGAAAGTGTGAATGATAGTATAAATGGTTTCTCAGAGAACAAAAAAGATGAGACAGATGCATTGAGTGAGATCGCGTTGTTGAATAGTGCGATAGAAAGAGCAAAACAGCAGCTAGAGTGCATGAACAAAAGTAGACTGAATGAACCAACCAATAATAAAAGGTATGACAGGAAAAATAGACGTATGAATGTGAACATGAACAAAATGAAGGATAGAGTGCTGTATGGAGACTCGTTAGTACGAGGTGTGTTAGTAGAGGATTTGACAAAATCGTACCAACCTGGTGCGAGCATAAAGGACGTAACTGCGTCTATTAGAGAGCAAAAGGAAAGGGTGAAAGAAATGATTGTTGTGGCAGGTACGAATGATTTGAAAGGAGATAAAATGGAAATGATAGAAGACCTGAATGAATTGTTTGAGGTAGCAAAAGAAAAGAGTGAGAGAGTTAGAATGATTAGTCTTTTGCCACGGTATGACAGTGAAATGTTTAAAAGGAGGACTATAATTGCAAATGACGTTATGCGTGGGTTATGTATGACGAGTGGTGTGGAATTTGTGGAGTGAGTTTGATGGGCGAAAGGATCTATATAAGATGGATGGCTTGCATTTGAATGGGTACGGTGTAAGAAGACTTGAGAAAGTGTTGCTGAATGTAGTGGATGTGCAAATTCAGGGAAACTAGATTTGTTAGGGGGGGGGGGAGTAGAGATACAGTCCTTATGGAGGCAGTTGAATGTAAGAATGAATATAATATGCCAGAGCAAATAAGTACAACAAATCTGAGTGGGATAGTTAATATAAGGCATCAAGGTAGGGTTGGGGCTAATGGGAGTCTTAAATTCATGTACACTAATACTAGGAGTATTAGGAACAAGAAGGAAGAGTTTTTGGCCATGGTTGGCACTTCCAGACCACAGGTTATAGGTATTAGTGAAACATGGCTGACTGTAGATGATATAACTAGTGGGATTGAATGTGATGGGTATAGTGTGTTCAGGAATGACAGAGAGAATAAAACGGGGGGAGGAGTATTGTTGATGATAGCTGATGAACTCCAGCCAAGGAGAATAGAAGTTGAATTGCAGGATAGAGAAAAGAGCACATTTGAGGCCATTTGGTGTGAGATTGTGGCTAGCAGAACTAAATATACAATTGGATGCTGCTATAGACCAGGTGATGGAAAAGATGGTGGTGACAGTATGCACAAGCAAATAGAAGAAATGGGTGGAAGGAGGGTGATTATTATGGGAGATTTCAACTATGGTCGCATTGATTGGAGTGAGGAGAGGACACATGGGAGGAAGGAACTGGATTTTATGCGGTTATTAAGGGATAACCATCTGCGACAGCATGTAATGGAAAATACTAGGGGTCAGAGAGTGCTTGACCTAGTAATTACATCTGAGGATTTGGCTGTAACAAATATGACCACATTGCCACCAATCGGTGAGAGTGATCATAGGGTCTTAACTTGGGAGGTGGCTAAAGATGTAGAATTTTCAATTAAGACAGGGTACATGTGGAATTATCGGGCTGGAAAGTATGACAAGCTTAGGAGTTTGATTGGTTCAGTGCCATGGCATGCACAACTGCAAGGACTAGAAGTTGATAGTGCATGGGAGGCAGTTAAGAAGTGTTTGCATGAAGCAATGGCTGACTGTATACCTAGAGTCCGAATAATAAATCAAGCATGGGTTAAATGAATGAATAACACCATTAAGCTTGAGCTACCAAAAAAAACAACACCTATGGAGGGAATTTAAGGAGAAAGGTGACTGGCAGGCACATGAACGGTATAAAGCGCAGGCCAGAAGGGTAACGAGTGTGGTAAGAAAAGCAAAAAAGGATTACGAAAGAACATTGGCCATGCAGGCTAAAAGAATCCTAAACAGTTTTTTAGATATGTAGCAAGTAAAAGGAAAAATGTACATGGCAGATTGATTTTACAGAATGCCGATGGTAGGGAGGTAACTGAATCAGTTGAGATAGTTGAGTTACTGAGTGAGCACTTTGCAAAAGTATATTATCCAGGTGGTGACATTGCAGAAACGAATAAACCAGTAGATTATACGGGAATTGTGGTTAATGAAGTGGAGGTGAGTAGTCTATTGCATAACCTCAATGTCAATACATCTGTGGGATTGGATGGTATACCAGCTCGTGTTGTACGAGAAGCAGCTAAAGAATTGTCCGTACCCTTGACCATTTTGTTTAATTTGAGTCTCGGGTCTGGGTTAGTCCCGAGCGGGTGGAAAGAGGGGAAAATTGTTCCACTGCATAAAGGTGGTTCCAGGACTGCTGTTGTAAATTACCGACCGATTAGCATATCAGGAATCATTGTCAAGGTCTTAGAGAAAATAGTCAAGAGGAAAATACAAGATTGGATAGAAGAAAATGGGATACTGTATCGGGGACAGCATGGTTTTGTGAAGGGTAGGTCATGCCTCAGTAACTTGCTCACGTATTATAACACAGTGACGGCTGAACTGGATAAGGGTAATGGGTTTACGGTGATTCTACTGGACCTTGCCAAGGCCTTTGACAGGATTCCACATGGAATTCTAATCAGTAAATTGCAGCATATGGGAATGGACATAGGGTTGGTGAGATGGATAGGAGGGTGGTTGACGGAGAGATATCAGAGAGTGGTTTACTCGGGAGTAGAGTCCACAAGACGGCCTGTGACTAGTGGTGTGCCACAAGGATCTGTTCTTGGACCACTGCTGTTTAATTTGTTCATAAATGATATAGGAAATGATCTGAGAGGAACAGTTCATTTGTTTGCGGATGATGCGAAGTTGGGTAGGGCAATAGTGAATGCATATGATGTCAAAATTTTCCAGGATGATTTGGATAGATTGGAGGTCTGGGCTAAGGAGAATGGATGTCAGTTTAATGTGGCAAAATGTAAGGTTATGCATTTTGGGGTGAAAAGATTGGCGGCAGTTTACTGCATTGGTGGAACCGTGCTCCAGGAAATTGATGAGGCACGAGATTTAGGAGTGTTGGTAGATAAGGAATTGAAATTTAGGGGACACATTGCAAAAGTGACCAAAACAGCTCATCAAATCACTTGGTTGCTGAAGAATACGTTGACAAGCAGGTTATTGTTCCTCTGTATCAAGCCTTGATAAGAGACCCCATCTAGACTACTGTGTTCAGATTTGGTCACCTAGGTTTCTTCTTGATGGGGAGGAGGTGGAGAGGATCCAGAGGCGAGTGACCAAGATGATAGCAGGTCTGTGGAATGAACCGTATGAGAACAGGTTGAGGATTTGTGGGTTGCAAAAATTGGTTGATAGGCGGAGGAGGGGAGATATGATTGAGACATTCAAATTACTGAAGGGTTTCTATAAAATTAATTCAGAAGATATTTTTGAGAACAGGGCTGGTTGTGGGAGGACTAGGGAACATCCATGGAAACTGGGCAAAAGTGTGGTTAGTAAAGGTGTTAGAGCTGGGTTCTTTACTTTTAGAGTAGTGAATGAGTGGAATGCGCTCCCTGAGTCTGTGGTGGATGCTGTGACAGTGAATGAGTTTAAGGCGAGGTATGATAGATACTGTATGAATGTCAAATAGTTGTGATGAATATGATTTGGGGCCTCCCTCGATGAGTCTAATGACTCCCTGGAGTTGCCCGTAATAATAGTAATAGTAATTACAACAGGTTTTAAGTTTATAAAAGTTTGTTATATCATCTGCACTTTCTGCTATAATAGCAATATCGTCTGCCTACCCCAGGAATGATGCAGAGCATGACACAATACTTTTCATTGTTTCTCGAATTACTTTTTCTAAGGCTATGTTGAATAGTATAGGTGATAGTGCATCTCCTTGTTTTAAATCTTTGGAGACATTGAATGGGTCTGACAATATGTTGTTAGCAAGGACTCTACATTGATTTCCTGTACACACATTTTGATCAATCTGATTAGTTTTTCTGGTATTCCAAATTCCTTTATGATATTCCATAGACTTTCTTGATGTATACTAACATATGCTTTTTGGAAGTCAATGAAGAGATTATGACTTTTTTTATTGTATTCCCAATTTTTCTCTAGAATTTGTCTCAAGATAAAAAGTGATCAATGGTTGATCAATTTCTTCTGAATCCTGCCTGATATTCTCCAAGAATCTCCTCTGCATATGGTATAATTATTTTTAGGATAATATCAGACAGAATTTTGTAACTAGCATTTAAAAGTGAGATGCCTCTATAGTTTTTACATTTCCTTTTATCGCCTTTTTAGTGGATGGGGATTATTATTGATTCTTTACAGTCTTCTGGTGGTTTTTCATTTTTCCATATGAGTTTAATTAGTGTGAAAAATTTGTTAGTTAATTCTTTTCCTCCATATTTAATTCATTCAGATGTGACTTGATCAAATCCTGCAGCTTTATTATTTTTAAGAGTTTTCTGGTTCTCAAGTAGAGTAATTCTGGCTAGGAATGTTGCTTTGGGATTTTTACAGTTTAGCAGCTGTTTGAAATAATCCCTCCACCTTTCAGCCATTTGTTTGTCATTTGCAATAATCTGTCCTTTATTATCATTATAATTCTTGACTGATAGCCTGTCTTTATCAGTTTTATCAATTAATTCTTAGATATTGTCTTTTTTCTTTCCTAATAATTTTGTTTGATTCTCTGCTAGCAGATCTATATTGTTGACGAGTCTTCGTGAGTAGCCATTCAAGGTGAGGTTATTAGATATCAGTGTTAATTCATCTTGGAGGTCCTTTTCATCTGTTGTAATGTGGACAGCTCTTTTCTTTAGTATGTGTACTATGCTGAGTTTGTGAGAAATGTGGTGTGAGGAGCTGAAATGTAGATAACGTCCTGCATTCGTAGGCTTCCTGTAGACTGAAGAGTTCAAAAGGGCATTAACTTGCTTCTTAATTAAGACAAACAACTACCATTCTTGGACATCTTAATTAAGAAGCAAGTTAATGGCCTTTTGAACCTTTCAGTCTACAGGAAGCCTACGAATACAGGACATAATCTACATTTCAGCTCCTCACACCACATTTCTCACAAACTCAACATAGTACACATACTAAAGAAAAGAGCTGTCTGCATTACAACAGATGAAAAGGACCACCAAGATGAATTAACATTGATATCTAATAACCTCGCCTTGAATGGCTACTCATGAAAACTTAAAACCTCTTCCGAAAAAATAGGTCTTAATAGGAATTTGATGATGATGATAAAACAGAATATTTAAAAGTATCTAGACATAATGATCTCAATAAGCCATCAACTATTCAATTTGCTGACATGATATTGAAAAACTCAATACAATTTAAATATCTAGGCTCTATATATATATAGTTTTGATAGTTATTGTTGCCCTGTTGGTTCTGAAACCATTTAAGCTTAGCTTCTTTTTTCATTTCTATTGCTTCTTAGCATCTGTTATTAAATCATTATGGTATGAAGTATTTTGGAATCCTAAAACTTTTTCAGATGCTCTGTTTATACAACACTTAATTTCATTCATAGAGTATCAATATTTTCAGTTTCTTCAATATTATTAAGTTCTGCTTTTATTTCATTAGAGTAGTTTGATCTTATGTTATTGTTTTTCAGATTATCAATATTGAGTTTAGGATGTCTTTTATTTTTATTGAAATAGTTTTTGTTAAGTTTTACTTTCATTACTGATCCTACCAAATAATGATCTGAATCACAATCAGCACCTCTATAGCTTCTAACTGTTTGAATACTACTTCTAATTTTTTTTTCTAAAATATTATCAATTTGGTTGTGGGTTAATCCATCAGGTGATGTCCATGTTTGCTTATGGATAACTTTTTCATAAATGTTGTGCTACTTATTATCAGATTCTTGGATATTGCTAAATTTATTAACCTTATCCCATTATCGTTTGAGATATCATGTAGGCTATTATTTCTGATTGTTTGTCTATAGATTTCTTCTCTTCCTATTTTTGCATTAAGGTATCCTAGGGGATGCTTAAGGGTCAAAGCTGTATAAATGAGAGGAGACCTCCACACAACCTTTAAAGGAATGCGGAGAACCGACCAGGGCTTCTGACCTAATGTCCAATCCTCACCTTCTCATGGTGCACCCTGTTGGGTATCTACCTGGACACTGAATGAACGAGGATGGGCTCCCAATTTGGGATTTAGCCGACCAAATTGTATCCTTATTGGCTTAAACCAATACACAAAATGGTGGTACAACGTGACAAAATTTCATGCCGACTGGGGTGTCGCCGGGTTAAACAAGCCCCCCCCCCCGTTGTTTTACCCAGGGAACCAGGGCGAACAGCGAAAAGTCAGCTCCTGGAACACTTCTGAAAACACTCCCCAACTCAACATCACCAGAGTTAAAGATCAGTACTATCAACATAAGAAGCCTGAATGGCAAAGAAATGGAGCTAGCTGAGGAATTAGATAAGTACCAGATCGACATAATAGGGGTGACTGAAACAAAAAAGACAAAAACTGGTGAGATCTTTATGAGCAATAAATACAAAATGTTATATTCAAGCAATGACAATCTAATCTTCTTGAATGGCAGGCAGTCTCAAGTAGAGTAATGTGGGCAAATATGAGAATGGGGGAACTGGACAATGAGACTTATTTGTGCCTATGGTCCCACAGAAGGTTCTACTAAGGTAGAAGTGGAGGAATTTTTTGAGGCTTTAGAAAAAGCAACTGACAAATGAAAAAAGGAAAAGTTGGTCCTTTTTGGGGATCTAAATAGCAGAGTAGGAAATAATCGTCAGACATACAAAAATATTTGAGGAAAATTTGGAGAAAAGAGCAAAGCTAATAATAATGGCAAATATCTGTTGGATTTCTACTCAGGACATGGACTGGTTATTACTAACAATATGTTCTAAACATAAAAATGTGCACAAATTCACATGGAGAGAAGAGGCATGGAATAAGAAAAGTCTCATTGACTATGTTATTGTTGATGGTGATGTTTTCTCCCTGGTGCATGACACCAGAGTGTACAGAGGATTTGAAATTGGAAGTGATCACTATTTAGTCTTGAGCAGGATAAAATTGAATTTCATATTGAAAAGAATAACATGTAAGAAAGTTTTAAAGCGAATTAAAGTTGAGCAGCTCTCAGATGTGAGCTGTAGACTAAAATACACAAAGATTATTGAAGAAAAAATTAAAGAGTTTGAGAACAGGAACCAAACCTTGGAGATTCAGTGGCAAGCCTTGAAGAAAACCCTGATGGATTCAGCTAGAGATGCATATGGTGAAGTTGTCTACAAGGATAGAAAAATTAGAACTCCATGGTGGACACAGGAAGTTAAAGAGGCAGCAAAGGAAAAGAAGAAAGCATATCAAAAGTTCCTGGCAAATAAGTCAGCTTGTGCTCTTTGAGAATACAGAGACAAATGTAAGAAAGCTAAACACTGTAAAACTAGTTACACAAAAGTCATGGGAGGACTTTGGCAAGAACATAGAAAATAAATATCAAGAAGTAAAACCTTCTCGCAGGGTCCCGCGAGAAGCTAAATAAAAGGATCGTAGAATCGAGCATCGGCAGATTTGATGCCAGGAGAAAAGGAGGGAGTCGATCCATTGACTACGTCAGATTCCTGATGAAGTCATGGAGGGTAACCGGAGGCAAAACCTTACAGAGCGAATAGCAGCCCAGGACCAGGATGACAAAGTCTTGACCGTCAGACCTTATATCCAAGTGCCCACAGCGCTGGAAGGTGCTCCAGCCCCGCGAGAAATTCCAGAGGAGAACATGGTGTCCATGACACGTGAGGATATTTGATGAGGATATGAGGATATTTGATGGAAGAGGACTCTGTTCCTCTAATGTGTCCCATACGTTCTCAATGGAATTCATATCTGGGCATTGTGGTGGCCAGGGAAGTTGGTGAAATTCACTGTCATTCTCAGTGAACTACTGCTGAACTATTCTTGTGCAATGGACAGTAGCATTGTCGTCTATGAAAAACTGTCACATGCCGGATAAAAAGTCAACATTGCAGGATGGATTTGATTGCAACAATGTTCATTTATTCCTTGGAAGACACCTGACCTTCCAGCAGTATCAAGGGACCTGTTCCCTACCAACAGAACATGCCCGACACCATGACATCACCTCTAAAATCTTGAGTTGTGTTTACAAGACAAGCTGAATTCATTGATTCATGGGGCTCCCACCATGAATCAATGAATGATTCTATTACTAACTTCCAATCAACAATTTTCCTCCAAATTAATCTGTTATCTGTCAAAATTCAAATATTATCAGATCTTATATTTATGTCTTTTACAGGTGCTCTTTAGTGGATCAATCCATCTACATCTTGGTCTTCCTCTGAGTCTTTTCCCTGCCAACCTGGCAAAGAATACTTGCCATTCCCATTGTGTTTAAGTGACCATACCATCTGAGATTAGCTCTTCTAATGCATTCCTGGATGCTGACAATATCAAGTTATTATTTTAAATTAAGTTATTATTAAAAATGAGGATATTATTTCCTAATATCCTCATTTTTAATGTGATATTGCCATTGATGCCATCTGTTCAGTCTTTGATCATGTGTTTTATTTCTAACCGAACTCTCAGTCCATAAGTTAAAATTGGCTTGAACAACATCCTGTATACAGCTAATTTAGTGCCCTGAGTAATTTTTTGCTTATTCCATATAAATTTATTCGGCTGACTTCTTACCATAACAGCTTTACTAATTCTGTTGTCTATTTTCATATTTAATTTACCATCTTCACTAAAAATTGTGCCTAAATAGCTGAAATGTAATACTTGTTCTATAGGTTCACCGTTCAGGATACAATTGACACTTTCAATGTTTCTGCTACATTCATTGTCTTTGTCTTTTTATTGCTGATTTTCATACCAAACCTATTACAACAATTATTCAATTTAGTCAGAGAATGTTGCAGATTTGTACTGGATTTATTCAGAAGTATAACAACATCTGCATAAAGTAAAGAGCCAAGATTAACATCACCAATCTTGATGTCAGATTTGATCTAATTTCCTTCATAATGGGATTCAGATAGATAATGAACAACATGGAGATAATATGCACCCTTGTCGCACACCTGATTACACAAACCATCTTCCTGTATCTCCTTTAATTCTAACTGCTGACTTACAGCTTAAATAGAGACTAAGTATTGCTTGATATAATGTCCCATTTACATTTATTATTAGCACATCATATGCATTTTTTTCCCAGATCAACAAAACCTAGATACAGATCCATGTTATATTCCCAAGATTTCTCAACTATTTGTCTTAAAGTGAAAATTTGATCCTGACAACATCTATTTGGCTTGAATTCAGCTTGTTCTTCACTGAGCTTCCCTTCCACAATTTTTCTTAGCCGTTTCTCAAATATACTTGCATAAAACTTACCGGGAACACTCAGTAGGTAAAAACCTCTGTAATGCTTGCATTCTGTTTTATTTCCCTTTTTATAGATGGATATTATGAGAGCTCAGCTCCAATCATCTGGAATTCAACCCTCTGACCAGGCCTTCTGAATTATGCAATGCAGCCACTGTATTGAGCAGCTAGACTGCATTGACCATTTCTAGTGAATTTCATCTACTTCAGTTCCCTTTGACATTTCAGGTTTTCGATGACTTTTTCTACTTCAAGTATGGATATGTATTCCTGAATGCATTCCTGTCGGGAGTTTTCTACCATCATGCTGACACTGCTTGTTTCATTTAGCAGTCTTTCAAAGTAATTACTCCAGACATCTAGAACATCTTTTTCTTCAGTTTTCATGTCACCTTTATCATCTCTGATTCTTTTTACAGTACTGTTTCCTCCATTTCTAAGCTCTTTCCATAGTCTCCTGAATATTTTGCCACCTTCCTGATATGTATTTTCTATGTTCTTACCAAAGTCTATGTCCTTACATCGTCATATGCCTTTTCCAGATCAACAAAACTTAGATACAAATCCTTGTTATATTCCCAAGATTTCTCAACTATTTGTCTTAAAACTGATCCTGACAACCTCTTGAACCTCTGTAGCTCAGTCATTATAGACAAAGCACTTTGGTTGGAAAGACCTGGGTTCGATTCCTGTCAGTGATGTTAAAAACCTTTATCTGGTCTCTTTCAATGAAAGGTGAGTAAGCCAGTCTCATACAGAGATAAGGTTTTTTTTCACCTGGAAATTCGATTTTTCATCCCCCAGAAAAGGCAAAATGGTCCGGTGAACACACTCATTTACAGACATACAACACACCAGGGGGGGGGTGTATAGGGCCTTATTCTCGACATGGTTATTGATTGTCTGTATCCACTCTCCAGCCAAAAGGCTGTGGGTTTGAATCCTGCCATGGGCATGGATGTCTGTGATTGTCTGTGAAAATAACAGTGGTGGTGGGCAGTAGTTGGTGTAGTTGCAGTTCGCTGGAGTTGGTAGAGAGAGAGAGAGTTGTAGAGTAGGTGCTCTCCCTCGATGAGTCTTTGCACTTAAACTTCTTGACCACACATGGTACTTCTGCGTTATTGGTTTTTGTGACCCATGTATTGTTGATGTAAAAGAGAGAGAGAGAGATCAAATGTCATTGCTGCAGACACCAGGCTTTACTCACATCTGGTTTGTGGTGGCCTAAACATTACTTTGATTTGTATTTTAAACTTCCAAAGTTTAATCCGTTTAAGTGCTGCAAGTTATGCACTCTTTCTTGAGTATGTCAAGAAGGTTATATAACGTCCTCTTAAGACTCTATTCATAACCAGGTTCTTGGAGTGTTCTTTGAGCCAAGGTAGCTGACAAGAAGAGCAGATTAAAATACTAAAACAACTCATTGTCAGTAGGATAATTTAGCAAGACTCAAACTAAGATGCCATGATCATGCATTACACATATAACTGTGCATAATCATATGTGTAGCTAATAGTAATTTGAAACTGTGGTGCAGTATAATATCTCCTTACCTGCTGCATATGAAACTTTCACCTGCATATGAAAAAAAAATAGTTTTTCTCAGAACGAAACCTAGTGTAAAGCAAAAACGGAATGTTTTTTTTCCCTCTTCCTTAAGCATAGGAGAATACTAAGTATAATCTGTAATTTGTCAGGAGGACAAAACACTTGTTGAAAAGTGTATAATCTGATTTTAATAATGGTGGCTTGTCCAAAACTCCAGGAAATGTAATTTGATTTTATGATTGTCAAACACATTAATAATAATTACTAAAATAAAGAGCCAAAAAGCTTCAGTTTGGCGATGCAAAATTATATAAGCAAAGCGGATATTAGATCCAGCATCATTAACTTTTGCACACCGACTGAGAGTTCGCTTACAAAAAATACATTTGTCTGACATTTCAAGTTCTTTAGTACTAAATGAGATTTTTTGCTCTCTTAAGGTTTCTACTTGATCTCTGAAGAGAACCAACCAGTTCAAAACAGCTGTCAAGTCAGTGAAACCTTATCAAAATGGACTAATAAAAGGCAAAAATTATAGACACTTGGGCAGTGCCTATGTCTTCTAAGCAATCAACAATAAGGCAATTTGTGAATGCCGAGAAGCGTATTCCTGTAAGTTCTCTGGTCAACTTACAAAACTTTCATAGTCTCTACATCCGGCTTTGAAATAATGCCGGATCTAATATCCACTTTGCTTATATGACGTCAATAGTGTTTAAAGAATGTAAGGTAAAAAAAAAAAAAAAAGTGTGATGTGTTATTTTAGCTGTAAAAATTTTTAATGAAATAGTACCATTAATAGTAACTAAAGCTTCTAGGCTTAAAATTATTAATTTATTTGTTTAATTCAAACTTTCACATAGATCATATTCTCCATATCCACTTCCAAAATCAAGGTAACATACATAAATGCAAAGAAAAGTTAATAGTATACTGAATTGCAATAAAGTGTTGATAATGAGACAATAAATAGCTCCTGTTCATGTTGCATATTTCATATAAACTATCGTATATCACAGCTTCTCACATTGCTTGCCAATGATTGTTGAAACAGTTGAGATCCGAAAATTTTAATTAGGAATTTCCATATGTTGTGTAGGATTAGATCTGGATTCTTATTCAGGTTTTTATATGAACAGATAACATCACTATTCTTTGAAAACATGCCAAGATTTTTTTTTTTTTGACAGTTCTCTTCAGTGAATCACAAATGAATCAAAAATTGATGTATATATTATATATATATCAGTGAAACACAAGAGTGGCATTGGATCTGTATTATTCCCTCCCCTCCTTATCGATTTCATCTTTATTCTGTATTTCTACGAACATGAAAATGATAAGTAGTTCAAACTTATTTTCTTAAATGTTATCAAAAAGTTTATGTAAAAAAAACTTAGACAATCCTGTCCTTCTTTTTTAGGAATATCAAACTCAGCAGACATGGACAATTCTCTCCCTCAGGTGAATGAATGAATAACCCCACTGGCATGTGTATACACTTTGCCCATTCTTTGCTGCAGTCACAGATATGCCTCTCCTGAATACACTTTCTGCTGAAAGTTAAAAAAATAGACATTTTGACACACCAAGAATGACATGTACCAAAGACAAAAAAGAGTTAGCAAAAAAGACAATTCCTGAACATGTTGATTAAATAATTATATTGAGTCACTAAAATTTGCTTTTAAATTATTTTTTAAATTTCAAATGTTCTGAAATCCCAAGGAAATGAAATCCCAATCCCTTGTATGATCACGCCATGCCATGCATGGCATGGCGTGGCGTGATGTGATCATACAAGGTTTTGTTTTATTGCATTTTTTTTTCTCACTTTAGTATTACCTGCATGAAAATCTTATTTCACATAAGATGAAAAAGCTAAATTTGTTCTCTATCTGTAACAGGAAGCAAAAACTAATTCATAAATATGGAAAAGATTGTCAACATTTGTCTGGTTTGAAAGAAAAAGAAAAAAAAATATATATATATATTTATACACACACACACACACACACATATATATTGCACATTTTTGTTTAATTTATGGCATGCTCTATCTTGTGGGTTCAGTGCTTTACTCCCAAGTATATGCTTGTTAATTGGCATCATCAGATATTCCAACTTGGGAAGAGGTGGGAGGGGAATTGCATATCTCAAAAAAATCAATCGAGCAGATTTCAACTTTTTTTTTTTTTTTTTTTTTTTTTTTTCCCAAAAAAGAGATCACAGTAACCAGATACCCACTGTACTACAGCTCTCCGGTAGTGTAACCATGATGTACACAAGTGTATGAAAGCACAATTTACACAATGTTCTGGCTAAAGCATGGATGCCCAAAACTCCCATTGAATGAGAAATAACTTTTTTTAGTATTCTTATCCCATTCAGTTATAGTTTATGTAGTTTGTCTGATTTTCACCAGCAGCAGCCAGAATTGGTCATGAATCTAGTAATCGTTCTGTAATCAGATGAACTGAGTGGTAACTAGCAGCTATGATTACTTGCTAAAAAGTTAATTAACCACATCCCATTTCAGTATTGTTTATTTAGGAAATCCTACTAATTAAAGGTGGAATCTAACAAAATCCAATACATAGTAAGGTGCTACTACAGACCCAGTGGATCAGCTGCTAGTGATGATGAAATGCATCACCAAATAAACTTAATGCAAAACAGTTAACCATCATGGATGACTTTAATTATCCAAACATTGACTGGGTAGCAGTGAAATCTAATAAAAAAGAATGAAATTGAATTGATTCAGTTGCTACATGATAGCTTACATAAGCAGCATGCAACAGAAGATACTCGAGGACAAATATTAAACCTGATTGTATCGCATTGGGGGGAAGGTAAGTAATAGAGGGGGGGCTCTTCTGCCTTTGGTTAAGTAAGGTATATTTTTTAGGAACTATGGTGAAATTATAGCCATTTTAAAATGCAAATTTCACTTTCAGTTAAAGAGAATCCTAAGATGTTAACTACCCAATTTTCTGGAACAGTATGAGGTAGGCTTTGTTTAGCAATAAGGGCTTTAAATTTACGATTTAAATGCTGGTTGCTGTTTGTTGAGTGAACTGCGCAGAGCATTTAGCCACAGTAAGAATTTCGTGTGAATTAGTCATTGAAATCATGACATCAAAACTATGAGGCGAGAGAGAGAGATTGAGAATTTGTGAACTGCAGCAATTGCAAATGATATGATAGATACATACAAACTTCTTTGAAAATGTCATTACATGATAGTAGATGGAATTTTTAATTTTATGGAGCTACGTAGAAAGAGGATGAGGCCATTCATAGAATATGAGAGCAATGAAGGAAGCGACGAGTGCTGGAGTTTTCTCTCATAGAGTAGTGCGTGATTGAAATGGTTTGCCGTTGGAGGTTGTGAGTGTAGGTAGTGTAAATGAATTCAAGAGAAGGTGTGTGGCCTTCTGCAAGGAGTCCCAGGCTCCCTGTAGGTCTCTTGTGGTAGGGGTAATAATAATAAAGAGAAAAGCCTTGAAAGGTATTGATCAAAATCTTAAATAAATAAAAATAAAAAAAATCAATAAGCATGTTTTATCATGCACACCGAAATCCAACAAGCTATTGTTCCCAATATATTTGCAGTGGTGCTGATTGAGTCATACACAGTTAAAACCGCAACATGAATTTTTGTGTTGTAGTTTTAACTGCATATAACGGTGGTGGTGTGAGCATGCGTAAATAATCAACTCTGTGGACCACCACAGTATGACTTATGAATATCGTGGTCTTTAATTAATTCTGTAATATTTACCCAGACATCACAATCAAATTTAACTAATATGTATGCTATGAGACACATTGGAGGTCCAGCATTTTTTTTTTTTTTCTCCGGTGAACAGCAGTTTCAATTTTCGCCCTTCTACATATGCCATTTTAAAAGTTGTACTATCATTGATATCTATTGTGAGACTTTTAAATCAGCTAAAAATTCTTACTAACGAAAATGAGAACTCAATGTTTTCATGTAATGGTTGGTGGATCCCTCCCCACTAGCTACCATAGTGGTAATTGAATCCACAAATTCCAATTGGAAGCACTCTACTTGAACAACAAAGCTTGTTGATTAATATATGTATGCATTTTTAAAAAATTTTTTTAGAAATACGGAAATGCCACAAGTAACTACATTAGTAACTTAAATTTAGTACTACCATTGCTTTGTGACAATACCTTATATTTTCGGTCTTTATAACTGGAGAACCTGTGTATCTCAGTGGATGTGGCGTTTGCATACCACGGCGCTTGGCCGCACGAAGGAAGACTTGGTTTCGAGTTTAGTCGCGACTAGAGGAAATTTTTCTAAGCCTTTTTTCGACCGGTTCCCGAGTTAGTCGATCTCTGGCACGGGCAAGCAGGTTTTTCCTCCCGGAAACTCGGGTTTTTCGTCCTGTAAACTCAAGAAAATCGATCGTAGAACCCACATTATTTCAGACATTAAATATATTGTGTTATGGTTAGGGACCACGAGATGGCGGCACATTTGAGCCGTCTCTCTTCACTGTGTACCGCTTAATTAGTGATGGCCTTGGGCCATCTATCTCTGATTGGTACCAGTGGAGATTGAACTGCCCACTCAGTCTCCAAAAGTTAGATAGGGCTAAATGGCCTCACCTACTCCCCGTATACGAGAATAAAAAGGCGTTAGCTGATTTTTTTTTTTTTTTAATAACTGGATATTAGAATTGGTTATTTTTTGTGCTCGGTTACTAGTCCTTTCAGTATAATAGTTCGCGAACTTTCAGCAAAGAGATAAAAGATCCTTGTTAGCAGAGGTGATCTGTATGAGAGAGATTATAGCACTTGGAAATCCAATTATTGATATATATCAGTGGCTGCGCATGCCCATTTCTGTTGGGTGTGCTGTCGTGTGGGTTATTCAACCCATGCTACAAATCAAATTTCATGTCAGTTTGACCGTATGCAAGGGAAGGGCGTGCGTCCACAGAAAATTTTCCTGGTGGGGGAAGAAGCTTGGAGACAAATAATTACATCAATAAATTTTATAATTATTGTCTTTTAGCATTTTTGATGTATGATGTAAACTATAAATACATTATTTTCATTTTACATCGATTTTAATGATCTTTAATTCTTGGGGGGGGGTATTCGGAATTAATAGTTTTTAGCACAATTTCATATATTAAAAAATTGACCGGCATATTTTACTAATAATCCCAAAATCCTAAATTAAATTATTTCAGTTTAAAAGCAAAAATATCATAAAACTAACAGTAAAATAATATTAAATTACATACACTTACCTTTTAAAAATGTATTTTTCTCTTTAAATTTGTTTAACTATAAATTTACAATTCACACTTCACTCCGTAACTCACTAGACACAGGGCAAACGAACTGGGCGCTGTTCACGCAGTAATGAACATTTTCTTTTCGCAAATCGGAAAAAAATGAACCGAAAACAGGAACACGTGTTTTATTGCTATGGTTACCCCGCCTTGGACCAAAACAGACCACCTATGATAAAATTTTAAGACAGGCAAAGCGTCCCGTGGTCAAGGGTGTAAGGTTACATATCTCAATCACTTTTACGATTATAATTTGTGGGAATTTTTACTCAATCTCGGGGGAGTGCCTCATTTCCCCACCCCTCTGCGGACGCCCTTACTGTGTGATTGCATTTTTATTGATGAATCAAATTTTTGAGAGTTCATAGCTCATCAGCGCTCATCTTAATTAGTCCAATGCAATTAATTGTAGGATAACTTTGAATACTTCTGCATAGAGTGGGAGAACAATCTGTTTGTTTTAGGATTTATTAGAAAAGAATGCTATATTTGGTTGGTATATCTGAAATACTCAAAGATGAAAATATGTAAACCATCATGTATAAGACATGTAAGAACAGGAAATGAAAGAATAAGTGAGTAGATATACTTTCATTAATGGTAAGCGAATTATTAATAATTAACATTTGTGATATTTGTGTCGTATAACTTGCTCGGTAGAGCGAATAGCACGATCCTATAAAGTCGACATGAAGTGAATTCACGGTGGCATAATTAAAAAAAAAAAAAAAAAAACTCACGAAGAGGCAGAGTATGGCAGAAATAAATATGGTTCGATGGAGCAGCAAGTCATCTCGTAAAATTTGTAGCACGTGTTTTGTGTATTTCTCTGGTTTGTGTATATTTCGCTCCGTTTTCCAAGAATTTTCTTTTGTTTACTGAGACTCAGTATACATAACATCGGAATTATCCACACTTTCGGGAATCCTACATTCATTAGTGTTACCTTTTTTTTTTTTTTTTTTAGTATCAGCGGTTCTTCTGTCTTATCAATCTCACATCTGCTGGTATTTTGTTGTAGATCAGCAACGTCTTATAATACACAGAACAATCATTTTTATTCAGGAATAGATATATTTTAACTGCCTGTTGTTTCCGAAGACTAGAATAAAAATGTCTCTATACCGTTAAAAAAACTTTGCACCTCAACAGATGCTATACTGCACAACCAAGAGAAAAATGAATTGCTTTTTTCTCTTACCATCCACTTTCAAATTTTCAGTTCCAGAAAACATGTTTACTAACAGCTGTTTGTAATACAGCCATCGGATACAGAAAGAGCTCAACTCTTTCTCATGAAAAGTGAGAACGTTCAATTGGATTGGTTGACACAGTAACCAATCACAGTCGCTGGGTGAGCTCATCCAACCTCACCCTCTCAGTGGTTTAAAAATACTAGAACACTAAAAATTTGACCCGCTGCGCCCTCTTTACATCTTTTCAATGGGCTCAAAGGTGTATGCATTTTGAAAGCACACCCGGGCTATTAACGCGAATGTGACGCAATGTTTGTGCGTCGAAAAGTGCCCTCATCATGAAGTACTAATGCTTCATTACCCTCATGAAGAAGACAATGAAGCATTAGTATATTGTGTTCAATTTTAGGAATCACACAAAGTCTGCAAACAATTAGGGGAGTCTTTAACGGGAATAAATGCAAAAATATAATATCGGTGATACTGATATTTGATGGATGAGCACCACACCCGGAATATTCGCCTCTGTTATATATTATATATATATATATATATGAGAGAGATTATAGCACTTGGAAATCCAATTATATCTTCATGATGCGTCTTTCCCCTTGATCCCTTGGTGGATGTAACTCATCTACTCATAATTGAAGTCTATTCAAATGTTTCACAGAAACAGCTGCAGATTAAGGTAACCATAGATCTCGACAGAAATTAGAGGACCCTGAAAGAAAAGACAATCTGCAAATGCATTTCTCCAAATGGAGTAGGCGAGGCCATTTTAGCCCTAACCTTTGGAGATTGAGGATCAGTCATACTCTACCCATAGGCAGAGATGGCTGTCTCAAACTATCTGATCGTAAATGGCATCCGGTGAAGAGTACAGCAAACAACTACCGCCATCTCTTGGTCTCTACCGCAATATATTATAGCCTGAAATGGTGTGTGTATTCTACGATCGTTTTTTGAGTTGTAGGATAAAGAACCTGTCCTGGAGTAAGAAAATCCTAACTTCCCATTCCAGAGATCAACTAACTTTGAAACAAATCGAAAAAAGGTTTAGTAGCAGTAAAATCTCATGAGATGAATGAAACTGAATAAATTGAGATGTTGTGAGACACAAGCATGTGACAGAAGGAACTCGAAATCAAAGAGTTAGATTTGATTATTTTGTCAGAAGGTGATTCGGTTAAAGGCATATTATTTTGCCTCTGATTGATGATGGTGATCACTCACTTGGGAAGTTGCTAGGTTTATAAATTTTCCATTCAGAGAAGGTTACATGCTGAACTACAAGACAGGAAATTATGTCTAACTGAAGAGTATACTGAGTTCAGTCCAATGGTATCAGTTGCTGGATGGGAAGAATATCAACAGTGCCTAGGAAGCATTTTAAAAAATACTAAATTATGCAATGTCAGAATGTGTTTCGAGAGTTCAAAGAATAAATAGGGTAGAAGTCAAATGGGTGTGTAATTTATTAAACAAGACATTCGTAAGAAAGGGATGATGTGAAAGGAATGCCATGTCCCCCCCCCCCCCCCACCCCCCCCCCCCCCCACCCCCCCCCCCCCCCACCCCCCCCCCCCCCCACCCCCCCCCCCCCCCACCCCCCCCCCCCCCCACCCCCCCCCCCCCCCACCCCCCCCCCCCCCCACCCCCCCCCCCCCCCACCCCCCCCCCCCCCCACCCCCCCCCCCCCCCACCCCCCCCCCCCCCCACCCCCCCCCCCCCCCACCCCCCCCCCCCCCCACCCCCCCCCCCCCCCACCCCCCCCCCCCCCCACCCCCCCCCCCCCCCACCCCCCCCCCCCCCCACCCCCCCCCCCCCCCACCCCCCCCCCCCCCCACCCCCCCCCCCCCCCACCCCCCCCCCCCCCCACCCCCCCCCCCCCCCACCCCCCCCCCCCCCCACCCCCCCCCCCCCCCACCCCCCCCCCCCCCCACCCCCCCCCCCCCCCACCCCCCCCCCCCCCCACCCCCCCCCCCCCCCACCCCCCCCCCCCCCCACCCCCCCCCCCCCCCACCCATCTTAATCTTCCAGGTGTGTACCAGATTCCGTGCTCTTGTGGATTATCTTATTTCGGACAAACGGGAAGATCTGCCTGTATTCAGCTAGAACACCAATCGTATATTGAATACTTTAAACCTGAAAAGTCTGGACTTGCAGAACATGCCATTTTCACTAGACATAGAGTTCAGTGGAGAAAGACAAGAGTTCTTCACAAAAGTCAGTTCTCATGAAACGCCTTTATAAAGAAACATGTGAAACTCTACTTCATTCTCCTAACTTAAACAGATCCGACGGCCTACGTCTATCCCCTTTATGGGAGATAGTACTTTACAAATCAGCTAATCTTTCCTAACTTTTTATTGTATTGATTTTTTTTTTTTTTTTTTAGGAAATTTGACCTTTTAATTATCTTACACCTAATAACTGACAATTCCAAAAAGCGCCACCTTACTTAGGTGGCGCTTTTTGGAATTGTCAGTTATTGTTTAATTTGAGCTTAATATGTACTGAAGATGCCTGTGACACACAGGCGAAAATTATACTATTAAATAATCTTTGTACGTGAATTTTTTCCGTTATTAAGAAACAAAAATTTGCTGTATAGAACCCATACAACAATTTGAAAAAATAATAACTCCCCATTATATCTTAATCTACATATTTGCAAATAAAATAATAGTGGTGGATTAATAAAACGTAATCCAACATTTCGTTGCTTTCTCATAAGATCTCCATAAAGCATAAAGTGTTAGAAGTTGATATAGTGTTGGAAAACAAATCAATATACATTAATGATATGTAATATCATTAATGTATATTGACCACAGAACCTAAAGAAAAAAGAACGTTGGGAACAAATAAAATATTATATGTTGCACAAAAAACATTGCCATAGTAGCAGGGGACATGAATTTCATAGAAAATAAGATAAAAGACCAAGAAAAAGTAACTGAAGTATCACAAGAGGAACACACACACACACACACACACACACACACACACACACACACACACACACTAGCATCTTTAAAGACTGCGGACTTAGTGATGGATTCAGGTTTTTATATTCAATTTATACACAAAATTCCAACCTATCAGGTATAACTGCTGAAGACGTTAAACATACTCCAGTCGTCTTCAATGATCACTACTTTGTAGAGGCCAAACTTCACCTTTCTCATAAAGAAAAAGCAAAACGATTTATCAATCGGAACTTTCCATTATAGAAATTAAATCAAAAGCTAATCGAAGAAAGGGAATTTAATACAGACGTATAAAAAATAATAGCAGAAACAGAAAAACTTGAAAATGCAATAAGTGCATGAAAATATTTAAATTAAATATCAAAAAAGCAGCTATCCGAATAATGAGTAGAATAAAGCATCAGGAAGAAAGAACAGGAAGATCCAGAAAAATTATCTAGCCTATATAGTACCACTCAGACAGAACAAATAGACAACTAAAAACAGAAATAGATATGTTAAAATATAAAATAAAAGAACTACAATGCAAGGAAATAGATGGTGAATAGCTAGGCACGTTTAAAAGTTGTAGAAAATGATGACATCCACTGCTTGGTTGTTTGAAAGCCAAGGATGAAAGCGCTGGCATTATCAAGGGAGAAATATTGCAAGAAAACGCAAACTTACTAATGGTGTCTCACGAACATTTTCCAGCTCTATTCACAGAAAAAGAGAGCGATACCACCGAACGTAATAAATTGATGTGATTTTTACCCAAACTAACCCGGAGGGAGCAGAAAAAAAAGTGATGTTCCATTACAATCGTAGAATGCAAAAGTACAATGAAAGCATCTTTCAACAGGAAAATCTCCAAGAGATGTTTGAAAAAGTTTGGAAACTTATGAGGATGATTAATGAAATGTTAGAAACACAGACCAAACCGGAAAATTCGAACACTAGAAACCACATCACCAATACTAAAAGTTTCTGATCCAGAAAAACGGAACAATATAAAAAAAAAATTTTTTTTTTAAATGAACAGGTATAATTGTTAAATACAGATTATAAAATAATTTCAAAAATTCTCACAAACAGAATACAGAAATTTCTACAGAAGCTTGTATCACCTGCTCAAACATGCGCAGTAAAAGGAACTATAACTGATACCATAACACATCTGAGATGTGTATATGAGTACCACAATTCACCAATAGGCCATGCATGTTACTAAGTCTAGAGATCGAAAGAGTGAGCCATGAGTACGTCTTCGAAGTGGTAAAGGAAATAGGCTTGAGGGCAAACTTTAAGAGCTGGTTGAAAGTTTTTTATGAAAATGAAGAAAGTCGTGTAATAATAAAAACTCTCCTCACTTTTCCGAATCAACTGTTTCGTACGACATGGTGGCCCCTCTCTCTCTCTATGACCCCCTCCCCTGTTCGTATTAGCACTTGAATCATTAAGGAGGACAATAAACACAAATAATTGAATTCAAGGAACTAATATTCATGCAAAAGTGTTAGCTTACATCAAATGATATAACACTTACCCTAGAAAATGAAAAATCCATGAAGGAAACAATGAAAATATTGGATTCCTTCGGAAAGGCCTCAGCTCTTAAATTAAACCTGACAAAATTTTACTGTATGATAACTGACAACTGGAAAAAAAGGAACCTAAAATACTGGCAGGAATGTTGAGAAAAAACTTACTTACCAGGGTTAGGAATCAAAATTGGAGGCCCGGATATTTATGTAGATCAGTGGAAAGAGTTGTTTGAAACAATATAAAAAAAAAAAAAAAACGAAAGAAAGAAAGAAAAAAAGTAAGCAATATGCGAAGAAAACACGTTTCTGTGCTAAGTACATAGTACAAGTCCGGACTTGTACTAGGTACTTAGCCTCTCAACTGTTGTACAAAATACACAACATCCCATATCATGGACAGTGTACAGATAAAATTCTTAGGCTCTTTGCGACATATATATTATGGGGTTTCACAATATGAACCAATGCGCCGTACAACACTCTCCAACGAAATAGAAGCTGGAGTTCTATACGCCTAGTCAAAATACGGCTGAAAACAATAACCAGCCATAATTACAGTAAAAGCACATAATAAATCATACCACGAATATGCAATTGCCTTTCTACAAAAATTCCTTCCTGACAGAGTCATCAGCTGCTTTCCTTGATTAAACCAAGGCCACCTGAAATATTTATTGAAATAGTTGAGTGATACTGGTTTGGAGAAGAAAATTACAGCATAGAGAAGTTACTAAATATCAAATCACGAGCAATTCATACAAAGTTTTCTAGACCCCACCACCGAGAACAAAGAAGAGAAGCGATCATTCAAAGACGAGTTTTAACCAATGTATTCCAACTTCCAATAAGTCTATTCTAAAAAGCGTTTTTCTTCAAAGTGCATCATGCATGTCTACCGACCAAAATGTGGGGGAGGGGGGGGGTTGTAAAAGGAATACAGTTGGATGTCCCTGCAGCCTGTCAGTCTTGTAAAGAACCAGAAACACTTTACCACCTGATGATTTATACTGTAGTACAAAGCGGAAGAAATCTGGAGTGTTGTGAAACAGTATAAACTGTTTAGCCAAACTCATTTAGTCAAAATATACTATTTTGGCTAAATGAGAAGAAGCTAAGTAGGGTACAAATAATCATAATTATTATAACTGTGTGCACTATTTGGTCATACAGGTGTGACTATATGTATGAAAGAAAAGACAGTGAAAATATCCTAACAAAGGTCCATCAGTACCTTCAAGATGCAATGAGGAACTTTGTCATTTCTTATGTAATTAGAAATAAGTATGGAAAAATCAAAATTTGTCAGAAATGTAATAGGAAATGTCTTAAATATAACATAATAATTTAAAAAATTGGTCAAACGAAAACAGAAATGAAGTTGCATATAAGCCACGAAGTAGAAGTGGCTTTTACATGTAAGTGGCGTTTACATCCTCAACAGTAAGCCATCCAACGATAGATGTATGTTTAATTCCAGTCGCCGACTAGACAAACTTTTTCTAAGAATTTCTTCGACATGTTCCCGAGTTAATCGGTCTCTGGTACGTGCAAGCAGGTTTTTTCTCCCTGAAACTCGGGATTTTCGTCCCGTAAACTCAATAAAATCGACTGTATACCCACACTATTTCAGATAAGAACATATTATGTTATGATTAGGGACTATGAGATGATAGAACTAGTTTGTCAGTCTCTTCATCCTTTGCCGCTTATAATTAGTGATAGTCTTGGGCTAACTATCTCTGATTGGCAACCACTAGAGATTGAACTGCCTTCTCCGTCCCCAAAAGTTAAGGGGAAAAAAAAAAAAAAAAAAAACGGCCTTTGTAACAAAAGCTGCATACAAAAAGTATTAATCACAAATTAAAAGTATATAGACATTTAATATCAAATGTACATGAAGTAACAACTAACATCTAACTGCAGTAAGTGTATTCTAAGCAAAAATTGTAAACATTTAATTTTTAAAGAAATAAATATTAGATTATATTAACTTCATGACTATTTTGCCTAATAGAATATATTTTTAAAATAATGCTATTTATTTAAATAATTGTAGATGTTTAAGAAATTTATTGATTAAATACTAAATACACTTTAATATCCCTGCTTTGATGAATAATGAAATTATAATTTATTTTTATTATATTAAAATTATATTTGAATGGGGTTTCCATTCCCTCCATGTTGGCACCTTTACATTCGCATCATGACTCTCCTTGTATAATCCGCCGCTGTATAGGGTAACTACAATACATATCGATAAGTATTTGTTTATAAAATAAATATTACTATTTATTTTACTTTTTTTTCCCCTAAAATATACAGAATTAAATATCACTGATATTAATCTAAACTCGTGGTGGTATACATAAACATACGTTCAATAATATTTCAATTTTGAAATATTTATTAAATAACGTGTTTAATTACACTACGTGGCGTATTTATAGCGATCAAATTAAAGAATAATCAACGGAACAGAATCAGCCTTGCTTCAAATGAACACTTTCCAACTCAAAAATATTCAATGTCTACTGCAACTAAAACTAGGGCTGTAAAACGTTGTGATACCACCATCAATCACTACAGACGCCGACGAATGCGTGCTATACTAGCAAGACATTCGATAAGGTAAAGAATTTTTTTATTTTTAAATACAATGTTATACAGTCTATCAAACATTACGTTTCAGTGATCTGATTAAATGAGATTCAGTTAGGGTCAGTATTATACTGGCGAAACAGAAAATTAATAAACATCCGTTAATTTGCTGTTCTTGGCTGAGTTTAAATATCTGTAGCATGGTTGTGTGCAAGTCTACGTGATAAAGGATTTTTGTTGTCCTCTGAGATTCTACGATTGTGCTTATTTCAGTACCTGGTTTATATGCCATATTTGGTATATAAACAAGCTACTGTTTATTTGCTTATATGCCATATTGGGTATATAAGCAAATAAAATATACCATGTTTGGTGTACAACCTTTCATTGTGGGAGTGGGGGAGATTGCTTTAAAAAGTGAAAAAAAAAAAAAAAAAAGAGAAAAGTTCATGTTTTCATTTAAAATATTTAGTTTACATTTTGAAATAGTAACAAAAAAAAAAGTTGATTTTTAAATAAAATTCCAAGAACTTCAATATTGTAATATACGACGACTTACACAGAATTTCTCTATACATAATTAACTAGCGAAGAGCTATCAGAATAAACCTAACAATACGAGTTAAGCTGGTGAATAAAGTAACTAAGGCATATTATTATTATTATGTTATCATATAATGTTATTATTATAATAATATATTATTTTTCCAGGTAATCACACTTTGTTTAAAACAGAAAAATCCCGGAAGCATGGAACAAGTGTATTAATAATAATTATTTATAATATTTACAAAACAAGGTGAAATGGATAATATTAAAAATTATAGACCCATTAGTTTATTAACAGCAATATATAAAACATTTAAATAATAATAAAAGAATAATGCAACAGCTAGAGTATATAATATCAGAGTAGCAGGCAAGATTTAGACGTAATTAGAGTTCCATTGATCCTTAAGCGAATGATAGAAAAGACAAACGAATATTATAGAGAGAAATCCTTATATGGGCTTAATCAGTTGAAGATGAGTTAGCTGATCTCATTACGGAAGGAGCATATTTTTTTTTTCTTCGGGAAACTCAGGTTTTTCATTTCGCATACAGGTAAATTGGCCAAGAGAGTACACACAATTTAGACAAGAAATACTGTTGTTAGTAGTCGGTAGATGGCATTGTGTGTTGAGGACAATGTGTGTGAGGACAGTGGTGTGTGTGGTTGGAGGATTAAGTATAGGATACGTTGAGTTGTGTTTAGTGGAGTAGCGTGCTTTCCCACAATGAGTCCAAAGATGATAATAGTAATAATATGATGTATTACCGTTACCAGTACACAGTCTTCACCAGCTTCCTGCTCTTCGATGGATATCATAGATTTGTTTGCGCACCCTCTACAGTATCCTCCGAAAGGAGTTTTAGTGTGATGAATATAATAAATAATAAAGTCTAAGAACAGACCTACGCTTTCAGCTTAAGAGAATGTTATGACAATATCCCTCAACTGACTCATTTAATTTGTTTGAACCAGAATGTGCAATTGCTAAGTGGTATTTTCTGGAGATATGCGTCTTATAAAGTTCTAGTATTAAAAATTAATGTAAAAAATTATACTTAAAAAATTAATGTTATTTCTGTTCTTCCTATTCTTGTTATTTATTGAATTCTTCTTCTTCGAATGGTCCTCACGCAAAGAAAATATTCTCTAATATACAGCACTATTAATTACTTTATGGAACTTCTGTTCGCTTATTGAGACATTAAAAACATGGAGACTTGAACGAATACAATTTTTTTTGTCGAGTAGGGTTTTGCTTAAATTATCGAGCCCTGATCATGCCGCCTCTATTATTGAACTACATAAGAAAAATGAAACTTTTCCAATAAATAGAGGAATAAGACATGGAGATACAATATCTCCAAGACGCTTTACATCTTCGTTAGAGGAAGTGGAAGTTTTTCATGGATTGAATTGGAAGAGATAGAGAAATTGAAAAGATTCTGACTCATCTGTGTTTTGCTGATATAGTTTTCTTGATTGAAAATGCAGAAGATCTAGAAATAAAATTACGAGAATTAACTCCAAGTATCCGGTCAAATTTGGATTAAAGATACATTTTAACAAAACGATATAGTGAAAGCCAAAGAAGTAGAGAGAGTCATTCATATGTTTATCGGAGACAAACCATAAAAATTAAATATGGACAAATGGAAGAAATAAAAACAATGCAACTAGGTTGGAGGACTTGAGGGTGATGAAAGATGTCTTCAAAGGTGATATTTAATTCAAGATATGGTTTACAAATTGAAAATTACCCAGAGAAGAATGAAAACACAAGATGGCCCAAATAAGTAACAGAATAGCCACCAATGGATGGCAATAGGCAAAGGGATGGCAAGATGAAATTGTTATGACTGCTTGAAAAAACCGAAAATCCAACGAATAGAGAAAATTAGGAGAGATTTGTGCAGCAGTGGACTGATGCAAGTTGAAAAAGAATAATATATTATCATGATAATTAATTATAATGATAATTACATGCCTGTTAACAAAGCCTAACTATGAATTAATGTCTCGATTCCGATCTACATACAGGCTCCGTTTCAAAAACTGGTGGACGCTTGCCAATCCAAACCAGTCTTCTATACCTCTCTCCATAAATGAGACTCACAAATGATTATCTGTTATACAAACATGACATCAAGGAAATATAACCGCTACAATTTTCGGAGCAATTGCAACACTTAGTTAAGATAAAAATACAGTTAACGGGAGTCGACCTCCTTGTGCAAGTCAATAGCACTTCATGATGGTATTGAGTAATAATATATATACGATATTCCCAGTTAAAAGGATTTATTTTAATTTATATTTATTAAAAATTACTTCAAATCAGTGATTCTCAAGAAAGATTGAATGAACCTGATGATCTGAATGCATTTAAAGATACTTTTAAAACAGAATTTTTTAATATGCGCTTTTGAAACTTTGTATCCATGCCCAAGATCCATTGCTGATTTTGTTAGTTTTTGTTTTAAATGAAATGTGAAGTGGCGGAAATTTATACAAAATTATAAAAGTTCCCTAAAGCTTTATCGGAAGTCATAGGAGGGTTGATTTAATACATTTTTTTTTTCTAACCTCCTAAGTCTCAATTTTGCAACTAACCCATTCAGTCTTTAGAATCTTCTCGAACTCACTGTCACAGATGAGTAATATGGATTTACCACTATGAGCCAGATAACCAGAGGCGTAGCTAGGGGAGGGAAAGGGGAGATCCGCCTCGGGCGGCACTTTGAACCTTTTTGAACTTTTGCAGTTAATTCTAAAATGCAGTCTCGAGAACTCAGTTCCAAATATTGCAATACTACTGCGAATTTTCCTCACAATTGCTTTAAGTGTTGCTAGTTGTAAGAAGAGTTTTTCTGAATAAAATTGATTAAGAATTACCTACATTACTATGAAATAGATTCGCCAATGTCATCGACGAATTTGCTAACAGAAAAGCGAGAAAAATAACATTTTAGAATGTTGAAGTTTTACTTCAAAAATAAACAGTGTTTTAGTTTATTTCCCTATACGTCGTTTTGACTTTTTTGTGTTTATTTTTGGTGTGTATTGAAAGGGGCAGCAAACTCAGGGGGACCTCCCCGGACCTCTAGCTACACCACTGCAGAAAACAAATAACATCTTCTCCAAAATATTATGATGTGAACGTGACTCGGGATATGGACATCACGGTGTTTGTTTTCTTGGCTCTAGAAGTATTGAAACAACATTATGAGTAAAGGAATCGTGATTTAGGAGCCTATAAGGATCATTTCGCTCATTTGACATTCAGAAATGTTTTTAGAGTCTTCATTATGCCAGCAGAGTCAAGGTGTGAAAGTGGAGAGTAACATTGAATCGTCGCCCAACAGAAGTTTTTTCTTTTCGTTAAGGGTTATACGCGTTAAAGAGCTTCTGTACGCTGGACCCGGGAATAGAAGGTAAGAAATAATAATGTAGCAATAGTTTTACACATCATGCCAGTAGCGCACTCAGGATTTAATCTTGGGGGTGGGGGGCTCGAGTTGAGTAGACGATTTGAGAATACACACTACGCATCGCATACGACCTATGACTAAGCATATGCAATGATCGCTAATTCGTAAGTAGTATAGAAATAGAAGACACGACACAACATCAAAAAAAAATGAATTTTAATTAGGAAAGGTTTTTGGAAATTTTTCTAGTGTTTTTTTCCTTTTTCTTTGGGGCCAGCCCCCCCCCCTCTGGGTTCGCCACTGCATCATGCTAAGTTTAATAAATACATCTCAAATGCCATCCTATTTTTATATTCATAAAAGTAATAGACTAACATAATTTATAGATTAATCAGGTAACGAGACTAATAATAATTCATTTTTGCTGCTAGGACTTCAGCCAAGGAGGTGATGAAAGGCTATGCTGAATTCTTGGAGAGCGGTGGGAGTACAATCGCTGTTACAAACGAAGTCAGGTTGCATATCCTCGTAAGTTTTTACTTAAATACGAAGGTTCAGAAACTTTCAAATTACTTGTGCCCGCCGTGATTTAGTTTTGTTTCGAATCGTAATTGCATTATTACTACTATTTTCATCCTATTCTAAAAGACTGTGTACGTTCTATATTATTATTAGTCCATAAAAATCGATTTATTTCAAATAATAATGCGTCAAGATTAGCACGAGTGGCAGTAGTTGTCCACCGTCACTCTTAAGTCCACAAATCGTCCATAGAAATGATTCAACTACCGATTATGGCGAAGAGTAATGGAATAAAGATTAAATGCATCGTGGCCACTCATTTTGGACTTTTATATTAACTTATTGTAAAGAAACTGGGTTTATGGAAATCGTCTGTATCTGTCCTCCTTCGATTCTTCCCCCGAATAATATTTGTAAACCCTCAGAACCCGTAAACCAATTAAAAAAAAAAAAAAAGAAGAAGAAGGAAAAGAAAAGAAAACGCCGTAGCGGAAATTTCGCATAAAAACACGATTTTGTGAACGGACCTACGCTGTTTTCTAAGTGGCAAGAGTTCTCGCACAACTGACAGAAATACTAACATTTCGTATGTTTCGACGCTGATCCAGAAATTGCATTCATACATCGCGATTTCGCAGTTATACCAGTAACAGTATATTCTGCTTCTACTACACGCTTACTTAGCTCTTCCATTATTTATCATCTCCAATGAGGATGGCAACTAATGGGAAAACCCAAACTGTTAATATACTTTGAACCTATTTTAATTCGAATCTTGCATTGTAAATCCGAAGCAATTTATAAAGTCCGAAAAAAATACCGAAACAGCATTTTCTTTCATAGTGAAAGGCTGGAGAATATTACTTTATATATATTAAAATGCTTTCGCTTACTTAACTAAGACGTTCTACATACCAATTTAACTCATGCACACAACGTTTCTATACAAAATAATAATAATAATAAAATAAATAAAACAATAATTTTAGCAGTACTAAGCACGCACCGAAGCTCTTACTCATTCCCACTTTTTCTTGAATATTATGCTCGATGACCTGTCACAGCCAAGTAACTTCGCTCCTTTGAAACTACTTAATTCTCTGATAAGATCAATTCGGTCTGCATAGTGTATTATGGTCCACTGGTCGGTTTGCCTATTTTGTAGTATGAAAACCTTGAGTTTCCAGGGCGAAGCCCTTTAATTGTAAAGAGCTGGGTTCGTAAAAATCAACTGAGCTACAGAGGCCCCTTTAATTAATTATATAAATAAATAAATCAGCCAACACCTCTTATTCCCTTACAGATAGTAGTAGGTACGGCCTTTAAACCCTATCTAGCTTTTGGAGACTGAGTGGGCAGTTCAATCTCCACCGGTAGCCAATCAGAGATAGCTTGCCCATGTCTATCACTAATTCTATGCGGCCACCGATGAAGAGACCGGCAAACAAGTGCTTCCATCTCTTGTCTGACAGGATATGTGACTGTCTGAAATAATGTGGATACTATGGTCAATTTTCTTGAGTTTACGGGACGAAAACCAGGAGTTTCCGGGAGAAAAAACCCGCTTGCCCGTGCCAGAGATCAACTAACTCGGGAACCAGTCAAAGATAGACTTAGAAAAAGTTCCTCCAGTCAGCGACTAGACTTGAACTATAAGTCTAACTTCGAGCGACCAAGCGCACAGGAAGCAAGCGCCACTTCCACTAAGGTACACAGGCCTCCCTTGAATTAATTTAAGAAATAAATGTATTTATTATTTTACGAGTATTGTAAATATCCCGAGCATCCCTGACTATTCCTTTTATATAAGATTTACTTATTCTGTTCTGCTTTAGGCATGGGAACTACTACGGCAGCAAGAAATGTTTGGCGAAATCGTGGTAGTTGCTCCTGAAGAGGCAAAAAGACTTGCCACCCAAGTATATACAAGCCGTGCGGATTTGAGCAGTAAGTTTCAGTTATCGAATGTGATCACTGCTGTTGCATGTGAGAGTGACATGGGAGTGATACCCCTTCCATATATACACACAAGAATGGAACAAAATGTGCATATATATATATATATACGGAATAGCCACTTTATTAGGAACACCTCCCCATTTAAGAAAAATTGGGAGGTGTTCCTAATAAAGTGGCCAATCAGTGTATATCCATAAATTATCCATATTCATAAAATAAACAATATCGAAAAGCCTTTGGCTCTTCATATATTTAGCAATATCGAAAATTTTCAAATGAGCATGAAACTGTATAGAAATTTCAGGATTTTATTATTATTATTGTTATGTAGAAAATTATTCAACCAATGTTTTTTTGATAATTCATTTACGTTGTATTTCAAGAATTCAGGGAATTACTTATTCTCTCTCTCTCTCTCATACCTTGGTTTTCAGTTTATTTACGAGATTTCTCCGGAAAAATTCGTAATTTTAAAAATCCCGACTGCCACAAAATGCCAGAAACGTTGACAAATTTCCCCCAAATTTTCGAGGTTAGTAAAATAATTATAAATACAGTCATACCCCGACTTACGCGGAGTTTCTTATATGTACGTATTCCCGTCCCGCTTCACGCCTCACTAGTCGTATCTTTCCGGCGCCGGCCGCATTCGCCAGTGTCGCACATGCTGTGAACAAGCACTGACGTGTTTCGCGCGGTCTCCATTCACACACGATTTTTATAGTCTACAAACCTTGCGATTGTTTAATGTTATGTTTTTGATAAAAATTTATCACATAAAAAATAATAATGTCATCCAAAAGAAGCAAGTCCGATTCTTCTACAGCTAGCAAGAAAAGAAAAACATTGACTTTGAAAACAAAACTCAACATCATTAAGGATTTTGAAGGCGGAATGAAAATTTGTGAGCTAGCAAAGAAGTTCGATCTACAGGAATCCACAGTAAGAACAATCATAAAAGAAAGGTTTACAGATTTTGGAGGATAACGAGGAACGAAATTGTAGCCACAAGGCAAGGAATAAAAAAATCATTAACTTGCTATGAAGAAATTTTGCGTGACAAGAAAAAGACTTTATGCCGTCAGACGAATCTATTAGATTTTATGAAACCATCGACATCGAAATAACTTTCTCTTTTTTATGTACGAAAAACTACAATTATGATTATATTTCTTAAAAAATATAGGTGTTTTTCTAAACCTTTGGTCCCAATTGTATGTTTGTATATATAAATTACATGCAAAATTATACCCCGAGTTACGCGAATTCGACTTACGCGCTTTTTGTTGGTCCCACCTACCGCGTAACTTCGAGGTTTTATTGTATTATTTAACTATTATTAATCCTTTCGAATAAAAACTGATTTCACTTACTTCATTTTTGTTGTTATCCCTAGCAATAAGTAAAACGTGTGAGAAATGTTGGCAATATATTAAAAAAAGATGGCAGGAAATCAGATTGCTCGTTGGGAAACGTGTTCCAAGACATTGCAATGCAAAACATCATCATCCACCAAGGAAGGTATATCAATCAAGCATCATTCAAAGAATTTAGTTAGAAAAACGTGTCATAATGAATTCCATTTGTGACTCATTTCTTTGAAATGTTAAGAAATAATATATATGGCATCGAAGAGAAATATGGAAACATCAACGTACTATCATTTAGTAGGATAGTAGGTCTTGTGCAGTGGAAGCAATACAAAAACTAATTATTCTCCAAGAATGTTACGTTCTTCGACTCACCCCTCCCCCCCAAAAAAGTCCATCGACATGAAAGTTCTCTACCACTTTCAGAAAGATGAGATCGTGATACCTTGCTACCTGATGGCCAGAAATTACTGTCGTAGGCGCCTCTCCAAACAATCCCACTAGCTGTATAGGTTGAGAGATCTGAAGACCTGAGTTGATCAAGAAACGCGGTAAGTTTATCCGTGACTCATGAAACCGATCAACGACCGCGTGTGGCTTTTCGTCGTCTGGAGTATTGTTGTCTTCAAAGACAACCCTCTCAGAAGGCAAAAATAAATGTTTCGTAAACAGGTGCGGATGACTGTTTTCAGAAAAGCAAAGTTAATTCCTGAACAAAAGCTCTTGCAGTTCTGTCAGGAAAAAACAGTCAGAACTGTTCATAGCTCAGATGGGACACTTAAGGTTATTGCCAAAAAACTTTCTTGCTTTTTCTATTCACAGAAAACATTATCCAGGATTTCTTCCTTAAACCATATATATTCCTCTCCCTCTTGTATGATTGACGTGGGGCTTGTTTAGAATAACTTAGCTTGAATCACTCGGAGAAGTTCTTTCGGAACTGACCCAATGTAATCAATGGAGAATTCTTCCCATTCATATCGATCTCTTCACTTATTCGCTTCTTCTTCTCTTGCTTTGCTTCACAGTGCTGATTTCTCATGTTTTACGTTTGATCTTGCATCCGCTGCTGCTTTTCTAACATGACATCTGTCGTTCTGTTATACAGTGCCGTAACGAGGGCGTGGCGAAAGAGGCGCCCGCCACGGGCGCAACTAGGTTTGGGGCGCAAAACGTAAAAAATAAAAATAAATAAATAGATATAAAAGTCCGCTATTTTATGCTGTATTTTTAAATTTCGACAATACGCCGCTTTAGACACACAAATTCTGCAACTCATTTTGATGGGGTTTAACAGTAAGTATTTAACTTGTTACATTTAAATTTTTCCAAATTTTTGGGTTGGGGGGGCGCAAGTTAGACACTTGCCACAGGCGCTTCATACCCTCGTTACTGTACTGCTGTTATAGTTTGAAATTGAGAGCTTGATTGCTCCTTCTATTATTCCTCCACCTATATCCAACGTATATATTTAACGTGGAGTAAGATAACACTATTATAATTTTATTTTAGTTGGTTTTTATTTTATTTGTGTGTGTGTGTGTGTGTACGATAATTTATGTAGCTGATTAACGATCAAGTATGTCAGGAAACAGACTAACATTTTTGCTGATATTTTCGCAGTCAGCACAACTCATCATTCTCTGTAAACATTATACAAAGGGGTGTGGGGGGGTTGAGTATTTGAAATTAAGTGCATAATAGCTGGAACTGAGATAATGTAATTCTCTAATATAATAGTTACAATGTATTATTGATGTGTTGCTTACAGACAAGTCTGCTCACCTCGAGGAGAACTGCGAACAAATGATTGCAAATTTTAACCAGTTAGAAAAGTCGGCAAAAAAGAGGGCGTGTAACTTTTTAAAACTATTACTCCGAGCCATAAGTCGCTACGGCAGATCGCTTTTTACCCCATCTCTTGGCTGGACGTACCAACAGTTCTTCACCTGCCTGAAGGACAAGGAACCTACTCCAAATGATGATCTCGTGGAGTTTCTCTACCACTTTCAGAAAGATGAGATCGTCATACCTTGCTACTTGATGTCAGCCAAGTTTCATTTTATGGTAGTGCAGTTAATGCGAAAGATCATTGACCTGATCGAGAAATCCTCGGAAAATAATTGAACTTTATAAAATCATTTCTTCCGTAAACAATGAGTCGATACTGAAATTAATTTCCCAAGGTTTTTATTTATTTTTCTAATAAATTTTGTTGAATGGCTAATGTTAGGAAAATATGAGCTCTTTCTAATGTTTTATTTTTTATTTATTTAATTTTTCTGTAATAAAGTTATTCATTTTTCTTGATTACACAGAAATTTAAAACAACAACTTAACATTAACCCTGGATTTGTATTGATGAGAAATTACGAACAGTAACATCAGTGTGATTATTATTAAGTGTTCCTGACATATTCTCTGGAGGTTACATTTGTGGCTGTTAACAGATAAACAGATTTTGATAAAAATTTTATGAATGAGATGCATAATAAATTAATCAGTCAACTACTTCGTTGTGTTCGTAACAAACCATCAAAGATCATCTAGCTCCTTCACTATCGTATTAAAAACTAAAGCGAAAAAAAATTTTTCCTTCTCTTCGGGTAATTAATTGGACCTCCCACGATGAATCTTTGACGACTTGAAGGTTTTTATAATAATAATAATAATAATTAAACATGTAATACTTCACGGAATATTTTAGAGCCCTCTCTAAAAATATTCCGTGAAGCAGTTTTGGTAATTACATATAGTAAAGTTTTATTTTTTTATCTTAATCTTCATATTGCGAACTTTTTTTTTTTCGTCCCATTTAGGTAAAATATAGAAACATAAGAACAGTAATTTCTTCATCAATAATTTAAACACTTATACTACGCAGTTGGGAGAACAACAGAAATTTGTTCTTCTGTGCCAGCGTGGTTGGCCGAGTGGATAGCGTATCCGCTCTCCAGCCAAAAGGCTGCGGGTTCGAATCCCACCGTGGGCATGGATGTTTGTGATTGTCTTTCGAAATACTAGTGGTGGTGGTGGTGGATACAGAGTTGTAGAGAATGTGTCCTCCCTCGATGAGTCCTTGTACTCCCTGGAGGTGTCTAATAATAATAATTAGACAAGACCTGAGTTCGATTTTCAACTGAAGGTGCGTTAGCAGATACCATACAGAGATATGAGGATTTTTTTTCTCCAGGATAATCGTTTTTCATCTGGCATACAGACGCATCGGTCAGGAAACATGCGCAATTAACAGACAGCGATATTAGGGATCCAGTCGATGGATAGTGGGGGAAAATGTAAATCGAGGATTAGGTGGTGGATCTATAGTGTGGAGTGCTCTTCCCCTTGGACTCCTTGAAGGTGTCACGTAATCATTAATATGAATTTATGACGTCTAGCAATATAATACGAATGTTTTCAGTAGCATCGCCAGCAAATTAAACTTGCAAGTCCTACGCCTACACATAAAATAAATATTTATTGGCATTTTTGTTATTATTTTGCAAACAAGAGTGTTTGTAAAACACTAAACTGCAGAATCTCAAGACCTTTTGAAACTCCCTCCACATGAGACGCTAAAAATCTCTGCTACAGTCATTAAAGCACGCACTCAATCCCCACGTAACATATTTAAATTCAGCTCAAGGATCCCCACTTTTCATCAAGTCAGTCTGTGGTTAAATGCAAGACCCATCGAGTTCCCAGTACATCGATTTCTATGCAATGATGTATGGAGTTTCAGAAAAGCATATTTTGATTGGCTCCTTTGCTTATAATGTGCAAATTTACAAACAAAGAAAAAAAAAATCAATAGTGCGGAGACGTGATGCTAATTAATTCACTGTATTATCCAGTAAGTTTCTAATGATTAGAACGAGAGGTTTGTATTAAGAAATATTAAGCCTCAATAGCTCAACAACAATGACCTTTTGGAAATACGCGAGTTCAAATCTAGACAGGGCACAAAAAACTTTTATAAGGATTTTTCAGCTAAAGTGAGTTAGCTGGAATATAAAGAATGTGTTAGAATATAAAGGTTTCATATGGAAATGAAGAATTCATCCTCCGTGAAAACTTGGATTTTTCATCCCACACAACAGACAAATAAGTCAGCAAATCCACCCAATTTCCGGACACGATACATTACATCAAATAACAATATATTCATCTAATAAAATGGTACCGTACCGTTATATGACTCGCAGTCGTTATATCATCGTGTACGTGTTGTTTAATGAAGAAACATTATGTTGATATAAATAGAAACAAATATCTGGTTACAATAAGGTGTAACTCAGGTCGCTTGATGCTAAATATAACAGCTTAATAGCTGATGCTTATAATAATTTACTGTTGCGTGCCATTTTGTAGGCCAGTCAATCCTTCCAATCAATGCTTTATATTCTAACATATTCATTCACTAAAATGTCAGTGTTTAGTATAAATGGTATGAGCATTATCAGTTGCATACAGCATACTCAGTCAGTATAGACCATAGGTTTCCAAACTTTTTCGGGCCACCGCCCACTTTGCAAGACATAAATTTTGTAACGCCCCCCCCCCATTATAATAGTTTTCCTCGTTCAAGCCGTTTGATATTTTTGACGTAAATAGCAACTAATGATACGAGGGCTGTTCAATAAGTAATAAGACTAATTTTACTGTCGCGAAACCACTCATCGCAATATTAATTTCTGTGGAATAAAGAAATGTTGCTGTCTGTATTAACAAAAGAGGTTGATAGATGGCGTATACGGGCTGATGTGCCAGAGTGTCACGTGACTAAACGCAAGCTTGTTTCGGCGCTCCTACGAACCGCGACCAGTCGTCGAAATGGAAGCGTCCTTGGAACAGCGTTATGCGATTAAATTTTGTGTGCGTTTGCAAAAATCGACATCGGACACTTTTAACATGATACGCAAAGCTTTCCACGATGAAGCAATGTCGAGGGCAAGGGTTTTTCGCTGGCATAAAACTTTTAAGGAAGGAAGGCAAAATGTGGAAGATCTTGAACTTGAGGGAAGACCTTCAATGTCCATCACAGAGACAATGATCAACACAGCAGGATCATCAAGGAGGATCGCAGAATTAGTACGCCAGCTGCATGTTGTTCTGAATATTTCTGTGGGAAGTGTTCACTCAATCATGGCTGAACATTTGGGACTGAAACGTGTTTGCGCCCGATGGATTCCCAAACTCTTGACACCGGAGCAAATGCAGCATCGAGTGGATGTGTGCACAGAATGGAAAGAAAGACTGGAACAAGAAGGCGATAACTTCTTAAAACGCATCATTACAGCAGATGAAGCTTGGTTGTATCACTATGACTCTACAACGAAACAACAAAGCAGTGAATGGAAGCATCCGTCTTCGCCTACCCCCCAAAAAAGCAAAAACTGTAAAATCGGCTGGTAAAGTTATGACCATAATGTTTTTTGACTACGAAGGCATTGTTTACCAACACGCTGTAGAACCTGGGAATACTGTAAACGGCTCATACTATGCGGATGTTTTACGGACAATGGTACAGCACGTCAAAAGGAAGCGTCCATTGCTGAAGAATGGCTTCTTATTGCACCACGTTAATGCAAGGCCACATATTGCTGGTTGTGTAGTGGACGTTTTGCAGAAGAACAACATAGATATCCTACCACACCCTCCATACAGTCCTGATCTCGCACCGTGCGATTTCTGGCTGTTTCCCCAGCTCAAGAAACCACTAAGTGTCCGCCATTTAGAAAGCAACAAAGCGTGTGTAAAAGCTGCGGAGGCGGTTTTGAAAGAACTCTCAAAGTGTTTAAGAAGTGAACGCAACGTTGGGACAAATGCATCGCGTCTCACGGTAGGTACTTCGAAAAAGACCATGTAAATGATGACGATTAAAGGTAATCTGTTTTCTGTATAAATATAGTCTTATAACTTATTGAACAGCCTCCATACATTACTGCTTATGCCGTTAAATTTTTAATAAGAAGTGGCCAATATGTGCTTCATCTTGAACACAGTTAGTGCTATACCGATTTTGGTGAAACGTAGCCCATATGTAAAGATTGTAAAATGTATGCTCGAATAACATTATGCACAGTTTCATACAATGGTTTAAATATGAAAATGTGGAATACAATTAAGAGACTGCATTGCATTAGTAAGAATCTTATTGTAATAATTAAAACACCATTAAATATATTACAAAATTACACAAGATATAAACAACAAACCTACAAAACATAACCACAGAAAACAGTATAATAAGTTTCGAATAATATTCGCTTTGTTTTTTCCTTCTAGTTAGCAATATAAGTTAGTACTAACTATGCTAACTAAAATTTACGATTTTATTTCTTTCTTGCCATTATTATTTTTACTCGTAATATTAAAATATATAAAATTGGGTTTATTTTTGTACAAATCAATTAGAAAAGTGGTTTTATATATTTTATACATATTTTGAAATGAAATATAACGAATATATTTGCTACTGTAAACATAACCTATTATACACACAGCTCTATTTTCTCATTGACATAGAAAATTGACATCTATTTCAATCTGACATGGTAAATTTTCAAATTCTTAAATAATTGAAATAGAAAATTGATAAAAAAATTGACCGTGTAAGACGGGCATAAGATGAATTAAAATGCAATATTTAAATTTTAAATGATTATCTAATCGCAAAATCACGAAAATAATTAATTTTTAAATATATATTATTAATTTCTTCTATAAAGAGCCGCCTGAACGCCCCCAAATGCTTCTGATCCCACTATAGCCCCCCCCTAGAAGGCTTCAGCGCCCCACTGGGGGTCGGTACCGCCCACTTTGGAACCCTATGGTATAGACGAAGCCCTTTGGTCGGAAAGACCTGGGTTCGATTCCCATCAGTGGCCTGAGGAACCTTTATCTAGTCTATTTCGATGAAAGGTGAGTTAGCCAGTCTCATACGAAGGTAGGGGGGGTTTTCACCCGGAAACTCTTGTTTTTCGTCCCCCAGAACAGGCAACCCGACCCCGTGAACACACATGGATTACAGTCATGAATACGTCCCAACCATAGTCCGGTCCCGAGCCAGGATAAAATTGGGGGATTGGGGAAAGCAATGGTGAACTTCCCTGTAAAAATCTCACAAGGAATACTTTGTGTGGCAATGCCTACAAAGTCACCGTCGGAAACGACTGAAAGAGAAAAACCAGGTACAGCATACTGAATAATGATATGATAGATTGAATACCTCGAATCACAGCTGTGTGTGGTACATCGGGTGCAAAGTATGAGGGGGGGGGGGGTCCTTGATTGAAAGAATAAAGATTTCTCCCCTCAAAAGAAATACCCTTCATTTAATTATGATAACATAATAGATTAGTAAATATCTGCCAAACCAACTTTGCTTCCTAATCCCGAGACTAAAAATTTAGAATTAAATATATTTTTTTATTCTGGTAAAACTTTACATAACATTATAGTTTATTCAAAGTTACTTGAAGAGTAAATAATATAACTCTCATATACTCCAATTAGCAACAATTTGCCTGATTCCCGAGAAAATTAATGCAACCTATAATTCATATTCCGAACCCTGTGATTGTCTGTATCCCACTTTCTTTTGACATTTTAAGTGACTGTAGTGACATAAATATGTCATAAAAATAAAAGAAAATTGAATTAGAGTTTTTGTCTATTAATAGATGGCGCTAGTGATAAATATAGGATGTGAAAGTTAAGACGCATTTAATACTACATGTTTATATATAATACTAATGCTAGAAGTATTCGAAATAAGGGGAATGAAATTGTTGCTTTGATTGAGTCTGTTCTCCCCAAAATTGTTGGTATAAGCGAGACGTGGTTAGATGACGATGACATCCTGACAGGAATAGAGATGAACGGATATGATATTTTTCGTGAAGATAGACAGGGAAGAAAGGGAGGAGGAGTACTGTTAATGGTAGCAGATGAGTTGTGCCCATCTAAGGTGGAATTGCAAGGTGCAAATAGTGGCCACGGTTTTGAGGCGGTATGGTGTGAGGTAGAAGTAAACAGGATGAAATATTTAGTTGGGCGTTGCTATAGACCTGTATAGGCAAATTTGCCTAGCTAGCAGGAAACGCGTGATCATTATGGGCGACTTTAATTGTGGTAATATAGATGGAATCAAGAGACTGCATCTGGAGGCAAAGAAAATGAATTTTTGGAGTTTTTGAAAGACAATTTTCTTAAGCAGTACGCAACGGAGGGTACACGAGGATCAAGAGAATTGGATTTGATCATCTCATCAGATGATGTTATTATAAATGAGGTGTCAAATCTTCCACCAGTTAGTGAGAATGACCACGAGATGATCACTTGCAGGGTAACCAGTCATTTGAGGACGTCTGTTAGAAAGGGATATATGTGGAATTATAAGGCTGGTAATTATGAAAAGCTCAGGAAACAGTTTGCAATAATAAATTGGAAAGAGGAACTGGATGGAAAGGATATCAATGCTGCTTGGGCCATATTCAAGAACTATTTGGTGGAGGCAATATCACAATGTATTCCAAAGGTTAAGAGGATAAATAGAGCATGTGTGCAAGAGGTGAATCAAGAGATAAGGTATGTAATCTGGAAGAAGAAGGTGGTATGGAAGAAACACAAGATGAGTAGTTATAACAACCAGTTGCATGAGAAGTGCAAAGAGCAGGCGAGGAAAGTGACTCGCTTGATAAGGGTAGCAAATGTGCGGTATGAGCAGTTAGCTAAAGCAACCAAAAAACAAAAATCCTAAGCAGTTTTTCGATATGTGGCCAGTAGAAGAAAGAACGATTATGGTAGGATGGGATTGATTGGTGAAAACGGAGGAATGATAACCGCTGCGGAGGATATAGTTGAGATATTTAGTGAGTAATTTCTAAAGGTATTTCATTCTTGTGAATGTGGCATCATGCAGAACTTGAAAGCAGTGGGAAAGGAGGAGGAGGAACTGTTAGTAAGTGAACAGGAAGTATATGCGGAATTGAATAGACTTGATGTAAATAAGGCTGTGGGACTTGATGCTATTTCACCACGTGTCTTGAGGGAATGTGCCAGAGAGTTAACAACAGCTTTTGTATATCTTTTCAACATGAGTCTCTCACTGGGTCAAGTTCCAAAAAAGTGGAAAGAAGGTAAAATTGTTCCAATTCATAAGGGAGGTAATAAGGGTAGAGCTTAATTATAGACCGGTCTGGAGTGGTGGTGGTGGTTAAGGTATTAGAGAAGTCAGTTAGGACTAAGATTCAGAATTGCGTTGACAACAGAAAAATACGCTTACTTTTTAATAAAGTGACATATGGATAAGGGTGTTGCATATACAGTGGTGTATTTAGATTTTGCAAAGGCATGAATTAGCGGTCACATCAATTTTTGATAAATTGCCACATGGCAAGCTGATAATTACATTAGAACGAATGAGGCTGAACAGTAGATTAGTTCGTTGGATTGGAGATTGGCTATCTGATAGGTATCAGCGAGTTGTGTATGGAGGAGCGATATCCCAAAAGAGGAAAGTTACTAATGGTGTACCCCAAGGGTCTGTTTTGGATCCATTTCTGCTTAATTTGTATGTAAATGATATTTGGAGAGGTCTGAATGGTGATATGCAGTTGTATGCAGATGATGCAAAGTTGGGGAGAGTTATCAGGAGTAGAGCGGATGCTATGGCTTTGCAAAAGGACTTGAATACACTGGCTGAATGGGAAAATGAGTGGGGATATCAATTCAATGTTGCAAAGGTGTAAGGTTTGGAAATTTGGGAAGCAGAAATGGGATGTATATACACAATCGGTGGAAATATCGTGGAAGTGGTAGAAGAGATTAGAGATTTGGGAGTGATTGTAGAAGGACCTAAAATTTCGGGGACATGTTACTAAAATTGTGAGGCCAACACAGCGGATAATGGGATTGATGCGGATGGCATCATTCCATTATCACTGACTTGTAGTAGTAAGGACGTCATGGTTCCTTTGTACAAGGCTTTTTTCAGGCCACATATGGATTACTGTGCACAGATATGGTCACTTGGTTTTCAAAAAGATGAGGATGTGTTGGAAAACGTTCAGAGACGATTGACTAAGGTGGTTTCTGGAATGTTGAGTATGAAGACAGATTAACAAAATGCAATTTACAGTAATTGGTGGATAGGAGGAGACGGGATATAATCGAGACATATAAGCTGTTAAGTGGTTATTACCAGATTAATGTCGGGGAGGTTTGCACAAAATGGGTGAAGATAGCAAGAGGTTATCCCTGGAAGCTGTATAAGGAGGATATGAGCAACGGAGCAGATTTTTTGCATGGAGAGTAGTGAATGATTGGAATGCTTTGCCCGAGAGTGTGGTGAGCGCAGAGACAGTAAATATGTTTAAGGCGCGGTATGATAAACTGCGTGTATAATAGAGGACATCCCACGATGAGTCTTTGACTCCATGAAGGTTTTTATAATAATAATAATAATAATAAATAAATAAATAAATAAATAAATATATATATATATATATATATATATATATATATATATACAGTGGCGCACTCAGGGTTTGATCTTGGGGGGGGGCCGAGTTGAGTAGACGATCTGAGAATAGACACTGCACATTGCATACGACCTATGACTGAGCATCTGCAGTGATCACCAATGCATGATACCCGTGATATCCTCTTGCCGGCCTCGGGCCAACGGAGTTGCGCTCGGTCCTCCCGAGCACTACCTCGTTCGCCATGCGTTCACAGCGGCTGTGATTCCCGAGAGCTATCGGGTATTCCCACCTTATGTGACCGCTAATTCATAAGTAGTATAGAAATAGAAGACACGACACAACATAAATAAAAAAAAATGAATTTTAATCAGGAAAAGATTTTTGAAAAATTTTCTAGTGTTTTTTTTTTCTTTTTCTTTTTTTGGGGCGCCCTGGCCTCCTTCTCCCCCTGTTCATGCCAATATATATATGTATAGTTTTTTTTAAATAGTTCCTTTCCAGTTATGTATAGTTTTTTTTAAATAGTTCCTTTCCAGTTATGATGGTATTTATTTGGTGTGCATCTGAAGAAGTCTAGTTTTAGACGAAACTAGTCGTGCAATGAAGTTTTTTTTTTTATTTTAATCTCGGTTCAAGTCATTCAGTATTATAGAATATGTTATCAAAACGAATAAATCTTCCATTGAACACACACACACACGTGTGTGTGTGTGTGTGTGTAGCTCAGTGGATGTGGCGTTTACATAACACGGCGCTTGGCCGCACGAAGGAAGACTTGGTTTCGAGTCTAGTCGGCGACTAGAGGAAATTTTTCTAAGCCTTTTTTCGACCGGTTCCCGAGTTAGTCGATCTCTGGCACGGGTAAGCGGGTTTTTCCTCCCGGAAACTCGGGTTTTTCGTCCCGTAAACTCAAAAAAATCGACCGTAGAACCCACATTATTTCAGACATTAAATATATTGTGTTAGGGTTAGGGACCACGAGATGGCGGTACATTTGAGCGTCTCTCTTCACTGAGTACCGCTTAATTAGTGATAGCCTTAGGCCATCTATCTCTGATTGGTACCAGTGGAGATTGAACTGCCCACTCAGTCTGCAAAAGTTAGATAGGGCTAAATGGCCTCGCCTACTCCCCGTATACGGGAATAAAAAAGGCATTAGATGATTTTTTTTTTTTGATGATGATTTATAATTAAAACATGCATTTAAATAAATCTAGGGAAAAATATTTTTAATACCTTCGAAGAGTGGCTTTTGTAACACGAGATAAGTAAAACCCCTGAGAAATAAACAATGAACTTTTAACTAAAGTAAAGAAAGGTGGAACTGGACTGGTTTCAGAAATATATGAAATTACATCTCTTGTGACAGCAAATAAAGAATTAATAGAATACTCGTGGCGACATCTACTGGCTGATAAACAAATTAATTGAATAGTTTTTCTATTGGTCTCCTACTTATTTCTCTAAATAATAAAATAGTTGTTTCGTTTAAGTGAGAATGATGCGACCTAATGGTTTTCTCAGATTTTCAAGAACAAAACAGGCCCGGAATCTGTAGTAAAATCATCTACTAGTTCCAAATATTTTGCATTAGATTCCCGTTTATGCAATAAAAAATCTTTTGAATTGGGGGATGGAAGAAACGAAAGAGACAATATTTTAGCTAGTGGCAAGCATGAACATAAAGCTGCAACAGCCATCTAAGTCGACCGCTGAACCATAAAATTTATTTTTATGTTTATCAGCACTGACATGCTCTTTTTTTAAAAAAAAATCTCAGTACTAATATTAACATTTCTGATGTCTTAAAAAAAGAAAATCGACCGTAGTACCCACATTATTTCAGAACAGTAACATATCTTGTTAGGTACCAAGAGATGGCAGCACTTGTTTACCAGCCTCTTCATCAGTGGCTGCTATAATTAGTGATAGACATGAGCCAGCTATCTCTGATTGGCTACCGGTGGAGACTGAACTGCCCACTCAGTCTCCAAAAGCTAGATAGGGTGTAAAGGCCTCATCTACTTCCTATAAGGGAATAAAAGACGTTAGCTGATTTTTTTTTTAATATCTTAAAAATTCTTCTGGCTGAAGTTGACTACTTAATTCGAATACTCCTCTTTACTCAACTACTGACAGGCTCGAGCGTGGAAAATGTGTGTGTCCACTAAATTGCCAATTTTTAGTAGTACCAACCGAATAACGTGTTGAGGTACCGCGATCCTTTAGACTAATCTGGATAAGCTGGGAGTATAGGCTCCACGAAACATCCCGCGGATATCGCATCCAACGAAGACATGATGAATTCCAGCAGTTTCCTTAGAGACAACTCATATGCTGAGAGTGGGTCCCTTTCATGAACATCCCATTCGCTCATATTCGAACGATGCTCAATAGAATTCAGATCTTGTGGACAAGAGGGGTACAGAGAAATCCAGGATGATAACTACTATGGTTTTCCTAAAACCATTTCGGGCCACAAGTGTCTTTGTGCGTGGCAAATTATTTTCTTGGAAGTGCCAACCACATACAGCGTAAAAAGTTAACGTGAACGCGAATTTGGTCAGAAACAATTCTCACGTAAAATGTACTATCCGTCAATTACCTTACTGGTACTACAAGGGTTGAGGAGTACCCAGAAAGCACATCCAACACCAGTTCCTGTGACTTGTGTGGTTTTAACAAGCATGGAGGCCTATGGCTTCATTTGTCATATTCTTTACTTCCGTTCGCAGGAGTTGGGACTGATTATTTGGTGTATAACTCGCCAGTCCTCTGATGAACAATGGAGATGCTCTTTCCTCGCTTTATCAGCATCTACACATACCTGCCACGGAATTAGAAACCTTTACGCAGATGTAGGTAAATGCCACTTACGCAGCGCATATGTAAAACACTTGGTCACGTGCGTCACCAAGTGCTCTAGGCAACTATTATTGTTGTTTATGCAGTACGCTCGGTGAACCAAAATTGTCTCCCTCCTTTTGCTTCAACTATTGCAGAACAAAATCGTTCAAATGTTTTCTATCGCTGATCACAACTATTACCAGTCAGAAACTCTAGCAACTTCTATCAATGTCTGTCTATTTTGTGCATTGTATGCCCACACTTCGTAGAACCGAACTTGGCAATGTGTCAAGAATAGTCAATTTCATGGTGAAGGGGAGAAAGAAATAAAGGATGTACGAATTGGTCACTAGCACGCGAAAATCACGTGCTTTATACGTAAATTTTCCAACTGTTATACAAGCAAAATAAGCACTTTAAGAACTAGAATTTTCATAAAATTAACTTTCCTTAGCTAATTTTCCTTTTATGAAAATTTTTCAGACGTATAATAATAAACACTCATCCCACGAAATGCATTGATTACCCTATTATCGGAATGGATTCTCCTTCTTCTGACATGCGCAGAAGAGTGTCTCGCATCTGTGGGTGTACAGTATATATTCCCAGACTACTTTTTCGAGAAAGAGAACCCTGTCCCCCCCCCCCGCACTATTTTTCCATTATTCCTTATTTAGTTGCTCATTATTAATAAATGTTTGGTTTTAGTTACTCGGTCATTTGACGCCAGTGAGATCTGTAACATGTTTAATGTCGCTCTGATATATATGTGGAGGGGGGGGGGGGTTGTTCCTAGAAACTCGGGTTTTTTTTCTTCTGAAAAGACAAATTCAAATTCAAAATTACAACCATAAGAATTACTTTCAATAATTTTATTGAAATACTTAATTAAGCTAAACAGTAATGAACCCCCCCCCCCCCCGAAAAAAAAATGCTTACTATGAGTCATTTCTGAATGAATGTTTTGCATTAACCAAACCAAAGATAGTCAAGTGGCAGCGCAATTTATCATACAGTAAGAGATGCCAACACTTCTCGTAACTTACACATATCATATTGGTATTCGGAATTCCAGAGGAACTATCAAATACAAACAGCTATTTTGTTATAAGAAGTAGGTCAATAAGAGATGGTTGACAGAGTCGGAACACTCGATAAACAGGAGATAAGACGGAAGTTCAACAACAGCTGAGAGACTCTAGTCTCAAGTAATGGCGTCCACTAGACGTATGCCATCAATGGTAGCAGGCGACTTCTCATTGTTTGTAGCCTGTTGGAGATAAAAGAAAAAAAAAAAAAAAAAAACGTCTGTCTCTGCAAGTAAGCGTCAGTGCATTCCACGACTGAAGTCTTGATGAGTCATGGTTCATTCACCGTAGTCTTTAGACATTATAAACACCTGGACAGCTCGCATAGGTGATTACTATGGGACAATTGTGCCTTCCAGTAGTGGGCCACAGGGAGTGCCCTAATAGACGCCAGCAATTTTATCATGCCGATTTACATACACCTTCTACGAGAAGGCAAGGTGGAGAAGTTTTTGGTCTACCTGCAGATAATCATTTATACACGCTATCAAAAAAAAATAATAAATAAATATTATGAAATAAAAAAATAAGAGCCTAAGTTATTCTTTATGCTAAGGATAGTCATTTCGTTTTCAAAGAAAACTTCAAATTATACGATATTTTTTTCCTAATAATTTTTGACAGGATAATAGAATATTGAAAAACTATTACTGTGTGTAGTAAAAAGAAATGGCTGCATCTAAACAACAAGCGATGTTGATTGTACATGTCGTAATGGCGCTGAACTAGTACTGTGTATATATATATATATATATATATATATATATATATATATATATATATATATATATATATATGATACGGTTAATGTAATAAATCGGTTATTATTAATAATTACCGGCTATTATTAATACAAACCAAACAACGAGGTTAAAGTAAATAATTTACGAGAATTAATCACATGAACCGGTAATTAATAATAATTCCTAGTAAGTCTGGTAAATGTAATAAAAACATGTTTCATAAAAAATATTTTATTTAATAGTAGAAAAAATAGGAGATAAATTCCTTATTATATGATTATATTGTTGTCTGGTTAAAAACAAATTACTTGTTTTTGCAGGAAAGACCTCTGTGGCACTTGGGATTACTAAGGATTTCTGACTTTTTACATTTGCAGCGATTTGAGTTCCAATGGGCTGTGCAATTGCAATATCAGGAACTTCATTAACTGAAATAAAAGTTTCCTTACCAACAGTAAATTCGTTCTTCGAATAGAGTTGGTTTAAAATACCACATTTTGTACCTAATTTATATAGGTTTTCATTCTCAATAGAAATTATAACAGCTATAATATTCGGTCTTAGCCCTATCTACGTCTGGAATTCTTATCCGAACATTTTCTCCTACATTTGCAGGAAATGCAGTCATTGAAAGCCGTAACATTTTTTTAGCTTGCTTCTTAAGTGACTGCTTAGCAGAATTTCGAGATTCTTGAATTTTTTCTGATTTCATTGAGTGCAAAAGAAGTACTTTCCTTACTTTTTTCATTATAAACTAACCTAACCTAACCTAAATAGCCGGATATATATTATCATTCATAGGCATCCAACATGATTGCTTATAATATATTTGCATTTTTATTCTACATATATCAAATATTACTTATTTGAGGTTAAATAAATTTTTAAGAATTCCAGTCTTTTTCTAAAAATAACTTCATGTCTGTAATTCAGGTCTGGTCGTGTGTGTGCGCGCGCGCACATGCATTGTTGCAGGTGCTAAGTGAAGGTTGAATCTTTTTTTCTTGGAACCACCGTCTTGAGAATTCTAAAGATATTCTTCAAAGAAAAAAAAAAAAAAAAAGGTGAAGCATATTTATCCCATACCGAAAGGATTTCAATATACTGAAGTGTTGCAATATGTTCCACATTACTTCTCCTTCCCTTGCCAAAATATACTCTTCAATTACTCCTCTTCCCACACACGCGCAAACTAATTATAATATCGATTTTACTTTCCCCACCCCCCCAAAAAACTGTAGTATGAAATGAATCTATGTGCATACGACGGGGTTGCAAAATAGCTACTTTTAGAATATTCTTTCATTTAATAGCACCTAAGCGAAAACTGGAGGGAAAGAAAGACCTTGAATCTTGACAGTTGTTTATTTTTATCCGAATGGCCTCGGAAACTCCGTCTACCTCGGTTTCTTGGACAGGGGATGATTGACCTTGATGCAGAAATAACGTCACGAGCATGGCTTACTTAACAACCATTAGAAGTGGGTAATAAGTTAGCCTTGTGACTCAAAATGCAAACAGAAACTCGTTCATATCATCGTCTGAGTTTCATAAAACGTTCCATTTCTTCAAACGATATTCAGAATGCTTATTTTCATGTTATTATTTTCAATAAATGAATTCACGGAAAGCGAGCTTTGTGATCGTAATAATTTTTAAAAAATATTGCTATTTATGTAATAAAAGAAATATTGTTTAAAACTTTACGCGACACGTTTTCAGCAGAAATTTATTTACAAACTATAAAAATTGCAATTTAGCAACGTTTTATAAAATTGGCAAAATGCCAATTCTTTCAGCTACCAACAGACGGCTTTTCAGTTCTCTTTTGGAAATGTCGCGTAAACATAATTAATAAGAAACAAAAGAATTTTAAAAATAAAAATCTTTAAAAATTGTTTAAATTAAGGGGATATTAAATCCCACATTGTTTTTAAACCGAATAAGAAACTCAAAGAGTGGAATCAGAGAGTTTCATGCCGAATATAGTAAACTATAAAAGTATCGGCGATTACTAGCGTGAGCTAATGCAAGTAGTCCTAGTACGTAGTACAATCTCGGGCAACTCGCAGTAAAGGTGGTAAAGTTCTGATCGCTATTCTTGGTATTTTCCATAATCTAAAAACACATTTCATAGGAAATGTATGCTGTTATTACATTATGGTGGGAGGTCAGAATCTCTCCTTTTAAAAATTGTTTTTTAAACAACTAATCAAATTACATCTCATTAATCGGGAAATCTAATTAGCATAGCGTTATACATGCATATTAGCAACTGTTAAAATTACTGTAATTATTATATGATATGATTTTCGTATTTATTATCAAATTATTTTGCTTTTCAAAGAAAGCAGTCTGTAACAATAATAATTATATCTATTATTATAACACTGACACTTTCCATGGAGTCTAGGACTTAAGCGGGAAGTCCAGTCAATACATACGATTATTTACGCCATATTACGTGTCTTAAAAAGCGCGTCCTCTGCCCAAGAATCCGTACATTTGCCTTTTATTAGTGCTTTTGATTATAGTTTCACTGGCAGCTGTTTCGAACTGTTGGTTGTTATCGGACACCAGGCATAAACTTTAAGAAGGCAAAATCCTTCTTTTGTTCCAGTAACTGACTACTTTTTCATTATTCGCGCTGCTTCTTGGGAGATCTTATTTAATCCCCTCGACCAATGAGGCTTGCAAACTAAAGACTGTATAAATGCTCCTAAAATGGATATTATATCACAGTTATTTTTCCTAACTCTCTCCCCAACATTGCATCGTCAGCTAACAACTGAATGTCTCCCGATTAAACCACAAGTGATATCATCAGTTTATAAGGTAAACAAAACTCTGTGGCATATCACTTGTTCTCCCTCCTTGTCTGAGACACCGCTTCCCAATATACAACTCGTAACCTTCTATCCATGCCATTCAATCTATCATCAATCTACATTCCCAGTAATTCAATTAAATACATAATTCAGAAATTAAAAGGACGTACATTATATTTCGTGTGTTCCTGACTGATACGGCTTGTGTTTTTCGTAGCAACATAATGAAGGCACTGATTAGGATTAAGGGGCAAAGTCGACTCACTAATCTATGGGATAAATGATAACGAATGCGATGAATGATTTAGGCTTTGATTGAATAACCTTCAAACGGAGCTTGTAGTTGTTACAAGAGTAAATAATACGAAGCACATAGTGCAATGGGAAACTAAGAGGGGGAGGGGGAAGCATTACAAGAGTTAAATAACCTCTACACTTCCTTCTTCACCTCACATTTTCTCCTCTTTTTTTTTTTTTAATTCTTGTGCTTCGCTAAAAAAAAAAAAATCACATTAACTTCCCCTCGAGTGTGGCCATTGCAATTTCGCTATTTTTAAAACAACCAAGAACCTGGACCACACCTTTAATAATTTCACCGCGCTCCTACTATAAGTGACTTTTTATGTCACGAGAAAATATGGCCTCCAAGCAAGGGCGTTAGTCTTCGAGTAATAGAAGAACGTCCGGATAGCTATTATGTATCTATTCTTGAGCAGTTCATTGGATATCTGCAAGTAGAGCCTTTGTGAAAATAGGAGATCACTAACTATAACAAATTGCAAGGGAGTGAGGGGGGGGGGACAAGCCAGACGCGCCAAAAAAAAAGAATTAACTTCAAATGCACTGTACATGAAATAAATAATTATGCTTTCTTATATACACTCGAAAACTCTTCCGGAATAGCTGGAAGTATCGGAGAACTGGTTTTCTTCGCTCTGGTCTTACCAATTAAGTCTCCTCTTCAGACATGTTGGAGCTATTAACACTACGTTCTTCTTTTCATTTCGGTTATCAATTCGAGTGTTTTTTTTATATATATATTTAACGCAGCCAAATTGAGTATTTGAAATTTTAGCTGAGTGACTATTTCTTTTTTTTTTTTTCCTTTTTTTTTTTTTTTTTTTTTAGTATTATTATTATTAACAAACTTCAAACAGGTTCATCGCAGTAGTACTGGAGAGATCTCACTCAACTAACCAGTCGATCATCCCGCAGTGCATTCCACTCACCCGTCATGCTTCAAGCAAGCAAAAAAAAGAAAAAAAGAAAAAAAAAGCATTCTATACTCCTTTGTTGTCCACACCTTTAAGCAACCTCCAATAATTCTGTTAATAGCTACAGTAGGGTTTTTTTTTGTTGTTGTTTATTATATTTCCACTAAAGAATGATGGCAGCTTAAATGCAGATATTTGCTTAAAAAATTCACATCAGATAATGAGATTTGTAACTTTAAATATTTTAAAATCCTCTCTCACACACACACACATAAATTTTGTTTGATAGTTGGGATATGACGTCATTTGACGCATGACGTCACATGTTCATGAGACATTATTACAGGCTACGTTATTACAACAAGATAGGGTATTCCATTATTCAGTAACGTAAATAAATCACCACACCACTGCTACGATCTATTTGTCCTTCATAGAAAAATTTCGTTGATGCTTGGAATATACCACACAACGAGAGTCACGACAAATATGAACATCAGCCTCGGCTTTATGCTCTAACGAATATCCAAACATCCATGCAATAACTACATATGGCACATGCGCGCAATGATGTACAACGACAATGAACCAAAGCATACACATAATACACTGAGTGGGCAGGTTATTAAGGACATCAACGTAATAGCTGAGTTTTATTTTGTCCTCAAACTATTAGCAAGTCAAGGGATCTAAGATAAGCTATTAAAGAAATATACTAAGAAGTTTTTACATTCAACACCCTCATTTTTGTTTTTGTTTTTTTCCGCGATGGATGTCTATAATGGGAAAAAATGTTTTCAGAATTAAAAATAACTTTTAATAAAATTATTTTCAGTAAAAAATTTGAGAAAACTAAGCAGCTTGTTAATAAACGGATAAGTATTAAGTCAACATGAAGAAATTCAATTCTCTTGGTAGAACACCAAAATATTTCTCGAATCTTTCAACCGGTGAAGTGATGTCATATTTGTTCGATAGATGGCGCCAACATTAAATAAATACGGAAGAACGGGAACTTTATAACATAAAGGTTATCTGAATTAGGGGACTTAAGCAGAGTTTGTCGAAATATTCAGAAGAGGTCCAAAGTACTCATTAAAAAAAAAAAAAAAGTATTCATTTCAAATCTTTCGAAGAATTCAGGAAAAATATTCAATTTAACTCTTTTTTTGTATGTGTACAGTAATTTTAACATCTCATTTTATCCAATCAGGAGAACAGAAAACGCAATTCAAAGACTTCTGTAGCGTCTTGATTTCTGTACTGATAACAGGAAGTCAAAACAATAATGTGATTATTTTCATTATGAAATTTGATCCATTTCTTATTTTGGTTCCGGATTTCGTGCGATATTTTCGATGATAAAACATCTTATTTCATGCTAGACGTCTTAAACTCCATCAGTGGCATACTATCGAGGGTTTGGAGTTGATGGTAATCTCCATACTATGGATGCGAGCAGACAATTGAGGACAGGGATACGATTGTTGTTGTTGTTGGGGGGGGGGAAGGTTGTCAGGAAACAAATAGACCTACTTATAGGATCACGAAATCATGTCTGTCTCTTGCTTAAAATCACCACACATTTGCCTTAAACCTGAAGGGCCCTTCCTCGAAGAAGCCTTGACTCATTGTAGGTGATTAAATAATAAGAATATAACGCCTGACTAGATTTTGGAAAATGCAAAAATTATCCCCCAGAAAACTTGGGTTTTTTATCCCGCACAACAGGCAAATTGGCCATTAGAACATAACACGCAATTAGCGGACATAATACGCTGGCCTCATGGCCTGAGTTGTTTCGGCCAAAAATCCAAATCAACCAACTAAACTCATGAACGTTTAATGGCTTAGTTGGCAGAGTAGTTAACATATTCGTTCTCCAACCAACAGCTGCAGGGTGAAATCCTAACATGGGCATGGATGTTTGTAAATATCCTTAGGTGGGAGATGAATTTTATCGTCTGATGTGAGACCGTCCTGTTTGAAAAAAAAGTTCCGTGTTTGGCCTTAGAGTAGATTTCCAGATTATGTAAAATTTTTAATGAATAAATAAACAAATAAAAATATTTTAAAAATACATGGGCACTCACGCGCACACACATCAAACCAGAATATAATTAAAAAGAATTGTGCAAGCCAGTAATGAAAATAGTGGAGCATATCATAAGGAAGCTATTATACAAGAATAGACAGCCATCAGTTTAAAAAATTACAACAAACAAGTTTGCCAAGAAATGAATTCCATTTTTTTAACACTATAAATGTAAATGCTTTGAAGGATCCAACCCTGGTTCATTTCCAAAAGAACTTTTCAACGCGCGTTTTCTAGTTTACACTGTTATTGAGATGAGCCTTCATTTCTCATGGTAGCTCCATTTTACTTTATTTTAACAGTTTTCCCTTGGAGGATCACAAGAGTAGATTGTTGAATTAAGACAGGAGACATCATGGAGTTTATCCTGGCTCAGTTCATTAAACATTCATTAAACTTTCACATAGAAGAAATACCGTTTTGCCTCTTCCTTTCCCCTCCATGGTTTAGGGACTTATTACTACCCCCCACAGTAAGACAGGGCTAGATCCAACTTGCAACGGAGTCAAAGAATCAAACAGCTAGGAACAAAAAAAGAATGTAAAGCATTCTTTTGTTGATATGATCTCAAAATTCACCCCACTGTCCTGTGTGGATTAACGACCTCAAGTGTTCACGTAGTGGTTTACAGACCTTCCAAGGTTATTAGGATACATATAATGTCCTCGGATCTGAAATATTTGATTCTTCTTTTCTCCCTCTTTCCTATTCAGCGTAGCGGAATTAGGAGTGTCTGTCGCCCTAGACCTATAATTAAGACGAGGGAAGTGTCGACTGACACCCAATGCTCGCTACCGTAGCAACACTAGGCAACTGTCCAGGTCCTTGGCCCAATTCTACACCACTTTTGAAATATTAAGCGGAACCTACCGGAAGTTAGTTGAATCACTGACATGCGCTTATTAATTAGACTTAATTGCTACTTGTCAATAGGTGTGGCAACTTGTTGGAATTGATTTAAATAACTCGCCAGTTTGACCACGGGGGTCACGAATTGGAGTCGAGCTGACCAATCCAGATTCATTTCGAGGTCATCGACGAAGGCGAAATCGTAATGATAAATAAAATGGAAATGCCTCGCACAGTTGGATTTACATGATGCAGAGGGCGCTGCTCGTCTGTATTGTTTTAAGTACCACTTATTAATATTAATAAATTTTTATAAATATTCAACCGAATTTAAGAGCAGCTATTTATATTAAATTTATATCTTAAAGTTACATCTATAGCGAGTTTTGTCTTGTTTTTAGTTTTTAAACTACTTATCATCAGCAGTTGTTGTTTCGTAGTTTAAAAACAAGACAAAACTCGCTATAGATGTAACTTTAAGATATAAATTTAATATAAATAGCTGCTCTTAAATTCGGTTGAATATTTATAAAAATTTATTAATATTAATAAGTGGTACTTAAAACAATACAGACGGGCAGCGCCCTCTGCGTCATGTAAATCCAACTGCGCGAGGCATTTCCATTTTATTTATCATTACGATTTCGCCTTCGTCGATGACCTCGAAATGAATCTGGATTGGTCAGCTCGACTCCAATTCGTGACCCCCGTGGTCAAACTGGCGAGTTATTTAAATCAATTCCAACAAGTTGCCACACCTATTGACAAGTAGCAATTAAGTCTAATTAATAAGCGCATGTCAGTGATTCAACTAACTTCCGGTAGGTTCCGCTTAATATTTCAAAAGTGGTGTAGAATTGGGCCAAGGACCTGGACAGTTGCCTAGTGTTGCTACGGTAGCGAGCATTGGGTGTCAGTCGACACTTCCTCGTCTTAATTATGGTCTCTTTCGACTAAAGGTGAGTTAGCCGGTTTCATACAGAGGTGGGGGGGGAGGTTCACCCAGAAACTTGGGTTTTTCGTTAACCAGAACAGGCAAACCGGTCCCGTGAACACACATGGATTTACAGCCATGAACACTTGTGAACAATATGTGGAAGAGATAGGTTTCGAGGTTGACTACCATGAGTCACATCATGGTAGTCAACCTCCTGGATAGCAGATAGCACATGAATGGGAATAAGATGGGATGGTAAGAAAAATGATTTTTTTTTTTTTTTTTGAAATTTAATAGATGAAAACCCTTAATAAATAACAGATTTTCTGGATGAGCTGTTCGTAAACAAGTCAGGCTTCTGAAGTTCGGTTTGTAGATGGATCTTGCAACTTTTTCTCTGATAATAGCTTGGTAGAATTCAGAAAAAAATGTTCCTAGAATAATTTCTTCCAGTCATCAATAAAAATAACATTATAATCACCAAAGATTGTGACATCGCTAGTTTTTTACCTGTCTTTCTTACGCTAGGGTAAGAAAGACAGGTAAAAATAAATCTGCTAACGCCTTTTATGCCCCCCAGAGGAAGTAAGCGAGGTCCTTCTAGTCCTATCTATTGTAATATTTGGAGACTGAGAGGCACTCAATTTCCACCTGTAGACATGGCTAGCCCAAACTCTCAATGATCTTAAACGGCATCCGGTGAAGAGAGTGGAGCAGACACCTGTCGCCATCTAGCGGTCCCACAGTATTTTATCTCTCCTTTAAAAAAAGGAGAGATAAAATAACAGCTTAACAGCAGCTTAAAAAAATGAAAGTATTACGCGTTTGTATTTTTATATTTTTTGTTAGTAATATTAGGGCTAAAATTTTATGCTCCTGAATAAAAACCTTTTTTTTATTTATATGCTTATAAATCAGTGCCTTCTTTGCTTGTTTATAACTAGTGTTTTCCCCACTCCTGTTCCAGAGCATTATTATGAAAATATCCTCCTCATTCTTTATTCATTAATTCATCAAATAGGATCATATTTCTAATTCACTTTTGTCCTCCGTGTAACAGTATCCAGTATTCTATTTTTTTAAGTACAAACGTTCACCAAGATTACTTCAGAATATTAAAATAATACCTGCTTGTAATATATCGATTAAAATAAAAATACCTTTGATGTATTTATCATTATTTAGTCATTACAGCTCTTTCATCAGAAATTTCACAATTTTATCTGCAACAAAATATCACTTAAAGAAATTGACCGAAAAACAGTGGTTTCCTGTTCACCCACCTTAATGGATGCAATCCAGCAGCTCAGGAAGTGGTATCAAAAACTATGCGTGATCTATGCGTAGGTTGGTGAAGACATTGCAGTTATTGTAACCATTTCGATGATGTAATTTATGACTGAGTAATATTCTGTTCTGCAGCTTTGATTTTATTCCAGTAAAAGACTAAAACAGGAAAGAAAGAGAAAAAGAAATTGTGAATTCTAAAAATATTTACATAAATAATATTCCTATAATTTAATATAAATAAATGTTTACTCAGCGTAATTAAATATAGTGCTATCGGTCGTCTGCAATAATAATGTCACGTGACTTCACGAATTGCTCTTATTCGCTAAAGCAGATGAAACTGTAACTAAAATGCAAGTTGCAGTTCAACATATGAAGAACCGGAAATCAGGAACAACTGCATTTAATGCCACGTGAAATGTAACTGGTGGCGTGTGTAGCCATCGTGCGTAGCTCAACGACAGAAATAAATACTACACAAGGCAGTTTTGATAGTCCACTTACGTATCGAGGAAAGAGTGCCAACTTGTTTAACAAGAGAACAAGGAAGTGAAGTATAATAATTCATGAAAATAATATCTTTTGGAAGAGATAGACGTGTACAATCGAACGTCAGAAACCGATTTGCGAATCTGTAAAGATTAATGTGACATTGATATTTTCCAGACTGTTTATGGAATGGTTGAAAGAGCCTTCCCATGTTTAATAATGCTTATATTTTTAAATACTGTAAACATTAAAATGTATATATTTTTTTAATTTATTCATTGCTAAAATATTTATACATACAATAAACATCTTGTGTGACATTGCGCCTTATAATTTTACAGAGTTCAGCAGTAAGTGCTGCAATTCCTACGTTGGATTTCAATTAAAAATTTTAATAATACTTTTTTGCCTTTATATTATGTATTTACAACACATGTTCTTCTAATATTAACAATAAAGATTATACAGAATTTTTTGTATAATTTTTATTTTATTATTATTTTTTATTTTTTTATTTTTTTTTATTTTTTTAAGTTTGAGAAAGAGTGATTATACATACAAATTTCTGCATTTGTTTATAAGGATTACTTGTAGATGAGTGAGGCAAGTTAATCCCACCTACTTCGAAGCTTGGGTTAGCTTCGAAGTAGGTGGGATATATGAAAATAATAATAATAATATTTAAAATATAATACTTTTTTATATTTTTAAATACTGTAAACATTAAAATGTATACGAAAATAATAATAATAACTTTTTTATAGCTCGCTAAGAATGAACATCAATTATTTTGTATGATTTTCCGATTATATATAATAAGAAAATATAATATATATAAATATATTATAATATATAATAACTTGGAATGAATAAATAAATGATGTTCCTGAAGTCCATTCGCTTATTCTAATATTTTTAAAATTAGTCAATTTATAATTAAAATGAAATTGTCATTTGTCTATTATTGATATTATTATCAGAGCTAAAGTCTTACTGGGCTCCAAATAAAATTATGGCTAATGCAGTTAATGATAGTAAATCATAAAAAAGATCCATCTAATTAGCTAAGTGAGTTGTGAATTACCTCAAAGCTGTTAAAACACGCACTCGTCTCGTCATAGGCGAGATTTTGCGAGGCAAATGACACTTCGGAATTGAACATATTGCGCAAATTTTTGCTGAACAGCGCTTCACTGAGCTTCGAGTTGCACTGTTAGCTTACTGACTGAATTAATAATAGGACTCTTTTTTTTTATTATTATTATGTAAATAATGTTTTAATGTTTTTAGTGGATCTCCTGTGATGAGTCTACGGATTACATAGAGGTGCCTGTACAATAATAACGATAAAATTAATACGGATATTTTCTATGCTTTGCATTCTCTTTTATATTTTGGCAAATTTTCATGTTGTTGGCCAATCTGCTTTTTACGACAGCGTGGTCGAGCTAGATTCTGTAACTTACTTTTCGCTAACATTTAGTTGTGGTAATAATATTTGCATTCCGTATGTTGTCGCTCACGAATAGTTTAATAATTTAATATTGCTATCACTGAACAATAAAGGTGGGCCGAACCAAGCGGACTGCGAATTTTGTTTTTATGTACAGAAAGATAATAGACTTCCGGTTTATTCTTAAAAAATTTGATAGCCTTAATAAAATTATTACACAATTTAAGGATAAATCATTTGAAGTATCTAGTAGCAGCCTTATTAAAATATTGTTTATTTTCAACTGTTTGTTAGGAATTAGTCATGATTTTAAATTTAACATAAAATAAGACAATGTCGCTTATTATACTGAGGATACTGCATATTAAATGGAATCCATGTAAGTGCATTTCAGGAAATTACAGACTGACATATAGTCATTATTATTATTATTATTATTATTATTATTATTATTATTATTATAGTCCGAAGACTCATCGCGGAAGATCCAATCCATCCACACAATCTATCATACCTCCCCTTGAACCCATTAACAGAAAAAGCACTCACAACTGACTCTGGCAACCCATTCCACCCATTCACCACTCTCCAAGCAAAAAATCTAGTTCTTACACCCCCTACTGACCATACCTTTATTCAACTTCCAGAGATGACCCCTTGTTCTGGTCCCTCTAGCCAAGTGCTGAAATATTTCCCTTGCATTTATTCTATAAAACCCTTTAAGCAACTTAAATGTTTCCATCATATCCCCTCTTTTTCTCCTATCAACCAACTTCTGCAATCCACACACCTTCGATCTATCCTCATAGGGAACATCCCCAAGAAACCCAGGGGACCAGACGTGAGCACAGCAATCCAGATGTGAGTATATCAAGGCCTTAACTATTTCCTTATCTCTACTTGTTAACGTGTTCTTCAATAGTCAAGTAATCTGATGGGCTACCTTAGCAACATGTCCTCTAAACTTCAACTCTGTTACCCCCCCCACCCCAAATCTTAGCTTCATCTATTTCCTGGAGTACAGTGCCATCAGTGTGATACACGGCTTGTAATCTATTCATCCCAAAATGTATAACTTTACATTTCTCGACATTAAACTGACACCCAGCAACTTTTTCCCATACTGACAGCCTATTTAAATCGTCTTGCAAGCTCTCCACATCGCCTTGATTAACTACTATTGTACCTAATTTCGCATCATCAGCAAACAACTCAATATTTCCTATATCATTAAAAGGAAGATCAGCTGTTTATTCTGCCCTAATTATATAAAAGGCTGCAATGTCAATGTAGAGAGATATAATATGTTTGAATATCTGATGATTGGTTGGTTATTTTGATTACACCAGAATAACGTTCTGAAGTCAGCCCCTTGGATTTGTCTGTTTTGCATGATGATAAACCCAAATTTTCGAGAGGAACGCTCGTATCCATACCAGTGATATGAAATGTATTTAACTCTCCCGAATTCGATTAAAATGAATCTAATTGTTCGAAGCTAATCTAAACGAATCTAATGATTTTTGAGACAATCGTAAAAAAAGCTGTATTCAGATGGCATCGTTACAGCAACTGAACTCAAGCAATTTGGGCTTTATAAAATGAAGATAATCATTGTCACTCATGACATATTTACATTGTATTAAATTTTTAGACAAATTTTGCCAATTAAAATGTCCCAATTGAGACTAAAATTGAACTGACCGAGTTTAACGCATATCCTACATACCACTTATTAAATTCTATCCAGTCAAATCGAAACTGGAACTGAACACAGAAAAAGCTGGACTGAAACAATGAACGTCGATTCTGGGATAGACAGGAACGAGTCATGCTATATTTTCTTCCAATCTGATGGATATATTTAGATACAAGGGAATGCCTGGAGAACGCTTTTTTGCCCGCATCAGTTATCGCAACGAAGTTTGGACCTACTAATCACAATACTGATTGCTAGGTCATATTGCTGTTCTAGCAATTATAGACATTGCTAGAACATTGATGTTCTGAATTGTATACATGTCCTACATTATGATAACTGTATAGTATGCTCGCCGTCACGGAGCAGCAATTCAAGCAACTGGACCGAAGAGAATAGTATGAGTACGTGGAAGTGGCAGCACAGAACCTCAACCTGGACCAGAGAAAATGCAGAATTGCAACTCCTCCGAGGCTCTTCATTAGGAGAATTTAAGTAATGTTTTAAAGAAGTGGAACATAATCTCGCCCACTTTCTGCCGAAAAGTCTACCACCGTTATTATAGTGAAAGACAAAAGACATTAAATTAACTTAATTTAATCCTTGATTAAATTAAGTTAAATAATCAATAGATTCGAGGTAAACGTACAATATTTTCTTCCCTTGATAAAATCTGATGTAATTTTTGATGCTCGTTAAATTAAACTGTTTTGAAATTTTGAAAATTAAATTTCATTGAATCCGTCTTGGTATTGACTCCGCTACATCACGGAAAATGTCCTAAGATATTCTGGATCAACTGGATAGGATAACGTGTAAGAGGTCAGTGAGCAAGAGAGATAATGGCTTTGATTTTTATGGCGATCATGTGGATGCTGCATCCACATGATCCCATAAATGTTCAATTGGATCCAAATCAAGAGAATTAGAACGCTAGGGAGGGAAACACACGGAATGCTTTGGTTATGCTCTTCAAATCATGCTTGCACAATGCCAGTCTTGTAACACGGAGTCTTACTGGAAGAGTCCAGACCCAGACTGCATTACCATCATATAGGGCAATACCTGATCCGCAAAGATCTCCGGATAAGAATTAACATTCACAGTGTGTTCAGTGAGGAATGAGAGAACCCACTGATGTCCATGAGTGGTAAAATACGATTATAACTGTCTTCTTTAAATTATAATAGAGGATGCTATTTGTTTGATTCCTTTTTTTTTTTTGTCAAAAAAATCAAATCAAATCAGCTAACGCCTTTTTATTCCCGTATACGGGAGTAGGCGAGGCCATTTAGCCCTATCTAGCTTTTGGAGACTGACTGGGCAGTTCAATCTCCACTGGTACCAATCAGAGATAGATGGCCTGAGGCTATCACTAATTAAGCGGTACACAGTGAAGAGCGACGGCTCAAATGTGCCGCCATCTCGTGGTCCCTAACCCTAACACAATATATTTAATGTCTGAAATAATGTGGGTTCTACGGTCGATTTTCTTGAGTTTACAGGACGAAAAACCCGAGTTTCCGGGAGGAAAAACCCCGCTTGCCCGTGCCAGAGATCGACTAACTCGGGAACCGGTCGAAAAAAAGGCTTAGAAAAATTTCCTCTAGTCGCCGACTAGACTCGAAACCAAGTCTCCCTTCGTGCGGCCAAGCGCCGTGGTGTGCAAACGCCACATCCACTGAGTTTATTTGTATCAACAACAGCAGCTGTGTACATTTAAAAATAAATATATATACAGCTATTTACAATTTGTACATAGGCTGCTAATTCTATCAGGCATTTTCATTTACTCGTTACAATATACTTATGACACCTATTTTACAATCACTGTTTAAATAGATATAACATCACATGCTCAATTTCTATTTTCCTTATTGTCCTATTGAATTGCTTGAGCTGTTATTTTGTTGGTATATGTTACATTACATAGTGATTTCAGTCTATTTATAAGTTCCATTATCAGATCAGTCTATTTTCGTTTATATATATATATATATATATATATATATATATATATATATATACATCCACATCCACATATACATACATACATATACATGTTAGCATTGACATTTTCCATATGTACAATTCGTTTTACATATATCTTCATTCTATATCTTTGTTCACATATTTTGGATGATTATTTTATTAACTTAATTTAAATGCACATCTTATTCTTAAAATACATACATTGCTTATGTTTTTATTTACATTTATATATGCATATATTTTGGTAGTATCTCTATATCTCATGCAGATTTTATTTTTTTGTAGGCACTCTTATTTTTACAAAAAAGAATTCCATCTTGCTTTAACATTATATTGTTTGCTTAACTTAAGAGGTAAATCTGTAATTTCTTACATACAAAGTTTTCTGAATTGCAGAATTAGTTACAGGTCTATAAATGGATAATATATCCTATTAACATTTTGGGTTATTAGCATGTTATGAACTTATGTTATCTGCATTTCTTACAATTGACATTTCTACCGTCCTTGTGTCTGTATATACAAGAACATATACATATTTGTGGTATATCTTAATCTGCATATTTATTACTAGAGTAGTATTGACTTATCTTAAGGAGTAATTTGCTATTTACTTTTCTTGTTTGTTTTTTTTTCTTACACAATTAGATATACATATATATAACATTCTTATCCGCCTATATATAAGCGTACCTATATATTATTATTAATATTTTTATTATTTTTTTTAACTTTTACTTATTTATTCATTTTAATTATTATTTTATATACATATATACTTTTTTTTTAATTTTATTTTTTTTTATTAGATTTGATATCTTGTTGTCATTATTCCTCTCATTGTGGCGAATGGGCCTACGTTACCAGCACCTTTGTCTGGGATTATGCTTTTTGTTCAAATAGTGGGTTATCATTATTGTTTACCACTAACTACGTGGGTTCCATTATCGGTATAAGTTTTATTTTTCCTTCTTCTTCTCCTTCTTCAATTAGGCCGAGTTTCCTCCATTGCTGTGTTGTTATGCTTTTGGTTTGTGTAGTGTTTATGATAATTTCCTTTAAATAATTGTTAATTTTTGCTAGTATGTCTGGTCTGGTGTCTCTTCCGTGTATTTTGTCACATCTGTGGGACCATATTGCATACATTGTTATTGTTATGATTATTAGTTCTGTTTTTTTTTTTTTTTTCATTTTTTGGTCTTCCAACCAAAATAATGTGTTTTCAGAGAATGGTTGTGTCTTATGTAGGAATTTCTGTATGGTGTTCCATACTATGGACGTCTTGCTACAGAACATCATAATATGATATATTGTTTCTGGGTCGGGACAGAAATGACACTTCGCTGGGCCTTGTAGTGGGATTTTTTTTGCTACACACCACATTTTTGTGGGGAGATAGGCATGATGTACTTTATAGAAGAACGTTTTGTATTTTGGTGATATTGGAAGTCGGAAAACTTTGCTAAGCACCGGACTTAGCCTAATTTCTCCTTTTCTTATTTCCCTGTGGTGGGAATGTCACTTGACTTAATGTTTTATATAGTTTTCTTGGTTTGATTGTCAGTAAGGTTTCGGTATCTGAGTGTTTCATTATATATGTGTACCCTTCGGCTATTTCTTTGAACATTCTCGGGCTTGGTTTTTTTTATATCTGGAAGTGAGCTTATAAACCTATGCGGCAAACACGCCACATCCACTGAGCTACACAGGCATTTTTTTTTCTTTTTATCGGTGACCATACCATGCAAAATTGTCACCAAGAAAAACAATACAATAGAGAAAGCATTTTTTTATTGCCAAAACAGTCATCACATTCTCGGCTCAGATCAGCAAAAAAACCGACACACATTCACAAAAATCCAAAGAAATCGGGGGGGGGGGGGAAATCTATTTGGCTTTAACATCGAGTTTACAGAAACGTGCGTGACCGTGTTGTTTTGATTTTTAACAGAGTGAACCAAATAAAAATAAAAAAATAAAAAATCGCTTTTACTTTTTTGTATTCTTTAACGATCCCGTCACGTGTTTTCTATACATTACAAGCGTCCATTTGCCACGTGCAGAAGGTAAACGAACTCTGCATATAAGGAAAGATTTTTCCAACACATTTAAGAATGTCCTTTTGTCTGATGCCCTTTGAACCATCAGCAAGGCTGTTGTCATCCATTCGCTCAGTCGGCATCGTTAACGGGGGAGGAAGGGGGGGAGATGACTCTGACAGCCAATTAGAGAGCAGATTCTTCTCTTTTAAACAAACTGACGCCTTTGTTCTGTCTAATCCAATTATCTTTTATAGACAGGAAAGCCGCCGCGCCGGTCTATGGATACACCAACTTTTCCGTGTCTTACACAATCTTGGGATATTTCAAAGATGGGTGGGGAGGAAACGGGGGGGGGGGTGTTAATGTCTCTCTTTCTCTCTCTCAAAAGCTAAGCTCAAATTGCGGTTATAAGTTTCTTTCTTGCTTTTTTTTTTTTTTTTTTCATTCGCTTCATTTCTTTCTGCAAAGGACAGATTGATTAATCAAGTGCAATTTTGTGTTTGGCACGTTTTAATTAGAAGTCGGCTCGTTTAAATGGCATCGTCACTCTTAGTTAATAGATGAGTCAACAAGTTGACAGTCTTCCACGGGATGTGTGTGTGTGTACGCATTTTCATTTGTCAATTCTGAGTTGGTCGTGTGTTTATTGGTCTGCGTAAAAATAATAATAAAAATAAGTCATTTGTTGCTCCAGATACATTAACCGCTCATCAGTATTTCTCAAGTCGTAAAATCTCATTTAGTGGTAAATCTAGAGAAGATAGGCAGGTTACAATAAAGGCTTAAAATATTTAAAAATTTTAAATTTAAAAAATTATTTTAAAAAAATATTAATTAAGGCCATGAGGCCAGCATATGATGGCTGCTAAATCCATATGTTATACGCCATTTTGTTGTCTTTAAAATAATGTATTTTGCATTAACTTTCAGCATTATTTTAAAACACACTAGAATTAATTGAATTTCCCCCCCAAAAAATATATAAATATAATTTTGAGAAACATAATTATAAAATGAATCGAACCATCCCTATATGATTTTTAATGATTCATACACAGTAATTAAAGCAGTAAAATAATGACACTGAAGTAAGAAAACAGAATAAATTCCCCAGTTTCGAAATTATTGTATCTCCGGTCAAGCTATAAGGTGATCCATCCTAACATAGGAGTCACAGCAATTTTTCTTGTGACAATAGGTAATCTGTGTCCTCAAAAATGTTGGAAACACGGATTTGAATAAAGTAAGTATTAGACCTATTTTAACTTCACTAAAATAGTACTGGATATCGCTGAACATTAACTGATCAATACCTGCAACTAATTTTTACTCTTTATGAGGGCATTCAACCCATTAAAGGGATGACAAGTAACTTGGTTGACAGGAAAGCAGAATGGGAATATAAATATCAAATAAATAAAAATAAAACTGAATAAATAAATAAATAAATAAAAATAAAATAATAAATAATCTGTTAGCAAAATTGAAAACTGTCTAAAAGAATAATTTTGTTTGGACTATTAATACAATCCAAATAGATCCTACCGGATGTAAATAAATTTCCATCCGGTATGATCTGAAATAAACATGCTCCCTTACCTGTTTTTAATTTGGCTGCTTGATATTATTACGCCTGAGTATGATTCTGTAATCTACAAAGCAAGGTTATTTCTTAAGGTCAATCCATGCTATTTAGGAAAAAATTCGAATTTTATTTTTCACCAAATGTTTAGATAATGTTTAAATAAATGTTTAGTGTTGAGATAATTCTCTAATTTATCGTTTTGAACTAAATATTACGCTGAAATATTTGATTACGAGATTATTGAGTTTCTCTAAGCTTTAAAACTTGTTTTGCACACCTTGGATTCACAGACAGACGAGGACTGTTTTCTTTGAATTGAGTTATTACATTTAAATAATATTTCTTTGCGAACGATCAAAATTAAAAATAAAAAATAAAAAATAAAAAAATAAACTGAACATAGAATCATCACAACTATTTTTCATTAACAATTAATTACGTGTTTTGTGCCTTGTATCATTGTGAAATATTATTTAATTTCCTGCTATTATAATTTTAAAATGCTACTAAAAAAAACTCCCAGGCGTATTTAAATGCTCTTATAGATTACTTTTTTTCTGTTTTCCCTCAGGATTCATCAAGGCCAAAGTGAAAATTAAATTTTAATGTAATATCGTCTCTAGATAAAGTTACCTTTTTTTTTTTTTTTTGAGAATTTTAATAAACATTAAAATGATGTATGTTTCTAAGACTTAGTGTCTCCGTTTACATATTAAAGAGAATTTATGCGACAAACAATGCGTATCAACCAATGTGTGCTAAATTGGTCAACAAAAGTTACGTTAAAAATAAATGTCTTTAATCTATCATTTTCCTCTAGAAAAAGTAACTCCCATCTTCTATACTGAATTAGAAATACTTTTAGGCGATCAAAAATATAATCTCACTCCCTCTCTGGCTTCACAGCATTTAATGGCTACGAAGCATATCTTAAAGGCTTATAAAGTCGTTTTCCGCTTAAAACAGAAATTACTTCGAAGTTCCTAACAAATGTCGCGTCTTTGAGAAATCTTTCCGCTTTTTTGGTCAACCCTCGCATCTTAAATCAAGTTCCTGTAAACGTCACAAGTCTAGAAACCGGAAAGAAAAAAGAAAAACTGCCGCCAAATTTTTCATGGTTCGTTTGAGGTAACGTCAATTACTGCACGTGGCATAGATCGTCTGCGTGCCTTATTACTTGTGTATACAGCATTCGAAAGAGAACTTCGCCTGTAAAAGGGGGGGGGGGATAGAAAATGATGCATTCCTTGGTCATTATAAACACTTACACATGCCTCTAGTAATGAAAGTTCTGCGCGTAGCTTTTAGAACGTCAATTGCTCGGAACAGTTCATATTAAACAAATTATTACCGTATCTAGCGCTACACACGCGCCCTCCAGCGAAAATTCTGCTACCGTATATAAATGTAGTCTTTTATCGATGATCGTCTGCGTTTATATTAACGCTAAGTATGCATTTGTCGCAAAAGAATCTCTCGGAGCAATAGCGATAAACTCATACTGATCGATTCACTAGGGGGATCTGGTAATGACCTTTACCTTAATCTACTAATCTTGCGGTACCTCCTGTCAACATTACTGCGTCGTTGCGATAAATGTTTATGGCAGCGAATGGTTCCCGATTAGAAGTGAAGGAAGAGATATGGATAGCTGACAACGACGCACATGGACTTCTGGAACTCTCAAGTGTATTTATGAATAGCGTTCAAACCCTACGGTGCGTTTACTCATCTTGAATTACGCTTATACTTGGAAATAGTTAAAGTTAAATAGCTTCTTGATGCGTGCCTCCTAGGTGAATATAAAAGATTACGGATTAAAAATACTTCTAGCACAAGGCCTATGGAAATAGCGTTGCATCCATAGTACTAGTACGCCCAAAGAAAGACCATTTTAAGTTCGATTGTACTCGCGATTAGAAATTTAAAAAAAAAAAAAAAATTTCTTCGACAGGTTTCTGAGTTAGTCGATGTCTGACACGAGTCAATAATAATGTCTGTTTTTTTTTTTTCTTTCTTTCTTTCAAAATCTCGGGTTTTTAATCCCAAACTACTGAAGAAAATCTAGTGTATAGCTCACACTATTTTCGTCCGTAATATATAATGTTAGGACCACGGGAGGGTGGTAGTTTTGCCATGTTCTCCTTCCGGGATGCCTATTGCAATCACTGATAGCTTTGGGTCAGCTGTCAGTGATTTCAAAAACGTTAGGGGAGCATAAATGACCTCGCCCCTCCTTTAGGAAATAAAAGACATCAGATTTTTTTAAAATCTGCTAAAATGGGGTAAAATTGATCACCAACACGCGAAATCGCGTGCTTTGTGCGTAAACTTTTCCAACTGTTATACAAGCAAAATAGTTACCACTTTAAAAACTATAATGTTCATAAAAGAAAAGTTAATTTTCCGACGTGTAATAATAAACAACTCATCCCACAAGGCGAATTGATTACCCTATTATCGGAATGGATTCTCCTTTTTCTGACATGCGCAGAAGTGTCGATGGGTCTCTCATCTGTGGGCATACAGTACTTTGCCCTGTTGAATAACCATTTTGGAGTGTCAAACAGGCGCACGCGCGCGCACACACTAGCCAACAGACTGTGATGTGATTTCGAATCCCACTGTGGATAACATGAATGTTTGTTGATGTCTTTAGGTGGTAAAATGATTTTCATCACCCATTGTGAAACCACCACGCTTAGCGAAGCGTGAAAAGTTATACGTTTGTTATAATATAAAGCAGGATTTTCAGATTATCTAGCTTATCACTGTAAGAATAACAGTTTAATGTAGGATTCACAATAAATAAAAAAATACATATTCGTGACAAATGGTGAGTTCAGAGGCGAAGCATTTCTTACCCTCTAAGAAATCAAAACGAAAAATATTAGTATTATTAGTGAAATAAAAAAAAAACAATATATGTTTTGTAATTATACTCAAAAAATAAATGCTTTAAAAAATTGATTTCTTTTTATCAAACTTCCCTCGTCACATTAGAAATTTGGATCAGCGTCTGTTCGTCATGCGCACACATGATCAAAAGAAAAAAAAAAAACGCCAATGTTATAACCAGTTTTGCTATGCATGCTTTATGTGATGCTTAGTTCGAGATTGCAGTGGTAAAGTGGACTTTCATCATTGTTATTATGTTTTATTTTTCGTAATTTTTTTTGTTTGTTTGTTTTTTAGTCGCATGCTCAAACAAATCAGAAGCAGTTGACAACTGGCTTTATTGTTGCATTGTTAGAAGATTAGGCTTAAAGTTCTGTGAGACTCACTTCGTGTTCAAACCTTGCAATGATTGCCGAAGCAACGAAAGCTATGAAGCCGGTGTATTATTGTAGGTGTACTGAGAGTTAGATAATCGGGGAACTCTGCTCTAGAGGCCAAAACATAGAACTTTTTCAAATCACTTCAGTATCCAATATGCAGGGTAGTAATGCCATTCGCCTACCATCTGAGAACATTCACGCTATCCAATTTATTGTAAGACCAACGTGTGTGGAAAAGTTAGAAACTTTTAGGCAAATCTCATTTCTCGGTACCGCATTCCCCCCCCCCCTTATCCATTAATCATTATTAAGTAACATAAGGGTTACTTGAACACAAGCGCTGCGATACCGCGACAGTCGATCAGATAACCGAGAACTACTCAGAACGGCGCGCAATCCAGATATTCATGACTTTTGAAAGGCTGCAAGAAGCATGTAGCTTTCTCCACCTTTGCAACGAGTTGCCCTGGTGTTGGACTACCTCTGGGATCAGCCGAATGAGTAACTAAGACAACTCGGGGATGCCAAAGAGTATACTCGTAAGCTCTTAGGTCAACTTACCAAATTTTCATAATTTCTACACACATTCACCTTTGAAATAATGTTGGATCTAATATCCACTTTGCATGTAATTATAAATTGTTTATTTGTGGAATTTTCCATTTAATATCTTCCGACAGGGGTTGATCGCGTATAACTGAAACCGCAGATTTCACATGATAAAGGTTTTGATTTTTGAGTGATGGAATGAATTTAATTAATGATATGATTTTTCAATGACTGAATTAATTATAATGCAATTTAAAATTATAATCATAAAATAATATAACATTGTGGCCCTGGTTGGTCAAACATCTTCACTTAATCCGTTATCAGATATATAAGCAGCTTGAAAAAGTTTCATGTTTTGTTCTAGAACAGGTTTTTGGAACAGATTATTTACCTCTGAATCCAACAACAAAAAATTCTGCTGTACTTTATTTGATTTGTAACTATTAGGAAATGAATTACTTCCTGTTGCTTTTAATTTAATTTAATATAAATTTATCCTCCTTTGAGCCATAATTAACAAAAAATAACTTAATTGGTGTATATAACTTAATTGGTGTATATGTCCTTTTTTAATTAAAAGTTGAACAGCCACGACAGCCGTCCCGGAAACATTTAAGTCGAGTAGCGTTTAAAGCTAACATAGGGAGAAAATGAGCACTTTCCCGATAAATATATATGTCAATAACATATACAAATGAAAAAGGTGTATTAGAAATTTTAAGTTTATTTATTCTGATTTTGAAAATATTTTAAAAATATTCTTAATATTTTAATATTTATTAATGTTTCATATGTTTTATTAAACTAATTAGAAATAGTAAACAAAAATTTGAGATATTGAATTTTTAGGCAATATACTTTTGCCTGCCAATTATGTTTTTTAATTTATTAGACTTAACAGTATTATGACAATAACTCAGGTGAATATAAAAATTCATCAGGTGAATTCATCTTGGAATGTTTTTCTATAAAAACATTTTGAAACAATAGAGTTCAACGACCTTATTACGAACAATCTGATATTAAAACCGCAGCTTATCCTGAAGAAAACAAAACAAAGCAAACAAACCTTTTATTATTATTATGTAACACTTCCAGGGAATCCGAAGACTCATCGAGGAAGAATGTGCCAACAGCATCGAACAATTGAAAATCCCTTCCAACTACTAACACGCTCAAACTTGCTTAACTTTTTGAGGAGAGATTAGTAGCAGATGCTCTACCAATCGACCAACCTTTGCTGGCTGGCTATCTTTATCTGGGTATCAAAAACTATTAAAAGAAAGTAACAAGAGAAATATTATTGTTAAACAGCAAAAATATTATCTGACTCATAGCATATTTCATCTGGAATATTACAACAGAAAAAAAATATTACTAAAATACGAATATCGTATTTTAAATCAGCGGTTTGGAGTTTTATTAACAATATACTGCGCATGCGTCTGTTTAACATGAGTCGAAAAAAGCACTTTATTAGCAAAACGAAGTTGTATGCTTGTGACACAAACAGATAACATAAAAAACGTTTATTTTAAAACGTTTATACAAAAGACTATTTAAAGACTTTTCATAACAATACTAATTGCAATAACAATTTATATTCGTAATAAAACTACACACCGATTTTATTAAATTTTTAGAAAGATATATTCGTTATTATCTCTGTTACCGTTAGAATTGCTTTTTCGGGATTAATTCTGCTTTTGCAGAATTACAATTGCGAAATATTCGAAGCAATTTGAAGTGTGTTTTGGAATTAGAACATCGGGTATATTTTGAGTGTGCTTAGTTACACTGTTATTTCAACAAATTATTAAATTAATACCAGGACAGTTGTTAAGGTAATCAGTCTTGGCTGCCCCAAAATTCAAGAAACTATTTTTAAAAACTGGTGTTTTTTTTATTTTATTATATATATATATATATATATATATATATATATATATATATATATATATATATATATATATATATATATATATATATATATATATATATATATATATATATATTAAAATCGGGAAAGGACTAGACATACCTGTGGGTTGAACGCGATCAGCGTTCAACCCACAGGTATGTCTAGTCCTTTCGCAGTTGAAAGTTTTTCTGTCCCCCAGGTTGGGGTTGACCTGAACAAACCCGGACTGCGAAGGCCAACATCGAGGTGGTCCCAAGCCCTTTTCTGGGCGGGGTCTTCCGGGCCAGGTCATCTCCCTTCTTTTCCTGGTCATACTGTTCTGGGTTTGCTCAGCAAACTCATTCCTCTATAGAATTGTCTTCCACATAGTCTTTAGATTTATTTACACTTGTTAAATTTGCTTAGTCTCTCCTTTTTTTTTCCTTTTCAGGATTTTTCCTTTTTTAAAGTGAAAAATCAACGACCGTTTTAGAAGCACCCCTGGGGGGTCAACAGCTAAAACAGGTCAGCTGAGGCCTCATTCATCTACTCTACTACTATGCACTCTATCTTTATTTCCTCTACTACTATCTGCTGAATCTCAGCCTATCTTACTCCACAGGCCAATGATGAGATACGTTGAACTCACAAATTATTATTATTATATTATGTTTTACCATAACATAATATTAACCATATATATATATGGTTGATACAACTTGCCTCTCCTAGTCATTAGATTTACTTGGTTAGTGAGTTACAATGTCCCTATTCTCAAAAAAAGTGTACATAAAATGTCTACGTTGAGATCACGTCCCCTTTACAAAATGTAAACGCTATACTTCTAGTAGTTATATAGAATGTGGCTAACATTGTTATATAGAATATAGAAAGCGTGTTCAACCCGTCGATCGAGGAGCGATTTTTGGTCGACCTCTTGTGTATTCCTCCTTACTTACAAATTTAATTAAAACTGAAAACATAATATTTTATTTATCGTTATTTTGTATTATTTTTAATTCGCTTTAAGTGTATTGCTATTGTTTATTTATTTTTCGTTAAAATTGTGAAATCAGTAATTTTCTTATAAGTCCGGGTAAATTAATTAATTTGGATCAGTGGAAGTCAAACAGCGAGCCAAGTGAATACAATTATAAGCAAAGTGTACAAACTCGATTGTAGCTTAAATATTCCACAGCACATTACATCAATTTTTTACTTAGGTTGTCCCGTGTGAATATTGTAAAAAAATAAACTTTGTTTATCTCGGTATAGTTTGTATTAGATGTTTTTTGTAAATAACTCTTTTGAAGCTAACTGTATATACTGCTATATACAGTTAGAGTTTTTAAAACTCTATACAGTGTATAGAGATTTAAAAACAAAGCCAATGTTTTTGTCGCCGAAGCTGTACATGGCGGCATTAGAAAGATTGTTATTGAAACTTGTATGTATGAGAAAGGCTTGCAGTCTCTAAGTGTAAACATCTCCGAAGTCAGTCAGAAAGAGTTCAAACAACTTTCCGATGGCCGGCAACTTACAATCAAAAGAAAGCGGAGGAGAACCAAAGGCGTGCCGAACTTGAAACTTAAGATGAAAGACTCGTACCGATTATTTCGGGGTTGCCAAACTTCATGCGAGGTCTCAGAGGATGCCTAATAAAAAGGGACTGAAGCAAGCAGAAGGGGTCCCGGATACAGAATTGCTGTTAGAGAGGAGGCCGCCCGGTTCAGAGTCGCCGTCAGAGAGACTGCCCGGATCCACGTTGCTTGAGAGAGGAGTTTCCCGCTTCCAGAACGGAACTTCTCGGTTCGAGACATCGCTAGAGAGACTACTTCTAGGCCGCAGACAAGGTTTCAAATTGCCGAAAGTAAGAGTTCCAATTGCCGGAGAAAAGTCTTCTCCAGGCCAGGTTAATGTCAGACATTCACCAGTGTGTTGCGTTTTCATTACAATTTGATGAATCAAACGACTTCACTGATATTGCTCAGTTAATGGTATTTGTTCGCATGGTATTTCAAGATTATTCAAGTAAAGAAGAAATTTTGAAAATTATACCATTATTGGGAAGGACTAGGGAAGAACACATTTTTTCTGCATTTGATGAATTGGTGAAACAACACAAACTTCCGCTTTTTAAACTTGTGTCTATTACTACTGATTGTGCTCCTGCAATGATAGGTAATAAATCAGGCTTCATTTCATTATGTAAAAACGATGACAAATATCCAGATTTTTTAACGTACTACTGTATCATTCACCAACAAGTACTGTGTAGTAAAAGATTAAACACAAAAGATGCTTTGGATATTACATTTAAAATTATAAATTCTGTTCGAGGAAAAGCCCTGCAACGGCAGTTTTTTAAATTACAGGCAGATGATGATAGGGAACTTCTGTTGTACAATAATGTTCGCTGGCTCAACAGAAGTCAATTTTTAGAAAGATTTCTTGTATTAATTAACGATATAAAAATTTTTCTTGATGAAAAAGGAGATTTTTATCCTCAATTGAGTGATAAAAGATGGTTGTTACACTTATTATTTTTAGTAGATTTCTGTACGAAATTAAGCAATTTAAATTTAGAGTTACAAGGTAGAGATAAAAATTTAATTGGCATGTTAAGTTCAATAAAAACTTTCCAACAATACTTACTTTTATTAAGGAAAAATATAAATGACCGCGAATTTAGACATCTCCCATATTTATTAAAATTTTTTGAACAAAATCAAGAAATGCTTCGCTATGATTTAAAAGAATTTATTCGTGAAATAGAATTAGTCGAGGAAGAAATAAATTCAAGATTTAAAGATTTTAATAAAACTGAAATGATTGTATCTTTTATCAATAATTCATTTCAAGAAAACTTGAACATCACAGAAATTTCAAATAAAATTAGGGGGCTGTTTGATATAAACCAAGCTGAAGTAGAACTTGAGATAATAAACATTCAGAATAGTTTACATTTAAAATCAATAGTATATATTTATATATAAGTATATATAACTATGCACATGAAAAATTCCCAATATTAACTGATATTACGCAAAAAATTCTGTCGTGTTTCGGATCGACATACTTGTCAGAATCCTCTTTTTCAAATATAAAAAATCAATTAAGAAACCAAATTACAAATGATCATTTGGATGATTGTCTGCGATTGGCCACTTCTTCATATCAACTTGACCATGAAAATATTGCGAGGTCCAAACAATGCCAAATTTCACATTAACTTTTTTTTTTTAATCAACCAGCATTTCCTGTAACTTGTGAGTTTGTAATCAATCTGTTGTTTTTTCTAACTTTAGTTTTCCAAAATAGAGAAATAAATATCTTATTCCTATATATATATATATATATTTTTTTTTTAATTAAAATAATTACAAGTGATAAATAAATTTTTAAACACACAAATAAAATTTTTAGTTGTGTATATTTTTTTAGTTGTTTATTTTTAGTTGTTTATTTGTGCGTAATCAGATATCAGGTCGGGGGAACGTGAACTATATAAGAGAGTAGATCGCCGAATAACTTTTTATAGAAAAGTAGCTCGCGTATTGAAAAAAGGTTGAACACCACTGGAATATAACATACCAGAACTAACAACGTCCAACTTAGTTGTTAGGATGACTCGACATGTGTTCTGTGCTCTCAAAAGTGTTTTGTTGTTGTTGTTGTTGTTGTTGTCGCTGATGTGAGGAACATTTCTCTGAAATAAAAATACTTTTTTAAAACTAAAGAGAAGTTAGTGGATCTGATATGGCGATGGAAAGGTTTCCTCTCCTGATAACTAGCGTTTGTTCATTAATAAGCAGAGAAACTTGTCTGAGAACACAGAAAAATGAAATACGACTGTCTGGATCGCTTTGGGTCAGTACGAAGTTCGTGGTTATACTAAAGGTTCGGGGAACTGGATCTCTGGGGGAGAAATTATTTAAGGTAGAACTTGGATTTAGAAGGCGAGAACATATCTGGAGTTTTATGTAATGGATAAAAATTCCTGCTAATCTGATTAAGGATTAAAAAAGTTAGGAACCTGATAGAACATTGGAATGTTGAATAGGAAGATGTCTAGCAAGTGAATCTGGAATCGGAACAACTAGAAGGCTACGCGTTTCTACCAATAACTATACTCTCACACCTATTGAACCCACTAATCAGCAACAGTTGAACCTAAACACTAAATTTCCCTCAATTTAGTTAAGACAGGAAGAATTATTATCAAATGGTATAAAGTTATTCTGAAAGTGATCCAAGAAAGGTTGGAGCCATATGCGAATAGAGAAATGTCACAAGAACAGGCTGGCTTTAGGAGAGGTAGAATAACTAGAGAACAAATAGCAAACATGAGATGGATTATGGAAAGAACAAAAGAATTTCAGCTCTCTTATCAAGAGAATTACATGTATGACAACCAAGAAGCTTCAGTAAAAACAGTCTTTGGAGAAACAGTGTTCGATTTTAAAAAGGGGTACGGCAGGGTTGTATACTGTCGCCCTACTTTTTTTTTTTTAAATATTTATAGTGAATATGTTATGAGAATGGCTGATTTAGACAACGATCCAGCTGGAATTAAGATTGGTAGTAAGAAAATAAATAATTTAAGATATGCAGATGATACAGCCCTCTTAGCAGGAACTAAGGAAGATCTGGAGGGGTTGATTGTATTGGTTAACACGGAAAGTAACAAAGCCGGGCTTAATTTAAACATCAGGAAAACAAAAGTGGTGGCTTCTGGTAATTTAAACGAATTTGTAATAGAAGAAGATATGAATAGAAATCGTTGAAATGTATGATTTGCTGTAGTACAGAATCAGAAATGATGGTGAATGTGAAGATGAAACTAAAAGGAGGATAGACATTGGGGGAGGGGGGGGGAGCGTGGTTAAACCTGACGCAAAGATAGAGGTGCTAGTAAGGCCACGAAAGTTAGAATTGTTAAAATAAGGATATTACCACTAGTGATATAATGATTATTACATTCCAGTAATGATGGATTATTAAGAAGAAAGATAGAAAGCGAATTGATTCGTTTGAATTGTGGGCGTGGAGGAGATTATTAAGAATCTCATATGGACTGCAAGAATGACCAAGAAGAAGGATTTAAAAAATATAAAGACAGAATGCTCCTTGGAAGAGATGATCGCTAAACAGAAGTTGATGTACCGTAGTCCCCCCCCCCCTTATCCGCGGGGAATGCGTTCGAAGACACCCCGTGGATATCTGAAACCGTGGATAGTACCGAACCCTATGTATACACTATGTTTTTTCCTGTACATACATACCTATGATAAAGTTTAATTTATAAATTAGCCACAGTAATAGATTAGCAACAATAATTAATAATAAAATGGAACAATTATAACAACATACTGTAATAAAGTTATCTGAATGCGAATGGAATCTTAGCACCCTCAGTGCACGTTTTTTTTTTTTTTTTTTTTTTTTTTTTTAAGGCTTCTCTTTGGCATATCCCAATTGCCAGCTTCACTACTCTTGCGCTTTGAAAAACCATTATTAAGTAAAATAAGACTTGAACACAAGCACTGCGATACCAGACAGTCCATATGATAACCAAGAACTACTCACGACGCGCAATCCAGATATTCCTGATTTCCGCAAGGCTGCAAGGAGCGTGTAGCTTTCTCCACCTTTGCAACGAGTTGCCCTGGTGTTGGACTACCTCTGGAATCAGCCGAATTGTCTGTTACTAAAATAAAGAGTCATACGGCTTCATTTCGGCGATGTAAAATTACATAGGCAAAGTGGATATTAGATCCAACATTATTTCAAAGCCGAATGTTTGTAGAAGCTATGAAAGTTTCGTAAGTTGACCTGAGAGCTTACAAGAAAGAATCTCTTGATTCTTTCTTTTTTTTAAAAAAAAGTTTATTTCTTAGCGTAGAGGTTGTTTGCTTTTGAACGTTATAAAATAACAGTTTGAAAGGCGTGGAATGAATGCTTATGAACGTTATAAAATAAACTTTTAAAGAAAAAAGAAAGAATCAAGAGCTCGAACGATTGTGACTCTGCGGACGATATGGCGACCAGTTGGCGTACCTTCTATTTAGAGCCTTAGTCTCTACCAGTGGCGGTCGTACATAAGCAATGTGACACTGCAGCACCCGCCAAGGAAAATATGAAAAAATTAAATTTTGTTTGTGTGTATAAATAATAACAATGCTCACAACATTATATAAATGCAATACAACATGTTAAAGGTTACAGCTTATGTTTTGACATTGATTGAATAGTTAATAATTGAAATTGTTCGATTAACGCTTTAGATTACGAAACAAATGCACTGCGATCTAACGCCGATATTCGTTTGCTCTTGTCATTGCACGTTACGTCATTCCCAACTGTAATTGCTCACGCGGCAGTGTATTTTTAGTAAGCTTATGTGCCTTATTTCTGTGAGATATGAAATGTTTATTATTGGTGCTTGTGCGTGGTGAACTATTTTTTTGTTAATCTTATTTTATTTTGTTAAAATAACATATAATTATTTATTTATTATAGATACAAGGCTGAATTATGACGAGCGTCACTGTTGAAAATAAGAAAAGAATTATATTTTTTCAATTATCGTTACACGAATTCGTTTGCGCTTGTGAATGCACGTTACAAGTTATTCTGACTGAGATACGAAACTTTTATGATTGGTGTTTGTTCGTGGTGAGGTTGAAATATTTTTAATAAAGCAATTTTTAATACCGAATTAAGTATACAGAATCGGCACAAATAGTTCTCGGGACTATTGTTTAATTTCATTTGTTCAGTTTCCTAATTTTGGAAACTGAACAAATCCATTCTCATGATGAGCTCTGACACAAGTGCGTCATTAATCCAGCATTACATAAAACCTGTTCTGTTGACATTAGAAAATCATTTCCATAGGCGAAATATAAAATAAAACCAATAACAGTAAATAGCAAACACCATGATTTTTTTTTATTATTATTACTAGATCTCGGGAAAGCTGTACTGTACCGAAAACTGTTCCCTATTTCTTTCGCATAAGCTGTGCGAAATAAGAATAATTAATGTTTTAATTGTCGTATATGTTTAAATAAAAAAAACTATAATATAGCTATGGCCATTTAGCTATGGATATTACTGTTAATTGCCACTGAAAATTTAAGGTTGATCATTTTAATTTAAAGTTATATAAGAAAATAGTAACTGTCCGAATATGCTGCGCTTTTAAAAATAATAACATTAAAAATTTAAACTACTTAAAATTAAATTAAGACAAGAATTAAAAATTATTTAATTTTATATAATTGTTATTATCAAAAGGGTTAAAAATGTGTTGAAATGATATATTGGAATAAGAACGCACGAGATGAATGCAAATTAATAAAATCTAGAATTTTGGATTTTACAGATGTCCATGTGATTTAGTTTTGATTTGAATCGATGCATTGTTGAATTATTAGAATCGGAGTTAAACGATATTAACGATTCTTTACTGGCTACACGGAATTTAAAGAAAATTGCTATTTTGAGTGCCCATTAAAAATTGTCAAATCATTTCAGTTTTTCAACTACACCGTTTATAGTAGCAAAAATTAAGCAACCACAAATTTTGTGCATAGTGCTCAAGACAAAATCGTGTCTAAACTTAGTGATTTTTTTTTTTTTTTTTTTTTTTTTGTCTTGTAACTTTTAGCACGCTTGGATGTTCGAACTACTTTTCCACATACAGTAGAGTGTCCGTACTTCCAGTATCTAATACATTTTTTTTTTTTTAACTGACCAAAAGAAAAGAAGGCTATATAGTGGGTTTTTCCTTTATTTAACGACAGTTCTGAGCAAAACAGAGTTCTTGTTATTTAATAGCAATACTTAAAACTCTCACTGGTGGTTCTGTCTACCATTCTTCATACTATGAGTAGTCAAAATGTCAGATTGCAATTTTATTATTAGTTATGCAGAAAAAAAAAACTAATAAAAAGACTGATAACCTGCGAAGCAAAGTTCGTAAACAAGAACTTCTATAAACTATAGTCAATTTATTAATTTAATTACGAAAAACAACTTGGAACTTCTTTGGGAGATGGACCGAGTCCTTGACTCTTCATCCCTTCATCTGATTTTAGCTTGTGTATGACGGGGATTATTGTGGGTAATTTAATCCGCTCATTGTAAGCTGTATTAGCTTTCTCTTACGATGGAGAATTTCGGTTTTTTATATTTGAAACGATCTGAGGGTTTGTAGTCTGCAGCCTGTCAAATTAGTTGATTTTGGGTGATTATCTGTGATTGCGAAGAATTTTTCTGCAATGCCTGTCATGTAGGTCTTGATATCTGGAAGGTTGGCTTCTTGGTGTAACTGGACGTTTCTGATGAACCAAGGGGGCATTAAATGCTTAGGCATTTGTTCTGGATTGTCTGTAATCTGTTGATGGTTCTTTCAGTTGTGTGTCCCCAAGTTGGTGAGGCGTAAGTTAGTTGAGGTCTTATTACAGATTTGTAGAGGAGAATTTTGTTCTTTATGTTTAAAGCTGTTCAAAATGGATATAGCTGTGCTATGGTCTGACTTGCTTTAGTGGAGACACTATTTATGTGTGTCTCCACTAAAGCAAGACGTTTAGGCGTTTATCCAAATGAACTCCTAGATATTTGGTAGAGTAGTGCCAAGGGATGACTTTTTCCAAACATTTGTGTGCTTGTGTTCTGCTTTACGTCTAGTGAAAACTACTGCAGAATGTTTTCCTGGGTTGATTGCGATACTCATTTTTTGGATGAGACTACCAATTCTCTAATTCGTGGACTGCTCTCTACAGCTTGTTTGAGGCTAGATGTGAACGGAGGGATCTGGTTATGATAATTGTGTCATCGGCATAGCGAGCGGTGATGGATGGGGACAACTTGGGAAGATCTGTCATGTATATGGAGAAGAGTAGGGGACACAACAGAGAACCTTGAGGGACTCCAGCCGTGACTCTCCTCTCTGTGGATCTGATTCCATTGAGTCTTATTTTAAATTTAAATTTTCTGTTATTCAGATATGACTTGATAAGTAGACCTAGTGGTAAATGGATTCCAACTTGGTGTAGTTTAAAAATTAGACATGGTGCCATATTCTATCAAATGCTTGTGTTATGTCCAGGAAGACTGCGTCAGAATGTTGGTGCCATTCGAACCCTTGCGTGATGTATTCAAAGACTCTGTTAATTTGCAGCGTTGTGGAGTGATATTTCCTAAAGCCGAATTGCTCGTCTTGTATGACGTGGTTGATATCTGTTGCCTCTTGAATCCGTGTGAGTATAGCGCGTTCTGCTATCTTGCTTATACATGATAGAAGGCTGATCGGTCTATAATTCTGAGGAAATTGTGTATTTTTTCAGCTTTTGAAATTAGGAAGATATCCAAGCTTCCGTCGCTCTGGAAAATAATTTAGCCGAATGATAGCATTAGTGATGGCTACCAAATGCATAACCCCTTTACGGAGGGGGGTAGCTTGAGAGCCTTGTTCGTTATTCCATCCGGACCCAGAGCCTTTTTTGTTGTTTAGTTTTCTTATGATCGTGTAATTTTCTGTTGGTGACACGGATTTGTTGTTGGATATGAATGAGGCGTTTTGAGTAATTTGTGTGGGGATTTTTCTTATTGTCTTTCTAAGCTGTCTGCAAATGCTTCTGCTTTTTCCTCATCATTGAAGGGACTCTACAGTATATTTACCTTGGATTGGAGGAATATATTTATTTTGTATTTTGTTATTCCAAAGTTGGTTTCGGTGGCCTTTAGACTTTTTAGAGCATACCGAACCTGGTTTGTTGCTCTGTTAACTGCCTGCTTATCTGCGGGATCCATTCTTCTGATATTGTCTTCTTAATCTGTTTTTCTCACGGATAAAACGTTTTATGTCCCCTGGGAGTTTATTTGGTGGTGCACACTTGGTTATATTTGTTACCTGTGTTACTGCTGTTAGTATTTGCTTTTCAAAGGTTTTCACTGCCTTTTCTATATCTTCAGTGGATATTATACTGTATGTGGAACTGGGCCAATGTTATCCTGGAAAGCTGATGGTAGTTGTTTCCAGTATATAAAGGTGGTGGCGTTTTCCCGTTAGATCTTGTATGGCGCTTAGTTGCAATATGATGGGGTTGTGATAAGAACTTAAGTCGTTGACTGCTTGTATTTGATAGCTGTGCGCTGTTTTTTAATATAGCTATATCAAGTACATCAGGACGGCCAGTTGCTCCGTAGTGTGTGGGTTCTGTGGGTCCTATTACTGTCATGTTTCTTGTAATGTTATATGAATTCAGTAGTCTGCCGTTGATATTTGAGTTTCTACTGTTCCATGTGGAATGTTTTTGTATTAAAGTCGCCAGCTACGATTACTGCTCTACCTGCATTTCGAACTTCATCGAGATCTGAATCTAGGAGTTTTTTATTGGGGGATTGTAGGCCGCGAATATCCAGATATTGCTTGTGTTTTCCATATGTATTTCTATTCCTGTGGTTTCCATGTGTCCTGATTGGGGTTCGGCTATTGTATTATGCGTTGTTTCTTTTTACAAAGATGGCGGTGCCGCCTCCTCTTGCATAGGATCTGTCTGTACGGTAAGTGCTATAACCGTTGATTCCGATTTTGTCACTTGGACGAAGGTGTGATTCATTTATAAGGATGATGTCTGCTTGGGTTTCTGCTGCAAACTCCTGTAGTTCCTGTATCTTATGGGACAGTCCTTAAACGTGTAGAAAGGCTTATGTGTTCGTCGTACATGTTGTTTTATTTTTGACGGTATATATCAGAACACAAAATTATAAGTAAATAATAATTTATTGACTTATTGCTGATATTTCGCTGGTGTTATAACCAGCATCTTCAGAGCACAAAAACTGTTTGTCACAATACGCGAGACAACAACATGGTGTAATCAACGGACTACTTTAACAAAATTGTAGCAGCAACACAAAGACTAAAGTCCTAATTAAGCGCCCTCTATCTGGAAAAAAAATTGCAGTTACTACACAACGACTAAAGTCCTAAAAAACAGAGAGAAAAAGCCAGTACTAGTTATGTCTTAAGATGACTGTCTCCCAGATCTTAGGCAAATTTATACAGCCATATTTGTTGAGATTTGGAGTATGTTTCAAACTTTCTGTTGCTTCTAAGAACAATCTCTCCGCCTTGTAAGAGTTTATGTGCAATACTTTTGTTTTCTTCCAGTTGATTCTGTGTGTAGGGGTATCCAAAGCATGGTCTTCTAGGCCCGACTTGCCATAGTGATAGTGCCGGATGTATCTTTTATGTTCACTGATGCGGATGTTCACAGTTCTTCCTGTTTGACCGTAGTAGGCTTGATCACACGAGTAGTGTACTTCATGGACTCCTGGATGTGATAAAGGAGGGATGCTGTCTTTGGATGAGAGTTACTAATTTGACAACCGGTCTGAATACTATGCGTAGTTCATGTTTATTAAGAATTCTAGATAAAGGCACATCAGAAAAGATATCCAGAATTCTTAATAAACATGAACTACACACAGTATTCAGACCGGTTGTCAAATTAGCAACTCTCATCCGTTCACCCAAAGACAGCATCCCTCCTTTATCACATCCAGGAGTCTACGAAGTACCTTGCTCGTGTGATCAAGCCTACTATGGTCAAACAGGAAGAACTGTGAACATCCGCATCAGTGAACATAAAAGATACATCCGGAACTATCACTATGGCAAGTCAGGCCTAGAAGACCGTGCTTTGGATACCCCTGCACACACAGAATCAACTGGAAGAAAACAAAAGTAAATAAAAGTAAAAGTGGATTGAGAGAAGTTTATGGAAGGTCGACGAAAGAGCGAACCACTTCTGTAATCATTAACAACCCACAATTCAATCCGTAATTGGATTATTCACTATTTTTATAATCTTAATCCTCACCAGGCAAATGACCATAATCATATCGACTACCAATCGACTAATTCATACAATGACTACCACAATTTATCATTACGAAAAACACGCAAGCAAAATGCTTTTATAATCCCTGCTATCTGATAAGGTTGCTGTGTAGGGGAAAGTTTATGAGCTAAGTGCTCTGCCCGAGTGGGTGCGAGTTATAGATCCTCGTTAGGAATTAGGATGGCCTTAGGTCTCCTATATTTGGAGAAATCTGATTCATCATAATTTTCCGCTTGTTGTACTAGTTCATTTGGATGTGAAGACAATGTCGAGAAGGACTTTACTGCTAAGGATTGCAGGAAAGAGTAGATATATTTGTGTCGGGATACAAATAAGAGATATTTGTGTCCCGACGAAGTTGAACATCTCTGATATACCATGGCGCATTTAAAATCATGAGTAGGCATTTGTTTTGCACTCTCTGCAGTTTGAGGATATTTGTGCTTGAAGTGTGGCTGGGGACACATAAGTAATAATGCGACGAATCATCAACTAATAGAGGAGCAATTTGATTTCGGTATCTACTTTACTATTCCTATTGATAAGAGGGTAAAGCTGTGCTATGGCTTTTGATGTCGTTGTACATGAGGCTTTTTGTATGTGGACTGGAGGTTAGTTTTCTGTGCAGCAGTACACCGAGATATTTGGCTTCTGCTTTCCAGGGAATTTTGATATTAAATAGGAAGATGTCTTCTTTAGGAAATATTAAGGTTTTTAGTGAAGAGCATGGAGATGCTCTTTTGATGATTTACTTGCAATCTCCAACTGGAGAACCAGTGCTCTAATTTCAGCAGGTTTTCTTGCAGTTTCTTGGTGACAAGATGCGGTTTTAGAGATCTGGCTAGTATTAGCTGTGTCGTCAGCGTAGAGGGCAATGATAGATGACATTGGATTGTGCGGTATGTCCACCATGTAAATCGAGAAAAGTATCAGTGCCAGGAGAGACCTCTTGAGGCGCTCCTGCCAAGATTCGTTGCTGGATAGATAATACATCATTTAGTTTGACTTGCATTCGTCTGCCACTGAGAAATGACTTTATAAGGTTGACTAAATCCAATGGAATGCCGGTTAAAATCAGCTTGTATAGTAGTCCAAAGTGCTATAGCTTGTCAAAAGCCGTTTCTAAGTCAAGAAAAACTATTCCGATGAATTGGTGCCAATTGTAGCTTGTGGTAATGAACTCAATTAGTCTATGGATGGATTTGTTGAGTGGTGCTGTGAAACTGGCGAAAGCCAAACTGTTCTGTAGGAAGAATATTTAATTTGTTTTCAGAGACTTGAATTCTAGAAAGCATAACTTTTTCGGCAATTTTGCCCAAATTAGAAATCATGGGACGATAACTTTGAGGTTGCTGTGGATCCTTGCCAGGCTTATAAATAGGGACCACCTCTGCCAACTTTCATGCAGAGAGAAAGTACTCGAATCTTAACATGGCATTTGTTATTGTTGTAAGGTGTACAATGGCCTTTCAGGACAGCAGTTTAATAACTTTATTGGATATGCCATCAGCCCCCAAGAGCTTTTTTATTCTTTAAATTCTGTATAATATCATAAATTTCAGCTGGAGAAGTAGGTGTGAGTTGTCTGGTACAGGTATCAGACCGTTTTAGCACGTATCTGAAGTGGCAGTGAATTTTATAAATATGATTGTATCATATTTATATGATACATCGTATGATATATCGTATGAAGGGCCGCACTGTTTTTCTAAATTTTTAACTATAGTTTCGGCTTTTTTTGCATCTGTGTGAACAATGCCTAGATCAGATTTGAGAGGGGGAAAAAATATTTACTTTTGTTTTTGATATTTCTCAGCAGCTTCCAGATGGTTTGATCACCGGATGATATGGAAGCTAATTGGTCTTCCCATAATTTGTTTCTGTGGACTTTAAGTGCATATCTCACTGCACTATTCAGTTTGTTTGAGAAACTTTTTGTCTTGCGGTGTCCTGGTGTTATGGTATCTTTTTCTTGCCTTGTTTTTTTTTTCCTGATTAAGTTCCAGGGGCGAATGCTGGTCTTGAAATTCACGTTTGCTCTTGTTATCATTTAGAGAGTGAGAGGCGTGATTGAATTCTGATTAGCGGAATAATGAATTACTGATAATTTAAAACTATATATTTAGAAATTTATGTACATTTAATTATACAAATACAACATTTATTTTACAAATGATATTCTATCTTTTTCAATTTAGCTACTTGAATACAAATTCTACTCTACGGTTCTTCTTTCTGAACTGGTCAATAACATCGTCATAAAAAGTTGGTTGTAACTTAATTTTCCCAAGCAACACGCACACTTGTAAAGGCTGGCTGAAGCTCACTGGCTAGAGCTACTTTGACTGCGTATGGCCTGTGTTTAAGACGACGTGAAAGGAGCGGAAATGGCTATGCGCGCGCATGAAATCACAGTGCTGTAGCGAGGACTTGGAAGCTCACACAACCGAGAAAGCCAAGGTAGCTTTGATTAGACGAGCAAGCATCGGCCTTCGATACACAACGCAAAGCTCAATTATTGCCGCGCAAGATTAAGACGTCTTCTGTCTACAAAAATAAAAGCCTAAGTGGAATACTTATAAATGCATGCATTTATTAACAAATAAATATTACTTCTTTCTCAAGTAGTGAGCTTGAGTAGCAAGCATAGCAAGCATGGACAGGGCCAATGCAGTTTGGGAACATTTTGGATAATTTTTCCCAAGGTATGAAGGCGTGAGGTAAAGAGGGTAGTCCCTTCTGATTACCCAGTTGGAGCAGAATAGGGTTGTGGTCTGAGGATAATTCGTTCAGTGATTCCAGGTTGTACTGTAATTTAACATTCTGGAGGACAACTGTATCCAAAACGTCGGAAGAACCAATCTGACTGTGATGAGTTGGTACTGTGGGTCCAGCCACAGCTACGCAATTGGAACTTGAGTAGTTAAATAGGATGCAGCCATTCTTATTAATAGACTTACTTCTCCAGGTATGATGTTTTGCGTTTAAGTGTCTCCGGTGATAATGACCGGCACTTTAACTCCGAGGATGACATCCAATGTTTTTGATGGTGGGTTGTAAGCAGCGTAGATTTTTGGGTTTCCGACGGAGTTAGTGATGACATTAATACGTGTGATTTCGAGATTATTGGTTGTAGGGTTGGCTACAGAATGATGGTTGATGTAATTTTTGATGAGGGTGGCTGTACCACCACCTCTATATTCGAGTCTGTCATTCCTGTAAAGCTGGTATCCTCTGATTTTGGGGTTGTCAGCAGGTCTCAGGTGAGTTTCATTAATTAATAATATATCCGGAGTATATCTATCATTGAATTCTTGTGTTTCTAGTATTTTGTTTTTGAGACCATTTGCGTTCCAAGCAATAATCTTTAGAGAGAGCCTGGAGTGAGTTTTTTCTTCTATGTCAGAGAGTGCTGATAAGATGGACTGGGTTTGCTGTGAATACCTTTTTGTAGTGCTTAGTGATGGATTTGAGTTACTGAAATCCTGTAGCATATTTTCAAGAGAAGAGGTGATGACAGCAGTTATATTTGAATGTGGATTAGGCAGATTCTGATCATGGACTGTCCTTTGGAGCGGGCCACGTCGGCATATGTCCTTGTTTGATGTTGAAGGTTCATCTTCTTGGGGGGGGGGACCCAGTTAATGGTGGGTGAGCACCTATCGCCCTGTTCGAATCCCACTAGATTGATGAGCTTGAGTTTCTGGAGCTCTCGTTTTAGATAATAAGGTAGATTGACTGTTTGGCTCAGTCTGCCTATTTTTGGGGTGGTAAATACACCCTCTATAGTTAGCAGGGTGAGGGCCGTCGCAGTTAGCACGCTTAGCCGGGGTGGTTTTTGGCTTAGTGCAGGTATTTGTGGGGTGGGTCTCACCACATTTTAAACATCTGTACTGAGCTTTGCACAACTTCTGGGCATGGCCAAATTTTTGTCACCTGTGGCACTGCCCAGAAGAAGCTCTTTTCCTCAGTGGTTCTGGCCAGAGTTTAAGCCCACAGATTGACTTCAAATTGTATATGTTTTTATAAATATTATGACTCTCCACAAGAACTAGAGGCATAGGGGTCTTATTTGATCTATACATTCTGCTGACTTTTATAGGAGGTAGATTCTGTAAGTTGAGATCAGTAGCTATTTCATCTGGATCAATGTCTTCGGATACTCCTCGGAGCAACACTTTCAAAATTTTTTCCGAGGTAAGTGAGAAGGTATGATACTGAATACCTCTGGTGCCCATTTCCTTTGTTAAGTTTCTGTAGTCTATCACCGTAGCGAGCTGAATTTTGATGCCCTCGTCTATGTTTTTGACAGTGGAATAGTTTATCTGCAGGTTAGCTATGGTGGTTCTTAACGCTGCCCATTTCTGCTTTTCTCTTAGGATGACTGGGGGCACCTTTTCATTGGAGGAGGCAGAGGAGTCTGAATTAGGAGCATCTTCATCCATGCCAATATCATTTGTTGGCTCCGAGGGAGAGTTTTACGTTTCTTGCGTACGTGCGCCTCTTCATGATCAGAGAGAGAGTAGAAGCAGAGACCACTAGATTAAGTTTTTCCTCAATTTGAGGGGGTGTCTTCATTTTCATCATCGTCAGTCCTGGGCAATGAATAGAAATTTAGGAAGCCTGGCCATTCAAGCTCGAATTTTTTAAGAAGCTTCTTTATGAAGCTGAATGCTAGCCTTTATCGAGCGAGTCAATGATACTGTCAGGATCGATCATACTTGCAGGCCATTTAAGCTTGAACTTTTTTTTTGAAGCTTATTTATGAAGATAAATTCCGGCTCTTCATCGACCGAGTCTATGATGGTGTCTATATCGGACACGTTCATCTTGATTGATTTGCGCATAAACGCAAGTAAATCCTGCAAGTGTAGGGACTTGCTAGCAATAGTTCTGTAGACTAAGATAGTCTACTAACAAAGTTTGTGAGAAAGAGTTAATGAGTGTTGTGGGAAGATGCCGTGAAGTTCCTTGACTCAGCTCGAATTACCTACCTCCCTAAGAACCATCCATCCATCCACCACTGGTCCTCGTATCGGGTGAGGCCTACGCGGCCATTGATCTCATGCACGCTTCGTGCAGAGGGAGACAGTAGGAATTCGGACAGGGTTAGAGCCAGTACAATGCAAGATTCACGGAATGCCTCCGTAAGTGGTGAAGTATAGCCTAAAAAAAGGCGCAGTGACTAGCAGTGGAAAGTAAGCACGCCCATCAAACACAATTAGTCCTAATTATCATTCCAATTCGACCAATCAAAATTGGATCATTACGAAAAACAAATTAACTGTTTCATTTGTTTTAATTATATACTGCGCTTTTAAAAATAATGAAATTAAAAATTTAAACCACTTAAAATTAAATTAAAACAAGAATTAAAACTTTATTTAATTTTATATAATTGTTATTAAATATTGATCGAACTATGTTTATCAAAATTAATAAAAATGCAACATTTACATTTACAGTTCATACTTTTAGTTGTCAGTAATGATCAACAGCAGACATGTCAAATTAAATATTGAGACACAACTATATTCCAGTGCAATCTAAATGTCTCTTTAGAATGCACTGGAATATGTCTCTTTGACTTGCATAACATAGGCCACGTGTCGCACGTGGCCTATGTTATGCAAGTCAAAGAGACATATTCTTAGAGTTGACTGTATGCCCTTATGGCACGAAGGCATAGAACGCAAGCACTTCGAAAGAGCTGTTATTATATCAGTGGTCTCTATTCGTTCATGACATTGGTAAGACTGCATTGTCCAACATCAACTGCAGACAACATTATCAGCCGATAGAAATGCGAGGGCGCCACCTCAGCCAATTAACGCACATCAAGAAAGCTAACATCAAAGGAGCTAAGGGAGTAACGGAAATCTCGGCAGTCCGATGTGGAAACGCTTTACTGGGAAAGGGGGTTGCGATTAATAGTAGGACGCTATTAATCGTAACCCCTAAAGAGTTGCATAATCTTGGTTTCTAGCAACGTGCAATTGCACCTAATAACTATGATATTTATTTTCTTTATTTGTTTTATTCATTGTATGATGATAGAACGGCCCTGAGAATCATGTAGGCAAGTGCGGCACCATCTATTGGTTTCATAAGATGGTGCCTATTGGTTGTAACGTACAGTATTTTGATCTGTAAATGCGTGTATTCTCTGAGAGATTTTGTTTCTCTGTTTTAAAGAGAAAAAAAACAATTTCCAGACGAAAAAACGCTTTTTTTTTGCTGTCTTTAATATGATTCAATGGTCTCCAATTAATGAACAATGTCGTTAACGACTGGACCATGGAGGATCTCATCAAATACGGTATTCAACAGCACAAAGTACACTGATGTTAAAATTCATCATCATCACTGGTGGTCCATTGGGTGTTGGAGATCCGAGATATGGAGTGGCAAATCACCCCTTTTTCGATCGGATAGGCGAGTGTGATGGATGCCTGGGGTATTCCTTATATAGGAGATAAGAAACACACACACCAACTGGCAAAGTTTTGTCGCAGAAATCAAGCGGTGTGGAACTGTTCGTACCTTTGGTTTTAGTGCCTGGACCAATTAACGCTGACAGTTTATGTAACACTTCTGGATAATGCTGTGCTTCGTATATAGTTTTTTCGGAAATACATCCATATATCTTTCAACTCGACGGTGCGCCATGTCGTACGTCAGGTGATACTTGAGATGCGATTTGAAGAAAATACAGAAAAACTTGACTGGCCTGACCCAACAGAATACCTTTGGAAAACTAGAACAGTGAGTGGCGAATGTCTATAACTGGAAACTGCAAACCAAGGGCAAACGAGATCCATTCGGCATTGCAGTTTTAGATTGCACTGGAATATAGTTGTGTCTCAATATTTAATTTGACATGTCTGCTGTTAATCATTACTGACAACTAAAAGTATGAACTGCTTGTATTAGGAATGTCGTTGCATGCGTGTGTTTTGCGGCTGGTTTATCTGGTTTATTTGGGGAGGAGTAGAGGAAGAGAATGAGCCAATTGTTCCTTGTGTTCTAGGCGGTATTCGAATTCAAGTCTTTCCAAGCAAAGGCATGTGCTGGCATTAAAACGGCGTTTTTGTTCAGCTCTACAGATGGCTATTTGAGACTTCTGAAGAGTCAAGTAGTTTTTTCAACTACTCGTTTAAAAAAAAAATTATTAGCTTTTAACATACTTTTATTAATATAATTTATTCGATTCATCACTTATATCCAAAACATTTAAGCTGTATTACAAATAAAAAATATTAATTACACGATTTCTTTGATTTCATTTATAATTTCAAACAGTTTCTTTATTTTCACAACAAAACATCACTTTTCTGTTTTTTCTGCTTTTTTTTTTTTTTTTTTTCGTTTGAACACTTACTATTTCGGATAACAATACTAAGTGGATTAGGAATACCAGATGGATATTTGTCCGCAGCATTCTCGTAACCAGAAATATACAAATCATTGGTAGAAGTGAACTCAGCTACCAGCGATGAGTAAGGGTAGAGACTGCCTATCGATTTTCAGAAGTTAGGGCTAACTCTCTTCCTAGAGGAAATTCTCCAGATGGTGTCTGCTGCTGGCATCGGAAAAGAAAAGGGTGGGGGATCTATTGAACATCCAATAGCAGATAGTAAGTAACAGTCATAAAGAATATGACTTTTCTTTGATTCTTTGAGCTTTTCCATTTCCTTTCAGCTCTAATGTCCTTCATTAGTCGTGTGTTGTCATTTTGAAAGGCTAATTGAGGCTGAAGCTGACATTGTAATAACCGGACATTTCAATGCTGTTTCGATATTACTAAAAAAAAAAAAAAAAAAAAAGAATTCGGTAGCTTAGTATGACGGCTTCGTGTTCGTGAGCGTGTAGCCCAATAGGTTAGGTGTTATAAGTGGGAGGAAGGGGTTCATCGAAGTGTTTACAACAATAAGGAATGGCAGCTACGATACCATCTAACATGACTGGCGAAATTAACAGTCATGAGACACACACCACAAACAAATTACGTAACGAATCAAGTCAACGATTAAAATACAAGCGACGGTGTTTCTTAACCTTGTTTTAGTACAAGCCAGACAATAATAAAAGAATGGAAGCTATTTTCTTAAGCTGCTTTCGTTCCTGCTATTGTTTCAAAAGAGGAGAATTCTCCGGACTCGTTTCTTGTACAATACACGTCATGATATCCTAAGAAACCGGTACTTCGTGACCCCAGTTTAAGCACGACCCTTCTTGGGTCCACTTGTAATATGTAAGTGTTATGCAATCCTACTAAGGACAAGGTTAAGAAGCTCGTTTCCAGTCCAAACCTGCTGCTTATTATTTCAAAGAAAGCAAGTAGGTCGTTAGGGGAGGAATAGGAAGCTAGTAATGAAGGGATTAATCTACCCGCACCGCAACCAACTGGGAGTAAAGTTTAAATTGGAATTATTTCTTCACCTGAACCTTACATAATATCCCTCGCGAATTTAATGGCACGCTTTTCGTGTTTGAATTTTCATCACAAGCTACCCAATATCACGGTAGTAAATGAGGCTGTAGTAAAATTAGCAAATAGGACAAACGCTCTGGATTTTTTTTTTTTTGTTTGTTTGTTTGTTTTGTTTTTCTTTCGCTAGCTATTTTTCATCAATTCCTTGCACAAGTCATGCTATCTCATCCTATTGTCACAAGCTCTAACAAATAAATAAAAAAAAGGCAATGAGATATCGTTCTTTCAGACTCTTGTCTACTTCACTCAAATCACAGCTTAACATGTCTGCAACATGCAGGATATAATTAAAGCCTTATATATATATTGGAATCGTCACTTCCTTAGATACTTCTCATTATGACAGTCATAATGTTCTAGACCAGGGATCGGCAAACTTTTAAGACGGAAGAGCCAAACCTGTCCCTCACAACAATTTAAAAATTATTCGAGAGCCATAAATATATTTTTACAAATAAGAAAAATTTTAAATAATATTATAGTAAATTTATCGTAATATATAACAAGTTCTAATATTAATTATATCTTTATTGAATGAAGAAAAAATCACACAAAAAATTGCTCTCATTGGTTTTAACCAGTGTGAGCAATGAGCTAGCATTTCCTTACAAAGTTTTTGTATATCCGGTTTGTAACTAGTCGTTTTTAATTTAAGGCACGATTCCAAGTTGGCATCAGTAATTTGGCTCCTCAATTTACATTTAATGAAGTTCATGTTAGAAAACGAATGCTCACATAAATATGTAGACCCGAAGATACTGAGAACACCAAATGCAAATTTTTTCAACTCATGATATGAGTCCGGAAGACTATTCCAAGTATTGAAAATCATTGAGTCTGCCTTCTGTAGTTCTTTTATAGCAGTCTGCTTGCGCTGTGAAATCAGACTGCATTTTTCTTTTTCCCGTTCTGCTATTTCAGTACCAAAACGTGCAAATTTGGAGCTCCATAAGTCTTTACTTGTCAAGTCCAGCAATTGTATTTCAAAATTAGCCGTGTCAAAACAGAGAAAAATTTAATTCCTTCACATTGGCATTAATAGGATTTGTAAATAAAAGCTAGAGTCGCTTTATTATTTCTGAATTCTTGAAACCTTTGAAGAAAAGATTCTCTCATGTTTAAAACTACTGTCTTAAAATAATCTTTGTTAATGAGGGCATTGTTTTCTTGGCGATATTGAGACAAGTTTGGGAAATGAACTAAAGTTCCCCTCTCTAAATCTTCAGCGAATAGAATCAATTTCTTTTCAAACGAAATCACTTCCTCTAGCATTGAAAAACCAGTATTTCCCTTGCCTTGTAATTTACGATTGAGCTGATTCAGTTGTGGCGTAACTTCCACCATAAAGTACAATTTTTGTAACCAATGATCTTTTAATTCTGGACATTGAACATCCTTGTTGTTGACATTTATGCAAGATGCAAAACGCTTTAACATGTCGCCTCTGGAAAGCCATCGAATCCTGTTATACTGGAGAATATCTGAATACTCGCTCTCCATTTCACTTAGCAACTCTTTAAATTGCCGATGGCTAAGTCCCTTTGCTATAATGGTGTTGGTAATCTTAATTACCAATTCCATAATTTTACCAATTTCTTCTGTAAATGTTTGTGCACAAAGCGCTTCCTGGTGGAGTATACAATGGAAAGTAATCGCCTTATGATTAATTTTTCCTTTTAAAATTGAAACAAAACCCTTTTTCGCTCTCGTCACACTTTTTGCGCCATCGGTTTCAATTGACACAATTTTATTGAGTGGGATATGATTTTTTTCCATGCATTCAAGGACGGCATTTGCTATGTCTTCTCCATGCGTTTGACCTTTGAGTGGCAATAATCCCAGAAGTTTTTCTCTCGGACCCTCAGATGATACATACCGCACTAAAAGGGAAACTTGGGTTGTGTCCTTGATGTCGCAAGATTCATCTACTGCAATTGATAAAGCTGAGCCTAATTTAACGTCTTCGACTTGTTGGTTGATATCACATTGGAGGACATTGTAACTGTCCTATCTGCTACTGTTTTGGCAGATAACGGTATGTTTTTAATTTTATTTAAAATCTCTGCTTTGTTTTTGAAATCCCGAAAAAGTTCTCCAGATGCATTAACAAAACAACATTTTATGTATCCACCATCGGTGAATGGTTTTCCTCTCTTAGCGATCTTCTGACTCACTACAAAGCTTGCAATATTGACATCATTGGCAGACTCTCTCCAATAATTAAATACAGAACTTGATTTTTCAACTGCTGTCTTTCTCGTGTCACCGACAGGATATTTTCTGGCAAATGTAGCATGTTTTATCGTGAAGCGTCTCTCCAAATTTGACTTTTTGTTGTGCGCCAGTTTTTCTTGGCAGATAAGACAGGTTGGAAGGCCATCTGAGTTCGAGATAAACGCGAAAGAGTCAGTCCATTCAGTTTTAAAGTCAAAATTAGTTTTTTCTTTGTAACCATGTTGAAAAGCACCCTAAACAATATGTTTTATTTAACACGTTATATAAATACATTATATAAAAAGAAAATAAAAAGAACTAAGTGATTATTCAAAATAATAAAAGACGATAATTCCAAAATACAGTATAATAAAAATAAATCTCACCAGTAACACGTTTTATTGTAACGGTTTCACGTGAAATAAAAATAAAACCCATATTATATACACTTGGTCGTCGACTTACGACCGACTTCCGTTCTGGCTGACAGATCGTAAGTCGATCTGGTCGTATGCGGCCATATATTTATTAACAGTATCCTTTAACCTTTCTAAATCTTTTTATCATCTTTATAATTTATTTTTCTAATCTTTTATATTTATAATTATGTATATTGTACATAATGTGAAAAATAATAATGTACATACTGTACTGTAAAAAATACAATCTAAAATTAATGTAAAAATTAATACAAATGAAATTTACAAAATCAATTTTTAATTTTTGCTTGTGCTGGGTTGTGGATCGTCAGGGTCATGTTCTTGGGTTGAGGTAGGAGATGTTCTCTTGATGAGGAACATGCTGAGCTTTGTTTGAACAGTTTGTTTCTTTTTTTTTTTTTTTTTTCATATATCTCGCGATAACAACGCACAGCACCTTCAACGATACGTTCAACCTTTGTGAATCGTTCGACATTAGGGTCCATTGCTTCGAAACTGGCGAGAGCTTTATTCAGTTGCGAAAAAGAATCTGATAAACTCTTTGCAGTGAATTTCTTTTCTGGCTCCTCTTCTTCTTTCTCTTCTTCCTCTCTCGCTTTTTCTTCTGACACTCTCCGTGCTTCCAATTCAATCAACTCTTCATCCGAAAGTTCTTTTATTTCATAATCTAGCAACTCCTCTACGTCTTCTATTTTACATTCTAATTTAAGATGTTTTGCAAGTTTAACTATTTTTTCTGTAATCATTTCCAGTTCCTCTCCTTTTTCAAACCCCTCAAATGTATTCGCATAACATTTTAGACACTTTTTCCAAATTCCCGACATACAATTCTTTGTTACACATTCCTATGCGGTCGAAATATTATTGATGCACTGAAGAATGTTGTACTGCTTCCAAATGTCTCGCAAAGATAAATCAGCATCAGAATCTATCGATTCGATGGCTTGTGCGAATGTCGTTCTGAGGTAGTGAGCCTTGAATACTGAAATAGCACCCTGATCCATGGGTTGAATGAGAGCGGTTGTGTTAGGTGGCATAAAAACCACTCTAACATCATGTTGAAGGTCGTCCAGATGAGGAGGGTGGCCAGGGACATTGTCCATAATCAATAAAATCTTGAGAGGGATACCTCTCTCCGCACAATATTCACGAGCCTGGGGAATAAAGCAGTTCATGGACCAGTCTTCGAACAGTGCTTGAGTCATCCAAGCTTTAGGATTTGAACGGTAGCAAACGGGCAGTGTGTGCTTGTTGATGTGCTTAAATGCACGAGGGTTTTCTGAACGATAAATGAGAAAAGGCATCAGCTTAAAAATCCGCGGCATTCCCACCAAGCAACAAAGTCAACCGATCCTTAAAAGCTTTGAATCTTGGTGTATGTACGTACGATTAGGCATGCGTTTCCATTGCAAGCCGGTTTCATCTACTGTACGTTAAATATTTGTTCCGGTAGATAACCTTCTTCTTTGATTAAAGAGTCGAAACTATCAACGAATTTTTGGGCTTCATCTTCATCTGCACTTCCTGCTTCTCCTGTGACACGTACATTATGCAAAGCAAATCTTTTTTTTTAAACGCTTAAACCATCCAGTACTAGCCTGAAAATCTTCTGCGTAATCGTAGACTTCTAGCCTTCGCCTGCACTGTGCAAAGGCTCATGGGTGAATTTTTCCGTATTAAATCTTCCATCCACATAAACAACAATTTCTCCATTTCATGGATGGGTCCCTGTCGTTGTTTGTTTAAAATTGTAGACTTCATAGATGCGGAACCTTTCACAGCTTCCCGAATTCTTTCTTTGTCCTTAAGTATCGTCGATACCGTGGAATGTGATAACTTCAAGTCACGTGCTATCGTATTTACTTTCTTTCCGCCTTCATACTCATTTTACACTCTAAATCAATAGTTTTCCTTGACTTCTTAGCTGGCGTATCTGTAGATCAAGGCATTTTCCTTTTACTAGACATTTTATGGATAGTATTTCAGTAGAATTTTAATTAATACACCACAGGCAACAGATGCTTGAAAGCGACTGAGTGTATGTGAGAGATAGTTATCGTACGCGCGGCTGCTTGATTTATTATTCATTTATTCATTAATTTATGATTTCTTTTTTTGTGGTCGTAAGTGAGGACGGTCGTAAGTCGACGACCAGGTGTATATATATTTATTTAAAATAATTGCCTTTATAATAATAATTGCCAGGTTGCCTTTATCACCTTAATGCAGTTTCTGGATGCACCCAGCCAAAAGAGAATACTAAGTTGCAGAAACAGCAAAGCGACACGGACTCCGCTTTCACATTTCGCCATTGCCAACGTTGCCTTGCCCAGTAGAGGGCGCTTACTTATCAGTCACATTGTTACTCTGCAAATGACCTCAGATGTCGAGGCACCCTAAAACCTAATCCTAATTAGTCACTTTGTTTGACTGCCCTGCCTACCATGTGCTCAACCATCCCCTCCACTCCCTCTGTATACCTCCTCCACGCTCGCTTTCTCCTCCCTGACATCGCGCATCTTAGTGCCACGAAGTTCTGCGAGACTTATAAAACAAATGAAATCACCACTATGTGAATAAAATCCTTTAAAAATTTTATAAATGAAACTATGATAGTTTTATTTTTATTTTCAATTTTACTTCAGAGCCACATGTACGTACCCAAAGAGCCGCATGTGGCTCGCGAGCCGCAGTTTTTTAAAATTTATTTTTTAAAGTTTTACTTTTCCTTTAATTTTAGCCAGTTTCTTTAATGCAGTCGCTTCCTGAGTTCAAATTGAAGATAAACGAATTCGTTTTAAAGAATTAATTTTTTTTTTTCATTTATAAAACCGCATCTCCAAGCATTCGTTACCGTCTCAAACGAGAATAGTTGGGTCAAGCAAATACGACTTTTGTCATTGTGTATATCCGCTCATAATGCCTGCAGTTCTAATTAAACTACACTGTAATCAATCTTCGATAACTAAGAAAATTGCTTGCCAAACATAACAATAAAACAGCCATAAACTAACAAGTAAAATCGGTCATGTGGTTATAAACAACAGAGGAGCACGTTAACCTGACCTATAGAAGGGTGTCCTAAATCTAAGCGGTCTTCCCACTTGTCGAAAACTGTTTATTTGTTCAACTCATTCGGGTTATTTTCAATTTCTGGTGAACAGGAAGAAGTCAGACCTCGTCTTGCACGTATTGAGGTTGAAGGATATGGCCGCGTATCATTACTAATATTACATTAGTTGAACTTATTTCATCCTTCCCCCCCCTCCCTACATATCGCCTTCCCCCATATATAAACAAAATGCTTGCCCATTTTGAACTGTGATATAAAGGCAGGTTTTAATGTTATATTTTTTTTTAGCTGAAGGACTATTCTAAAATAATGTAATCCTTTTTTTTTCAAGACTTTTCGACTTTCAATCCCTCCCCCCTACTTCTCAGAATCGCGTCACAAATTTAAAGACTTCATCCAATAGTATCTTAGTACCGTGAGTGGGATAAAGATTGTTTGCATTATTTGTTCAATTTTATTTTTTATATTATGTATTTATTTTTAAATAATACGAAAACCCTACTCTAGACTTTTTCTTAACCACTTCAGACCTCCAATAAGCCGAGTAGTGGTCTCACATCGGGTGGTGAAATTCATCTCCCACCTAAGACAGATACGAGAATAATCTCATATATGAATAATCATTAAGATATTTAGAGTAATTGAAATTACGTCTAGGTAAAGGTTAAAACCTCAGCTTAAAACCTTTTTTCCGTTTTCTTCATTTTTAATTTAATTTTTTTTATTTTATTTTATTTTTATTTATTTTAAAATTGGCTTGATTTTAATAATCAAGGTAAATAATCTTTGCTTTTTTTTTCCAAAATTCAAAATTCATATTATTTCGAAAAATATTGAATAATGTTCACAGAAGAAGAATTCCAGAAGCTAAATAGATCTTTGGATGAAATAAGCCTATAAATAATTCATCCCCACCAACGAATATTTATACACATCAGCTTCCCAATATGAAAATACTGGATATTAGATTCAAAAATTTCTGCCCTGCTTCTATTTCTTCCAATTTTTCAAGCCGTTCACTCAAGTGACTGCAATTTTCAAACGATCAGTAAATAAGTCATAAATAAAACTCTAAATAACAGTGGCCTAAAAGAGTAGTCGGAATTCACGAGGGAAAAAAATTATATTTACCATCGCAAAAATGAATAATTTTACAGAAATCTCATGGCGACTTTCACCGTGCTTAAACCTGTTTTTATAATGTATTTATCTTAGACTTTTACCGTGCGAGGTCTGGTGGTAGAAAATTAAACCAATTGAGTCGTCTGCTGAAAATCATGGCCATCGTCTGCAAGAGAGAAATCTTTCTAGTCGCATCTAAACACTTAGTGAAATACGACTCCGTAAGGTCTAGAGATAATGACACACAGAAAACATTCCCGTCGACCCTAAGATTATGGAGCAGATGAAAAGGGCGGTGTTGAAATTCTTTGGATCTAATTGGATGCCGGAAAAACTGAGTGCCAAATCGTGAAGTGTTCTCCATTTCCACATGAAATGAGGCGAAAAGCGGTAGAGGGGGAAGATAAATCTGGTGTATATGTGTGTGTGCACTATTGTAAAGCCGTGGTCGTTAGATCGTAGCAGCAACGACCGTTAAAGTGGGGCTATTTGGTAAAGCGCGCGTTCCCATGTCTCCTCGCCAAAGACGTCCCTCGTTATCGAAACGAAGAGAGATTAATAGTGTAAAACAGCAGATACCGAATAGATAACTGCGCTGTGAAACCGTGACCAATTCAGACAGGCGATCTATGCGCTCAATTTAGTCTTAAGTTGCACTTTTGCGCATCGCTTGTTTCAGCCAATGAGTAATTGAAGAATTTAGCGACATCTTTAAGAGGCAGTAGTTGAAAGTATTTCTGGATAATAGCCGATTAAAGAAGAAATCAAACGGCAACTAAAACTTCCCAAATTATAGTTTTAGACATTCTGCAAGTTGGATTATTTAAATTTCGAAGAAAAATTAAAGAAAAATAAAATGTATGCAACTAGAAATGCGAAATTTTGAGTCTAATACAGACAATTATTAAATTCAAGACACTTGGCTTTGTGCCAATTGTGACGTCAGTATTGGCACATTGCCAATAATAATGTGGATTTTGATATTGTGTTCCAAATGCAAATTATGTGAATAGATTACGTGCATCACTAGCGGTTTCAAATTACATCAGCTTTTTCTCTCTGTTACGTATCAGAATTTTAAAAGTGTTTCGATTATGACCGGTGATTTATTATTTTACATGTCCCTGCATACTTTTAAATAACTTTGTTAAAAACTATGTTAGAATTGGTATACAGTTATTTCAGTTTTTGAATATTCGCACACCTTATGTTGAAACGATGAGACCAGTACGTTATGTTTTTTAACGACATGTTTTCTTCTCGTTTCTCAAAAACTATTTTGAGGTATGAATAACGGGGTTTCCCCCTCCTGAAAACTAAAGTTTCTAGAGGAGAATCTCCACCACAGTGAGAACTCCACCATAGAATTGTGAAGACTACAATCTCCAAGAACGATAATTTCGCTATTAGAAAAACATTGAAGAAAAGCAACTGCAAGTTCAAAAGGATTTATGGATTCGGGTACAGCAACTAAGAATGTGTCTTGTTTATTATACCTGTTAATTGTATGTGTTTTCTGGCTACTTGCGAACAAGTGCTTTGCATTATAGAATATTAAGGGACTTTTTGACTTGAAGTAAATAGCATCTATATAAAAGTAGCTGGTCGTGATCATGTGCAAATCACTGCCTCCCTCACTCTTGGGCAAAGAATTAAAACAAGGATATAATTTCTTCTCAAATATAATTTACTTTCTGATCAAGTGGGAAAAAAAAACTTGCTACAATAAAAGTGTATAATTGGGAAACGTGAAATATACTGTCTACCAATAATTGTCCGGACACTTTAGCAATTTATAATTGATACCAGCAGGCGAACCCTAATATCGGATATGTCCATCTTTGGTTTTTATCACCTCCTGCACTTTGAGGGAGGCTTTCCACCAATGTGCGGCAGACATGAGGTGGAATTTGTCTCCATTCCTCCATCAAACCGTCACTGAGTTCAGCGACAGATCGAGGACGTACTCCTCTGGACCTCAATCACCGCTCCAATTCGTCCCATAGATGTGCGATGGGGGGTGATCAGGACTCTGTGCAGATCAGGGCAGTCGCTTAACACCCATTTCTTCATACCATTCCATAGCAGCTGCAGCTTTGTGGCGCGGGGCATTGTCGTCTTGATAGTAACACGGGTCCGTTCCATAAAAACTTCACAGTGTAGGCAGCGCTTGATTATCCAGAATATCAAGGTACTGAGCTGCCTTCATAGAATCACAGACAACGACCACTGATCCCACTCCGAACCAGCTGAATGCACTCCACACACCATTACTCTTCCACCACCAAACTTTACTGCGGGTACAACACTGTGGTAACAAGCGTTCACCAGGCTGCCTCCAAATCCCACACCTGCCATCAAACTGGAAACAGGTGAACCTTGATTCATCGCTCCAGAGTACCGTTTTCCACTGGTCATTGTCCAGTTCACACGAGGTGAGACGAGACGCCTTTTTCTTTGTTGTGACGTTCGGCTTGTGTGCCGCTGCTATTCCCTGGAAAACCAGTAAATGGAGTTCTTTGCATACAGTATGAGTGCTTACCATGGTGTTACTGGCGCACTAGAACTGATCAAGGATGGTCTATGCCGATTGTAGCAGGTTTTCGATTGCTATCTGTTTTAACACCTTTCTATCCCTGTCAGTTATTTTCGGTGGCCGCCCTGGGTGTTCTCTTGCACTAGTGATTCTACTGTTACGATGAAATGCTGCTTCCTACTATCTGTACACCGGTTTTTATATTAACAAACTTGGAATGTTCCATAATTTCAAAGGGGTATCCGGACAATTATTGGTAGATAGTGTAAGTTGTGATCGAAAAAAGTTGTTAGGAAAATTAAGCGTGGTTTTTCAGATTCAACATCGAAACGAACATCGTTGAGAATGGAATTGAAACCACATACACTGTTATACTTGTATCGAGAAGGGTCGGGATATATCTGTCTAGTTTTAATCCATTTCTCTTTGCTTGATTTTTGTGGTTGTTATACTACTTTCAGACACTGATAGAGTAGTGGCAGCAAAATCAGCCCGTTGTTATTCTTGCTACCAAGAATAACAGAACCCGGTTCTTCAGTCAACAAAGTACTGCTGATGTAACTTACATCAGTTACATATCCCCGAGGCGATGTAACTGATCTGTCATGTAAAAATTCATGAAAAATTGTAATTCAAAAATAAATAAAGATATAATTCCTTTCACAATTCCTACTTGTATGAGTATAGAATAACACAATGAAAATGACAGATGCTTGTGGATACTTCAAATACAGAATCTTAATTAATACCTTCATGATTTGTGAATTTTCTAATTCCACTCACACTATTTTGGACTATCAACTATAGTTTTGTGTAATAGATCTGTTGTAATAGTATCTGGTGTAATAGATACGGTATGAAGGTCAGCAATAAAAAGACAAAGACAATGAAAATAGGTAGAATCGTTGAAAATGTCAACTGTGTGCTGAATGGGGAACCTGTGGAACAAGTAAAACATTTCAGCTACTTTGGCACGATTTTTAGTGAAGATGGTAAATTAAATATAGAAATAGACAACAGAATCAACAAAGCTGGTATGGTGGGAAGTCAATTGAATAAATTCATATGGAATAAGAGAGAAATTAGTCGGAACACTAAATTAGCTGTATACAAGACAGTGTTCAAACCAGTTTTAACTTATGGATCTGAGCGCTGGGTCAGAAGTAAAACACTTGACCAAAGACTAGAGACCGCAGATATGAGAGTCCTGAGGCGTGAACAGATGGCATCAATGGCAATATCATATTAAAAACGAGGATATTAGGAAAGAACTTGACATTGTCAGCATCCAGGAATGCGTTAGCAGAGCTAATCTCAGGTGGTATGGTCACTTAAACAGAATGGGCGAGGAAAGATTAGCAAAACAAGTGTTCTCTGCCAGGTTGGCAGCAAAATGACCCAGAGGAAGACCAAGATATAGGTGGATTGATACGGTACAAAGTGCCTTAGACGATAGAAATATAAGATCTGATAATGTTGGAGTCTTGACAGATAACAGGCTGATTTGGAGGAAAATTGTAGATAGGAAGTTAGTAATGATGTAATTTTTTCATGTGGTACTATCATATCCTGTACACCCCTTGAGGGTACATGGCAGGAATTTGATGATGATGATGATGATGATGATGGATGAACTATAGTTTTGTTTTCTTATGATATGTTTGTTTTCGTTTGAAGCTACTGAGAAATGCTGGTTTAGACAATAATATTTGTCATGCTAAGAGAAATCGCAAATCATGCATAAGTGGTTAAAAAAAAATAGAAAATGTCAGTTGTCATTGTTTTGTGGTCGTTGAATTTGTTTCTGTGGTAATGATGCGTCACAATTCAACCGAGGAAGTGTTTATGTAGAACAATTCAGATTACAAATCCTTAATATAGCAAGAAACAAGAACTTTTGAATAAACATGTTTTGTTCTTCAAGAGATCAACATGTTTTTTAAGGGGAAGTGAATCATGGAAGATTTTTCAATTTTTTACTAATTGAAATAAGTAATTTAAAGTTCATCTGAAATAACAGAACAAAATAATCAGAAAGGGAAAAAAAAGTGAACAACCACATCAATTAAAAAAAAAACGTATTCGTATTTTAATATTCACATATATAACGTTCATTGTTGGTATACAGCAGTGCTTCTGCGCATGCTTATTTTATAATAGTACTTCCACGCAAGTCGAACTTGCAAATATAGCATGTTTTCAGATTTGTCTGTTTATTGTATTGTGGAATAATACTGTTTAAAGGATAATGCCACCTATGAAATATAATTGTCATTGGTTCGTTTCCTGTCCCTTCCGTCCATAAGGTTTCCTTTATACAAGTACTTCAGAGGGAGGGGAAAGTGGCTGGATCGGTTCAGCGGTGAATTGCAATAGGCACGTCCTTTCATTCATAATCTGAAGTGAGTTTTTTTTCCTTCAAAAAGTATTATTAACACACACCTGGTAGTTATTTTGTATAGAATGAGGAGGAGGGGGGGGGGGGCAGACGGGGATTACGATTGCGTGAACAAGGGTATCGCCAAACGCAGGTGTTAGCTGTCACATCTGCCCTAAAAATGCAAAATATGGTTAACTGCAACGCTGGTATGACGATTTTTTTTTTTTTTTTTTTGAACAGACAGATGGTGATACAGATTGCAAATAGTGAAATATTGTGGGGTTAAATATGCCTATTCATGCAACGCTATTTTAACGGTATGTTCACTGTTGTGTGGAAGCACTCATATAGTTCAACGTTAAAAAAAAAAAAAAAAAAAATTGTATATGGAAGAAAAGGCACTTTAGGCCAACAAAACAAATCTTTAAATTATAGAAAAATTAAGAATAATTTATAGAAAAATATTTAATAATTTATTTAACATAAAGAGCCAAGAGGCTTCAATTCGGCGAGGTAAAAATTATTTAAATTAAGGGGATATTAAATCCTACATTATTTCAAAACCGAATAAAAACTCAAAGATAGAAATCTAATCTAAGAATTTCATCCACTCTTAGATTAGATTTCTATCTTTGAGTTTCTTATTTGGTTTTGAAATAATGTGGGATTTAATATCCCCGTAATTTAAATAATATTTAACAATTTTTAAAAAAATTTAATACTTTTTTGTTTTTGTAATTATAGTATATGGGAAGACATGAAGTTTGGAATAATTGGAATTTTGAAATTTATAGATTGTGGATCTTCATTATAATGAAAAAAATCTTTGCCCGATCGAGTGTTTTACATATCCGCTTTTAAACGTGGATTCAAACACCACCATAAATACGGATGGATTCTTTTTGAATGTATCCATCTGTACATTCCTTCAGAAATTGATAACTAGGTCAAGCGGTGTATAAGTGAAAGATCAAATCCTGTCCTTAAAGTAGGGTAATGTCACATGTGTTGAATTCGTAGCGATCCCACCCACTTTGTTTAGCAGTTTTTTTTTTTTGGCCTAGAAATGTAACCGAACAAAAAGTTTAAAAATACAGATTTTTTGCTTTAGGAGGTTTGTTTGACAGTGATGTGACACTTCCAAGAGTTGAAAAATTACTAAATGCTCAAAAATAACTTGAAACGTGAAGAGAGAAGAGAAAAAATACAATAATTGGGTTTTACTTTTATGCTGGCATTATGCCAACAGTGCAACAAACAAGACAAGAATCACGTGTTAATTTATTATAGTAGTTGTCATGGAAACTAAATGCTAGAAGACCACAAAATCGGTTAAAAAATGAATTGCCATAAGATCGGTGAATAAAGCAAAATTGTTTTAGTGCGATCTAGTATTTTTTTCCCTTTTAATATTGAATAACTTTTAAGGGGTGTTTTGTTTTTTTAAATAAATAAATAAACGTCTGTCAAATGGACAAATAAAAATTTGCGAAACATAATAATAATAAGACCTTAAACTAATGAGGAAAAAAAATCGTCAGTATTTAATACTCTTAAAAAGAATGTCGAAGATTATTTCCAGTTGAAAAGTAAAGAGCGAACCAAACAAAGGATCACAGCATTTCGGCTCTGGTTTCTGTTAACCAACCACATCATATTGCTATTATTTATTACTTGGGTGTTAATGCATGTCTTACCCGATGAAACATATGTCCGATGTTCATGGCGGTGTTGTGTGGCCAATTATTTTAAGCATGTACGGAATTGTATCCTCACCTGTAAGGGGGTTTCCCCACAGCACGAGACTTATAGATTACAATATAGGATTTGGCTCAGAAAGCGTTTCAAGGGTTTTTATGGGTCAACTAGTTCGCGATGGAATCTGCTGACAGACAGCTGTAAAATAACGCCGCCCTCGAAATCCTAGTCACGTACCAGCTGGTCTGACCACCTATGAGTGACCTTTGCGTCCATCTCTCCTTCCTCCTTTACCTCTGTCATGATTTACGAGACAAGCAACGGTCCTTAATGACTGAAAGAAATGATTTTTATTAGGGAGGTAGATGACTTCCCCCGCTAAACTACAGGTGCACCACATGCTAGGGAACATCATGGGGGTTGTAGTTGTATTGGAAACCGAAAGGTCAAAAGGAGTGTTTTTTTTTTTTTTTTTTTTTTTTTTTTGGAAGTTAAAGACAAATATGCAATGTTGTTGTATTTAAAAAAAAAAATTAATTAATTAATTGCTAATTTAGCTGATTTTTATTAATTAATAATTGATCATTAATTAAACATCAATTAAACATAAACACCATTAAATTAATTTGTGCTGATTTTCATTGACATATCCCATTCTGATCACCAAAAATTTATAATATTATTATAAGTACTTACGGGTGAATGCAGACATTTTCTCCTGTGTGCTGGTAGTTTTCCCCTCCTTTTGTATATCCTGGAGATCGCTCTGTAGGCTGGTGGTGGATGAATCACTATCTGTTGCGTCACAAACACCTTCGATAAGAGATTTTTTAACACTAAAATTAAACAAAGTCCCTTGTCTCTTATTCATATTAAAATTTAAATCTGCAGGCCTATTACTTTTAAAAAATTATGGCACTACGGTTTCGAAACAAGCACTTTCACCATACAATACGAACTTGCGAAGAAAGTATTCAGTATTACTACATTTGAGAATCGGATACAGACTACCTTGATCTTCAATTTCAGTGGAAAAATTTTCTTTATACTTCCTTGCTGATTGGTCACTAACATCTGCAACACAGATATTATTTCTTTCAGTTTTGAGAACAGAGGATACGCCGCCCATTGTTGTAATCGGCTTGCAGGCAATTTTTATGATCGGTCATAAACAGCGGTATTCCCTTTCCTAAATGTTGAAAGGTTTCGATGTGTGAAAATTAACGATACACAGATGTTATTAGGCATTCTGGGTCTGAGCTTTTCGACATATTCACGAATATTATTCTCCTCAGAATATTTCTACTATAAAATATTTATTCATGAAAAATGCTTAGAAAACTAAAATGACAAATTCCAGGAACTTCTCGAGGAACACAGTTTGGGAAACCCTGGGGTAAACAAAGTGGTAACTGGTTGAAGGAAGATGGTCACTGTTATAACCTTGGAGTATTATATAAGGAGTGCATCAAATTTTTACAATGGAATACGTGTAGGAGGGAAGGAAGGACAGAGTAAGATAGTAAAGTAAGCTTCATAGTTAGGATACCATTCCTGTGAGGGGGGGGAATCCTCATATTTTGAATTAGTATATAAAGATATGGCCTCACTTTAGTGAGTACGGGCATGGAAACCCGAGGTACGTGATGCTGGACCATGCCTTACTTCATGTAATGTACAATTGTTATATTATCTGTAGACTGGTTCCTCCCCTTTTTTTCTTTCCTTCTTTCTTTTCTTCTTGCTCCTTCCGAATAGGGGTGAATCTTTCCTATTTTGTTATGTCATTTTATGTGGAAAGGGCCTCTGCAACCCTACCACTTTCTTCTTGCGGTGACTTCACTCCAAAATGCTAATATGGTTGTGCCGTATAACACATCTCATGCTGCATCGGTTGTCGCACAGAATAATCAGAGCCGCGTTCAGGGCTTAGGCAGAGGGTTCGAGAAGTATATTACAACAGTCTCCATCAAAAGTCAGTGATACTGTGAATGAACAACACAGAAGGTATAAGATTAATCTTAGAAGGGAATTTTACATAGGTACATGGAATGTTCGGGTTCTACAGATGGGTACTCTTGAGATTGTAAAGAGATGGACAGGTTTAAAATTGGCATCCTGGGAATTACAGAGACCACATGGAATGGAGAAGGTCCCTTCAAAAGATAGGATGATAAGCTAGTTATTTACTCAGGTGGTGACTCAAAACATTATGGGGTAGCTGTGATACTGAAGACAGCTCAGGCAAGGAGCCTTCTTGGTATAACTCCATTAATGATAGGATACTTTCTATTAGACTTAAGGCTCAGCCTATCAATGCATCAATTGTGGCAGTTTATGCACCCCACGCGGATAGGCCTGAAGAAGAGAGCAAGGAATTTTATGAAAACTTACACTGTTTTGGACTGCCTACCAAGGAGAGACATACTTTACATCTTAGAGGACCTAAATGCAAAAGTGGGAAAGAGTATGAGAGTCAGGCCAGAGTGTGGCATGTTTGGTCTTGGTGAAGATAACACACGCGGTGAAAGACTGTTGGAATTTGCCCATGCTAACAGATTAGTTATTACCAATACCTGCTTCCAGAAACATCCACGACGAACCTATACTTGGACATCTAACATTGATAGGTCAAGGCACCAAGTTGATTGCATCCTGGCTCTCCAGCAGTGGAAGACAAGCATTTCTGATGTGCATACTTGTCCTGGAGCAGATTGTGGTACAGACCATCAGTTAGTAAGAGCCAAGGTATGACTAAGACTCAGAAAATTTTCAGGTCAGGCACATCCTACTAGATTGGATGTAGAGTAATTCCTAGTGGATTCACAGAAGAAACATCAATAGTATGGGTGCCACTTCTGACCAGATCAAGATCAAGATAAGATAAGGAATCGTGACGTGATTGGTTGTTGAGATGATGCCGTCATCGTGTGTGTGTGACATCATGAGTTTGGAATGTTTGGAATTTCCCTGGGGCATATGTGTCAATGGCCTCAGTTCTTGTGTTTTGGTTCATGTATGGAATTATTGTTGTGATTGGTGGGGCGCTTCTGACCAGATCAAGATCAAGATAAGATAAGGAATCGTGTCGTCGGTGTGTATTGTTTACAGATGTAGATAAGTGACATCATTTGTTAGTTGTAAATAAGTGACGTTATTGTTTTGAATGGAAAAGGAAGATATTAGTGGATAAGGATTCGTGGCATGATTGGTTGGATACTATGAACAAAATAGGGTAGGGTGAATGTGGGGGAAAGCTACGTCAGTGTCTTGGATGTGTATTGTTATGAGTTGTAGATAAGTAAATGGTTTGCATATGGCATTATGGGTGATGGATAGTGATGAGATAAATTTTGGAATGTTTGGAATTTCGCTGGGTCCCCCCTTCTGTCAGGGACATTACGTGCTGTGTTGGGTTCGCGTATGCATTGTGGGTGATTTTTAGAAATAAGCAATCGTGTCGTTATGTGTTTGGAAATTTCTGGGGAACATATGTCTCTCTGTGATATCACATGGTGTTTTGGTTTGCCTATGGAATTGTGGGAGATGTTTTTGAGATAAGATATCTTGGAATTTTCCCAGGGTGACACACATCCGTCATTGTCGTGATGTTTTGTCTTTGGTTGTCTATAGATGGCTGTACTAATTTTCCAATATACATTTTGGAGTATTTCTTTCCTGTTAAAGGGTGGGAATTCTTTGAGTAGAGTCGTGATGGCGGTAGTGATTAGGATTTTCTGAATAATTTAATTATATGTTGGTGTCCCTCAAACACATAATTTTTTTTCCATACCTCATACATATTTTATTCTTATTCATATTCGAATTCATATATTATTCATAATTCATCCAAATATTTTTATTTGTCTAAATTTAAGATCTTAAAGTTCAATAAATAAATAAATTTTGTGTAAATTCACTGTGATTTCAAAGTGATCTTACTTAAATATGCATAACACATCAACGAAACCGTTTGTTCATTTAAGTTTACACATTTTATTTCACAGATATTATTTACAATGTAATATGCAGAAATAGGAATTTACAGATATCACCAATGCATATGGTGTTTTTCTTGTCGTAACATTTCTTTGATGAGACATGTGCCATTGGGTGATTTTGATACTGCTTCCCATATGAGAATAGACAGTTCAAAATACATAAGTATAAATAGTACTGCTATCATAACAAACATCTGTCACCTTTGAGATGGTTCTTGATTTTCACCTGCAAAGAAAAAAATGTATTGTTATTGATGGAAAAGTTGGCAGATTACTATAATCCTAATACAGTAATTAGTTTTGGAAGTATCAAAGCTATACAGAAACATACAAATTTGCCACATGAAACTGTGAAAAGTTGGTTAGGAACACAGCCTACTTATGTGAGACATAAACCCATTAGAAGAAAGTTTAAACGCAATCAAATCAAATTCCCGACACTTTTACACACTTTTCAATGTGATTTGGCAAATATGTCACCCATGCAAAAGAGAATGAGGGCGTGTGTTTCCTTCTTGTATGCATTGATTGTTTTTCCAGATTTGCGTGGGTTCGAACACTGAAGAAGAAATCAGCAGACGCTGTTGTTAATGCTTTCGAGTCTATTTTTAAAGAAGTGCCATGTTACATAAACACTGATCAAGGAAAAGTTTTGCAACAAGAAAGTTCGTGCATTGTTTAAAAACCATAATATTCATTTCTACACGACCAAGAGCGAAATGAAAGCACCCATTGCAGAAAGATTTATCAGAACATTGAAAACAAAGATCTACAAATGGATGACGTATACTAAAAGTAAAAGTTATACGAAAGTTTTGCCGACCCTTGTATATACTTATAACCTCACACCACACTATCGGTATGGCTCCTTCGGAAGTTAATCTTCACAACGAGGATCGTGTTTGGAAATATTTGTACGGAACCTAAGAGGAGACTACCAAACCAAAATTTCAAGTAGGTGATAGTGTGGTTTTAAGTGATGATACCCACAAATTTAGAAAAGGGTATTGGACACGAGAATTGTTCACTATTGCTCAGATTATTAATAGAAACCCTGTAGTATATAGAGTTCGCAGAGATAGTGGAGGGAACTTTCTATGAACCTCAATTGCAAAAGGCTGATATACCCAATGAACTTCAGGAAGACGTGTATCTAATCGAACAAGTACTTAAACACCGCAAACAGAAAGGAAAGCTTCAGTATTTTGTTAAGTGGCTCGGTTATCCCTCATCGTATAATTCTTGGGTTCGTAGCGAAGATGTTTTACTTAACCCTTCCTAGTAACGCCAGTATGAAAATGTTTCCTACTAACACGTAAACGAAATTTCAAGTGGAATTACCACACGAGATCAGACTTAAAGGTAAATGGGAAGTTGCTCTTGCCGAAATTCATCTTCCGGGAGAATTTAATAACATCGATTCCGGTTGCGATGAGTTTCATATGATACGTGGAGTTGGAGGAGTCAACACTATTGACAACAACAACATCACAGGAAATAAAGTTTTCGAAAAGTCTAAAGAAGGATTTTACAAAGTGTACAAGGTTCCCCATGGCAGTTGCAATTCACCCTCTGAACGTCTTCAAGCAGTGTTTGATGTGAATTCTGTGATTACTGGAAGAAAGAACCCAAACAACACTATTTCTCTGACAGTCCCAAAAGATTGCAACCTGTTGTTTCCCAAGGAGGCCTCAGGTTTGGGCCTTCTACTGGGTTATCAGATTGGTATTAAATTGAAAGGCACAATCACAGGGAAATATCCAGTTGATATAAAGAGGGGTGTAGCCCTCTTTATATCAACTGGATATTTCAGTACGTAATATACCTCAGATATTACGTACTGCAGGCAGGTGGGGCCCAAGTGTTTACGGGGCCCCCAATACAGCGTGGATACGGATTAGGTAGCATTTTCAGAAGTGCATTCTCCTTTCTAAGTCCACTTTTAAAACCTGCAGCTCAATTTGTCGGTCGTCAAGCATTAAAAGCCAGGTTAGCATATGATAGGAAATGTATTGGAAGGGGTACCTGTACGTCGAGCCTTTATGAACAGAGCATCAGAAGCTGGGAAAACCTTGCTGAAAAAGCTCAGAGCCGATTACTTCAGAGAGGTCAAGGAAGCAAGAAGAAAACGAATACAAAAAAGCGCAAGAGAGAGATGACATCTTTTGCTGAGGATATGATGTCAGAGTTAGATCTTTTTTCCCACCCTCGTGTCAACTTGTGTGTGGAAAGAAGTTCTTATGTCACCTACCAACCAATATCCAGTACTGACAGTGGAGGTCCTGTGGAGGTCCTGTGGAGTTTTGCATACCAGGTACATCTGAAGAACACTTGGATTTGGGAAAATCATACCTACGCATTCGTGTGCGCATCACTGACAATGATAGTAAACCTATTGAAGATTCTTCAGTTGGTCTCATGCACAATTTTTTCCATTCCCTGTTCAGTCAAATCGACTTTTTTCTCCAAGATAAACTAGTGAATGTGGCATCAGACACGTCTCCTTATAGGGCTTATATTGAAAACCTGCTAAATTATGACAGAGATGCTAAAAATAGTCAACTGACAAATGAACTATTTGTTAAAGATGATGTGGCTGATGTTAGTGACATGTTTACCAAAAGTGAATGTAGGATGCGTAGACGACAAGCTCGAATAAACCAATCGAAAAGTGTCGAGATGCTTGGGCGAATACACGCTGACATCATGCATCAAGAACGGTACTTGATCAACAACGTTTCTGTTCGTGTTCGTATGGTTTACAGTTCTCCCGAATTTTGTTTACTGACTGCAAATACTGATGCTAAGGCTAAAGTGCAAATTGAAGAGGAGACACTTTTTGTCCGCAAAGTCAAAATAAACCCAAAGATTCAACTGGCTTACCTGTCTGTGTTAGACAAGTCAAACATGGTATATCCCATCAATCGTGTGCAAGTGTCTTATTTTTCGATTCCCAAAGGTATGTCAGATGCCACACGAGACAATCTGTATCTAGGTGAAATACCATCTAGATTAATTATTGGACTGGTCGATAGTAATGGATTTAATGGCACTTTCAACAGAAATCCATTTAATTTTCATCATTTCAATCTGAATTTTCTTGTAGTGACAGCTGACGGTATTCAGTATCCCTTGCAACCTTTGACTCCGAACTTCAAAGAAAGGCATTACAGCAGATGTTACGTGTCACTGTGCACATCGCTAGGCAAATGGAACAGAGACTGTGGTAATGACATTTCTTATGAGGGATAGGTAAAGGGAAACAGTCTCTATGGATTTGACTTATCGCCAGATCAAAAGGACGTTGCCCCCCCCCCCCCCCCAAGTCAGTCTGCTAAGAAGTGCGCCTCGGATTTAAATTTGAGTTTAAAATTGCTCAACCTCTTCCTGAAAACATCACAGTGGTTCTTTATGCAGAATTTGAGTGTACGTTATCCATAACAAAGGATCGTTCTGTGTTACTGGACTATGAACAGTGAACAATTAGTAAGCAGCATACTAGAGTTAAAACCCACCATAAGAAAAGTGGGTTTAGGAGTTTGTGCTCGTGATGAAATGCCACAACATCCGATCAGCCAACGACAGTCGATGTTCGTCGTGAACACAGATCCGACTTGGTTACCAGGACAACATTGGCAAGCTATCTATATCAAAGACAAAAATGGTGATTTTTTCAATAGCTTCGGTCGTCCACCCGAAAGCGATATTGTTAACTTTCTGAATATGAACACTAATATATGGCATTATAATAGTGTACCTGTACAAGCTAATGATTCTGTCGCGTGTGGTTTGCACTGTGTATATTTTTTAATATTGAGATGTCGTAATCTTTCTATGCAAAATATTATTAGCAAATGTTATTCTAAGGATTTGTGGTTAAATGATATTGTAGTAACTTATTCTGTTACAGATCATTTACTGAAAATAAAAAATAATTTAAAAAAAAATTGTTTTTTTCACTTACCGTTTTTTCCACACCAGTTTCTTATTCCCAAGCAGCTTTCTGGGAGATAAAAAGACGAACTTGGTACTCGTTCTTCGAGCTCTCCTGCGGGCAGGGAGTGGACTGGAAGCATTTTCCTCACTGGGACTGGCTGATGTTGATGGGAATGGTTCTGGGTATTCGGTTTGTTCAGGGTAGGTTCTGGATGTGACAGTCTATGTTCCTGTTGCTCTCCTTCTGTGTGAGCCAATTGGTTTTTCCAACCTAAATACTTCTGCAAACAACTAAATATGCTTTTACTTTTTCATCTGGATTTTGATTTCTCATTTTTAAAATGGCACTCATATCATCATCTAGTGTGTGCAATTCACGCTCCTCTGGTGAGGAGTGTAAATTTTTTAAACATATTCATTTCCTAATAAGTGAACTCAATAAAGGAACAATGATACTGCCTAATAATGGGAACAGTGCTCCCCCATGCTGTAAAACCAGTTTTCTTCTAGTAATGAAGGGAAGCGATTTGTTACTTAGTGCTCTTATAATTTTTTTTCCTTCATAGACGTGACTTCTGGTTATGTTTTAGTGGAATATTTCCAGATAAAACATTTTTGCAGATTTCACAGAGTGTGGTGATTTGCTGGAAGTGCAGTGTTTTAAAGCATCATTTGCTTCTTTGGGAGAGGAATGAGATAAGTACTTGATGAGATATTCATAGCGTTTGAGTCTATCAGCCATTCAGGGATAAAAACTGTATTGGGCTTCTCCTGGCAAAATCCTGTCTAAAGTCTAAAACTAAATATGAGTGGGGTTCCCGTGTTGCATCTTTATAAATCTGAACTAATACGTTCGTTTGTCCTGGAAATACTTGGGAAGCTAAATGAGAAAACTGTAAAGAGTCTCTGGGATTTTTAAAAGCAATAACATAATGGCTATTGAGAGAAATTGTCCGAAAATGTGTACCTTTACAGAATAAATTTTGTGTCAGCAGAATGACGCTGAGGTTACGGTGATGTGAACCTTTTATGAAAACATCAGCTATTTCTGTGCTTTCCTTAGCCTGGTGAACCAAATCATCGATTATGAGTAAATTTATCACATTTGAATCAAATTCAGGTAACTTCAAACCATTCACGAATTCTATGTTGGTAAATTTTTTAACTTTATCCTGATTTTCACTGTAACAGTAAACGATTCACTCCAGTGGTGGTTTGATTAGTTGATAACAATGTTCTATGTGAGACAACACGAATGTTGTTTTTCCTGACTGAGTAGCTCCCGAAATAATGCATGTAAACGATGCATGAATATAGCGAAAATGATAACATAATAAGACTATGATTATTTTTATATAATCAGAGATCATGTAAAAACAGATAGATACTTGTTTTAATATAAAAAAATCTCCTCATCAAGATTTTTTTTTTCACAGTCACCATATAATCATACCAAGACGAATATTTTTCTTTTTAAATTCTAAGGGAAAAAAAAACCTATCGTGGAATAATAGTAACAATAACATCGATGTGAAAACTGCACAAGAGAAGGGCGACACTGCAAATGATCGTGTTGGGAAACAATCATGGATTTTTACCTACCAAGTAGAATGTTGTTTAGTTTTCTGTCCCATAGATGGCATCTTTTGCTTATGGGTATGTCTGTGTGTAAGGAATTATCCTTTAAAATACCCATAGGGAAAAGTGCATGTGTCTGTTGACACTATGCGCTTCGCAAAAGTGTATCCAAATCTTTTTGTTACGGAGGTCATTTTGAGTTGACAGCTCCATTTGTCTCTATGGAGACAGAAAATGGTACAGGAATTTGGATGTTTTGTGGCTCACCCCTTAGTGCAGCTATCATAGATTCCAGATTAATATCAGTGGCCGCATGAAAATTTAAAGTGTAAGGTTGTGACCTTTGTATTTGGTCACAACCTTACCCCCCCCCCACCGTGTTCTGTAGGAATAAGATTTGGGGCCTGTGGTAACAAACTCAACTATAAAGTCACCGTCGATTTCATCGCCTAGCTCACCAAGATAACCAGTGGACGGTGAGTATTCGCCTGGTTTTTCACTGAAAATGACAGAATCGGTATCTGTGTATAAAAGCCATTTTTGCAAAGGTTCCATGACCTCATATAACTTTATCCTACCGTAGGCAGCTACAAATGAGGAGATGACAGCATTCCCTTTCCTATTTTCAGGCTCAGTGCCTTCAATAGGAGAGTAGGCAACCATCATTTTCTCTTCTGAAACTAACCTGGCATTTTGAATAACTTTACTGTTATCTAAAAAAAAGTTCTATGAGGTCTTCATAAGAGGGAATCACCTGTGTCTGTGTTCTTAACATTCTCATGCCAAGCCTTCGCCATAAAGAATTCAAACAAAGCTTAGCAAGTGAATGTTTACCAGGGTTTTTACTAATGTGTTCACTATTTAACATAACACCTTCCCTTAGCAAAAACTTATCCAGATAAGACTGTTTTTGACCTTCAGGCCATCCAGATACTTCCTGTTTCAGCTTCAGAAAGGTATCAATGTAGTGAGCAAAGAAGTTTTCTTCACCTTTAAATTTTTGAGAAAAATGCCACATCTCGTAAAATTCTATAACTTTATAACTGCAAGCACATGCTGAATCTAATTCTGGAGTACACTAAAAACCTGTAAAAGATCGGTCCGTATGAGGGCATAATGGGGCCATTTCGGAAGCACGCTTTCGACACAGGGGGAAGATTAATTTTTCGTTCACTGTGATGGGCAAAACCGGTAAAAAGAGATTGGTAGGTGCTTCCACTTTTCCATGGCAAATACCAAAGTATACCCCAGGAGAATAGTCGAATTATTGAGAATAACTTCGGGTTACCCATGGATAAAGGCTATTGAAGTCCAAATAGCGAATAACTTCCCTTTCTGACTGAATTTTGTAATACATTTTGTAGCAGTTGGTTCTGCCACCATGCAGAGCACTATGAGGTAAAATGGGATCTGGAATATTAAGAGCAGCAATAAAGTGTTTTCGAGGCTGTGTTTCCAGAAATTTCTGTATTAAACTGACATTCCCAAATTGAGATCACATCGAATCCTTTGCTACGAAAATAGTTTTCGCAATCCTTTGTTTGCTCAAAAAGGGTGATCATGTTTGTATTTCTATATGGTTGGTATTTGCTCTATAGCATTCCTGACATCCATGGTAGAAGCAACCATAGTATTCACATAAAAAGCTTCCACATTTCCCATCGACAAAATAAGGTCCGATGTGGACTCCATCCCCACAGAATGTGCATGTTGTATGGTTATGTTGTTCTTGCCATTTGAGCCAAGCCTTTTGACTTTGCACATTTTCCCCCCAGTAACCCCGAGCAGGAAGTATGGCCAAAGTGTTAGGTTTTAAAAAGTTCTGGAGAAATACTCTCAAACATACTCCTACAATTGTAATGTCATTGAGAAACAGATCGATCTGAGTGAGCTGTATGAAGAGAGTGTGAAAAGTGTTTCAGCTGTCACGCAAAACAAGCACGTCATCTTTCATATAAGCTAAAAGTTCCGCTTTCAGACAGTATTCAGTGTCTAGCCGATTTTCATACCAAGTCTAGAACTCTGTATGAGTTTTTTTGTTCATAAATTCTGGCTAGAAATATGATTTTTGGGGGATGACTCCACGATGATCTAGAGAATCGGATGTGTGAAACTTATGAGGAAAGAAACCCTTACGAACTTCTGGGAGATCGAACATGGCTGGTAGTTTCCTCAGACCCACACTAATATAGGAAAAACTATCAAAAATATGATGTTAAAGGGTCATAATAGATAGCAAGTATCTACAATCCATCAAACACTACACAGGGTTGGAAAGTTTTTAAAAAAAGATATTCCAAAATAAAATACCGTCAAAACCACGAAAATTGTGTGCAATCACATAAATATTTTCGTAATTTGGTTTGACAGTCTGTAGGATCTTACCATCTTGATCCCTTTTCATTATATTGACAGAAAACAACTCATCTAGGAACTGACCCACACAGTTTTCACACCAGAACTCGCGTTCGTGACTACCAAAATCAGCCATACATAATATTGGAACATGATGCTGATTTTTAGCAATAGTTTCTGTGTCAAAAAAACATAGAAACCTGCTTATTTGAGACCTCCCGTTTTTGTACAAAACACATCTGTTTTGGGTGAACTAATTTGCAGTGGTGGCAGAAATTTTCAGGTGGACAGACGTGGCTTTTATCTGTAGAGAAAGTAGCCAAACACTGTCCACAAGGATGAAGTTTTGAACAATTATTATTTTGTATGTGCAAATTCAGACAATCGTAGAAAAATCTATTGCATGACTCACACGAAAGGTTCTGCACATTATTATTGGCGTTTGTGCGGCAGCGGGTACACACATTTTTACATTTATGCATTTGCAATTTGATAGAGGTGCTGTATGTTCGAAAGCAATTAGTGCAATAATAGTTATTCCCAAACAGAGCTGGCATACTATGCACAAAATCATAATGAGAGTTGTGGTATAAAAGACAGATCTGTTGACTTGTATTTGTCCCCCGAAACACCACAGAAAAATCAGTATCTGCTGAAAAAATTGCGATTTGGTATTCCGGAGTCAAATGCTTTTGAAAGAGACCTGCTTCTGGAATACTGCAAGAAATGGGCGGAATCCCTGCAATTTTGTGGAGAGTTAAACCCTCTCTTTGTTTGTAACTTTTTACGATCTAACTGCACTTGTCTGTATGTTAGGGCATCATCAGTGTGTGCAGAAACACCCAGAACAAGTGCTTGGGCCATGCAAAGATTGTCTTTGTTGGTAATTTCCACAATAGCTTTTTTATTTACACAAATTCATCCAGACTAAGCAGCGTTCTTCTTTTTACATTGGCTCTGCCTCCACCATTGTTACTGATGTTAATAAGTACAATATCAATAGTAAGATCATTTGCCAAAAGAAACTCGCGTTTCGATTGGGCGACAGCATAAAATGCATCAACTAACCTTTGGATAGTTAATTCAGAAAGCAACATGAATGATAAGTTAACATTGCTTTCTAAACTGGATGCACTAACGCCCAACCGAATGTGAGAAAAAGTTTCTAAACTCGATAAATGCTGAATGATCTCATTAAGCATATCTTGAGACATTTCAAAAAACACTCTGGTGGTACAAGTTCAAGATCACAAAATCGAATTTGATATTCCATTTGACGAGTTTGATATTTGATAGAATTACGTGATCGGCCCACCGAAACAGTATAAAAATCCTTGTAGAGTGAGGGGTCAGTAGTGGTAGAAGAGCTTTTAGTTTCACATTCAGAATGTAAAAATTGTGGGGGTTACGAGAGCTTCCAGCAACACCAGCAAGAGAAACACGTGGATTAATGCCATGACGCGTGTGTTGTTGTTGTTCATATTCACTTACAGATGAATCTGTTAAATCAATTTCGACAATAACGGTGCATGATTATGCACAATGCCACCACTAACAAACCGAATGACCGATGATTGCTATGAAAAAAAAATTACTTTCTAGAATCAGAAATCTTTTATAAATAAATGTTAATCATCATAAAGTGATTTTGCAATTGCGACACTATGCGATCCTTTCACTAACACAAGTTTACTAAACATCACCCCTCAAAATCTTTCCAAAAAACCCTACAAACAACAAAATAATAATAATAATAATAATAATAATGACTTATGGACATTTCACTTAACACAAAACCAGTTGAAGTATTTTCATGAACGTGTTTTTAATTCCGTTGCAAAACCACCTTATAAACTTATATTAAAAACTTAGACATTAAAAAAAATTACTTTCTAGATTTCAGATAAATGTTACTCATCATAAAGTGTTTTTGCAATTTCGACACTATGCAATGGTTTCACTAACACAATTTACTAAACATCAGCCCTCAAAATCAGACATTAAACCAAATGCTTTCATAGATTTCAGATAAATGTTACTCATCATAATGTGATTTTGCAATTGCGACACCACGTGATCATTTCACTAACACAATTTTGCTAAACATCAGCCCTCAAAATTTTTCCCAAAAACCCTAACAAGCAAAAAAAATATATAAATAAATAAATGACTTCTGGACATTTCACTAAACACGAAAGTCTGAAGTATTTTCATGAACATGTTTTTAATTCCATCTCAAAACCACCTTATAAAACTTATATTAAAAACTTAGACATTAAAAAAAAATACTTTCTAGATTTCAGATAAATGTTACTCATCATAATGTGTTTTGCAATTGCGACACTACGCGATGCTTTCACTAACAAAATTTTACTAAATAACCACACTCAATATCTTTTCCCAATCAATAACAAAAAAAAAATATATATATATATATCTATATATAATAACTTATGGGATTTCACTTAACACAAAACAGATTGAAAATCATGAACATGATTTTTAATTTTCCATTGCAAAAACCACCTTATAACTTTATAGACAAAATTCGCTAATGAAGTCACTAAAAAATTCAACTAATGTTAAGATTTTCAAATGACATTGCCATAAAACGTACATAAAATTAACTTACATTTTCTCCAGAAAAACTCATTTTGGAACTACGAACTTCTGAATGCATACAGATATTCCAAATACTAGAAAGACAAAAGGAAGCACTGAGCCCATTAGTCTATTTATAAAAAATCAGAACCAATGGAAAACCAATAACGACAACATGTGACATCGAATAACTTAGTTCTCATCGATCACATGAGGTCAAATTGCAAACCTTTGCTTCCCAACAGTAGGGTAATCAATTCCTGTATCACCTCGAAAACAATTAGTCACATCAAAAATCATGAGTAATGTACAACCCTGGGAAAAAATTTTACCTTTGAAGAAACCGTGATACGTTTATGAAAAGGAAGTGATTCCAATAACTTAGTTCTCATCATCACATGAGCTCAAATTGCAAACCTTTGCTACCTAACACTAGTGTAAACATCTAGTCACATCAGAAATCATGAGTAATACACAACCCTGGGAATATTTTACCTTTGAAGAAACCGCAATACATCTATGAATGGAAGTGATTATTTATTACAAATGTCTAACTAATGTTCCCAAGCTCTGAACAAGATCTGACCAGATATGAGTCACTCAGTTATCTACAAACAAGTCTAATGAAAATTAACAGTGTGGGAAAATAATTCACACAGTTTATTTATTTATTTTACTCAGTTATTCTGGTTATAATATGTTGTTAACTGAATTTTAAAAGTAAAATAGAAAATAATCAATCATTTGAAAAAAGAACCATATCAAAAAAAAAAAAATCTGCATTGAGAGATGGGAAATTACCGATCGCTGGTGGATATGTTAGTCAGGAAAAGACAGTTTGAGGTTATACTCACCACCTTGGGAAAAAAACATAGTATGACCCAATGCTAAGGAATTAACGGTGAACCAAACGGACAGAAAATCTAAGGAACAAGAGTCAAATAGCTTTTCAGGTTATTACAGAAATTTAGTTCTTTCAATATTGTGTTTTTGTGTGTTGTGGTGTGGATAAAAATTCAACTATTTTGGAATATCTATTGTATTAAGAAGAATCATTCTGGAAAGACTGTAAGTAAATTTAAATTATCATTAGAATTTCTAGACTACATACAAGAAAGTTATTGTAACCTTTTAAGTCTCTGTTATTTTAAATTTATTTTTTTAAAATGCCGTTTGGTTTTTTCTCTTCATGTAAACTAAAAAACACCATTACCCAAACATTAGTAAACAAGATAACGTTAATTCGAAAAGAGGTTGTCATTTGCCAATAATCTTTTAGTGATGTCACCTCCAACTGATAGTGATAACTACGGAGCAAAAAAAAAGTGTATGTTTGAGGGACACCAGCATATAATTAAATTATTCAAAAAACCCTAATCACCACCATCACGACTCTACTCAAAGAATTCCCACCCCTTTAACAGGAAAGAAATACCCCAAAATGTATTGGAAAATTAGTACAGCCATCTATAGACAACCAAAAAAAAAACATGATGACAATGATGGATGTGTCACCCTGGGAAAATTCCAAGATATCTTATCTCAAAAACATTGCCCACAATTCCATAGGCCAGTGTTTCTCAAACTTCAGATATCTGCATACCCCTTCTTAAATTTTCATTATTACAAGTACCCCTAATTAATTAATTAATTAGGGGTACTTAGTAAATAAATAAATTATATAAATTAATTTAAAATATTAATTAAAATTAAATATCTATTTTATTTGAATTTATATGTTCATGTAAACAAAAAATATTTTAAATTTTGGTTCTCTAGAGATGTCAGATGACACACCCTTATCAATTTCATTTGATCCAGATGCAATATCAATATTTTCTTGTTGCTTACAACTACTTGTATTTGCTATATTGCTCTCTTTTCGGGGTGTTATAAATCCAAACTTTAACCAAGGATCAAGAATTTGAAAGCTAAAAAAAATACTGTATTTACTCGAATATAACTCTAACTTTTTTCCCAAAATTAAAGCTAAAAAATCATATTGCGAGATACATGTGGGAATTTTCAGAAACTAAAGTTTTCAGAAAAAAAATAAAAATGGTGCAAATTACCAAGAAGCTCCTATTCATTATCACTACTTTTGGCATCGAGAACAGTTTCTTTGTGTGCATCGTCAAAGTCATCTACCCAAATAGTGTCATCCTCTTTCGCATTATTTCTAGCAAAAATTACCAGTAATTTACAAGACTTGAGGTACGTAGAGCAGCACACAACTGCATATGATTGGTGGGGTATTAACAAAAGATCGCATGAACCAAAGACAAATTAGCGTTTCAACGTTGAATTGAAATGCTAATTCCCTTCAACCGAATTCCATAATATATGAAACACATTCACTATATATCCTTAGTTTTAACACGTTAACGACGGGGTAGTATCAAGCAAAACCATATGTTCCACCGGCAACATATGGTTTTGCTTGGTCTGTATAGCAGTTTCTGTTGGAGAGGGGATGTGATTCATTAGTTAGTGCCATTTTATTCCAGTTATCTCTAATTGTACTGTTTGTTGAAAAATATAATGACTCCTTTAATTATAACGACCTTTCCCCCTAACGACCTTTCGCGTACCCCCCCGGGGTACGTGTACCACACTTTGAGAAACACTGCTGTAGGCAAACCAAAACACCATGTGATATCACAGAGAGACATATGTTCCCCAGAAATTTCCAAAGACATAACGACACTATTGCTTATCTCTAAACACAATGCGTTACGCGAACTTAACACACCATGTAATGTTCCTGACAGAAGAGGGGGCCCAGCGAAATTCCAAATATTCCAAAATTTATCTAATCACTATCCATCACCCATAATACCATACACAAACCATTTACTTATCTACAACTCATAACAATACACATCCAAGACACTGACGTCGCTTCCCCCCCACATTCACCCCCGCCAATCACGCCACGAATCCTTATCCACTAATATCTTACTCGGTTGAATGATTTTTTGGAGAACAATGAGGAGAACTCACCAGAAATGCTTTGGGAAGGAGTCAAGGTGATAATGCAGGATACAGCGAAGTATCTCGGCCCAATAAGAAGACCAAGAGAACCATGGATATCAGATTCAAAATAGGAACTAATCAAAAGAAGGCGGTTGGGAAAACAAAGAGACACAGGGACTGATGAATACAAGAGATTACATAGAGAAGTCAGAAGAGCCATCTAGCAGGACAAGGAAAAGTTTTATACTAATAAATGTGAAGAAATAGAGTTCCAGATGAGGAGACACAATTATAAAAGGATGTTTTGTTTAGTTCGTGACTTAAAGCACAAGTTTAAGCCCAAATTGAATCGTTGAAATTTCTGTACGAAAATATACGCCTCTCAATACTCACTGTATATATTCCATGCTATTCGAATAATCATTTTTATCACTGGCAGAGAAATAGTGCAAGTTACAATTACCACATCATGACTTAACGGAAATGCTTCTATCTGTTCATGACAATAATAGATAATGCATGCATCTATTAGATCGCATTTTAGCGTATGTCTCTGCTGATATGTAAAATATAACTGATTTAGCTGTTTATTAAATAGATTGCTTTGTTTAGTTTGCTTCATGCAATTATACGCTGTAAATAGTCCTAATCTCCTGCTGAATATTATTTTCAAATCGTTCATTAGCGCACTAAAGCGAGTTCGAACCTTCAGTATCATAAATAAAGACAGTTGTCTCATATTTATATCGTTAATTTTAAATGTTTCCTATATATTAACAAGGATTTTTTTGTATTTATTATCAAACAATAATAAAGTCATTTGCATTTTAACCAAAGAAATTAATTAATTCTCGAAAATAGCTTCAAAAACATTTCATATCTGAATTCGCTGTACTTTTTGAACGACTTTTTAGTGATTAATTAAAAAAAAAAAAAAAAAAAAAAAACCTCCCAAGCAATGACGTCATGAATGTCCCGAAACTTTTTTTATGCAGTGTTGACTACTTTAATGAACTTTAAAGCAGGCATCACTTCTAAAGTATCTGTATTTTATCGCAGGATTTCAATACAAAGATTGATTTCAATTCTCAAGATCTTACAATCTTTCCTCTAAAAGTATACATATAATTATTTATACTATACAATGAAATTTCGGGTAATTATTATCAAATTTAAAAAAAAAATCAAAGCAAATACTTTTAATATCTTTGTTTTGGAAAAAAAAAATTCGAAAATCCTTTTTTTTTTCTTTTTTACAAAAACTATCATCCATGAGTGATTATTTTGAATCATTTTGCCACTAAAAACGATCTATTTAAAGTAAAATTGAAATGTTTCAACAAATTTTTGTAAACATTTCAAAGATACCAAATTTTATTAAGTCTAGCTAGGCCGAAATGATTATATGCGTATAATTTAGGTAGGAGATGAATTTCACAGCCGAGTGTGAGATTACAAATAATACAAAAAAAAAAAAAGTAAAAATTGATAAAAATAGAAAAATTCCTTAGCCCACCCACGGTACTAATGTAGCATGCTTTTACAATCTATAGGTGGGTAAGAGTCACATAAAAAAAAAAAAAATGGATGCAATGAACTATATTTTGAGAAAAACAAAAAAACGGGGTGTAGATTACGAATTACCTTACTACATGAACTACATTAGTTAAGAATTTCGTTATAATGAAATAAAACTGGTTTTTCAATGATTTACTGCTCTTTATAAATATTTACAAAGTTTATATTTAGCTTTATATTATAAAAATATATTCATAGCTAAATTTCGTCAGATCTGTTTGTCTTCGAAGGGGAGTGTTATTTATAAAATATTTTAAGGGAACGTAAGACATAAAATTCGGGAACCTTTGCATTATATTAAGTAATCAACTTACAGTATTATGTTTTATAAAACTGATTTACCAATACCATTTGCCTCCATTTTGTTTTGTGTACTTCTGAAGTGCTTACTTGCAGTGATGCAAAGAAATTAAACAAAACGAACAGAACTTTAAAAAAATCCCCTGTTTAATTTTTTTTTCCTCATTCAAAATATAAGGGGAGAAAGTTCCTTTTTATTCGTTTGTTTATTATTGAAACACAGACAGGTAGCAGCATTAAAAGTTCGGTTATTTCAACTAACCAGCAAAACCTCCTTCACATTCAATCCAGACGCTAGATGTCGCTTGTAGTTACACAACAAAGAATGTCGAATTTGCCACGTGTCGCTAGTGGTAAAGGATACGGATGGCTACAGAGAGGGGTGAGTGTTGCTTCTGGGTGTACTCAGCCTCCGCTGAGTGGGGTGATAGCATGTCACCGTCTGCCTGCAGACAAAAGAAGTCACAACGAAGACAAATAAAGGAGGCAGTTACCGCAGGATGGAGTTACGGACACACACACATAACCGCAAAATATAAAAAAAGAAAGAAAAAAAAAACATCTCACAAGGCGGGGTCACCATATCCCCCTTGAAGGGGGAGGGAGGAATGAGTAGGTTTCTAATTCGCTGCAAACCAGCTGGCGGCGTCACGCAAGGAGGTATACAATCTACGGTTTGTCCGCTGTCAAGGTCATAGGGTAAGGAAGAAACGAGGGGAGCTGAACATTAGCGGAGATAGTCGTTCTCGTTTCATTATCCTACACGGCCTTCGCGACGGCCTTAAGAACCCCTTCGCGTGCATGTCAATGCTGTACCTTTTGCCGCAACCTTTTTAACCCGTAGGGGGACTGCGTGTACTACGGCTGGATAGGGCGTGGCCTACAGTTCCGTCTCGCTTGAAGCGACTCAAAGCAGTAACAATAAGATGAGGTGGACGGAGTTCAGACGGCGCTGGGGACACTCTCACGAGGCCAGCGGAGTGACTAATGAATCCAGCAGACACTCTTAATCCTCGTCTCAGACACGGTGCGTGAACACGGAGCTGATAATAGCCAGCGTTCGGGTTCTGGACAGTAGAAGCAATATGCGGAGGGCCTCATAAACGAGGTGTCAATAAAACGGAATCCAACGGCAATCTCAAGATACCCAATGGCTTTATTAAGTCTGTCATCACCTGATCGGGGGGGGGGATTATTTTTAGGGTTAAGGGCACTCTGGATTGAGATTTGTTGGCGTCATAATTCCACGGTTTATTTGAACGTTAAACAAGCACCGCTTTTCTGATGCTTATTGAGTGGACGAAAATATGTCTCCACTCCAATCTTGGATCTTTGCTTTATGTTCATTTAAAAAAAAAAAAAAAATTGCTGATATATTTCTACCAATCTGCAACTGAATTTCGATAATATACAAAATCAATTTTTGTGCTAGTTGTTAAGTAAAGGTTGTTGCAAGAAGTAGAAACACTTCAGTAGTTGAAGTATGAGTTCAGGTGGCCTTAGACTGAATGGTGTCAATTAATTTGTTCCAGGTCCCCACGCATTCGAACAACACGCGATGATGCCGCATATTGTAGGAATAAGGAAGTTATTCTTTCATAAGGATTTCATAAGACCACACTTGGATTTGGTCACCTCGGTCTAGAGAAAATAGTTGAAAAGATCCAGTGAAGGGTAACTTAAGATGATAATTGACCTATGGAACTATAGCAAACGAAAATGTGTTGGGAATATGTATGAGGGGAAAGAAGAGACATCATAGAAACGTATAAGTTGGTAAGTAGATTTACAGTACATGGCTGGTGGGATGGAGAGAACTCTTTTAAATGACTGGTTTTAAATGACCTAGTTAACGAAATTCTTCATAGGCAAAAAATATGAAATTATTACTATATCCAATTCAGACCTGTGACCAATCGGATTCTGATTTGCAACATGCTCTTGGTGAATTGAGTTCTGGCCTGTGAACCATATATTTCATAAGCCTAACCGAGAACATTCAAACGAAAAACAAAAGTTACATCCCAAAGTTACTTTGCCCAGTAATCTGTATATCGTGATCTACGAGTTGCCTATACTGAACAAGAAATTTATGAAATGACTTGGACTATCTTATTGTTTTAACGGAAATAATTAAAAAATTTACTGTTGGAGGACATAGTCTCAATATTGTTGGTAACACACTATATCTTTGAACGATTTTGCGCCGCATACTGCCTAACCATGTTGTTTATCTCTTCCCTCCCCACAGAAAATCTATCCTTAGAACACACACGTCATAGCCATGATTAAAAAAAAAAAAAAAGGACCGAGGTCAAAGATATTTCCTCAAATATCCGACTGTAAATCAACTAAGGCTGTGATAATCATTTTATAACCCCTAAGGGTGCTAGAAATGAAATGCCCAAAAGAGATTTCCTATTTATTTATAACCCAGACCTGCCTACAGCCCAGGGTTGTGTGGAATATTTTCCTATATAGCTCGTTTTTCAAGGAAGTTATCGTTCTTGGAACCCGTAAAACCACCATAGGCTACGCACTAAAAATTTGTCCTAAAAAAGTACAAAATAAACTACACAAAAAGAGTAGACATGCAGTAAAACAAGATGAACAGGAGATCCAGATAATAACTACGCCCTTACAACAACAAATAAAAGGAAGGTCTAATTACACTCGAAGAAAAAAGTTACCGTACACCACCGAATTATGTGCGTTCTCTTTAATCAGCAAAGTAGCTCCTGAGCGCCATGTACTGTTATTAGCCAACAGTAGTCAGCAAAGAAATGACGTGTGACCTTTACGCAGACTCACGTCAAACGAGGACTTGCCATGTTATATCACGCAGACCTTGTCATTTGTCGTTTCGGTAAGGATTTTTTTTTGTCTTTTTTTCAACTCCTCTCTTTGAAGTTAGATTAAAAAAAAAAAAAAAAAAGCTGCGGATTTTGGATTGGGGAGGTTAAAAGGGGGGTATCTGAATGTGCAGGGACAATACTTAGACGCATGTATGATGAACCGTAAACAATGAACATATTCCAATTTGTGTGTGTGTGTGTGTGTGTGTGTGTGTGTGTGTGTGTGTGTGTGTGTGTGTGTGTGTGTGTGTGTGTGTGTGTGTGTGTGGTCATTATAACCACGCCAACACTTCATTACATCGTCCAAAACAACCCTCGCATTTCATTCATTAGCGTTTTACCTATTCTTACTTAACTAGCGCGTGCACAGAAAACGCCCCTTTCACAATAATTATATAACGGCATTCGACGGACACTGGTTCCTTTTTTTTTTTTTTTTTTTTTTTTTCACGAACTTACAAGGTCTGGTTGACCTTGGACCACGCAGCTTTTGGGACTACCTACTATAATAACTGATTCGCTTGAGTTTCTTAAAATGCCAACCAGTTGTTTTTCATTATAAATAACTGGTTGAAAGTAAAAGACACAAATATGGAAACGTTATGAGAAAAGTCGTAGGAAGTTAGACAAATGAGAATCAGGTTAATATCCATGTATGGAACACCATTAGATCTGTTATCGATTAATGAACGCCCTCTTTTAACAGAAATGAATAACAGCAAGTCTATTCAAAAAATCCGAGCTATTCAAATAAACGAAAAGATGTATCATTTCAAACCGCTTTATGAATCTGTAATGCAGTATCTGTAATCGAATACATCCCTTTGATAGTTCTCGCGTCAGTAAAAGTAATGCAGGCACCCACCTTTTAAGTCGTACAAAAAAAAAAATAATAAAAAATTAAAAGACCCTTTTTGACGATTACCTTATAATTTATATGAAGGCCGTTTCTATATGGACAGCCTAAATTAGAAGTCACATCCAAAATAAATTGTAATGAATTAGTGCATTTAAAAATAAAAAATAAAATGCCAGTTTTGTTGACCGTGCGATTAACGTAGCTGTGGGTTCGAATCCGACTGTGTTTGTGAATGTCTTTAGGCGGGAGATGAATTTTATTGTCCGGTGTAGGATCACCATTCTGCTTATTGGAAGCCTGAGTTGAAAAAAAACTCCATGTTTGGTCCTCAGAATAGACTTTCAGGATTATGTAATCCTTATTCCACCGACAGTACTAACATTGACGTACTATAAACTAATAATTTTGTGGATGGAAGTCACACATAAAAAAAAAATAAAAAAAAACACGATTCAATTGTAAAAAAAGGTGTTTAAAATGTGATCAAATCTATAAATATGAAATACACAAGAACTAAAACAGGTGTGACGTAAAGTTTCCATGGCAACAGTAGGTTCTGGTCACGTGTTGATATAGTCAGTAATTGTTTCTAATATAGTGCTTTTGAAAACAAACGAAATAGAGATTATTACTAGCTTCTGTAGCTGTCCATATTAAAATAATACATGGACACCTAGGGTAGCGTTTAATAATGGTCTACAGTTTTTGTTTTTTTTTAAACTACAGAAGAAATGGGTTTATGAAAAACAATACATCAAGCTTACCAATAATGAAATGCTTATATCACACGTGGATGCATTATTAATCAGGGACTGAAATGAATTATTATTCTCCGCGAGAGCTATAGCTATGTGCTTTAGTTTCATGCATATAATTTCTTTAATTCACGTTCATTTATAATTAACTGCTGCTATGGCCATCCTGATGAAGTTGATTATAGAGTCAATAAAAATGAGATATATATTAATCAATTATTTATTGATATATTCGCCAAAAGTCTAGAACTTTATAATTATTGGAGTTCAACCAATGTATATGGAGGCTCACGAAGACTAACAAAATGAACGAGAATATATATATATTATTTATTTATATTTTAATTATCCAAATAAAACAAATTAAATTGAATAAGTAGTAAGTAAAAATTATTGAAATAAAATCGATACTTTAAAAAACCAACAAATAGCACCAGAATGACGAGTAATAAAAGAGGGGTGAAGTGAACAACAATATAGTTTTATTGCTTCCGCCTTCTTTTGCTGTTTTGTCAGATTTGAGGCAAGCATCTACATTTCAACCCAATTGCTTGTTGATTTTTATTATCGAAGGTTTCCCTCCTTCAACCAAGGCTCAGTATATCTTCAGAGGTGCTAAGTGGTACTTGGACAAAGTGCGTCATGAGTTAACCCCAGTATTTATTTTTTTTTCTTTTTCGGAAACGCTTTTTAATAATGGAAAAGTGGTTCAGGAGTAGGACTTTTAAAAGAAAATTAAATGAAACAGGTGATGCTAACCCTAATTGTGATGCACGTGTTGTAATGGCGAGTAAATCTGATACTATTAAAGTAGAAGAAACAAGCAGTTCAAAGAAAAAATACAGTAGGAAATATAACAGTTCATATTCGTAGTCCGGGTTTACTTGGTGTGGAGATGAAAGTGAACAGAAACCTCAGTGTGTTTTGTGTTATAAAGTGTTGTCCAACGAGTTCGTGAAACCTGCGAAACTCCGACATTTAGAAACTAAACATTGTGATATGAAAAATAAGCAAATTGGAAAAAAAAGAAAAAAAAAGCCAATTTCAGCGACGCTTAGCGACATTAAATCATGGGAAAGATGTAATTTCGACCATGGGTTCCATTAATATCAGGGCACTGGAAGCATCCTATCTCTTAAATTTGCGCATAACGAAAACAGGGAAACCTCATTCTATCGGGGAAATTTTACTGCTTACAGCTATAAAAGATGTGGTAAAAAACTATGTTTGGCAACAAGTTACTAAAAGATGTTCATTTGATTCCTCTTTCAAATGACACTGTCGGTCGCAGAATTAATGATATGGCAGGTTGACGTTGAATCTCAGTTAATCGAAAGAGTCAAGAAGAGCCCTTATTAGGCGTTACAAATAGACGAGACTACCGATGTTACTGATGTTGTTGTTGTCTTGTTCTTTGAAGAGTTCTAGATGTCTCCGTGTGCTTCCCACACTGCCCTGGCCATGTCTATGATTCTGCTTGTATAGATCTGTTGTTCAGGATTAGGATCCATTTCACACTCTCCATAATTACATAATACACAAAGGGATCCAGTGGGTAAAATGCATGGGCTTCTGTTCGGATGGGGCTCGCGACCTTACAGGCAGGCAGGCATAGTGTGGTTGGTTCTAAGGTCAAGGAAGTAGCTCCGGATATGAGGGTACATTGTTTCATACGTAGGGAAGCGTTAGCCTCCAAAGAAATGCCACCAGAATTTAAAACTGTGCTATACAACGCTCTAAGCTAGTTAATTTTATTAAAGCTCGACCGTTAAATAACAGGTTATTTTCAGTAATGTGCGATGAAATGGGCACTGAATATATACAACTTTTGCTTCATTCTGAAATTCGCTGGCTTTCCAGGGGCAAAGTACTAACAAGGTTATTTCAATTAAGCCATAAAGTTTTATTGTTTGTAAATGAACGTAATTCTGATTTTGCATCACTCCTTGTTGATGGAGCATGGTTATTAATACTATCCTATCTTTCAGACATTTTTTTTTGAAATTAAATGAACTAAATCTCTCCCTTCAGGGAAATTCTTCAACTGTTCTTGATGCCTACAACAAAATAAAGGCATTCGAGAAAAAAACTTGTGTTATGGATTATTTATGTAAAAGACAGACAATTTGCACCTTTTCCACCATCATTGGAATCATTTTTAGTGGGAAATTATATTTTTATTGATTCTGAGTTTCTGGAAAGGGTTTGTGACCACCTATAAACTCTGAAACCGAATTTCAAAACATATTTTCCGAATAACTTTTATAAGAAATTTCTGTGGGTTCGCGATCCATTTCAGCTTGCAATCACGAGAACGACCTTTCGTTATTGAAAAAAGAACAGTTAGTTGAGCTTTCAAGTGACAGTGGACTTAAAATGCAATTCCGTGGCTCGATTCTGGATCTCGCCTTCAGTGAGAAGTGAATTTCCCGAATTATCTGAAGTAGTATTGAAAATCGTCATGCAGTTTTCTACACACTATCTTTCTGAGAAAGGATTTCCATTGCTCCTTCAAATAAAAACAAAATACAGAAAAAATCGACTTTGTGTGTGTGTGTGTGTGTGTGTGTGTGTGTGTGTGTGTGTGTGTGTGTGTGTGTGTGTGTGTGTGTGTGTGTGTGTGTGTGTGTGTGTGTGTGTGTGTGTGTGTGTGTGTGTGTGTGTGTCGATCTTTGACTGAAAATTCGTAGCTACATGTAGCTAGACTATGACTAGACTACATGTAGCTAGACATTGACAGATGAAAGAACAGAAGATATATTTCATTTAAAAAAAGGTGTAAACTTAAAAACAAAAACACAAAAAAAAAATGATTATCACTCCTTTCTTTACAGAATTCAGGCTGTGAACAATGACCAGTTTAAAATTCGCCATTACGTGGGCTTGCGTCACTAAAGTACCTATATTTGTTTAATACGACCAAGTGCAGATAGTTGTGAAATCTGTTTCTGCGCATGCGCAAATGTAGCTCGGTTTGCTCTCACTATGAGATATTTCGTCTAATTTCACATGCTGTACTCAACAATTATTTTAGTTTTTTTAGTTATGACTTTTTATTAAAAATTATTGTTTACTCATAAAATTAAAAAAAAAACAAAAAAGAAAGAAATTGTAAATATACGCACAAACTAAAATACCTATAACATAGTTTTATTTATACTTTTATGTACTTAACATTTTGCTACTCTCATTTTTAGCATTCAAAAAATCTTGACACTCCCAAACTCTTCCAGTGTTCAACAAGCAAAGATTAGTTCATGAAATTATGGCAAGCTTACTTTATACTGTACTGTATCACTTTCTGTTATCTACAATTTTATTGTTCCCTTATGTAATGATATAGCATTAAATACAACCGCATTATTCAATGAAGGTAAATAGACCTACAAGAGGAATAAAAAACAACATTAATAATAAAATAAATAAAAATTAATTAAAAGAATTTGTTCGTTTTTATCTGCAGCTTTATTTCTTCCAACGGTTTGTAGCAAAATATTATTATTATTATTATTATTATTATTATTGCTTTAGTTTTTTGCGAATGACATCAATGTCATTGGCATGGTCATACGCTCTAATAATAATCATAATAATAAATTATTATGATTATTATTATAACTCCATTAGAGTCAAACGACTAATTGTGGGAGGACGCAATGCCACACACACAGTTCATCATACCGTGCCTTAAACATATTCACCATCTCCCCATTCACAACACTTGCTGGTAATGCATTCCAGTCACCCACCATTCATTGCAAAAAACCTGCTCCGCACCTCCTTTGTTCAAACCCTCCTTATTAAGCTTACATGTCTTAATTATCCCCCCCCCCACCTCTTCCTATCGACAAATCTCTGTAAATTACTTAGTCAGTCGTACTCTGGACGCTTTCTAATGTCTCTTCATCCTTTTGGAAACCAGGTGATCAAATCTGTGCACAGTAATCCACATTTTGCCTGATGAAAGCCTTGCACAAATGGAGCCATAGAACCGTTTATATGCTGTGTCGTCCTCACAATTTTAGCAATGTGTTCTCCAAAATTTTAGGTCCTTGTTCACAACACTCTGGACAAGGACACTTAGGTCCTTGATAAGGACCTAAGTGTCCTTAGGTCCTTGTCATCTATGATATTCCCACTAACTGTTTACTTTATATCCCATTTTTGCTTTCCAAATTTTAAAACTTTGAACTTAGCCATGTTGAACTGAAATTCCCACTCATTTACCCATTCAGTCAGTGCATTTAAGTCCTGTTGAAGAGCTACAACAGCCGCTCTACCCCTCTTAGTTCTTCCCAATTTGTATTATCTGCAAGCAACTGCATATCACCATTCAGATTACTCCCAATATCATTAACATATAAGTTAAACAGCAAAGTCCCCAAAATAGACATCTATGAATAATATTAATTTCTTTCTATAACTAAATTTGTACATATACGAATATAGCTGCTCTTAAAAATTAGAAATTCCACAAATGTATAAAAGAAACATATTTGGTACATCACTTATTAGCTGTCAGTTGCTCACATATTTTGATCTGTGTTACATGAATATAAGCTTTTTGACGGTACCAACTACCAAGCGCATACGAACAATATTAATATTTAAATTTAGCCTTGTTATCAGATATATAAAGCGTGTTGTGGAAGTCGTTAACCTCTTCTTCTACTACGATCTTAACGAGCTCTTAAGCGCCCAAAACCGTCCATTAGACATTGGACTAGCCATACTACAACAGTCTAGTTAGCCCAATCCCTTAATCGCCCATAACCGTCCAAAGTATCCTTGGATTTTGTAACCACGATTACAGGATAAGGTTAGCCCTAAGCCTAAAGTGTATTTTGTATGTCAATTGCGTGTGTTCTCCTAGAGGATTTGTCTGTATGCGAGATGAAAATCCGGAGTTTTCGGGTGAAAAAAATCTAACACGTTTCTTTTGAAATTATTACGTTTTTTTTTAAATTACATAATGTATGTTTATAAAAATAAAATATAAGGTCTCGGATGAAAAGAGTTTAGAACGCGGCAACCCTGGTGGTCAGCGATAGTTGAGTTCGACGGCTACCACTGATTTTGAAGAACTTCGGGACGAGAGTGCTTGAGACTGCCACCAATCTGAAGTTCGTAAACTGTAACTAGTATTAATCTAAACCTGAGTTTACGACAAGATCCTCCCTTGCCCTCTGCCATCATATGAGACTGGCGTACTTAAAGATCTGATAAAGATTTTTTGCGTACTAGACGGGATTTGTACCCAGATATTTTCAACCAAAGGGCTTCGTCGAAAGCGTCTGAGCTTTAGCATTTCTATATTCATATGGTATTGCGTAATTATCTGAATTAATATGTAATTGTGGTACCGTTGGCTGAGTGGTTAGTGTAAGCTGCTCTCCAGTCCACGAAGGGTTTAAATCTCGTCGTGCGTTAAGGATGTTTATGAATGTCTGCAGGTAGACGACACCACTACCCCTCTTATTGGAAGTCTGAAGTGGGTTGAAAAAGTTTTATGTTTGGTCTTCAGAGAATCAGGATGTCCAGATTAGGTAAAAACTAATTTAAAAAATAAAATTAAAAATCCCATAACCCACCTACTCTACTAGTGTACAATAGGTTGTACAGTAGTAATACAATAAGATGGGCGTCACATAAAAACAAGCATATCAATTGATAACATTTGTGTTATTTTTATACCCTTCACTTTGTTAGACCACTTTCTTAAGGACGCCATTTTTTTTTTCCGAAATCAGAAATTACAGTTCTTTATCTATTAAACCGTGTATTTGATTTTAGCAACAAGTACAAGTGAATAGCAGAAGCAATCATGCGTTTCATGTTCCATTAAATCTAGTTAACTTATAATAAACGATATGCTAGATGACAAAACAACAAAAATTACTTCTAAAGGAAAAGTTTAAATTATGCACAGCAGTATAAGTAAGTTGCCCGTCCTACTTGTAATCACCACTATTAAAACCTAGTTTTTACCTAATTACAATATGACCTCTAGAGCAAGTATCGCCCCTGGCGATGATACTATCAGTGATGCAGAAAACAATGAGTAATTCAGATTTTTTCCCCTTATCCCATCTCTCTCTTAATAGTTGCGTATATTTTCTTACCGTCCTTGACGTTAAATACAGTGAAGATGTTTTTCACAGGTGGTCAACATGCGTGACCTGAAATACCATCGTCTGCAACATTCATATTCTTAAGCGGTCTTTAAGTTTCCTGATGTTTTAGATATTCCATTTATTGTCGAAGCAAATATCAACACCAAGAACGTCTCGAAATGCATTTATGGGGCTATATGGAAAAGATAAGCTGGTTGGTGTTTCCACCCATATGAAAGCCCAAGTAAAGTTGATGACCTTTTTAACCCATCTTTTTTTTTTTTAATATCATTAATGTCCATTGTATTTATACCTCGTTAAAAGTGCCTCCTAGCGGTGTGAAAAAAAATGGTTCCGTTTGAGGTGAAGCACGAAAGGGATGTCCAAAGTCCCACGTGAACTAAGAATGGATGTACACTCAGCCATTACAAACATTAATCAAACCGACGATTAAGTCTTTGCATGCTGCATTGCTCCTGGTGGTTTGCGTGCCACTTTCTGCTTGCGCATGCGTCGTAATACAGGAACTCAATATTCTTACCAGGACAACTGTGGGAGTATTCCATGTGAATATTAATATGAATCAGTGTTGAATTGAGATCTGCTTTATCAAGGGGGGAACAGTTTTTTTTTTCTTTTCTTCGCTTCTCTAAAGTCATCTTTTGTAATTTACCCTGATATCATTGAGCACTCCATGCTCTCTTACTATTGTCTCCTAAGGGAAAAAAAAAAAAATAAATAAATAAATATATATATATATATTTTTTTTTTTTGTGTGTGTATATATATATATACACACATATATACTGTATATAAAATCATGTTCAATAGTCATGAGCAAATTGCTGCCATTAGTAATTATTTATGTCATCTAATCTATCCATGTAACGAAATTCAGCTGTGTAATTTCGTAGTTTAGTTCGCTCCTGTTACATACTTTATGTTATACACGCGCACACGCACACGCGCGCGCGCGCGCACACACACACACACACACACAGAGTGTATATAATTTAAATATATGAATATATTTTAGTGATATGTGTTTTATATAGCAAATAACTGTAGAAGGCGCTAGTTGTATTTATATAATTTAAATATATAAATATATTTTAGTGATATGTGTTTCATATAGCAAATAACTGTAGAAGGCGCTAGTTGTATTTATATTTTTATAACGTCTGCTTCAGATTTTCTTGTTACGAATGGCAGATGATAGATGATACGTTGTGCGCATGACACGAAATCACTTCGTTAATGTAAACTGATTCTTTCCGATAAGTAGTCGCTATCAAGCAGAGAAAGAATAACATTCTGAATTCACTTCACATGCTACACATATCTAAAATGCATAGAAAGGTTCTGATTTAGTGCCTTTAAATGCCTACCACACATCTCCTTTCATTCTTTGGAGGCCTGCGGCACTGCTAAAAAGTTCACACGTATAGCATGGAATGTATGGAATTGCTGCTAGTGGCATTATGTGAAATGGCAATAGGCGAGGAAAAGGCAAAGACATGGGTGGCGAGAGAAACTATGTGGAGAACAATTCGTTGTTAAGGCATAGCTACAAGGCTTAACGACTACGAACCGCAAACTAATTATTCTTTCATACTTGCCGACCCTACAGGCAGCCATAAATTAGAATCTCGGTATTAAGGGTCTCTCGTAGACTAATTGTGGCTGTTAACGAACATGGCCAACATGCAGATCAGCGCGGAACAAAAAACAACAACAAAAAAAAACATTTAACTCGGATCGCGAACTGGTTTTGTAAAGAATGTTAGCTACAAAAACTAGCTAACCAAACAAAACCTCATTTGTCTGTAAATATATCTTTGACTTTCCGAAAAAGGCCGTCTGCACGCAACAGAACAACTGGGAAGGGGAGAGAAAGATTAAGCGGTTATCTTTATAGAGCATCAGTTCGCTTGATGGACTTCCCAGATAAATGAAGGCAGCTTCCGTATATTAGTAAGATGGCTGTCGAATGTGCTGATAAACGAATAGACAGCTTAGGTGATTATTAAGGCTGCATGCAATCTTACTGGGTGCTTTTTATCGTGGCGTTTGTTGTTCTACAAGTACATATCAAGGTCATCGTAGAATTATACCCTTCTCTGTTCCCTTCCCCCGTTTTGTTGCATTCTTTATCCCTTTAAATGCCCTTCGGTAAACACAAGTTTTATGAGTTTGCTGAATCATAATCTCGCTCACACTTTTGCATGCCTCTTTCTTTTTTTAATTTCTTGCCTCTTTCTTTTCAGATATTTATGTGTTTATATTCTCTTTACATTCTCCTCTCGTTATAGGGGCAACAATTTAAGCACATAAATTACCATTTAAAACGTGCTAAATTTTCAGTGATGAAAATGAATAATATCGATAGATTTGTTAGTTTAAATAGCATTTCCTGCAAAGCTTGTGGAAGGCGCTAGTTGTATTTATATTTTTATAACGTATGCATGCAAAAGAATGTTCAGTTTGTCTTTTGGCCTTCTGTTAAAAAATATTAACTTTTATATTTACGCCTAAATATAAATCTTGCATATTTTTCCGAACATCATAAAAACCAACATAAAAAAGGAATAATAAACATAGCAAGGCATTGCCTCTCTCTTCTACTTCCTACCCCCCCCCCCCCCCATTCAGTTGTACGTGGCAATTATTTATTTATCTCCAACGAAACGTTTGTACATTTTATGGCGTCGTAGAGGTCCAGTAGAAATTTTAATAGCATAATAAACCAAGAATAAAACATTCTGTTTATTCATAAACTTATGGGGGCATAATAATGAGAGTAATAACATCTACCAATTATTGAATGGAGGTATGGGAGACAGCGCCATCTCTGTCTAAACAGAGAGATGTTAAAATTCTTGATGGCGTATTTAAAATGAGGAAAAAATAAAAAATAAAAATATTAGGATGATAAAACGCTCCATATATACGTAAGAAATAAATAACAAATTTAGTAACCTGCAGGCCAGTTTTAATTATTAGCAGAAAAAAAATAGCGTCTTTGAGCCCTCTGCTTTAAGGGGAACAAACCTCGAGGTGATAACTCTGGGTATTAATTAAATTCCAATTTAAGGTTATTAAAAATGTGAATAAACTAGCTGACCAGAGATTAATGGGGACTTTTAAAAATATCCTTAAGGATTATCCTTAAATGATGCCATATTTTTTGGGGAAAGAGCATACTGTATGTAGAACAATGACATCACTAAAATTAGGTGCCAGAGCCGCAGGGTTCTGACACCTTTGTCCCGCAGATAATTTAATTTTCTTTTCTTTCTATTTTATCATTCTTTTATCTATCACGATAGGTTGAAGAACTCTTAACACAGCGGTGCAATGTGCAAGCTACAAGTTGAGAAGAAAAAGGCGCACATTGATGTTCTTTGTGAACAGTTTGGAGTTGTAATCCTAGGAGAATGTTGAGAGGAGTACCTAGAGAAATCTGCAAGCGGATACGATGTATGCTTAAATCCAAAAGGCATCATCGAAACCAACTGGGCTACAGGTGCTAACTATATAGTATGAAACCAACATTTTTTTTTCACGTCACCCTCAGGTTAGGGGGGGGAAGAGGATGGCCCCCCCTAGAGTAGTTCTTTACTGCAATAAAGGATTTAATAAACCCTTGTTGTCATACTCGAGTTGACCAGCGGAAGCGGTAGTGATCTTAATCGTCATGCGTATCAGTTAAATGCAATTATTTTCACTTTTACTTTATTTAATATTTTCATTTCCTTCCCCTCGCCCCCTTAGTATACGCTAATGACTGTCTGTTTCCCCTGTGTAGTATGTGGAGCACAGAACTGTAATAATAGCAAATTATTCTGTCATCTTACTGGCAATCGCTTATCACTAGAACTAATAACCGATAATAATAACAAAAAATATGATTCTGATGTTATCACCCTCGTTCGTGACAGTATTTCGCGTGGGATCATAGTGAGACTTCTATATTGTGGGAAATTTATTGGTCAAATTGAAGATTTCTAGTAGCAGATCTAATGAGATCATTACCGGAAGACTAGCGAACTTCCTGTTCATGAGAAAGCCACTAGAGGGCTCACGTTAATGTAGATGTAATAATGACAAAAACAGATCGGATACAAGGAAAGGACATATAATTTTTAAATAATAAAAAAAAAAAAATGTTTTAGAAGTTTTGGACGTTATTTTCGTACATGCACCACGAAATGTATCAAAAAGAAAAGAAAATCGAACTAGAAATCAGATAAGGATGGATTTAGAAATAATACTCTAAGTAGGAGTAAAAAAAAAGTTCAGAATGGGGGGGAAAAAAGTGATGCGTACGTAACTTGTGTTCTCAAGCATGAATAGATCCATACTATAGGATTTTTTTTTTTTTTAGGAGGATTTACAATCGTTGATGTGTGTGTGTGTGTGTGTGTGTGTGTGTGTAAAGTTTTTTTTATTCCCTCGGAAAACAGGAAAACCGGGCAAAAAAGGACACACGCAATAAGACCGGCCTCATAGTTTTAGTTGCTTCGGCCGCCATGATTTCGAATGGCTCAAGCTATTTGAACCTTGTATTTTCTTTCCATCACAGACAGGATTTCAGTCGAAACTATACAAGTGAGGAATAGTGAAGGACTCATTCACAGGTGTGTGTTCGTAATAAAAAGCACAAAGTGAGTCAACTGAATCTTCGTTCTCTTCAATTTACATTAAACATATACAAAATCATTTAAATTTTTTTTTTTTTTTTTTTTTTTGATTTACGGCTGAAGCAACCTAAAGCTATGAGGGACAGTGTATTGTGTGTAAACTGCGTGTGTTCTTGTGGTCGGTTTGCCTGCTTTGCCGGATGAAAAAACCCGACTTTTAGGCAAGGAAAACTATCGAAAAGTCGTGATAAAGATTCTTCCCGTCCTAGCTGGATTCAAATCAGATCGTTCCAATCAAAGGAAGAATCGTCGATACGGAATAAGTCACGGAGGCTCCTTTTTCAATAGTTAAAGCCCCTATAAAGTTCTATATAAGCTTGTTCCTTTTCAGAACATTTTAATTTATATTGAATTTCATGATAGCGTCATCTTTGTCACATTCTCTAGATGGCGCTTTCATTCATGTAATATTGATTGGCTCACTGGCTTTATTCTAAAATTTTTTTTTTTTTTTTTTTATTACTGCACAAGTTTCCAAAATTCCAAGTGAGATTGCGAAGTACTTTGTAACTTGAATTTTCTTTTCAGGCTGTGTGCATTGTTGCTCTCTACGAAAACGAGTTTGGACATGAATCAAAGTCGCACGTGCAAGAATGGCACAAAGAAATTTTGAAAGTAGCTGTATACTATATACTGTATTTATTTATATACTATAGTTTCATTTTTAATTAAACATTATTTTTGTAATCGGTATAATACTTTTAACTGCACAAATTTTAAAATCCCTCTGCACAATGAATCTTTTCTCCCATTGCACATTTTGTGTCCAGTTGCACGTTAGAATAATAGCTGCATTGACAGACAGAAATACTTCTTTCACTCCATGGCTCCCAGTCTACTCTTCATTCATCTTGATTTAGTAAACCAAATACTTTTACGCGACAGGCAGAACCCAGACATAGAAGATTATGTAAGCAAGATTAACGAAATCTCACGGTATCTATTATGTCTCCATGGTTACGTGACTGTAATTGATATTAAGCTTACGTGCAAGATGTGGCTCCCACTCACGAAAGTTGTTTAAAACCAATAATACATTCGTACCGTGGATGGGCTAAGAATTCTTCTATTTTATTTATAATTTATTAATTAATTTTTTTTTTTTTGTATTTTTAAAATTTATTTTTTTACTTGGAATCGAAATAAAATTAACCTCATATTATTGATTATGATTACTACTTTGATAATAATAATTATTTCATAATAATATTAATCAACAGCACTTAGCTGCTTCATGGCTCCGTCCTCGATCTGCTATGCTTTGTATAATGTATAGATAGACGACATTAGACATTCTCTGTACATTAATCAACAAATTATAATTTACTGATACGATATATAGGTTGAAAGGCAATATGCATTTGCCTTTTTATACAATTACACATGCGCAGTCATCTCATATGTCTGCCCTGGACAGCTATTAAGAAACAGCAAATTCAGGGCAGACATAGGAGATCATACTTGGTCGAAATAACTGTATGCAATTCTATATCATCTTATAACCCACAGTAGGAAATGCAAAGTACAAAAAGGTATTTGAGCTGCATCATTTGGTCTTTGAAATAGATTCCAAATCAGGTCTCTACACGAAAAATGTAGTTAAATACGACAGTTAAAGTAAGTCAAAGGGCTAATCATTTCTGTTTGTAACCAACTCCGAGATTTTTTCTTACAAATAAACAAAGCAGCAAAGAGGAAGCTCATAAAAATGCTACATAACAGCATTTTTTTTTTTTTTTTGAGCATTTAATTGGAGTTGAAAACCCGATCTATATTCACTGCCAATGTCTTTATTGTACGTTAAGAATATCCAGTTAAATCTAATGTTGATCAACACGTCCATACTTGGAAAGGTCAGTTCCTATTACTTATAGCATACATCATCGATTCAAATCAACCATTCTATATCCCTTCACCCCCCCCCAAGTATCTCATGGCTCCCCTTTCTGATATACTATCACCGAATCTGATCCCATATTAGTGCAACCCGTGATGTTTAGAATTGCACTGAGTCAGCAAACTGAGTCAGACTGAGGTAATAGCCTACTTCCACCTAATCCGATAACTAAGCACTGGGACGGACAGCTCTTGCTCTCTCTCTTTGCCTTCATCCCCCCCCCCCCCCCAAGACGTGACTCAGACAGGTGCGAGGAGGTGATCGGCCGTGAGACAGGTAATATCTTGTGCTGCAGTTTCTACCCTGGAAGTGCTGCCGTAGTAACGGTTGGTTACACTTGAGTAGGAACAGGAGAAGTCGTCGATCTAGCTTCAAGTCATGACAAGACTGGTAAACTGGTATCGTGTGTGATGTTAACGCATGTGAACTTTAAACTTGTGCCAAGTAACTGCAAGAAGTTTGTAGGAAGAAGAGAGAAAACTCATCTACTACTTGAAGAACGTGGATAGACTTTCAAATTTAAATATATAGGAAGCTGCTTGCTCAACAAGGCTTAAAGAAGAATTCCTATAAGACCAGCTGGGATTACGATATGCGTTTATAACAGAGAATAACTTCCGAACAAATGGCTCCTATGAATACTGAACTTCCTTCTCAGGGATGGTATAAACGTTGAAATGAAGAAAAGGATTAAGCGTATTGGAAGTATGCAATGCAATGTTGGCTGTTTAGATTATATCGGCTACCAGGCCAGTTACATTATGTCTGTTAAATTGTACTTGCTGTAATTCCAAATGACAATAAATGTAACTAAAAGAGTGAAGCTGTCGTACTGTGTCAATTAAATTGAGTGTTATGCGAGATATTAAAAAAAAAAAAAAAAAACTTATCAGGAAGGAGTGAAAATTTGTTTATTTCGGTTCAGTGTCCCTTCAATCACTGGTCCAACATAAACTAGTTCTTTGGTGTGTGTCTGGAAAAGTACATAAGCTAAGCAACGATCTGTAGCCAGGTGAATCAAGAGATGTGAAAGTGACTCATTGTGCGGAATCATGGTTAAAGAACGCAGTAAGATTCATACAAGAATGAGGAAAGGGAGTGTCAACCTCTTACTCAGAATTTGTTCATTGTAAGCTGAGTCAAAGAAAGACAATATTAATATTTAATACATCAGAAAGAAGGTGAATTAAAGGACAACTGAATACACAGAAACAAGCTTTAGTTAGACTGTTGGAAACAGACAACATTTGATTTGTGAACATGATAAAGACACGTTGAGGTAATGGGTGGGATCCCAACTGCACTATGGTAACCATATAGAAACTACCTGAACCGGCAATAGAGTACGGAACAGCATTAATTGATCTGGCAACTATCCCAATGAGCTAGAGGAACGTAATAAAACTGTCAGCTTGTGATGTAGTGCCGAATATGTTTCAGAGGATGCCCTACCTACAAAAATTACTACTGGTGTGCGCTCTATGTTTCATTTCGTTACCGTTCCCTCCTCCAATCTTCCCGGAAGTTAGGGTTTGGAACTAGAATGGTGGAGGTTGGACCACTAAATTAAAAATCCCCTGCTGCATTAATACATCCTGTTCTGCATTAAGGGTAATGTGCTCGGGGAAGGAAGGTGGCATCGGCCATTCTGCTGGCACACGTGAATTGAGATACCCTCACAGTGTGGACTTTATCCCTATTTTTGTTCTCTAGATGCACACTGAATTAATATACTGAGCCGATTTAGTTTAGTAGAGTATTACAAATCTGAATCACATGGCATTTTTTTGTATCGGATAATAAGAATAGATAATACTTATACTTGGTCATGGAAAATTTAATGTTTGTAGCTCCTCTTGATGTCTCGTTATAAAAAGTATGTGATTGACTCTCTTTCATGGTCAATTTACAAAGTAATACTCGCTAGTGTTTCTGATTTTCTGTTCATTTTTATAACTCAGTGTACAGATAAATTTCTGAATCAAATGTCCATGTCATTTGCCTCTCTCAAAAAAAAAAAAAAAAAAAAAAAAAAAACGTAAATTTGATTTTAAAAAAAAGCTAAGTTTCACTAAAAGCTTCCAATTTTCTCTTTCGGAATTAAGAGACATTTTCGAAGTGCCAAATAGTTTTAAGTATTTTAAGAAAAATAAACAAGACTATTCGTTGTACTGTTACTTTCTTTATTCTTTTTTCTCTCTTTACTATGCATAATTTACTTCTAGAAAGGTATCGTCTGCGTTAATATTAGTCTTCAGTAGCAATTGTAGTTTCTGCGCTTCACCTTCAAATGAAACGTCTACCGTCAAGCTACACTCGGTTATTAACAATACTAGTGTAGGACAAAGTGTTGACGTAAATAAAAGGAGGTATCTCATGCCGACTTAGTTGCTAAATAGATAGTGTACCTACTCTTCATTTAACAGACTGTGGGTTCGAATCCCGTTCTAACTACGAATGTTAGTGAAGTCTTCAGAGGGTAGATGAATTTCATCTATCAGTGTGAGATCCCCTGGTAGCTACAAACACTTTCATATTTGTTCTCTACAGCAAAGTGTCCGGATTATCTAACCCTTCGTCCATCCATGGTACATTAATACCATGGATGGACATCATTCAGCCATCAACCCTTAATGTTGAAATATTCTGTTTGTAATCTGTCGTTGTAACCAATAAAAACTCGTGCAACAACCTGTAAGTAGGAAGTTTACAGAGAACCTGATGAAAATCAAATTAGCAAGTTTTTGTAAATGAAAGTGTCGATATTGATAAATGAATCGATCTTAATAGATTAATACTAGTTTTCTAGCATTCTTTACAGCAGGGTTTCCCAAATTGTATTCAGCGGAACGTGTTTCGTGATGTCAGTGACCAAGCCGTGTATTTTTAAACATGGAAGTAATTCGGGAAAGGAAATACTGCTATTTATGGCCGGTCATAAAAATTGCCTGCAAGCCGATTACAACAATGGGCGGCGTATCCTCTGTTCTCAAAACTGAACGAAATGACATCTGTGTTGCAAATGTCAGTGACCAATCAGCAAGGAAGTATAAAGAAAATTTTTCCACTGAAATTGAAGATCGAGGTAGTCTGTATCCGGTTCTCAAATCTAGTAATACTGAATACTTTCTTCGCAAGTTCGTATTGCAGTAAGTGCTTGTTTCGAAACCGTAGTGCCGTAATTTTTTAAAAGTAATAGGCCTACAGATTCAAATTTTAATATGAATAAGAGACAAGGGACTTTGCTTAATTTTGGTGTTAAGAGAATTCTTAACACCTTCAATAAGAATTCTCTTATTGAAGGTGACGCAACAGACAGCGAGTCATCCACCTCCAGAATACAAAACGATCTTCAGGATGTACAAAACGAGGAGAAAATCACCAGCACATAAGAGAAAAAGTCTGCATTCACTCGTAAGTACTTATAATAATATTATAAATATATTTGGTGATCAGAATGGGATATGTCAATGAAAATCAACACAAATTAATTTAATGGTGTTGGCCTGAGGAAACTACAATATGCTACAAAATTTCATTAGTCCAGTGATTGATAACTGATTTAAATGTAATTTTATATTTGTCAACATGTCACACCGTATATATAAGTGTACTAATACTCTTTATGATTATGCCATAATTAATTATTAATACATTACAAAATAACCAAGGTGTTCCGTGAAAATTTCAGGATGTGTGAAGAGTACTGTCGTAGGAAAAATCTGGGAAACGCTGCTTTACGAGGAGAAACGGAGGGACAAAGGTGAACATTCCCCATCGAAATTGTCTATCCAATAATTAACAACACACACAGATTTCGTGTGACAATTTTAATAATTAAAATTAATTATTACGAGCTAAATGAGTATTACAATACAATAGACTTGAATATCTCAACTGATTGATTTCTGAATTCTTCAAAACCCGATTTTAACATTCTCAACAGCTAAGATTCTTAACATTTTCAGCAACCCTACTATTTACACTACAACAACGAGTAAACCCATGAGATTTATTTTTTCGACCTAACTGTTAATTTATCTAAAAACGATAGATAACAATTCATAACTTCCATGGCTCACTCTTTTTTTAATGAAAATTTGTTGGTAGCTAGCATTCACCTTTCATTGTCACCGCAGTTGAGTGTATTTCTACGGCGTGCTAAAGGAAATGTGATGTTTTTAATGATAATTATATTACTATTTATTGATTTGTACGTACTCGTGTGTCTGATGGTAGATTTTTCTAAGTTGCAAGATAAAAAAATCCAAGTTTCTTCCGAAAAAAAAGATAGGAAAAATTATTTGCTTCTGCCCAAAAAACCCTGGAAAAGGTTTATCTGAACATCATTATTTCCTAGATACAAAAAACACTTTCTATTTAATTTTAAAGCACCAGCTTGCATAGTGTCATGCAGATGGATAGGATTTGGAGACAAAAACAAGTCAGAGAATACATGCGACTCACTAAGACAACTAATGACCTTAGTTGTCTCGGGACAGTTTTAACAAGTGACACCCCCCCCAGTTCTAGTAATAGTCAGAATTATAACACAGCAGTAGGCTATGATAGCATCACCAAATTCAATGAATTTGGACGTAACCAAAATGGGCTCGAAACAGTGCCAGTTCGATTATATATCTACTCTATAATATAAAATGATAAGCCTTTTTTTTGTAACGTTTTCGTGTCACGTTTTTTGTCAAGTTATTTGAAACTCAAGGGCTAGCCTGAGTGTCGAGTCTTCAAACTTCGAGTCATCAGAATTCAAGGAGAACCGGCTTACCGGTCCGGAACCCCCTTCCGAGTCTTCAAAATTCGAGTCATCAGCATTCAAGGAGAACTGGCCTACCAGTCCGGAACTCGGGGGGGGGTAGTAGGTGCCAGGGGGGAGGAACCCCCATTCGAATTTTCAAAATTCGACTCATCAGAATTCAAGGAGAACCGGCCTACCAGTCCGGAACACGGGGGGGAGCCGTAGGCGTCAGACGGGGGGGGGGCCCTAGTATATATATATATATAATGTAATACTGCATGCAACCTAACGCTGTGAACTTCAGTATACATATGCTAATCAATTTCTTTCCTCCACTGATGAATCAGCAGATTTGTATGCTAATGATCCCGTCTCACAATGAGTGGACTCTCAGAGCATTGCCTCCAGTCTAAAAAAAAGGTAATAACTGGATCAGATGGCTATCACAGGAATTACCTTTAAATAGACCACAAACACAGTAAAACTACTTAAAGTTCCACAAAAATCTGTGGACGTTGTATCCGATATACAAAACGAAATTTTTATATATAAGCCACTGCACTAGCATCAGATGCAGCTCAAACAAAATGGTAAAGCTAAATGCTTGGGTGACCATCACCAGCTCTTTCCATCCCCTACATTAAATGCATTGCTGGCTATTCCTGAATTCTAAGAACGACTACAACCACAGATTTAACTTAGAAATTTTCTTAATTAATTACAAGCAATCTTCATAATGAGTGATATCAAAGAACAAAAGAGTTTGCGACTTTTTTTTTTTCAAACTTAGTAAAACTACTTCAGACATCTATGACTTATTTCAGACAATACTACATATAGTGGTAGAATTAGGGACTATGAGATGGCGTTATTGTGAGACATACTCTCTTCCCTGAATACTGTTTAAAATCATTACTAGTCTTGAGCAAGCTATCTGTGATTGGCTTCTCCCAGTTTCCAAATGTTAGTCAGGTCTAAAAGCCTCGCCTCCTCCCTTTTGGAAATTAAAAGGTGTTAACGGATTTATTTCTTATGAAATCATCAAACAGCACTTGGAGATGAGACAGATGGAAAGCATACAGATTTTCAGGTGATTTTCTATGTTCAAAAATGGGCGAATATCAGTTAAGGATTTCGAGATTTCCTCTAGAATAACATGGCTGTATTTTCGTATTCTCTATACTTCCGAGACCTATCTCTCTGGCTTTGTTTAATTCCCTAAGATAAAACTGTATCTCAATGGACGAGATGCAAAACTTTTCAAATATCGGAACCGAAACTCGGATAGAGCAATTCAATCTGGATCTCTTAGAATGGAAGTCTTCTCCGAAACAGAAATACTGGACTCACTTGGGCGTCTAAATTTGCATATTTGAAAAGTTAACATACGCATCGTTTTCCAGGAGTGGGAAATTTTGAATGGCCCCTTACATAATAAACAACACCTTTGAATATGTAATCTCAAATACGTTCAACAACCAAGGATTGTTGGACACAAATGAATAATTAATATTTGGGGAGATACTTTTTAATTATGTCTTTTCTCATTTATCCCACCCCCTCTTATTGTATTCTTTTTTATTTTTATTTATTTATTTCACAAGGATCTCTCGCATATTCTCTTCTGAGCATGTCTTTTGTTGACCTCCACGTACTTTATTATTAGAATCTTTGGTTTGCTTCCTTTTTCATTTTTTTTTTTATATTTTTTTTTACTTATCTCTCCGTCTTTGGTTGTAACTATTACACTTTCCTTTAATTCTTTATTTTTTTATTTTTATTTTATTTTATTTTTTTATCTCCAATCAGTTTCTGTACTTACTTTTGGACCCAACTAAAGATAATTCCGGTTTCTGTCTTTTTATCGCTACCAGAAGTTGCAAAAGATAGATTGGCAGAGTAGTAAATCTGCACCAAAATTCAAATCCCTTCTTAGAAATACAATTCCTCCCCATTCCCCACTCTGAAATCGGTGCTATAAGCACATAACACCGATTGGGTCATGCTCTTTGCTGGTCCATGTAACAGGAGAGCATCAGGCCCGCATTGTGGTTAAGGCGGGATAGTAGGAGGGGGGGGGGGAAGGGGAAGAAAGAGAGAGGGAAAACGCGGACATTCCATACAGCTTATCGGAGTCAACTCTCCTTCCGCCACTCACCGGGATTTCAGCTGTCACGGAATTAGGCGGATGATGTATCCTCTACGGCAAACGAATCAGAATCATCGAACAGTTTTCGATGTGAGACTCGCTTCAGTATCTCGGGCTCGTGCTCAGCATGAATTATCCGAGCCACACGGCAGGTAATTACGATCACGTTTCCTGACTAGCCGCATAGCGATGATCTCAGAGGCGGCGTCCTCTTATGACGTAATCCGGGTTCTTCGCCGACACACACAGATGGGGGAGAAACTGGGGCTGTATGCTGAGGGGGGGGGGTTGTATGCTGTCAGCAAGTGCTGGACCCAGGAATGTCTCCCACGGTTATGAGGTCAACAACGATTTTTTTTTTTTTTTTCACTCTTTTTCCGCGCGTCCTTCCGTATTCGGACTTCGACGCACGTGCGAAAAGATACGTGCTTGTCATTTGCGGGTGTTGGGTCCGCAGTGACAGCTCACGTTCCTTCGTAAGCGGGTTTCTTCCCTGTCGACTCGTTAAGCTAGCGTCACGTTCTCTCTAAATAAGGTCTGTCGAAAGCAGACTAACCTCTCTCTCTCTCTCTCTCTCTCTCTCGATAATAGTTACCCGGATGTTTATGCTTATCATTTAGATAAAGTTCTTCCCTCTCTCTCTTAGAATTTCCCTTCCTAATGTGTGACAGTCTCTTCGGAACCTGAAATCCAATGCAGCAAAAGCTGTTGTAAGCACCTTAATTAACTCCCATATATATTTTTAGTGTGTTAGTATCACTGTATTGTCGTTGTTGTTCGCTCTGTCTTGCAAAGATATCTCGTTGCCCAAGGAGAAATCCAGGTGAATGACACGATTATCAGTATGTTAAATGCCGGTCATCCCTTGCAGCTGATAGGTGTTTACAGTCAATTAGGGTTCGGCATTAACAGTGCCCAAGTTTTAACGGCTTTTGAACCAGTAATTTTTTTTTTTTTTTTTTAAATCTAAGGACAACAGAAGTCATAGATTCCGTTTTCTCCTTTGTGGACATTTCAATTTCAGTTCTGAGTTAGTGGCAAATTTTCTTAGAAAATTGTTCACGTTTTCGTTTCGCAAAAAAAAATAAATAAATAAATAAAATAATAATAATAAATAAATAAATAAAATAAAAATAAATAAATGGAACTTTGATTTTTTGATAATAAAGTTTAATAAATTAACAGAACATTCGTATATCAGTTGGTTTCGATGATATTCTTCGTTTCGAACCTAGGTTCGATTCCCGTCTAAGATGCAAGGAAACTTTATCATGGGTTTTCATTCGAAGAAGAGGTAACCAATCTCATACGATGGCAAGATATTTCCTCCTGAAAAGTGGAGCTTTTCATCCTCCCAAAGAAGACAGGCAATTGACAACCATAATACACTTACAGATGGAATTAACAGCCGTATCAGAACATTAATTAAACTTCAAAGAAACCAGTTAATTAGCAATGATAGACGTTGAGCCTAATACGCAGGGAGTAAATGGATGAAGATAAAATAATTTTACCTTTTGGTTAGTTACGCTTAATTAAATCTGTTTATATATTTTTTTTTCAGCAAATTAAATTATAACAGGCGGTGAAAAGCTTTTTAACTAAGTTAGTTAAAAAACCAAGTTGGTTGAAATTAACTTAGTTTTTGCTAAGTTACTGTATTCCTAACTAATGTTGATGTGGGGGGAGGAAGGGGAATATCCCGTTTTCATGTTATTCCAGTGAACGTGGGCGACACTTTTAATTTATACTAAACTGCAGAAACCTCAAGGACCAGAATATATACAACTTCTGGTAATTCACCAAAACTATGATAATCACACACACACACACAGAGAGAGAGAGAGAGAGAGCAGTACATTAGAGAAATTACCTCGTTTCATGTCATGTGCTTATGGTGAAAAACGAATTTATTAATTATTAATTTATAATATTATTAATTAATTATAAATAATTAATTATTATTACCATTAAGCTAAGAAAGGATAAAAACCTGCAGTACGTTAGTACCATGGGTGGACTAAGTGTGGGATAATCAGATTCCTTTTCTGTAGAGAAAATAAACATTTTTCAATCCAACTTAACCCTCTAATAAGCAGGATCTCACATCGGGAAATCCATCTACCTTTGATTGTAAAACTCTAATGACATCCATAAACATCCATACTACATAGGGATTCGAACCCATGACATCATGGTGGAAAGTCGTGACGTTATACACTTGACCAACCAGATCGTTAAATCTTACTAAGTTTAAGAAAACCAAAAAAAAAAAAAATTAAGTTGAAATCTCATGATTTATAACAAGATTATTTTAAAACTTCTAACCCTTCTCAAATCTTGGTAATATCCTTCTACTTCCACAAAGGACATTAATGATTTTTGAAGGGACTGTGCGTGCGTGTTTTCTCTCAAACTCAATGGATGGTAGAAGAAATGCTACTTTATTAGGGAATTATTAAAGAACAAGGTGGTTTACCGTTAGTTTTCTTGTCCAATAGCATTTTATGTCTGTAAATATATAAAAAAAAAAATATGTTTTGAAAAAATATATCTGTTTTTACTAACTCACCTTTGATTGTAAAACCCTAATAAATGACATTCGAAAATGAATATCACAGACGAGATTCGAACCTAGTGAACGTGGTTCACTAGGTTCGAATTTTTTTTTTTTTTTTTTTTTTTTAATCAAAGGGCTCCGTCAAAACCAACTGAACTACAAAGGTTCCAATGGGATGTAGAGACTGATTATTAAGTGGGATGCGACTTTTATAAAAGTGTTGCATATCTTATTACTAGATATTCGATTACTATAAAAGCTCTTGATTGTTATATAAATATGAGAATTATTACAAAGAATTGATCGAACCCTTAAAATCACGTAGCTTCCATCGAAGTTACTAAAAATGTCTAAGTACTGTATGTATAAAATACAGGGTGGTTCAAAATTCCACGTACAAACTTTGAGGGGAGGTAGAGAACATCAAAATCAACCATATTCACATAGGAAAGCATGACAAACTCCACCAGAAAGTGATAGGTGGCGCTGTTCGCCAGCGCTCCAGGTGAGCAACTGCGGCTTCCTCGTTCAAGCTTTCGACGTCGTACGAAGAACATGCGTCGTTTTACGAACGCCCAGATGGGAGACATGCACCTCGTTTACCATGTTATGTATCCAACTACTATTGAACTGTTCAGTTACGCCTAATAAAGTTTTTTACACTACTTACTGCCTTGTGTTATTTCTGTATCTTTGTGTCCCTGTTAGTACCTTCCGGTGGCGTTTCGAGTCATGCTTTTCTATGTGAATATGGTTGATTTTGATGTTCTCTACCGCTCCTTCAAAGTTTGTACGTGGAATTTTGAACCACCCTGTATATATAATACACTTTTTTCTTCTTCTTCTCTCTTTTCGAACAACAGACCGCATGTTCGAATCTCAACTTGTGCATGGATATTTTTGTGATTGTCTTTTAGTAGAAGATGAATTGCATCGTCTGTACAAGGGTACCACCCTGCTTATTGGAGGTCTAAAGTGGTTAAATAACGTTCCATGTTGGCTGTACAAAGCAAGGTTTCGGATTTTTGTATCTGAAGGGACAAAAGTATTATAAAGAGAATTCACTAAGCTACATTCTCTTTGAAGCCAGGATAGAGTTGAACTATTAGAAGCAAGCACAATTCCATATCATTCAACTACATATCTTCATATTTGGAAAAAAAGTAATAATAATAATAAATCAAATTAAGTTAATCATCGTGCTATTTCCGATATTTGGTGTACTTGTAGATTCCCATATAGTTTAGAAATTCGCTGATATTTTAATTCGAATTGCCGGGTTCCTATTCAAATCATCAGCGTAAAATTCGATGGATATAAGGAATATTTTCAATGAGAAACACTAGAAAATTTCAATTTCAGAAAAGGCAATTAAAAAAAATAAAATAAAATAAAAAAAAAGAAGAAATATTTTTTATTTATTTTTATTTTTCAAGATTTGAAAAAAAAAAGGGGGGGGGATCACTTCAAGTGCTTCCCTTTATCTTATCTGTTTTTTTTTTAATTATTTTATTTATTTTTCAACTTTTTTTTATTGAGTGGCAATAATCTGTTAATTACTGAAACTGTGCTGCCGGCGTCAAAGGGTATATCTTTCAAGGTAAACGGGCATGCTACTATTCGAATCACCTTCCCCCCTCTCCTCTGTTTTTAGAGCTGCCCGAAAACGTATTATAATAGTGAGAGCGAAAGTGGTGTGTTATCGTATACCTCACGTACAACGCTGGCTATCATCATCTCAGAGGATGTGAAAATGCCATCTGGTAAAGATAATGAAAGGATGTGACGCAAAGCAACTTCCGCTGATTGTTCAAAGCGACAGAGCATTAGTAACAAAAGGGGAAAAGATGTATGAGCCTCTCCCCCCCCCCTTTCTGCTCATTTTCCTGCTATTTATCTACATTTAAGAGGCAGTAACAGAGATAAGAACTTGTACAGCTTATGAATTCGAACCTTCATCCATCACATCTCTTTTTTTTTTTTTTTCGGGATTTATTCTTTGAGAGTCCTCATTATGTACTAATAGCCTAACATCAGAACAAATGCGAGGATTTTCCCTAAAGTTAATCCCTTAAAATGAAGATCCACCACCCTTAATGCGAGGATTTCCCCCTTGAAATGAAAACCCACCAAGCATACTGATGCCAGCAATTTGGATGTAAAAAGTACAGTCAAATAAATGAAACACATGTTTAACAATTACACAGTCATCTTCCCTCCTCTCATTCTTCAGCCAATGAAAAATAAAATGCTTCTCTTTAAATCACCCACCTTTCGTTTCTCTTTTCTCTCTTTATGTATTTCCCATTACAAGACAGCTTTGTTTTGATTACAAATAACTGGGCACATTTATCATAGCAACCGTTAAGCTTAACAAAAAAATTCCGTGAAAATATTTCTGTCTCGGTTAATCTTGACATAAACAATTTATTGATGACGGTATTTTAAAAGACCTCCCACAGCACCTGATAGCTTAGTCACGCTGATTGTGTTGTTTAAGGTGTTGAGTGATTGCAAAAAGAACCACGCCACTACTTGATAATCATATCGGAAAAGATAACAAAAGTCATATGTACTTTATTCCTCTAGATCAGGGCTGTCCAAAGCACTGCCCGCGGGGCCGCATGAGGCCCGCGGTGCGATTTTGTGCGGCCCGCCTGTGAGTTTTGATTTTCACGAGCGAAAAATAAAATAACAATTTGAATTGAATGCGTATTACATATTTTAATTCTATCACTAATCGATAATCTCGATGTTGGTAATTTTATTTGGTACTTTTACATCACTATATACCCACGTGTTTTTCAAATATTAGACGTGTCAAAGAAGCGGTCTTACACTGTTTTGTTCCAACGCGCATGCTCCGGGTACACGAAAAATAATCAGCAATGGCGGAAAAACAAGTAAAGTAAACAATTTTACATTAAGATAGGCTAATGCTTACCTTTGAAAAATCAGTGCTCTAGAATTTAAAAGTATGATCATCTAAAACTCTCTAAAACTATATCAGCATATTTAGCTAAAACTTATGAGTACAATCAAACTGCTAATATCAATTAAAAAAAAAAACACTTCTCTTCATTAATTAAATTAAGGGGATATTAGATCCCACTCTTTATATTTAAGTACACTTCTCTTCGTCTGCTTCCAAACTTTGTAGTAGCGCCCCCTATCAAACATTTTTATTTCTTCCCGAAATTACTGATAAATTTCACAAATAATTCTCGCCGTGAATACTTTATTGGTTGAAACTTAATAAATTAATAGATTTTATTACCAAGATTTCTGTAATATATATATATATATATATATATATATATATATATATATATATATATATATATATTTATTTATTTATTTATTTATTTATTTTTTTTTTTTTTTTTTTTTTTTTTCAAATAACACTCAATGTAGGATTTGAAATTATAGCTTCGTCGTCGTAATATGTGCAAATAGTGTTATTGGGGTCATTACTCCGACATTATTCGCGCACCCTTGTCACAAAGTCGCGTCCCACAGTTTGGAAAACACTGATACTGAACAGGATATATCAGTTGCACTCAAGGCCGAATTCAAGTTTTTGACGCCCATCTTTGACCGTACTCATTTTTTTCACGTGAACCAACATAATAATTTACATTTAATTTCATTCAGGATTAAAAGTGTCATGCCCGAATAATTAAGTTTAGTATCTTCCATTTAAGACCTACGAACTGCTACAAATAACATCGAGCTTTTACTGTGGACACAAAAGCGTAAAATAAAACAACACGCCCCTTGCAATCAAAGTATTTATGAACATTCTGTACGAGTCGCCTTAGCTGCATCACCCTCTCGGAAAAGTCCGATGTATTCTGTCGTGTATTAAGTACGTACTGCAATTCAAAGTCAATTCAGTATATTCGTAGAGATTTGAGGGCTGATTAACCCACGATTGAATTATTTTATTTTTATTTTTTTTTGTGTGGGAAAACCAAAACTTGTACAATCTGTCTGAGTTATCCTACTTCAAAGTAGTATCTTCACAATTGTATGCAGAGATTTAAGGAACCTTCTATGTTCAGCAAATTACTATTGGGTCAGTTTGGGAATGGCTTCTGTTGCTACTCAGCTGTATATCTGCTTTTTCTTGAGATAGTTTCCCCTCCTGAGCTCCTGAGGAAGACGAAGAAGATACTGGGAATTTGAGTTGTTCAAAATTATGCCATTAAACATCCAATCAGTCATGAGTTTCGTTGCTTAGTGTCATAATTCTGAGCAACTCAAATTCCCCGTATCTTCTTCGTCTTCCTCAGGAGTCCAGGAGGGGAAATTTTACACCACCTTTCCCGAGGAATTACGTCTCGTACGTATTGAAGCATGGTTCTGTACACAGTTTGATTCATAGTCTGGAATTTCTTCTCCAAGAAGGAAATACCTGATGTCAATGATATAGCTAGAGCTTTTACCGCCCCTCTCAGTACACACTAAAAATACTACAAAAAATCAAAAACGACGTATAGGGAAATAAATTAAAACACTGTTTATTTTTGAAGTAAAACTTTAATTCCAGCTCAAAAATGTTATTTTTCTTGCTTTTCTGTTAGGAAAATCGTCGATGACATTTGCGAAGTCTATTTCATAGTAATGTAGGTAATTCTTAATCAAATTTTATTTAGAAAAACTCCTCTCACAACTAGCAACACTTACAACAGTTGTGAAGAAAATTCGCAGTAGTATTGCAATATTTGGAACTGAGTTCTCAAGACTGTATTTTAGAATTAATTGCAAAAAAGTTCAAAAAGGTTCAAAGTATCGCCCGGGACGGACTTCCCTCTCCACCATCCCCTAGATACGCCACTGCCTGATGTATACTACGCTCTCTGGGCAAATCTCACAATTGTCTCCATTGGACGTTGGCCTTTCAAAATGTCCTTTAATTGACTCAGACTTGTTCCTTTGAATGAGTCAATTAAAGGACATTTTGAAAGGCCAACGTTATGGTTACATTATTTCATGTCATTCTGTGTCTGTCTTAATAAATTAGGGACAGATTTTACTGCTCACACCCTTTAACACATCTATTTCAATGCGCAGGAAGGAAAAATATACTTGTATTTTAGATCAGCTCATTCAAACACTGAGTCAAACCATCACCTTAATTTCCAGTAGGTGGCGCTAGGAGAAAATGATAAATATACGTAATCGTCATTTATAATGTTCGTTCCATAGCAAAAAATTCTGTCCCAAATATTTGGAATGTTATCCAGAAAAATACTTAATAACATTTATTACTTAATTTCTATACTAACGTCATACTCATTTTAAATGATAAATTATTTAAAATCAAACATACTAGACTTTAGGCCTAACGTAAATACAGACCGATAACAAAGTATTACCCATCAAAGAAATCTAATTAATATCGACGTTTTATGAAGTCGTGACATGAAAGAATTGTTTCTCCTTTTGTCAATGTGGTAATCAGATATCTTTAACGAGCGGTAAAGTACTTGGAAATGTCAGCAAAGTATAAACAGGTATAATATCGACTAAAACTTCCTTGTTAGGTGTTCGCCAAAGCAAACAGGCTCGATTATCTCGTAATAGAGCTGCTTGGTTTGATCTATTGTAAAGATAACCTATTTGTCCTTGTCGACAGATGACGATAATAGCATAAAATCTGCTAACATGCCTTTGGCTATAGACAATAGCTATGATAAGAGAATCAAGTGAAATGCTATTGTGTGTACATATTTTGGTAGACAAACCCTGGTCGGGAAACTGTAATCATGTAATAGAACAATTGATCGTTGTCATGCAGATATTTGAAATTACTGATTATTATTTCGAGGTATTTAATTCACACCTTCTGAGATTTTGAAAGCGAAGAAAAAAAAAAAAAAAGTTACCTTGGAACTTCTTTGGGAGATGGACCGAGTCCTTGACTCTTCATCCCTTCATCTGATTTTAGCTTGTGTATGAGGGGATTATTGTGGGTAATTTACCCGCTCATTGTGAGCATTGTAAGCTGTATTAGCTTTCTCTTGCAATGGAGGATTTCGGTTTTTTATATTTGAAACGATCTGAGTCCGCTGCCTGTCAAATTAGCTGATTTGGGTGATTATCTGTGATAAAACAAAAAGTTCAACACTTCATGAAGTCCATTAGATCCGTGTTAATGTCCGCCAGAGTTAACTTTTATGGAGGTCCTCATATGAGCTATGAGTAATTAGGCTTAAAAAAAAAAACAGGGGTATTTTAAATATATAGAACTGACTGAAAAAGCCTTTATTGGTTGTTTATTTTTCTTTCAAAATAAATAAAGGATTGCCTCGGACATTCCTGTGTATGCCAAAGGAGAATCTCTATATTATTGTTTCTGGTAAGATTTATATCCTTACGTTTGGTCATTTTGTTGTTAGGAAAATAATAACCTAACCAGGATAACTCAAGTCTTTAGGAACGTGTCTATTAAACACCAGTTTGGTTGAATGCAAACTGGTATTAAGGTGGAAGAGCGGGAGGGTCCGGTTTTTGAAAGGTTGAACTGTATTAGTGATGAAGGTCATCGAGATAGGTCATAAGAAATTGTATGGTCGAATGTGGGAAAAACATTCATGTCCATTATTACGTAGACAATAGTCGAAATAACTAGACTGGTTATTTAGCCAATCTCAGTAGCGGCCTCTAGTGGGAAAAAGGGGAGAAGCATATTGTGGTGCCATTCACGAGCATTTTTTTTTCCCCTTTTTTCTGTATTGGAGTACACGATGCTTAAAAGATACCAAATAAGGGTCAGTGTCCTTTTTTTTTTTCTTTCCTGTTCCAAGGACGTAGTTAGCCTACGACAAATCATACCTTAGTGAAGAGACTGAAACATCTGCCACTCTTCTATGACAACAGATGTCTGTTCTCTACTGGGTCATTTTAGAAAAGCAGGTGGTGTGCATCTTCGCGAGTTGAGATAGAATTACCTTTTTTTCCTTCCCTTCTCTTATAGAATTCTTAATGGAGTCTTTAAAGAAACCGCCATGGGCAGTATAGGCATTAAATAGTGAGATGAACAGTATATGAAGAAGTAAAAGTTTTCAGTCGTTTCTTTGAAGTAAAAGCTTTCATCATTTGTAACAGTGTTTTGTTTTTGAAAAGATAAACTGATTGGTTTCACAAGATATACTAGTGTTAATTTCTGGGAAAGTTTTCATTATTCTTTATATAATAAAAATTTGCTTGATATTTGAGAGATGTGACGTCACGCATACGACTTTTATACAGTTTAATCAATTTGTAAATAAAATTTATTTAAATTTACTTAGAAATAACAATGTAACTTACATGTTATTTATTTTTTTTGGTAATTCTTAAATAAATTAAATTATTTTCTAAAATTCTAAAAATATAACATACACCTTTAAGTGATTCGTATAAAAATCTTACACTTTATAAATTTAATCGCTTGCCTGAAGACATCATGAACTTAATCAGAGATAAAAACAGAGCTCGAAAAAGATTCCGCAACACGTGTGCACCACAAGACAAAACAAATCTAAACAGACTAAATGGGGCAGTAAGAGATGCACTGAAAGCTCACAGAGACTATGTATGGGATGAAAAGTTATCCTCCATTTCACCTAGTGATCACTCCATCTGGGGACTACTGAAAAATACCAAAAACAAAGGCAGATCCCTTCCCCCAATATTAACTGATCAGGGCCTTGCTCACACAGATGTGGACAAAGCAGAGGTTATAGCGCACAGCTTGGAAGAGCAGTGCAAGCCTTCGTATGGAAACCTTGACTTTGGCCACATACATAAGATCCACAGCAAGGTCAGACACTCACTCAAACTTCCTATCACCAGCACTGACCATATTGCATCAACATCACCTGCTGAGATACATATATGACATTATTAAAAATCTAAAGAACAAAAAAGCTCCTGGACCAGACGGCATTACTAATCGTGTGATTAAACTTCTGCCCCGGAGGGCAGTAGTGTACCTGACCAGTATAATAAATGCAGTTTTAAGATTTCACTATTTTCCTTCCACCTGGAAACTGGCTGACGTAATTCCCATACATAAGCCAGGCAAAGACTCACACCTACCCCAAAATTATCGTCCAATCAGTCTCATTTCAAATCTGGGTAAGGTTGCAGAGAAGGTCATCCTCTCACGACTTCAGACCTCTATAAATGATCTAAACATCCTTCCAAAAGAACAGTTTGGTTTCAGGCAACACCATAGTACTACCCAGCAAATCCACAGAATTGTTGAATACATCACAACCAGCTACAACTGGCGCCAGTGCACAGGCGCTGTTTTCCTAGACTTATCCAAAGCATTTGACAAAATCTGGCATTTTGGACTCCTGCACAAGCTTATCTCAGCCGGCATCTCACCTAAAATGGTTCATTTAATCCACTCATATCTTCAAAATAGATCAATGCAAGTAAAAATCAATGGTTCTACATCCTCCCAGCGCCACATCTTTGCTGGAGTGCCGCAGGGATCTCTACTGGCTCCATTGCTGTTCTCTGTATACATGTCAGACATCCCACACAATCCGATGACTTCCATTTTGGCCCTATATGCGGATGATACGGCAATACTATCCAGATCTCTCAGACCCCTTTTCATTACCAGAAAGCTTCAAGAAAACATTCTAAAGCTGGAGGGTTGGTTCTCTAAGTGGAGATTGGAAGTCAACCCCCAGAAAAGCTCAGCCGTTCTTTTCTCAAAAAGGCCAATGTTTCCTGTAGGAGATTTGTTACTATTCAATACTAAAATTCCCTGGCAGACAGAAACAAATTACCTGGGTGTGGTTCTCGACAAAAAGCTATCTTTCAATCAGCACACTAAATCTGCGTGCACAAAGGCATCTAAAGCCATAGCTCAGATCTATCCGCTACTTAATAGAAATAGCAAGCTCAGCAACAGAATCAAATTGCAACTATACCAGATGACGATTCGTCCTATAATCACCTATGCCTCTCCGGCCTGGAGCCACACCTCTAATGCTAACATCATCAAAATATAGCGAGTGCAGAACAAATGCCTGAGAATGATTTTGAACGCCCCGTGGTATGTTAGAAACACTCAACTCCACAGAGACACAAACATTCCCTATATTTTCTCTTTTCTACGATCCTTAGCCACCAAGTTTTTCCTAAAGACGTCCACACATCCCAACGTTTTGGTTCAACAAGCTACAGCATACGATTCAACGGACATATTCAAATATAGAAGACCAAAAGCTATATTGGCCTCCTTTAGTGATGCATAATCTCCATGCCCAATCAGGGCGAGCATTCTGCTCATAAATTTTACCTTCACTGCAACCATAACAGATAGCGGGGAATATGAAAAGCATCTTGCTTCACCCCTAAAGACATAAATGTCAATTGTCAATTGTCAATTTTCATAAGCTGTAGCCAACTAACAAGATATATTATACATTAACACATCAATGCAGCCCTTTTAATGAAAACTTAAATATCTATCTCATTTATAAAGTTCATCATCAAGTCAGAAAAACCTTAAGACATCCTAAGGATGATTCAGAGCTCATCACCCCCACTACTCCAACAGAAATAATCAACATTATATCCCAATTGAAGAATAAAAAGGCTCCGGTATCACCAATAGAATAATAAAATTACTCCCAAGGAAGGCCGTAATTCATCTAGTTAATATAACCAATTCCATATTAAGACTTCAGTACTTTCCCACAGCTTGGAAAACTGCTGATATTATCCCTCTGAAAAAGTCTGGTAATAACCCACAATTCCCCCAAAGCTACAGGCCCATCAGTTTACTTTCCTGCTCCGGTAAAGTAACAGAAAAAGTCATCCTAACAAGGCTACAACTAGCAGTGGACAAACATAAAATAATCCCAATGAGCAATTTGGTTTTCGCAAAGCTCACAGCACAGTGTAACAAATTCATCGATTAACAGAATACATCATCCAATGTTTCAACTGTCACCTCCACACTGTTGCTGTGTTCTTGGACGTTGCCTGGCATCAAGACCTTCTCTTCAAACTTATTGAAAACAACATCCCAATTAAGCTAGTAAAATTTATTAATTCATACCTTAGCGACACATTATATAATGTCGCTAAGGTATTAATATTAATATTAATAAATTTGTACCTCAAGGTTCCCTTCTGGCTCCACTACTGTTCACAATTTACTTATCAGACATTCCTCTAAATTCAAGAACAACCATTACGGCCCTTTATGCCGACGACACCGCTATTCTAACAAGGTCTCTGAGCCCTTGCTTGGCAATCAGTAGACTCCGAGGAAGTATCAACGCACTGGAAAAATGGTTCACTAACTGAAGGATTCAAGTAAACCCCCTCAAAAGCTCAGCCATGTTATTCTCTTGTAGAAAGGTCTGCACTAAAGAAGATATCCTGCGCTCTGGTCAAAAGATCCCATGGCAAACAGAGACCAAATATCTTGGGGTATTACTGGATAAGAAACTCCTTTTTAACAAGCACATCAATCTCATTGGCTCCAAGACATCCCAAGTAATAGCTCAACTCTACCCAATGGTCAACCGCAAGAGTAAAGTGAACTTACAAAATAAATTACTACTTTACCAGATGGTCATACGTCCAGTTATTACCTACGCCTAATACATAACTAATACAATTGCCCCCCCCCCCCCTCCCAGAGGGCGAGCTTAAAGCTCTCAAAACTCCCTTTGCCAAATAACTTCCTTTATAGACAAAGGGGAATATAAAAAGCATTTTTGCTTCAACCATCTTGACAGTAGTAGCCTTATTCGTTATTATTCAGAAATGTGTGTGATTCATTTTCTGTCACGAATAAAATTTCACCCCAGTAAATATATTTTCAAAAGTGATTGTCTCTCCTATCAAAATCTCGCAATTACTTAATAATGCATAAGCATTTCAGCATAACAAAAATAATTGTTATTATTCCATCACTACTGTATGGAGATTGGAATCTCTAGGATTTCGATGGGATGAATAAACCTTGCAAAAAGTTCAGAGAAAGATAGCAAAGGAAGTCTCGGGTTTTATGGAATAATAACTACGATGATAGGAAATATGCAGTTCTTGCTAAATAATAATGTAACTATCTCATAAGAGAGGTTTATAGGGTAGATATCTGGGATGTTTTTCAAAGGGTTGAGGGAGAGAAACAAGGAGAGAAAAAGGGTGAATCTCGGAAATAGAGAGTGAGGCATGACTTCTGTTTGCACGGAATGTGAGCATGATTAGGTGGTGAATGCGCAGGCATCCAATCAGTTTAAAGCAAGGTATGACAGCTGTTGTGTCTGTTAGATTGATTCTTACTTCGACGAGTTTTTGACTCTACAGGTGTTTGTTAGATTGACATTAGATTAACATTGTTATTTATCTATTAATTATGATCTGTTTTAAATATAATATACATTAATGTGATGATCATTAAATTCACTCTAATAATACTGCGTTAAAATAAAACTATTTTATGATGCGTATATTTATATTCGCTGCGTATGCTTTTACTGCAAAGACTGCAGATGTTCTTTTTCATTGCTTGTATCTGTTACGAGGCGAGGTTACGGACAGAATTTATTTTTATTATTATTTTTTTTTTAACCCACTGTGTGTTGTCCAATAATGTGAAGCGAATGCTGCCGATCAAGGCTGGGAACTGTTTCACTGGAATTATTTATTGTCACATCTCGCTGTCCCTCACTTCGTCATATTCTGTCTAGACCAGCACCACAGACAGCGTGATGGAATGTCGTGGATCATGTTGCTAAGAAACCAAGGATTAATGCAGCTGCAAATATTTTAGCGTCATTAGTATCTTTCTCTTTGCAGTAGGGTCGTCTATGTGGCGAACAGTGGCAAAAGAAAACCCCTTATGGGCGCAGTCCCACTATCAAATATGCATCCCATCAGAACACGGGTGGGACAGTATTGTACTCGTCATACTTTTTTGGTTCCAACATCATTTAAAATATTGGGATCCATTTTAGTTGCGTGCGCGAGCACACACACACACACACACACACACACCCTCTTAACTGTAGCAGGTACTTGACCGGAAGAGGCGAATGAACCTGGACAATTTGCTCGTTCGTGGTGGGCTCGCCAGTGAACTGACGGAGGTCACCGGTGGTTTAACCCCGCAGGTGACTATTAAACTGCAGGTGTGTTCGGAAGCACCAGTGCCAAATATCTTTTTAAGGACGTCTTCTCCCGCTAGCCGACGCTCCTCTAGACGTCTCATTAAGCGAGTCTCCGTCCTGCCATTGACGGCCTCAAGGTGGCATGAATGAGAACCTCCCCCCCCCCCCACGGTCTTTCCCCGGTTAGCAGTAACGCCCGAATAACTGCGAATCTCAACATGTGTTCCCGCTAATCCTCGCACTCATTTCCCACGCGCTGTGTGCACACAGCAACGGTAGGAGCTGCGGGTTGGCCGCTAATTAAAAATCCCCTAAGACTACTGTACCGTCTATCCGGTGTTCGTGCAAGTATATTACTGAGTCGTGTGTAACAGACACGTGTCGGTTCCTGGGGGGGGAGTAGGAAGCGGGTATGACGAAAAGATCATTACCATCTACGGATATTCGTTCTTACTTGGATTGGGCAAGTGTTGACCATTTTGCCTGGAAAATACATGTGCTGGTCAGAATAGACCCTATTTCGGTTCTTAACTATTTCGATAAGGTTTGCCGAAATGAGAGTGACACGTACACAAGTCAAGGACAATATTGATTGAACTCCAAAGAAATGGCAACTTTGCTTTTACAATACGTCCACATGCCATTACTCAAGTAATATGGGAGGAATTTCCGGTGACGATGGAATAGCTGTCACACATGACTTTGAGTATAGAGATGTTAATGTCTTGCCAAAGGGAAAGGAAGAATTAGTTCTCTTTGGCATACCACTGCCATCACCTAATTGTATCCAGAAAATACAGCACTCGAGGCAAGCACTCATAGAGCACCTTTTAAATCTGTACAATTAGGTATGATACTGTCCGACCACAGATACGAGAACCACAGCTGGCAATCTGCCAAAAAGAGTCAATTCATGCTTGAAAGGGAGAAAGAAATAGGGCAATATACGAATTGGTCACCTACACGCGAAATCACGTGCTTTTTACGTAAAACTTTTTAAATCTAATTTTCCGACGTTTACTAATAAACACTCATCCCACGAAACGCATTGATTACCCTATTATTGGAATGGATTCGCCTTCTTCTGCCATGCGCAGAAGTGCCGAGGGGTCTCGCATCTGTGCTCGCACAGTACAGTTTTCTACACCATGATATATCACCATGATTTTTTTTCCCCTTGAGACAATATCAGGCAGTGGTGTAGCTAGGGGGCGATCCGCCCCGGACGGCACTTTAAACCTTTTTGAACTTTTACAGTTAATTCTAAAATACAGTCTCCGGAACTCAGTTTCAAATATTGTAATACTACTGCGAATTTTTCTCACAATTGCTGTAAGCGTTGCTAGTTGTGAGAGGAGTTCTTCTAAATAAAATAAATAATTTCCATCCCATATATATATATGGGATGGAAAGGTAAATAATCTCTTTGGAATATTAATAATATTAATCTCTTTTGAGCAATTTTTAATCTAATGCACACACCCGAACATTTGCACTGTCCCCATTGTTGAATTGTTCGCAACAGCAAAAATATACTCGTACTGGGCGTAGTAGATGCATTTTCCCAAACTGCACGCGTACCCTTTTGAATGAAGTGTTAAGCCATTTTCATGCATTTAGACGGAGAGTCTCGACAACAAAAGATCGCGAGATGTCGTGTTGCCTTCATAACTACACAGCTTTCGCAACAACAGAGTTTGTCATGCAAGCTTGGCTGCTCATAGCGAACTTTCTTTGTTGCTTTAGCTACTCTATTTACGTAAACTAATGACAGCTAAACACGTAGAATACTTATGAAATAGACTTTTTGTTGTTGCCTAGCAACAGACTTGAGACGACCAGGAAATAGTTTTAATCTTGTTCTAAAAGGAACAGATCGAGTTGAAATGTTAACAGCCAATGAAATCTCAGCAATAAAATGGATATTCAATGGCTATTTCTGCATTTGTAAACTTACAATGAAAGTAATATTTAAAGAGTAATCAAAATAAGTTAGCTGTAGATAGCTGTCCTAAATTTTTTTTTTATCCTAAAAGCGCCTCTTAAACTACATAAAAAAAGTATGTGAATAATAAGTGTAACCGAACACGTCCCTTTGCATTAATCATATCTGGGTGGACAGATAGACGAATTCCTAGTGCAGTATTAACAACAGGGACAATACAGCTGTAAACAATCCTTTATAAACCCCTGGGAAAGGAAAGAACTCAATTCACGATTTATATAGCGAAAATTTATAATGAGCTAGCATACTTAGACAGAATTCATCTTCTTATTAAAATCTTTTAATTTTTATAAAGTAAAATCTATGTAAAATATAAAACAAATATGTAAATATTATAATCAAATAAAATAAATCTTTAGCTTTTAAATAAGTTTTATTTTTTCAAAATATTTTAAAATGTTTAAAGACACCTCTTAAGAAATAAAAGTAATAAAAATTTATTCTCATTTGAACAATAACGATAGGAATAGATTTAAATTTTTGCAACGAGACAGATTCGAAGTATTTATGTATTTCAATTATTTAAAAATACCGCAGTTTACTTACTGAAAATAATTTGGGAATTTTCAATTTCTGATGGAAGTGACACTTCTAATTGTACTTTCAGATAAAGGTGAATTAATAAAGAACTGGAATCGCTATGTACTTGATGTCTACAGCGTATTTATTGATTCACAATCAATGGCAATAGTTTCACTCCAAAAAAATCATTCATGAGTATTTAGGCTAGTTTTGTCTAGAACGATTCAATCACCGGTAGCCATAATAAAATTTTAAATCAAGAAAAAACAAATATGAAATATTTATGTAAATGTTATAAAACAACTAAATACTTCGTTTAAAAATATAAATTACTTTAAAATGTTTTAATTATTTGTTTTTTTTATTAATTTTTTATTTTATTTAATTTTTAAATTTGTTTTTAATTATTTAAATTAACAGGGTCATAGTAGAAACGACATGCAAATGATAAAAATTTTACCGACTTGTTTCTTTTTTAAATCGATTTGATTTGAATTACATTGTCAAAATGTTAAAGGTTACAGAAGACCAAATCTTACTTGCAAATTAACAATGAATGAATGTGAAATTTCAGGCTCTGAAGCTAAGTTTTTTGCCATTTTTTATATAGTTGTAATTGTATACAACATACAAACAAAACTAGAAAGGTTGGCTGTCTCTCTGATATCTTTCTCACTTTAGTACCCATGTTCCTATCCTCCAAAAATCTTTAATATGTTTGTACCATGAATGTATGTCGGAATATCAAGTGAAATTCCAGACAGTATAATTTATCCAATTATTTCTTCAGTGTTTGTCAAAACATGGTTCAATTTTAAACTCACCGAACCTGATTTTCTTCCTTATGTTTCCTCCTCCTCTTTACCTGTGCTTTTAAGCTTCCTTCTTCAGTATTTCTCAAGCATTGCAACCTACAGTTATTCTAAACGGAATGCTCATAAGTTATTTTACTTTTGACAGCCCGCTAGCCCACATAGAATTCTTGTGTATACTGTTGGTTTTAAAATCTATCGTATGTAGGATAAATACAAGCGTGGGAGTTTTTATTTATTTCATTTTTTCCTTGTGTGGACAGTTAGGATACGTTTTGAAAATAGAATGCAACTGGAAACACGAATGGGAATTCTTAATGTCTTTTTTTTGGGGGGGGGAGACGTATGATGATTAGTCAGGCTAAGTGATAATCTCTTTGGTAGAAACATTACGAATTACATCATTCAGCGATAAACATAATAATCCACTCCTCCCGGACATGAGTCCTTCAGATCAAAGATTAACACTTATCATAAGATAGCATACAATTTTTGTGATTATTAATGCAAGTGTGCTATTACATTGTTTTTCATTTGGACTGATGACCAGATGAATCAGTTCTATAGATCACTGTTAAATACAATTTCGTAACTAGCTCCTTCGCATTAGTAAGCCGAGGGAGCTAGTTACGAAAGAACTTTTGGATGCGATGGTTATCAGCTGTATGTTTTTGTACTACTGTTAACTATGCCTGTTTATAATCCCATGGCAGTTGCATTCATAGTGCTGAGACCATGAAGGATTGACGTTTCACAAAAAAAATAAAATAAAAAATAGTATTTCTAAATAGTATCATTAATACTTTCATAGTATGGAATATTAATTAAATAGTATTACTGATGCATTTTAAATGTATCATTTAATTAATTAAAATGATATTTGATACCTCACTGTTTATGTCACAAAGTCTCATAGAGTTCCATATATTCAACTTATCCCCACCCCTCCAACTATTTCTTATTTGCAAAGGAAAAAAAATTGTAACTATAACGACTAGAATTTCGGCGCGCATAACGTGCTATAATGCCTTTTTTAATTTATTTATTTAAAAAAGTAAACATTTATGTCGAGTCACTCTTTCCAACACGGAACACATTTTTAGTATAAGCTGGGACTCGAATTTAGTCGAACACTTGAAAAAAAAGTGACAAGAATCTTATTACTGAATATCGTCTCTGTAAAATAGTTGCGAGAACAGCCGATATTTACCTTTCGTTGGAAAGACGCTGGTTTGAAGAATTCCAGGTAACTTTATGAGGACTTCTCAGTTGAAGGTGAGTTAGCTAGCTTGTACGGATGTGACGGAGCCTTTATTTCAGGAAACTCGAGTTTTTTTTTTTTTTAATTCTACAAAACAGAAAAAAAAAAAAAACGGACAGTGAACTCAATTAACAGCCTATTACACAGACTTCGTAGCTTTAGTTACTTCTATCATAATGGACTGATCGCCTATTTCGTCTTTGAGAACATCACATTGTTTCTATGCAAACAGCAGCATGATATCAATGGGATTATTTTATTATATATAGAGAGATATGAAGTTATATCTCTCTATATATAATAAGAATATACCCCCCCCCAGCGGCAGACTAGGCGACAGGTTGGTTGGGAGTGGTACTAACAAGCGGTCGCAACTAAGTAACTTCCTCTTTGCCTAGACAGTATTTACTACTTCACACAAATCGCAAATGGGCAAAAAAGTCATTCCATAAAAGTACTTGATACTTAAAGTACTCCATTATCACTTAATATACATAATTATTTAGACCAAAAGTCAAGCAGTGTTTGATATTTGAAAGTTTAAAAGATTTTAAAGAGAATGGGTACGTTTATTAGTAAGATAGCACTCCATATTCTTTTTGGTATTTTGCAAAGTTATTCATTTAAATAAGGATTTTATAGCTCTGACAACTGTTTCGAAACTTGGTTTTTGTCAGAGACTAGAATCTCAGAAGTGAATTTCAAAAATGGACTTTCAATTTGCTGAATCATAATTAATACAGAAAGGAACCCAAAACTTTCAGATTCGCATTCAAATCTTTTAAAAATTAGTATTTAGTATTTTAACTACATTTTGTAGTACTTTTTACCTGCTCTGAAACTAATATACATCTTCTAAATCCATGATTTGCATTTCATACCAAATGTCCTTATTGTAAAAGCTCTTTCTGACATTTCATTAACTATATTATAATTAAGATAGTTAATGAAATGTTTGGAAGCACTTTTAACCATATAAAATATTTTGATTATTCGGGACCCAGTTTTGGTGAAGATGACAAATTAAATTTGGAAAAAAGATAAAGAATAAGGAAAAAATAGGTAGGATAGGGAATCAACTGAATAAATTTGTATTGAATAAGAGAGAAATTAGCCAAAACACTCAAGTAGCAGTATTTATAAAACGGACTAATAAAAGGCGAAACGCTTGGGCGGCGCCTATGTCTTTTAAGTAGTCCACTCTAAGGCAACTCGGGTATGCCGAGGAATATATTCCCGCAAGCTTTGGGTCATCTTATTTTTACGAAACTTTCATAGTTTCTACATTCGGCTTTGAAATAAAGATGGATCTAATATTCACTTTACTTCTATAATTTTCATCACCGAACGGAAGCTTTTGGCTCTTCATTTTAGTAATTAGTAACTATTTTTATATATTTCGGCCTCAGAAGCTCCTTAATAGACGACCTGGTTTCCTTTTCCCCAAATGTTTTATATTGAAATGTTTCTTTGGCCTGTTCTTCAAGCAGTTGCGTTTACGTTTGTTTATTTTCTCTATTACCACTTCATATTTTAATTCTTTCATTATTTCTTTGATGATCAAAGAGACTTTTTTTCTTGGTTTTTTCATAAATTCCATTTTAACTGCTGTTAATATTTATGTTTTTGTTTTATCGTTCAAATTTCACTTCCATAAAAAAAGTGGAATTATAATGAATAGATGTAATATCTATTCTGTTTTTTGCAAAGCATGTATTACACTGCTATTTTTAGGTATTTTGTAATTTTAATATTTATGCCTTTTCATCTTCAAACGAACTCGTGCATCCTAAATAAGAAACAAAAAAAAGTTTCAAAATATTCTTATTTATTGCTGTCTTACTTCTGGTTGGTTCTTGACCTTTAAAACTCATTGTTTTTGATTTTTTCTGTTGGGATTATCATTCCGAAATCTTTGGTTATTTTCTTTAGAATAGCTTTCTGAGGTTTATCTTCAAAATCAGTGATTAATACCCGGTCATCTGCGAAAAGAAATGAGTTTAAATTCACATCAGGTAGTGCATTATCGTAGACTCTGAACATCTCTTAGGATATTATCAGAAATTGGTGATGATGATCAGTAGTTAGTATGGTTTAAGTGGTACGTCTTAAAGCAGTGTTTTCTTGTGTCTGGAGTTCCCTCAGTTAACTAGCGCTTTGGTTTAGTGCAACCCAGTCTTCCTTGACCGGAAAAAAAAAAAAAAAAAAAGAAAGTTGTGGTTACTGAGAGGGAAAATGTCTCCGTACTCAGACACAATATATCATCTGTGACGAGAAAGAGGCTCCACTCATCAAGTTTCAACAGTCTTTTTTAATCCCCAAGTAAAAACCTTAGATTCAGGTGCTTCAGAGCCACGGGGTATTCCGTGGGGTGAGGGATGTCGCACAATTAACCTCTGTCTCGTATACGCCATAAACGTAAGCCCCTTGTAAAGGAAAATGGGGAAATAATCCCCGTTTGAATCAGCCGGCAAACTAATGGCGTGGTTCCTAACACGGAGGGTACAGAAAAAGACTTTTTTTTTTTTTTTTGTGATACGCACCTGCTTTGTCTTCACAATGGTGTCAATAGGTCAAGTGACGGTGACACCTTCTTTAGTACAATGCTTTTCTTCACTCCATAACCATGACGAGTTTGTTAACTCGCGTTTTGGGGTAGGAAGGGGTTTAACTTATGCATCGATTTAAAATGAATAGAATACTATTTTAAATGTTGGATGGGAAGCATCTTGGTCATTGACCGGTTTCTGTTATAAGCGTGAGTTGGTGGTTCTAAGTTAGCATAAGACAAAAAGCAATTGAGAAAACAACGCATTTTGGTTTTATTATTATTTTATTCACATAATTGATACACAGTCAAAACAAGATATCATATAAACAAAAATTTGACTGGTGATTCAGAACAATTCTGATTCTACCCAAGAATCTAAGAATAGTCCGTCAGGTAGCGTCGTAAAATATGGACTGTTCCAAGTAATGCTGTTTTTTGTAGGTCATATGGGGGTCACTTCATTGATGTTTAATTGCTGTAGATAGTTGGATAGCTTCTTTGAAGTTGCGCCAAGTGCACCGATAACTATTGCGATGACTTTGGTGTGTTTAAGCCACAGTCGGCCAACTTCGATTGCCAGATCTCGATATTTAGTCATTTTTTCCAGTTCTTCGTTGTTAATGTTGTTATCACTGGGTACTGCAATATCGATAATCCAAACCTGTCGATGTTCGATAATTTTGATGTCAGGTCTATTGTGTTTTAAATGCCGATCAGTTTGTATTCTAAAGTCCCAGAGAATTTTTGCTGTTTCGTTTTCCAATACTGTCTCTATTTTATGCTGCCACCAGTAATTAGAAGTAGGAAAGCCATATTTTTTGCATACATGCCAATGAATTATTTGGCCACTTGATCATGGTGGTATTTATAGTCAGTTATTATTATTATTATAAGTCATAATGTTTAAGTAATGTCTCGAAATATGTTAAAAATATTTTGAAGAGAAAAGGACAAAAAACATTTTCGTTGTTCAGGCAAATTATATTCGACTTAGTGAGTATTTCCTTGTCACTTAAAGAAATATAATTTTCTTGAAATTAATTTTTCCAGGAATTAGAGGAGGCGACTAACATAAAGAAAATGGAAAAAGTAGTCCTTGTTGGAGATCTTGTTGGGCAGAGTACGAAGGCAAAGCCGCCGTGCATATAGGAATGTTGGAAAATTTGGAGAAAAGGATGAGGCGATTAATAATGGTAAGTATCTGCTGGATTTCCTCAGGATATGGACTAGTCATTACTAACACCACGTTCCAACAAAGATCTGCACAAGTTCAAGCAGAGAGAAGACACAAGAAGTATGAAAAATCTCGTTGTTAATAGGGATATCTTCATGCCAGTTCAGGATACAAGAGTGTACAGAGGATTTGATGGAAGTGATCATTCACTTCGTTTTAAGTGGAATAAACTTGAATATCACATCGAAAAGAACACTATGCAATTTAAAAAAAAAAAAAAAAGAATTAAAGTTGAGCAGCTTTCACATTTAAACTGTAGACTCAACTATACAAACATTATTGAAGAAAGAATGAGAGAGTCTCAGTGGCAAATTCTGAAGAAGACATTGATTCGGCTAGAGAAGTATGTGGTGAAGTTATCTACAAGGATAGAAACATAAGAACACCATGATGGACAAAAGAAGTTAAAGCCTAGAAAAGAAGAAAGTATACCAAAAGTTCCTAGCAAATAAGTCGGCAGATGCCCTAAAAGAATACAGTGAAAAATGTAAGCGAGCTACGCTATGTGTGTAAAAGTAGTTAAACAAATGGGGAAGACTTTGGTAAAATGATAAAGGTGACATGAAAACTGTAGATAAGGATATTCTAGATGTCTGGAATAATACTTGGATCAAGGATTAAACTAAACATAGAATTTCTTGGCATCTTTAATTTATATATAATGTTACATATAAATTATCTATAATAAAAATAAAAAAAAAGTTATCGAGGACATAAGCTTTCTTTTGCGATAAATATTTCTGTGATTTACATCTTCAGAAATATTTCCGAGTATTAGTCGCATTTGTGAAGAAATAATTTAAATATTTTCTTCCATTCCTTTTTTTTATTATTATTATTTCTCTATTTATTTTTAAGTTCTGAAGCGATATTATTAGTTAGTTGATGCCTAATATTTCTCTGAGCACTTAAGCAGTGCTACCCACACTTAGACAGTAGACCTGTATTAATGATAAGAAAGTACTAGTCACGACCATATTGACATTGAATGTCGACAATGACATTCTTAGTCACCTGCTAACCTTTACGTTCCTCAGAATCTTATTTCCTGATTGCATCACGTAGCCATAGAATTACTCGCCAACCCTTATTATCTATGACAAAGCATTGCATCATATTTAACTGAAATTGAATAATAAAAATCGAACAATATATATATATATATATATATATATAATGTTTCCATATCATAATCTCTTCGTATAAACTAAAATGGTAAAAAAATACCAAGCTAATGATCGAACAAAATACATTTTTTGTTTATAAAGTTGAAATCCTTATAAGGACTGGCTTAAAGGGGCGAAGCAAGAATGCTTTTCATATTCCCCGTTATCTGTAGAGGACAGTGTAGGGATAAGGTATTATTGAGCTATATAAAGCTCTGATCATGGCAGGAGGGTAACAGCAATAGCCGAGCCTCAGTTAGAACTTCATTGGCTACAGCATTGCCATCCATTACCCTCTATTCTATCTATTCTATAAAGGACGCAGGACATATATGGCGCAGAGGGTGAAGCTTGACGCTTTTCATATTCCCTGTTGTCTGTTTCGGCAGCAGTGATGGGAGAGATTTGTGAGCTATTTTAGCTCGCCCTGAGTGGGTAGAGGTGGTTATACGTCGTTCAGTGTTAGGATGGCTTTCGGTCTTTTATGTTTCCAGTGGTCATTACCGTCATAGTTTCCGGCTTGTTGTATTAGTTGGTTTGGATGCGTAGATGTCTTCATAAAGAATTTTTCTGCTAGGGAGCGTAGTAGTGGAGAGATGTAGGGGATATTTATGTCCCGGTGGATCTGGGCGTTCCTGACGAACCACGGGGCGTCCAGTATCATTCGCAGACACTTGTTCTGAAGTCTTTGTAGCTTGAGGATGTTTGTCTTGGAGGTATGGCTCTAGGCTGGGGAGGCGTATATAATTGTGGGACGGATCACTGTCTTGTAGCTTACAATTTTGTTTCTTGAGCTTAGTTTGCTGTGTCTGTTGATCAAGGGATATAGCTGGGCGATAACTTTTGAAGCTTTGATGCATGTGCTCTTGATGTGGCTGTTGAAGCATAATGCTCGTCTTCTTGTGAAGAGTATCTTTGTGCTTTTCTGGGGGTTTAATTGTAGTCGCCAGTCTGTAAACCATTTTTCAGGATTCAGGATGGTGTTTTGTAGTTTTTTGGTAACGAGATGTGGTTGGCGGGATCTAGCTAGTATAGCCGTGTCATCTGCATAAAGGGCGATGATGGATGTGAGAGGGATTTTGAAGGATGTCTGCCATGTAGATGTTGAATGCAAGGATCGGGGCTAGCAGTGATCCTTGAGGAACTCCAGCCAGGATTTACCGTTGGGTTGAGACTGTTTCATTGATTTTGACTTGCATCCTCCTGTTTGAGAGGTATGATTTAATCAGGTGTATCATGTTTAGTGGAAGATTTCCGATGATAAGTTTGTAGAGGAGGCCTTGGTGCCAGATCCTATTGAAGGTCTTTGAGATGTCTAGGAAGACGGCTCCAGTGTGCTGATTCCAATTAAATCCTGTGGTGATGTATTCTACCAGATTATGGATCTGTTGGGTGGTGCTGTGATTTTGACAGAAGCCAAATTGTTCTTGTGGAATGATATTTAGTTGGTTGACATGATCTTGGAGTCTTATGAGGATGGTTTTCTCTGCTATTTTCCCTAAGTTGCATAGCAGGCTGATGGGACGGTAATTTTCAGGTAGGTGTGGGTCTTTGCCTGGTTTGTGAATTGGGATGATGTCAGCAATTTTCCATGCCTAGGGAAGTGCTGCCATTTGAGGATGGAGTTTATGAGGTTTGCCAGATGTGTTATGGCTTTGCGTGGTAGTGCCTTGATGACTTTGTTAGTGAAGCCGTCGGGACCTGGGGCTTTTTTGATCTTGAGATGGTTGATGATACCGCTTATTTCGGTAGGTGAGATAGGCATTATAGAGCTTGGATTGTCATTGGGACGATTTACTGTGAACCTGACTTTACGATGGATCTTGTATACATGGCTGATGTTTAGGTTCTCATATGCTGGACTGCATTGTTTCTCTAGGTTTCTTGCTGTGGCTTCGACTTTGTCAGCATCTGTGTATGCAAGGTACTGTTCTGCTTGGAGAGGGGGGGAGGGATTTGCGCTTGTTCCTGAGGTTGCTTAGGAATTTCCATATGGAATGATCTGCTGTGGAGATGGAGGTGAGCGCTTGTTGTCCCATTGTTGATTCCTGTGGTTCTGGAGAGCTTCTCGGACAGATTTGTTTAATCTGTTGAGGGCTGTTTTGCCCTGGGGAGCACGTGTGTTGTGGCATCTTTTTCTTTGTCTGTTTTTTTCCCTTATTAAGTCCATGATTTCTTCCGGGAGACGGTTTTGTTTGTGGGTAATCGTGGATACTGTGGCTGCTGTTATGGCTTTATTGATTTGGTTGGTGAGGTTCTTTATTGCCGTGTCTATTTCTTCCTTGGCTTTTATATGGAGAATCGGACCAATGTGTTCTGGTAGCATTTTCCTAAGTTTCTCCCAGATAATGGAGGTTTGGGGGGGGAGGTGACTGGTCTTTGTTCCCTAAGTGAAGTAGGATTGGGTTGTGATCTGATGATAATTCGTTCAGTGCTTGAAGGTTGTACTGGTATTTGATGCTGTGTAGGATGGCGATGTCTAGAATGTCGGCTGTGCCAGTTGGGCTATGGTGGGTTGGTTCGGTGGGTCCTATTATGACGGCATTGTTTAATACTGTGTAGCTGAAGAGGATACAGCCATTTTTATTTTTGGTTCTGCTGTTCCAAACTTAAACTCCAAACATCCCTAAGACCCTCCAAAATAGCAGGGTCTTAGCGGGGGAGTTGTAGGCAGAATAGATTTTAAGTCTTCCAGTTGAGTTTGTGTGGACTTCGACACCAGTGAGTTCTAGGTTGGAGGGTTGAGTACTCCATTGTGCCTGATGCGGTTCCTGATAAATATGGCTGTACCACCGCCTCTGTAGTCCAGTTGGTCATTTCTATACAGTGTGTAACCACTCAGTTTTGGATTATCTGCAGGTCTTAGATGAGTTTCGTTAATTAGTATGATGTCAGGACTTCAAAACATAAGAAATTATAGGCAAAATATTCAAACTAAGTTATGGTGTTTAATGATACAAAATAGTCATTTTAAAAATTTTATAAATTAGAACATAAAAAATCAAAATTAGAATAATTTGATATTATTGAGTTATTTTTTTACATAATCTGTAAATTCTATTTTAGAGACTAAGCATGGAACTTGCTCACTCTTTCCAGCCTTCGATAGGTTAGGATGATAGTCTCAACCCGAGCAATGGAAATGAGTCTCACAAACATTCAGGCTCACAGTAGTTAGAAAGCAGGTGAATTATCTGCTCAGATGAACAATTTTAGGATAAGTCATTATATATATATATATATATATATATATATATATATATATATATATATATATATATATATATATATATATATATATATATATATATATATATATATATATATATATATATATATATATATATATATATATATAAACTTATCCTAAAATTAAAATTTTATTTATAAGAATTCGATATTTAGACATCCCGGCGAAAGACGATTGTATCCCTCAACATTGTGAGGGTGAATGGACCATCTAGTGTATTTATATATTTAGATTTTATGTCTAAATTACATCTAGATTTTATATATTATCACACCAAAAGAGTTTAACGAGATTTTTCAGAGCTCCTCGTGGTGACCTCTGGATGATCTAATGAGAGCAGCATTTCTTCTTTTTCCCCGTTATGGAGACAAATTTCAGTGATTATACTTATGCTACCGCGTACGGTGAAGCCGACGCGACTCTTGATTTGGAAATGATGTCAGAGTTGAAAAATGAGCAAATCATTCCACCCATTACAAGAAATATTAATATCATCCAATGTAATTTAAATGGTATCGTGACCCCAGCAAGCAAAGAAAAACTAAATGAACTATTACTACTAGCTGACAAACATGATGCTGATATTATCTGCATCCAGGAAACCAAACTGCGACAAACCAACAGACTAAACATTAAAAACTATGAAATCATAAGACAAGATAGGCCTACGGACCAAAATGGAGGAGGGCTTCTGACCCTAATCCGAAGCTTGTCATATAAAGTTGTTGAGTTAGACATAGTATCAGAAGGAACTGAAATACAAGGAATCCAAATACTGGAACCAAATAAAAAGCCATTAAACATATTCAATCGTTATCATCCGCCTGACAAACCCGGACCAAATATTTTCAACATATTCCATCTCATTGAAGAAAACTCCATTATCTTAGGAGACATAAATAGCAAACACCTATTTTGGGTTCTGAGGAAATAAACCCAAGAGGAGAAAACCTGAGTAATTTCTTAGATGAAACAGAACTAATAACTCTCAACAGTGGCAAACCTACTTATCTGTCTCATTTTTATGGTACAAAAGATGCCTAGATAGCACTGCGGTGTCTCTTGATCTTCACGACAAAGCTATTTGGTCTCTTTTGGAACCAGTAGAAAGCGACCATACTCCAATTTTAATCAATCTGAACCCAAAAATGACTAGACCCACCCAAAAAAGAAAATATCATTGGAACTTCCAGAAGGCAAATTGGGAGAAGTACAAGGATGAAGTAAGTAAAATGCTGAAATATCACACATACCCTGATGACTCAGACAAAGACTACATAACTTGGAAGAATACTGTCCTAAATGCAGCAAAGAAAAGTGTCCCAAAGAGCTACAGGAGAAAAGTTATTTCAAACCACACAGAGGTTCACCAGGAACTTGCCAGTAAAATAACTAAACGAAATGAATTATTTAAATTCTTAAAAAGTGGAAGCCCTCCAGAAACCAGGATCGAGTACAACAAGATAAATGCTGAAATTAAACAAAAAATATAATATATTACAAAGAACTAGGTGGCAAGAATTTTGCCCCAACTTAAATCCAAACACTTCAGATACCAAACTTTGGAAACTGACTGCTAATTTACAAAGAGATCTACCAAAGGCAAGTGAGACTAACACGCTAAAAGATCCAGATGGAAATATCAAAATTGGAGATAGGGAGATCGCAAATACCTTGGCCTTTCATTTTCAAAATATAAGCAAACTAGAGATGAATACTAGGAAAGACTATCAAATATCAAAACAGGCTCTACAGCAGAAAAATGCTGCAAACTCCCCAAAACATCAAAACAAACTATTCTGGGATCCATTTACAATCTCTGAATTGGGAGATGCCTTGGAGAGACTACATATAAATAAATCATGTGCACCAGATAACATACAAGGAATTATGATCAAACATCTTCCTTCCCTAGCCCTAGATTGGCTACTTCGCCTATACAACAATAGTCTAAAACAAGGAAAAGTTCCAAAAGACTGGAAGACAGTCACAATCATACCAATCTTAAACCCTAACAAACCGCGAGACCAACCAAGAAGTTATAGACCCATTTCACTGACTTCAATTCCAGGCAAATTAATGGAAAAAATGATACTCCAACGTTTGAATTAATATCTAAACAAAAATAGTATACTACCACATTTTTCAGGCTGCCTTTAGAAGAAATCACTCAACAACTGATCAACTTTTCTACTTAACCCAGACAATTCAAGATAACTTCCAGACCAAACCTACCAAATCCACCATTACAGCTTTTACAGTTTTTAGCAATGCCTTTGACAAGGTGTGGAGGCAGAAACTCTTTTCCAAACTTTGTCATATTGAAATAGAAGGGAAAGTTCTTAACTGGATCTTTGACTTTCTAAGAAATAGAACAATTCGAGTTAAAATAAATAATACCTTTTTCAAGAAAGTGAAAATAAGACAGGTACTCCCTCAAGGTAGTACCTGTCTTATAGTACTCCCTCAAGGGCCATTTTGGGCCCATTCCATTTTTTCCATCTACTTAAATGACTTAGATAAAAATATAAAGAAATAAAGAAATATAGCTATGTTTGCTGATGATTTGGTCCTATTCTCAGCTCACAACAACCTAGAAACAGCAGAAGGTCACTTAAACAAAGCCATTGAAAGTTTAGCTACATACTGCGAAAACCAAAAAAATCAAAATTAACCCTACTAAATCAGAAACCTGTGTTTTTACTATTAATAACCACCTCAGAAAGTGGAGACCAAAGATTAAGCTAAACAGTCAACTAATTACATTTAATGAAAACCCCAAATACCTTGGAGTTACTCTGGATCCATCACTAAGCTTCAATAAACATATCAACAATGTTGCAGTCAGAGCAAAAAGAAGACTAAATATCATGAAAAGTATCTCAGGTAAAGAGTGGGGAGCGGATGCTAAAACCTTAAAAGTCACATATACCTCTATTATCCATCCCATAATAGAATATGCTTCACCTATCTGGATGCAAACATCACAAACCAGTTTAGACAAGCTTATAAAAATTCAGAAAAATGCAGCTAAAATCATATGTGGACTAAGGAATATAACTCCTGGAAAAATAGCTGAATTCGAATCCAACTTTAAAAATTAGGTGGCAAGAAAATCTTACCAAATTTGTAGAAAAAAGACCCAACCTTGCACATCATAGAACAAGTGAACGTTTTAAAAACTGGAAACCAACAAACAGAATAAAGAAAAAAATCAATAATGCATGAAATCACAGAAAATAAAATTCCCTTGGATTGTCCAAATAAAATAGCAGACAACCCAGCATTTCCTCCAAATCCAAACAGGAAAAATATAGTTATCAACTCTGAAATAGGGAAACATGAGAAAAAAAAAACCTAGAAAACCCTGAATTCTTGAGATCATTAGCCCTTTCAAAAATAATGCAATATGGACCTGACTCAATAAAGATCTACACAGATGGCTCCAAAAATCCAAATGGCAATTCTGGGAGTGGTATACTCATCTATGGCTCTCATAATATAGAACTAAAAACAACTAACAGTATTGGATACAACTCATCCCATGCAGAATTAATAGCCATTAACACAGCACTGCAATATTTGGACAAACAAACCCGAAGGAGTTTATATTTTTCACAGATTCCTTAGCAGCCCTTCAAGCTATTAAGAACTGCTACACTAACCATCAAGAAATACTTAGAGACATAGCAAAAAACATAAACAAACTACATAAAGATTCCGAAATAATCTTCCAATGGATCCCATACCATGTGGGACTAAAGTGAAAAGAAACTGCAGATGAAGTAGCAAAAATGGCCGCAACATCAAATGATACCACAGATTCCGATCTTTTAAAAACCACCCAAAAAAGAAAACATAAAAAGAACAATTCTTCAGGACATGACTCACCACTGGTACTTAGCAGAAAATCCAGGAGCTACCATCAATTCCAAGTTTAATCGCAGTGATCACTGCCATGATCTCTCGCCTCAAGACCGGCCACACAAGACCAATCAAGTTTAGCAATGGCATAAAAGTCTTCCCCACCTGCAAAATCTGTAACATCGAGGAAGCATCGCCAATGCACTTGCTAAACTGTATGAATATTTCCAAATGTAAACTCTATAACAACCCAGAAAAGGTGCTGTATAAAATAAAAATACATGAACTTGACCTCTATGATCTGGTGTAATAATACCATGGGAAAAAAAAAATAATAAAAAATAAAAAATTAATAATTAATCAATAGTTTTACTGCAATTTAAAGAAAATATTGTAAAAACTAGATTTTGCGTCATTTATAATTGTCGTGTAACTTTAGATAATATATATATATATTTAGGAAACATCAGAAATATCGAAGTTCACGGCGACCATCAGGATATGAAAGGATTAGATGGTCATTTTTTGTAATCAAGTGGAACTGTAATTTTTTAAGATAAAAAATGAATAAATGTTTTTCAGTGTTGTAGCTCTACTGTTTGCAATAAACGTTAAAAATATTCTGTATTCATCGGATGGGTTGAAGAAGAAGAAGATTACTCTTACATTCCAGAAACTGCGAAGCCTGTAGCAAATCAACGGCATTTGTGAGCAGCCAAAACCCAAGTCTTCTGTTGATATTCTTGTTGAAGAACTAGAGGTTGTAGTATTTAGGGAATACTTCATGGGGAAGACTGTTCCGCAGAACTGAGGTAGATGGAATGAAAGATGGGGTAACTGGTCCAGTAATTGTGTAATTGTAAAAGCATGTGAAGTAACTGTTGCTGAAGGTTTAGCAGAAATGGGAAGAATGGTAGATGCTAGTGCTGCTGAACAACGCCCATAGAACTACCTGTAGAAGATACACAATACGGAAACTGAACAGACTGTGAGACGGTGGTTGAAAAGAGTTTGTGAGGAGGGAAGGGGGGGGGATTGTCAATTACCTGAACTGCCGTCTTCTGAACATCATGAAGAATTTTTATCAAATTTAGGGAAGAACAACTAAGGTCTTTTTTCTTTCTTTTTTTTTTAAAAATAATATGTTTTGGAGGCAATGAAGGTGGCTAGACTGTTATCACCCCATTGAAGGATAATATGAATACCAAACTGGATACCAAAAGACTTTTTGCTATCCAGGTTGTTCAAGGTTCTTCTGATCTTTGTGATGGAAGGCCACATCAAATATGTAACACAATGTGTCAGAAGAAGGTGATTCGTCTTGGCTACCTATGCAGGAGTTATGAGCTAATGAGTTAAATGATGCCAGAATGTCAGCTTTATATTTAGGTGACGTCGCAATACTGTTATCTTTCTCTCTCTCTCTCTCTCTCTCTCTCTCTGTGTGTGTGTGTGTGTGTGTGTGTGTGAGAGAGAGAGAGAGAGAGAGAGATTACGGGAGCATAGATGGACAGATATTGCTCCCAATATCTTTTGCAAGGACCTAAAGAACACAAATGCCACTGGAAGTGTCAGGCACATCAGAACTCTTTCTATGCATCGTTTCTACGTCCAGTTAAATAAAGCTTAAAATTCTAGGAAGAAGCACCTCAGAAATATTAGATGCCATTCTTTTTCTTTCTAGTCATTCAAAGATGCTTTAAAATCCGTTCACGTATTCAAAGCAAGGATTTATTATTTTTTTTTCTTCTCTATATGAGAGCCGGTCACATATTTCTGCTACGTTCATCACCTTTTATTATAGGTTCACATTGAAAACGCTTCGGTAAAATAGCTATTATAGATCACCTCTCTGTGCACGTGTCAATTCAAAAGCCTAGGTAATTTTTACATGGAAAGGCGTCTATAGCCACTCGAAATGTCAAACATTTTTTTCATTAACGGTCGCTCGTGCTCTTGCCATGATGAAATGCCTCGGGACTTTTTTTTTTCGTCTGCTCACACCGAAGCATCTGGCGCGTGCTTTATTTTCGAATCGTTCGTTTTACAGTGATGCGTGCCTGGACATACATCACGACTTTATCACAGAGTCGCAGACATTTACGAGACTCGAACTTCTAGAACAGCTAGATATGTTCATGTATGGTCCAAACTTTATATTAACTTTACAGATACACACACACACACACACACATCATCATCATCACAGTAACAACAAAAATGTTCACTCTATTAAAAGTTGTTCGTATTCTGGAGATACACAGTATCGTTCGTGTACTCGGGTCTTTTAAAATAGTCGAATGGTTGCTCAAGGCTTGTTGAAGACCTGCTTGCTTATCGGAAAAGCTAACCCACAGGCCATTAATAGTAGAACTTTGAGGGGAAAAGTATAGTCTATGACAAAAACTTTCTCTGTGAAAGTTTAAATAAATATGTTGTAAAAATAGATTTTGTTTGTGTGACACTTTTAAAATAACGACTTAGCCAAGAAATACAAAGATAAGAACTGAAATTTTATTTCTTTGGTCTTTGTAAAAGTGTGAAAAAAAAAAAAAAAAACGTTGTACATTATCATTTTTCATGTTACGCAAATATGTAAACAAGAGGGCGCAATGCGTAGTATAATTAATCATTTTATTTTACTGTATCTCACAGCGAAACGTTTATTAGTATTAACTTTTTAATAACTTATATTTAATTAGAATAATAAAAGGCGCTTTCCAAATTTGCAATTACGTTAACTGCATCATTACACAACTTAATTCGTAATTTAAATTATCAATACTAGCTTCTTATTCGCTTGTAAACTTTAAATCAGTTTCCGCTAGAAGACTTCGCAGCGACATCTAGTGTTCTACGACTTCCAAAAGAAAACACAGCCAGTTTTTTAAATTGTTTTTTTTATAGATATATTTTTTAACGTAGAATTCTATCTGCTTTGCAAGAGAGTCTCGTAAAAATAAATAAATAATCAGATATTTGGAAAGATAAACCCGAAATGACAAGAACGCTGCTGAGAGCAGTTCATAACCTAAAAGTTTTCAACACATTTAATTAATAACGTTCTACAAATCTCGACTTTTCTTCCAATGATTCGAAAAGTTAAATTATGTTGTTTACTTTACCGATAGTGGTTGTACCAGGCTCTTGTGAACTTTAACTGGTTTTTCTATTTATCTGTTTTAAACTGAAACTACATCAAGAAAATGTCAACCTTGACCTATGGTTGCATTTGGAAAGGTCATTGCACTGTGGGTTTTGAACTTTGTTCAAAATGTATACATGGGTTCATACTGAATGGAAGTGATTGAGCGATAAAAGGAGGAGGAAAGAATATTTCCGACCTACACATACACAACGTGGATAAAAATTCATATATTTCCAACCAAACTTTAATTTAATTTATTATTATTATTATTATTATTATGGAAATAAATATAATTCATATACGATACTCGACTATGTACCGGAATAATTCAAAAATACATAATCAGCATAGAAGTTCAAGGCATCTAAACATTGAGATAAATTAAATGAATAGACAGACACATTATTCTGTTTCTAAATACGTCATCAAGGGATCAGATGATACTTTGTGATTGAAGATTGCTAACGAGGTCCTCTGTGTTTGTCTTATTTCTTAATTCACACAGAGACGTTTGTAACGAAACATTTTTACGTTGTCTGCATAGTTATCAACATCTTTAAACGAATTTGATGCATGCAACAACTGCTATTTGTCTCCATCATGTTCTGAAACGACATAAAAATAAAACAAAAGAAAAACATTGTGTAGCTTCCTATCCTGTAATGCAATCTATAATAAGCCTTTTGTCATGTGCGAAAGAGACAGAACACGTCATATATCACAGATTATAATGAGACAAACAAACAAACATATTCTTTTGAAGTCAGTCCGGCCACGGTAAACGACTTTGAGATAAGACTAGGCCATTAAATGGACGAAGGTTAACCATAGAAATGTTATTTGAGCAGCTTACTAACCCTTGATAAACATTCCGAGTATTATTTAACACTTTAGCAAGCCTATATTGACGTCATTTCCATCAACGGAAAGATCAATATAGAGCAATGATACATACAAATACGTTTATTTATTTGAATGAATATTTTACATTACTAACATACACAGCTTAGGAACTTTTATGTTAAATTTGTCAAACTGCTTACAAACAAGATCAGCCAGAGTGAAGAGATTTAGGAGAGAATTTTATGAGTTTATTTATTTAACCATTTTATGAGTATGTATTTATACAATGGAATTTCTTATGTATAAAACACTTTTTTGGTTTGCTAACAACACAATTTTTGGGTTTGTTTCAGCAAGCGAGTCGATTTGTATTACGAAGTTTTTTAGACAACTCTGCCAGAAAAAAAAAAAAAAATTATGTATTACATACCATGTGTTTAAATATCACTAATCTAATATTGTACACATTAACACATTGTACTCATAAACATATCTCTAAATCATTTAATAATTCAAAATTGTGCTTATTTCATCTGCTAGACGTACAACTACTTGCATCGCCGAGAAATAATAAAAAAGCTCGATGACGTCATGTATTTCATTTAAAGGTTTGGAAATCTAGCAACATTTCAACAGAATATTCTATATCATAATTACAGTAGTCTCTTTTCAGGATGTAGTTAGCCGATTTAGGAATACTATATTAATAGAATTTCGTAAATTTATCGTTCATTTCCTCCGAAAATTTTAAAGAGACGCGCGATGCGTATTTGTAACTTTTGGATAGCTGCCTTTGCCAAAAGACACTTCCTGATGACGTAAAACGTATGACGTCATTCTTTACCGTTGAATAAAACTCACACTTCCAATAATAACAAAAAAATGTTTATTATGTTGAATAATATCGTTCATTTTCATATAATATTAAAATATTCTAAAGAAGCAATTTAAAAGCAGAACAAATCAATAAATATAGCAATGCAAGGAAATAAAAAAAAAAAAGTGATTTACATCCAGTTGACAAGGTACTGCTGTACCAGACGACTTCCGGAAGAGTTAAAGTCGGTCGTGACATTACTACTTCAAAGAAACCATATGCAGTACTCATGAAATAAATTTATAAATAAGCAATGCGAGAAAGTCTGACTGTTTGCGTCTACTAAGAAATGTAAGACCTGGAAACTCTTGGAAGAGATAGTCATTTCTTATAACAGAAATGTTTAAAGTGAACTAAAAACTAAATTGCTAAAATGCATTTTCGGCATTTCAGGTAAGAATTAACTGTATTTAAATTCATACACAGTACTTATTGTGAAGTATACCATATAAACGGACTTTATTTTTTTATACAGTACCGACAGTGTTTTATTTTTGTTGACAGTGACATAAACTACATAAATATTATATAAATAAAAGCCCATAAAATTCATATTTATATTCCTTTCCTCTCCTTTTCATACTTTCGTAAAAAAAAATAAAAAATAAAAATAAAAATAAAAGGAAATCGCGAAACGCTTTTTCAGCTAATTTGTCTCTTCATATTTTCCTATCAAATCAACAGCTGGTAAACACGCGCGTTATATCCTACTTGAAACTCCTCCTCTTCTCTTCTATCTTCTCTTTCCCCAGCACGTCATTTTCTTTATCTTATTGCTTTCAACACGAACTGCAATTCTGAAGATAGCTTTTACAATCGACGACAGTGTGTGGAAGCAGCTATTGGAATAGTTTAGAAGATTGGGGCGGGGGGATAGAGGTGGGGAGTGAAATAAATAAATAAAGCTGAATTGAATAAGTTGAAGCTATCATGCGTTGAACGTGGCTATATTAATCTTAGAATGAGCAGACGAAACAAATTGTGCCATCTATTTCCTGAGTGTTTCTAAGATATTTGGTAGCAGCTGAATTATCTCAGAAAACAGACTTGATAAATGAGTTCATCCAAGGAGAGAGAGAGAAGGAAAAGAAATTGCTTATGTGACAGAATTCCTGTTCCTTTCTGTGCCGTAAGGTATTGGGTAACAGCTGTTACCAGAGCCAGTACATGCGACACGAACTGTTTTGCCAATCTATTCAAAAAGAAATGGCGTTAACTGTCCCTTCTCACCGAGTAATTCATAGCTTTGTGACGTACTAAAAGTTACTTTAGTCTCAAAATTATAGATTTGAAGACTTTGCTTTAAATTTAAAAAATGCATAGTATTGTCTGCTGTGCAATAGAAATGCCAAACGATAAAGTTTTATTTGGGAGAAATCTGAAGCTGCAGGAAGTGATGTCACAAACATATTTTACATTAAAAAAATACATGTACATTCAATTATTATTTTGATATTCCATACTTTCGGATTAACCTATTAAACATTTTGACAATAAGAATTAAATGACTGGATAGTTATTTAATTTGCTATTGTCCTTGAAATTTAAATGACTATCCAGTTGTGTTTATTTTTATTTTATTTATATTTTGTATTGCATTTTTTTTCATTTTATTTATTTATTATTACATAGCCCAGAAACCCTATTCTAGAAGCGAAAAAGAAAAAAAAAAACTTCTTCAAAGTCGCTGGGCCTCCAATAAGTGGAGGGAGGGATGTTCCACCAGGGGTGAAAATTCATTTCAAATCCACCTACTATTGGTTGAAAAGTGTATAAATTAACCACTTGACCAACTAGGCCGGTATATATTTACTTATGACATCATTTATTGATTTTATATTCAGAAATTGTGAAATTTTCGTATTTTTATTTCATGGTACCACGGAGCATATCCAGTTGTTTTTCTAAGGAGTTTAATTTCTGCATTTTGAATTCGTTTTCATCTTTCTTTTTTTTATCGTCCATGTTTTGTATCCATATAATAAGATTGGTACTAGAGAGTGCTTAAATATGTTATTTATTATGCCATTTAGTTTTCAAAACTGGATATTTTTATGTCTATATATTCGAAACCACATCCTAGGTATCTGAAAGTATTTACTTGGGTTTCACCTTTTGATTGCTTTTTTTTTATGTTCTAAGATTTTTTTTTTAATGATTGTATCGATATTAATAAATTGTTCACTCATTGTAGTAATTGATCATATATATATATATATATATATATATATATATATATATATATATATATATATATATATATATATATATATTTCAAAAAATAGATTTAATGACTCCAAGACCGAGATAACATATAAAGATTTTAATGATAAATACTACTAGTTTCGGCATATAGCAGCCTTCTTCAGGTATTTATAAAGGAAAGGAATACTAATAAACATTGAATTATTTAAATAAACAAACTGGAAATTACAGGTACAAATTGCCTCACATAATCGATACATAAAAACGTTGTATTTTTCAAGTTGTTCCAACTGGCGTGCCATTGTTTGTTGCAATTGTGCGTGCAAGTTCACGTGAACGCCAATATTGAATAACTGCAGCATGGCTATCTGGGATGTTATAACTTAAATTATTATTTAAGTGGACCGGGTTCAGTAGGATTTCCCGTGATTCTACGATTTTTCTTTCAAACTCATCTTCACAGCGAAAAATATTTTCTGATCTATTCCAGCATACAGAGTGGCTTTGTTGGTCATCATTAGGATTATTTGAAAAAAGAACATGACTGGATAAAGCAGTTGCATGAGATCTTTTGTATGAGATGTCTCTCTTATGCTCTTCTATGCGTTGTTCAATAGATTTGTTAGTTTGACCAAAGTATGGGATATTGCAATCACACCACAATTTATATACTCCAGGGTACTTAAGGTTGTGATGAGTAGGTTTTGGATGGCTGATTAGAGAGCGGATTTTTGGAAGTGTGGTGAAGAAGGTCCTGATATTATATTTTTTAAGGACTTTAGCTATTTTCTTAGAGACTGTGCTAATGTATGGAATAGAGATGCTACCTTTAAAATTAATAGTCTCTGTTGTGCACTGCTTAGGAGGGTTCAGAAGAAGTTTCTTAATTGTTTTTTCAGAGTATCCATTTTGTTTAAAAATAAGAGTGAGGTGATTCATTTCTTTTTGTAGTTCATCTTGTTCATTTAAGAGAGAACGTGCTCTGTGTCCTAAGGTAGATATAATTCCAAGTTTTTGTGGTGGAAAATGATGAGAAAGATTATGCAGATATCTATTGGTATGCGTAGGTTTTCTGTACATAGAGATTTTTAATCTTTCAGAGTATCGTGTAAGCATAACATCCAAAAAAGGTAAAGAGTTATTATTTTCTATATCAGCAGTAAATTTTATATTAGGATGTTGGATGTTTAGATGACGAAGAAAATCTGTGAGAGCTGTGTGCCCGTGATTCCAAATAATGAATATATCATTATTTGGAATCACGGTATGCTTACACGATACTCTGAAAGATTAAAAATCTCTATGTACAGAAAACCTACGCATACCAATAGATATCTGCATAATCTTTCTCATCATTTTCCACCACAAAAACTTGGAATTATATCTACCTTAGGACACAGAGCACGTTCTCTCTTAAATGAACAAGATGAACTACAAAAAGAAATGAATCACCTCACTCTTATTTTTAAACAAAATGGATACTCTGAAAAAACAATTAAGAAACTTCTTCTGAACCCTCCTAAGCAGTGCACAACAGAGACTATTAATTTTAAAGGTAGCATCTCTATTCCATACATTAGCACAGTCTCTAAGAAAATAGCTAAAGTCCTTAAAAAATATAATATCAGGACCTTCTTCACCACACTTCCAAAAATCCGCTCTCTAATCAGCCATCCAAAACCTACTCATCACAACCTTAAGTACCCTGGAGTATATAAATTGTGGTGTGATTGCAATATCCCATACTTTGGTCAAACTAACAAATCTATTGAACAACGCATAGAAGAGCATAAGAGAGACATCTCATACAAAAGATCTCATGCAACTGCTTTATCCAGTCATGTTCTTTTTTCAAATAATCCTAATGATGACCAACAAAGCCACTCTGTATGCTGGAATAGATCAGAAAATATTTTTCGCTGTGAAGATGAGTTTGAAAGAAAAATCGTAGAATCACGGGAAATCCTACTGAACCCGGTCCACTTAAATAATAATTTAAGTTATAACATCCCAGATAGCCATGCTGCAGTTATTCAATATTGGCGTTCACGTGAACTTGCACGCACAATTGCAACAAACAATGGCACGCCAGTTGGAACAACTTGAAAAATACAACGTTTTTATGTATCGATTATGTGAGGCAATTTGTACCTGTAATTTCCAGTTTGTTTATTTAAATAATTCAATGTTTATTAGTATTCCTTTCCTTTATAAATACCTGAAGAAGGCTGCTATATGCCGAAACTAGTAGTATTTATCATTAAAATCTTTATATGTTATCTCGGTCTTGGAGTCATTAAATCTATTTTTTGAAATGTATAACAACCGAGTAAAAACTAATCGCCATATATATATATATATATATATATATATATATATATATAGCTATAGGATGACTATAGAATGATGAATAAATATATATACTATAAATAACTTTTTATTATGCAAATATTTCTTCTTATGTATCATAAGACATCATCAGTACAACTTTCGAACAACAATAGGAACTGAATTCAAAAAGCAGTAGTGCGCATGCTTAAATTGGAATCCCTCTACGTGTACAGTCGCGTATTCATAGATTAAAAACTACTGGACTGAAATTTAAATTACTTAAATTAAAATATAGCAGATAAATTATTGAATACAATTGAGGATGACAATTTCCAAACTTTTGGAATAATGAGACAGTCATTTCGATTACGATTAGGTCTATCAAGTAAAGCTTTAGCACTTTCTTTATATAACCGTTCATGTTTATATGTGAATCTATGTAGTATAAAATTTGTAACTTTTATACAGGGTGAAGGAGTGTGATTTTCGAAGATTGAGAAATAGGAGTGAAAATATGATAGAAACATAGAAGCTAGTAAGGGATTCTTATAGTAAGATACTGGGGAAATTTTGAAGCTCATGACAGATGGAAGAGAACTCAGAATCTTAGAAGCTTAGTAAGGATGTAAAGACAACTTCAGAAATTTTTATTTTTAACGACAATCCCACCTAAGAAAGGCTGAAAACACGACGGTAATCCGGGAATTTGCTGCTACAAGTGATTGATGAAGTATATAATGATTCTATAGTGTTGTGTTTTTATTAAAATGTGTATATTCACTGTTATTTATTTACGGAAACGAAATGCAAGTCCATGTGTCCTATCAGAGAAATTATACCACTGAATAAAAAAAAAAAAAAAAATTTGAAAAGGCACCACAGACATGAGACATCACTAAGGAATTTCAAGGACAAATCCGTGCCGATAAAATTCAGGCACTTAAGAAAAGAATTTAGACGCTAACACAGAAAACAGTTTTCACAAGAATTAAAAAAAAAAAAAAGAAAAAAAAGATGGACAGAATTACGAAATCCAGTTATTGCGGTGAGTAAAATTATCGCAAAAAGACAGACCTCGTTCAGAAAGAGATTTGTAAAAGCGTTAGTAATTTCAAGAGCGGTTTACTGGCTCTTTGCGAAAAGAACATTTCGAGTGTCAGAATGTCGCATCGAATTAATGTTTAGGCTCAAAAGGGCGAGATCTTTCTGAAAGATTTTACAGTTGAATTCGACTTGCTTTCTGGCTGTTGATCAGACAAATCATACAACAAAGTCAACTGCCTGGTCATCAAAAATATAAATAAATAAAAATTATCGATAAACAAATAAACTGCTATAAGACCGGATTTGGTTTCTTTGGGAAAATATTTGTATCATTAGTTAGAATATATGACTAAACTGAGTAATGCCAACATTAATTTTATTTAAAAAAAAAAAAACAGTATTTACAGGCTTAACTAATAAAAATTAGAATCTGATTATTATAACTTTTTTAAATGTCGCTCTCACTCACGAAAGATTGGTACCTACAGCCATTTCAGGCCACCAATAAGTAGGTAGTGGTTTCATGTCAGGCGCTATATCGCCTTAAGGCATTCACAAATATCTACGACATAGTGTGCCTCGCCTGTCTTCGAGTTTGTAATTATTATTATCATGTTCTACTCAAATGAATAGATAGCCGATTTCTGCAATTAGCGAAAATTTTAAAAAAATATATTTTTTCATTATCTTTCTAGTACATAATATATAGCATAATAAATATACATTCGTCCGCAGGTTAGCAGAGTGGCTATGCGCTTCTCAACCATATGCCTGGGAAAGGAATGTCCTGGGTTCGATTCCTGTTGGAGAAGTGAGGATCTTTCTTAGACTTTGCCGGTGTTTCTCCTCAGTTTATCTGGGGAGAAAAATCCTGCAGGCAAATTAGCCCCATGAACACACGCAACTACAGACATGCGACACACCGGGAGGCATAGGGCTAGCCACCTTATCCTCGGGACGTGTACGGTTTAGGTCTAAAGATGGCTCCGTAACAGGCAACTAGACCTTCTAAACCCTACCTGTCAAAACCGATATGCAACTTTAGTGATTAAAAAAAAAAAAAAAAAATCCAATATTTCATTATCAAGGAAAAATACATTTCTGCATAGATTCAAAATTATCTAAAATGTGTATTTAACTTCAGATAAAAACATTAAGATTTTTTGTTATAAATGTTATGTTAGGTATTTTAACATAAATAGATTTTAAAATCATTTTCGCATTTTTCACTAAAGTCCCTAAAAAACTTTGCCAGTGTTCTGGAACAGCAAGTGAAACAAACCAAGTTTCTATTTGAATTAAACAAATTTCGCACGCCACAAATATTGGCTCTGTTTATCTGAAACTTGTTTTAAATGTGAGTTGCCAAACCTATATTAAACAGAATGCAAAAAAAAAAAAAAAAAAGGCTTTCTATAGTGCTTCAAGTAGTTTTTAAATAATGATTACTGGATTTAAAAGTGAACTTTACTTACATAAAGATATAAAATATTGTACGCCCACAGTTCATAGAAGAGGGGCTGGCAGAGTGCCAAGAATAGTCGATTCATGCTGAAGGGGAGAAAGAAATAAAGGATATACGAATTGGTCACCAATACGCAAAATCACGTGCTTTATACGTAAAATTTTCCAACTGTTATACAAACAAAATAGTTACCACTTTAAAAACTACAATGCTCATAAAAGAAAAGTTAATTTTCCGACGTGGAATAATAAACAACTCACCCCACAAGATGGATTGATTACCTTATTATCGGAATGGATTCTCCTTTTTGTGACATGCGCAGAGGTGACGAAGGGTTTCGCATCTGTGGGCGTATAGTAATACTTTTAAATAGTTTTTCCCCCCTTAATTATCAGTACGGAAAAAATGTAATGAGCAGCTCATATTAGCTCCTCCCATACAGTTGTTGACCGATCTGTAGTGTTTGCAAGTTCGACATGTGCTGTGCTAATGTTATAACTATTCGATTACATTATAATCTAATATTTAAGATCAAATTTATATATTTATTAATTTGATCTAATCTAATATCTAAAGTATACTCATTAATGATTATATTATAAAGACTGTAACGTTTAATATTAGGCATTTTCCACTCCAAGTATATGCAAATATTCGTTGTATAAGATTATTAGAACGAACCCTAGGGGTGACGAGCTGATTATTGTGGCACGAAAGATGCATGTGTTGATAGCATGAATATCATCTATTTGCATATAGGGTATAGTGCAAAAAAAAAAAAAAAACTACTGAACTTCGACACCCCCTTTAGTACACGCGCTATGAGATATGCCATTCGATTGCATGCACATTAATAGAAGAGCTCGTGTAGTTTACGCCATTACATTTAGCTGAAGTGTTGACGTTGAAAGAAAAGACGTTTATTGTTTAGCATTATTTTTGTTCAAACGGAGTTGGTAAAGCAAATGGTACAAGCCTACGACATGTTTGTGAACATTTTATTCGTTATTTCTGTAAGCGTTCCACAAGAAATAGTATCATCATTGTCTTAATCGAGAGGTTCCGACGTACTGGGAGTATTCTGCCGCAATATAAAGAGCATTCGGGGTAGACAACGAACTGTTTACACAAACGAGAATCACTGGCGTGTGCTGGAGCAAGTGTTACAGGCTCCGAAACGCAAACAGCGATAAAACTTTGGACACCGAGGCGGTCACCACACAGAATCCTTAAGAAGCCGGGTGTTTTTTCGTGCATCATTCAGACCGGTCAGTGTTTAATATAGCAACGGATTACGCTGCACGGCGGGAATACTGTCAACGCGTGCTGGTCAATGTCTACGAAGATCCGTCCTTCCTCCATAATGTCCGGACGAAGCGCATTTCCATGTAAGTGGTATGTAAACAAACGAACCTAGAGGGTTATTGGTTTCTCGAGACCTGAATTTGTCCAAGAGAAACCTCTTCACAGCGAGAAGGTTACTGCACGGTGTGTGTGGTTTCCGGCCACGGAATAATTGGGCCCTACTTCATTGAAGAGGATGGTGTAACCATGCCCTTGAATAGCGAACTCTACATCTAAAATGTGTTGGTTCCGTTCACCCAGGATTTGCATAGGATGTCTCGTACAAAAGCTATTCCATTTCGGCGCAACCTTTAGACATCACGCTTATTTATCAGAACACTTCCCGGGAGGCTCATTTCGAGATTCACAGAATTCTCGTACCCTTCACGTACTCCAGATCTCCCATCACTCGATGCCTTCGTTTAGGGTAAGTGAGGGGTTTAAAATTATACGATATGTCCAACAGATGTCCCAACCTTTGTTCTCCAAGATGGCAGAGAACCTTCGCATGCGCTATACGAAGCCTATCTTGAAAGACAGGATGCCCATTTCGAGCACGTAATCTACCGTCGTTAATGCTTTATTCGTCCAAGATTCCACCGATAGTGTGGATGTGCATATCATCAAGTGTGAACGCATATTCCTTTGTTAATAAACCCATTTACTGTTTAACATATATCGTTGTAGTTATTCAGTACCGATTGGTTTATGCAATAATATATTAATACATTTATAGCAGAAATAAAGAAATTCTTTATTACACACACACACAGAGTTTTTTTATATATATTATATTAATGTACTCAGGAAAAAAAAAAAAAACCTCTTGGTAGGGAGGGAGCATTGAATTTGAAACAGCAATTATTGCATTTGCAACGCGACGTTGCAGGGATGTAGTTTTTATGAAGATTTATTTATTTCTGGATTATAGACATATCGGTTTCAAGGAAAGTGACCTGTCTTCAACAAACACTTTCTTTAAGGCACGTAAATGCAGTTAGGATATGCAAGATTTTTGAATAGGTAAACACCGTTTTGAAGTATGGTTGACAGTTCAGGTGTACGGGACTTGGAATAGTGTTTCCTTATTGGGCGATACCACAACGATCTGCGCATGTATCGCGCATATCAAAATTACAACTTGGACACTGATGGTTATCCAAACACTGCAGAGAGAAAGAGAGAATTTCATTATGTGGGTCTCCACCCAATGCCCATTTATATACACTGCAATTGTATAAATGGGCATTGGGCATAATTGAAAAGCGTCGTATGAATAGATCGTCATAAAACGAAGAGCCGTAAGGCATTACAGTATATAATGCCTGTGTAGCCTTAAGATATACATATTTATACCCTGGTAAACCCAGGTATGTAAGATGTATGTCAATGACATTTTCTTAATTTCGAAGTGAAGCATATAGAATATTAAAAATCTAAATTTCCAGAAGGAAAAAACAAACAAATATACTAATTGTTTTACTCAGAGATATATGTATGCGGGTGGTCTGAAACGTTCTCGGCCTCCACCATAAATGGCAACATCTATCAAGTAGTTTTTTCTTTATATACAGCTGTCTGTAACAAACGTTTTGTCTGTATCCTTTGAAATGAATAAAATTGGGTATCGTGAGGTTATAAAATTCTTTGTAAAAGAAGGTTTAACGCCAAAAGAAATTCATTCAAAGTTCATAAAAGTTTATCGGTACTATTCTCCTTCGTTTTCGACAATTAAGAAGTGGGCTGCCGTGTTTAAACATGGCCGTACCAGCCTTGAAGATGATCCAGAAGGACGTCCAAAAAGTGTAACAACACCAGAAATCATTAATCAAGTGCACGATATGGTACTGGATGACTGGAGAGTCAAAGTGCGTGAAATTGCTAAGACTATAGGCCAGTGGTGTTCAATCTTTTTTACTACGCGAGCTACTTTTCTATAAAAAGTTATTCGGCGATGTACTCTCTTATGTAGATGACGTTCCCCCAACCTGATATCTGTTTATGCACAAATAAACAATTAAAAATAAACAACTAAAAAAAATATACAACTAAAAACTTTATTTGTGTATTTAAAAATTTACTTATCACTTTTAATTATTTTAATACAACAAAAATATATTGGAATAAAATATTTATTTCTCTATTTTGGAAAACCAAAGTTAGAAAAAACAACAGATTGATTACAAACTCGCAAGTTACAGGAAATGCTGGTTGATTTAAAAAAAAAAAAGTTAATGTGAAATTTGGCATTGTTTGGACCTCGCAATATTTTCATAGTCAAGTTGATATGAAGAAGTGGCCAATCGCAGACAGTCTTCCAAATGATCATTTGTAATTTGATTTCTTAATTGATTTTTTATGACATCATATTTGAAAAGGCGGATTCTGACAAGTATGTCGATCCTAAGCACGACAGAATTTTTCGCGCAATATCAGTTAATATTGGGAATTTTTCATGTGCATACTTCCAAATGACTTCATTGTTTATTGATTTTAAATGTAAACTATTCTGAATGTTTATTATCTCAAGTTCTACTTCAGCTTGGTTTATATCAAACAGCCCACTAATTTTATTTGAAATTTCTGTGATGTTCGAGTTTTCTTGAAATGGATTATTGATAAAAGATACAATCGTCTCAGTTTTATTAAAATCTTTAAATCTCGAATTTATTTCTTCCTCAATTAATTGATTTAAAAGAATTTATTTCACGAATAAATTCTTTTAAATCATAGCGAAGCATTTCTTGATTTTGGTCAAAAAATTTTAATAAATATGGGAGATGTCTAAATTCGCGGTCATTTATATTTTTCCTTAATAAAAGTAAGTATTGTTGGAAAGTTTTTATTGAACTTAACATGCCAATTAAATTTTTATCTCTACCTTGTAACTCTAAATTTAAATTGCTTAATTTCGTACAGAAATCTACTAAAAATGATAAGTGTAACAACCATCTTTTATCACTCAATTGAGGATAAATATCTCCTTTTTCATCAAGAAAAATTTTTATATCGCTAATTAATACAAGAAATCTTTCTAAAAATTGACTTCTGCTGAGCCAGCGAACATTATTGTACAACAGAAGTTCCCCATCATCATCTGCCTGTAATTTAAATAACCACCGTGGCAGGGCTTTTCCTTGAATTTACAATTTTAAATGTAATATCCAAAACATCTTTTGTGTTTAATCTTTTACTACACAGTACTTGTTGGTGAATGATACAGTAGTACGTTAAAAAATCTGGATATTTGTCATCGTTTTTACATAATGAAATGAAGCCTGATTTATTACCTATCATTGCAGGAGCACTATCAGTAGTAATAGACACAAGTTTACAAAGCGAAAGTTTGTGTTGTTTCACCAATTCATCAAATGCAGAAAAAATGTCTTCTCCCCTAGTCCTTCCCAATAATGGTGCAATTTTCAAAAGTTCTTCTTTACTTGAATAATCTTGAAATACCATGCGAATAAATAAACTGAGCAATATCAGTGAAATCGTTTGATTCATCAAATTGTAATGAAAACGCAACACACTGGTGAATGTCTGACATTAACCTGGCCTGGAAACTTTTCTCCGGCAATTGGAACTCTTCCTTTCGGCAATTTGAAACCTTGTCTGCGGCCTAGAAGTAGTCTCTCTTTAGTGACGTCTCGAACCGAGAAGTTCCTTTCTGGAAGCGGGAAACTCATCTCTCAAGCAACGTGGATCCGGGCAGTCTCTCTGACGGCGACTCTGAACCGGGCGGCCTCCTCTCTAACAGCAATTCTGGAACCGGGACCCCTTCTGCTTGCTTCAGTCCCTTTTTATTAGGCCTCCTCTGAGAGACCCCACATGAAGTTTGGCAACCCCCCAAAGAATCGGTATGAGTTTTTCATCTTAAGGTTGAAGTTCGGCACGCCTTTTGTTCACCTCCGGAACATCGGAAAGTTGTTTGAACTCTTTCTGACTGACTTCGGAGATGTTTACACTTAGAGCCTGCAAGCCTTTCTCATACATACAAGTTTCAGTAACAATCTTTCTAATGCCGCCATGTACAGATTCGGTGACAAAAACATTGCCTTTGTTTTTAACACTCTAACATATTCTTATTAAAGCAGTATATACAGTTAGCTTCAAAAGAGTTATTTACAAAAAACATCTAATACAAACTATACCGAGACAAACAAAGTTTTTTTTTTTTTTTAATATTCATATGGGACTTAACCTAACTAAAAAATCGATGTAATGTGCTTTGGAATATTTAATATTTAAGCTACAATCGAGTTTTTACACTTTGCTTATAATCGTATTCACTCGGCTCGCTGTTTGACTTCCACTGATCCAAATTAATTCATTTACCAGAATTTATAAGAAAATTGCTGATTTGACAATTTTAATCGCTCCGCGAACGACGGGTTGAACACCCCCTGCTATAGGCATTTCATAAGAACGTGCAGGATATATTTTGCATGAAGAATTTCAAATGAAAAAGCTTTTCGCAAGATGGGCGCCGCGCTGATCAAAAACGCACTCGCATGAAAATCTCTGAACAGTGCTTGGAGCGTTTTAACAAGAATAAAACTGATTTTGTGCGTCGGTTTTTTGCTGTGGATGAGACTTCGATTCACGATTACACACCAGAATTCAAACAGCAGTCAAAACAGTGGACAAGAAGCCAGTTGTTCAGCGCCAAAGAAGACAAAGTTGGTTCCACCAGCAGGAAAGGTCATGGCATCGGTGTTTTGGGATGCTAAAGGCATTTTGTTTATTAATTATCTTGAAAAGGGTAAAGCAATAACCGGGGAATATTGTTCCGATCTTTTAACTAGACTACACGAAAAAATTCGTGAGAAAATACCCGGTTTGCAGAAGAAAAAAATCATCTTTCATCAGGACAGTGCACCTAAAGGTGTTTTGGCAAAATTAAGGGATCTGGACTATGAATTGTTGGAACATCCACCCTATTACCCAGATTGTGTCCAGTGTGACTTCTATCTGTTCCCCAAACCTAAAACTCTTCTTCGCTGGTCAGCGTTTTTCTTCGAATAAAGAGTGATTCCAGCTTTTGAGGAGTATTTTGCAGATCTTACTGAGAACCACTACAGGGACGGGATAATAGCTCTGGAATAAATTTATTAGTCTTAAGGAAGATTATGTTGAAAAATAAAAATCATTTTTAAATTATAAATTCGTTTTTTAATTGTTAGGCCGAGAACTTTGCAGAGCACCCATGTATATCTCTTTACATCGTTTCAACTTCCCCACCCCCCAAAAAAATAGGCATTCTTTCACCTTTATTTCATCATCGTTGTCGACTAAATCGGATGCTTTCTTGTTTCTTTGGTAACGACAGATAATGCTTATGCACACTAAACCGTGCAAGTTTCTACTATCTGATCAATTTAATCAAAAAAATGTTTTTATTGGTGTATTTGGTTAGTTGTTCGCTACTAATACTTGCTAATGTTAAAGTCCTACTTGCTAAATAATGTATATGTTATGATAAAGACTTTTGGAAATGCCATACCATCTTAAGGGGCAATCACACGTTTTTCAACTTTTATTCAATTATATTTTTAGTGCCTAAAGTGGGAGGAAAAATATAGTGGGATCATTTCCTCTTCTTTGGCCATAAACCATCCCACTATCCAACCTGCAAACGATAAACATGAATAAATTGCGGTTGAAGATTGAAGGAGGAGGTACCGCGAATTCGAAATGAGCCAGTGCAGAATATTCCCACATTAAAATGTTCGGGAGCTATTCAATTATTGTACCAATCTCTAATAATCGCAGGATTGAAAAAAAAAAAAAAAAAAGATTATCTCTGCGATGGTTATCTTGCATCTCAGGACAGAATTGAATAAATTATCATTCTCATATTCATTCTCTATCGAAAGGCATGAAAAGCAAAAACAATAAAATGAAAATAAGTTATTATTAAAAATGGACATTAATAATAATTAAAATGATTTTTATTAAATTAATTAAATAAAATGAACAGTAATAACACATCTACGAATAGCATCAGTATTTTCACAGAATATCCACTTATATGATTTGATTTATTATTTTAAGGAAATGGTGTTAAAATAAAAAAAAAAACATTTTTTTTCCGTAACAGTTTATTACTAGTATTATTACCAACCTTGCATCATTAACTGCATGCTCTACACATATTTAATCGATAGCTAGCATTGCTGTCGGAGGAACTATATTGTATAATTTATAATTTTTCATTAATATTTTCTGTATCTCCTGTAGTCAAAAATCTTTGTCGTGATGTGTACTTTAAACCAGTGCTTCCCAAACTTCTGCATGTCAGGGCCCCCTTTGCAAAAATTAAAATATTTCACGGCCTCCCCCCTCGAAAAAAATCGTAATAGAGAGATATATTATTATAATATTTATTGTATTTATATTCAATACAAAACATACACAGCGAATATTGCAAAAATCAAATGCATATATTACATTTTTTGCCTCTTACCGTTTGGTTCTGAAGACGATGGGGGCTGTTCAGGTAAAATATAAAATACTGTCCTTTTTTTTTTTTTTTTTGAGTCTGTTTCTGCTTCTTCTGATTGTTCGCGGGAATTTTTTTTTTATTTTTTATCAGCCACTTATCCATCTCGGGGTTAAATTTTTTAACGTAGAATAGATCAAATAATATCACCACTTACCGATACTGGCACACCACAGACTTGATAACAGGAAATTAGTGAATATTACCTGAATAAGGGAATCCCTGGACCAGGAACATTTTTCTCTTTTGTGACTTTCCTTCCTTTAAGGTAATTAAGCCTAACGCGAAACAGACAGCAAAGGCAGGTTATTAAAATGTGCATATGATTGGTGCATATATATATATATATATATCAAATCGAATCGAAGTCGAACTCACACACATCTAATTAATAACAATAGTTTTTAGTTAGATACTGTGTTTTCCCATGCAACATATGGTTTTGTTTCAGTCTATACAGCATAGTTTCTGTATGAGAGGACATATGATTCATTAGTTAGTGTTTTTATCCCAGTTGTTTCTAATTGCACTATTTGTTGAGAAATATATTACACAGACTCCTCATACCTTATTCACTGGCATAATAAAAGTACTTTTTTTTATTGCCTCCACAGTATAGTGGCTGTTAGGGAGGGCGTGTGGTTTACCACTGCAAGGGAGTTACTATCTCCCCACATGAACTTGTTTAAGCTTTTTTTCATGTGTGAAGTATATGGGAAACTTTTATTGGTAACAGTAAACTAGCTCAGATGACAGTGATAATATCAAACGAGTTTTGATATGTATATAAAGTCAATATCAACAGTTCTTGATATTAAAATATGAAAAATAACAAAAAAGAAATAATAAAAGTTAAATACGTTTCTTTTAAAATAAAAAATTTACTTAGTCTTAAAACATTTTAAATTTGTTTCCATTATTTCACGGCCCCCCTCAACAAAACCTACGGCCCCCAAGGGGGGCCGTGGCCCACAGTTTGGGAAGCGCTGCTTTAAACCATACATTCGAGATGGCTTTTTTGTGATGTTTCCTTAATAGCATTTTTATGTGTATCCATTTTTTTAATTAACCATGGGGAATTGTGTACTTTAAACAATATAATTAAATATCACACATAGAATAATATCGCAAGTTACATATTACATATAAATCCCTAAAAATATTCTAATAGTTAACAAAATTATAAATTAAGTATTGAAATTTGCAAGCACACTTCTTATTTTTTTATATAATTTTTATACTTAATATCTAGAAAGGCTTATTCGTTAATGTTCAAGAACAAGCGTCTTCCCATCAAACCATAGTCTCCACAACGGATGGAAGATCGTATGCTGAAGTTACAAGATCAACCTTCCAAAAAGACCCAAAACCAAAGCAGTCACAGCAAACCAACAAACCTATCCTACTGAACATAACAAGCCACTTAGGTGAAATGCTTGCTGAACTCCAACAAACCAACCCAACTCAAGAAGCCAAAGATATCATCTTAAGGCATACACAATCACTCTTTATGGAAATTCTTAATGGATAAATCTAAAAGAAAACCGAAATCATTACAAATTGTTTCATGGAATGCAAATGGTTTATCTATCAAATTACAGGAGCTGCAGGAGTTTGCAGCAGAAACTCAAGCAGACATCATCCTCATAAATGAAACACATCTTCGTCCAAGTGACAAAATCAGAATCAATAGTTATAGCACTTACCGAACAGACAGATGCTTTGCTAGAGGTGGAGGCACTGCCATCTTTGTGAAAAGTAACATAAAACATAATTCAATAGCAGAACCCCAAACAGAACACATGGAAACTACAGGGATAGAAATACATATGGAAAATACAAGCAGCATTACGATATATGCAGCCTACAACCCCCCAAATAAAAAACTCCTTGAATCTGACTTAGAGGTGATACTAAATACAGGCAGAGCAGTGATTATAGCCGGAGATCTTAATGCCAAACACTCCGTCTGGAATAGCAGAAACTCAAATATTAATGGAAGAATACTCAACTCTTACACCACTTCAAGAAATATAACAGTAATAGGACCCACACATTATGGAGCTACCGGTCGTCCTGATGTACTAGATATAGCTATATTAAAAAACATAGCGCACAGCTATCAGATACAAGCAATCAACGACTTAAGTTCTGATCATAACCCCATCATATTACAACTAGGCACCATACAAGATATAACAGAAAACACCACCGCATTTATAAATTGGAAACAACTTCCCTCAGCCTTCCAGGAAAACCTTGGTCCAATACCGCATATAACATCTGCTGAAGATGTAGAAAAAGCAGTGAAGACTCTTGAAAAACAACTACTGACAGCTATAACGCAGGTAACAAATATAACCAAATGTACACCATCAAATAAACTTCCACAGGATATAAAACGTCTTATCCAAGAGAAAAACAGATTAAGAAGACAATATCAGAGAACAATGGACCCAGCGGATAAACAAGCAGTCAATAGAGCAACAAACCAGGTTCGATATGCCCTAAAGGACCACCGTAACCAACTCTGGAATAACAAAATTCTCCAATTAAACACAGAGGATCAATCAATATGGAAAATGATGAAATCACTCCGTTCAAAGCGTTTTACATTTCCTCCAATCCAAGGTGAATCTAATGTTGTCTACAACGACGAGGAAAAAGCTGAAGCATTTGCTGACAGTTTAGAAAAACAATGCAGCCCCAATTATATCAATACAGATATAAATTTCATAAGTAAAATTCACACCCAAGTGCGTAAAATAACTCAAAATGCCTCATTCCAATCCAATAACAAATCCGTATCACCAACAGAAGTATATGAGATTTTAAGAAAACTAAATAACAAAAAGGCTCCAGGTCCAGATGGAATAACAAATAAGGTACTCAAGTTACTTCCTCGCAAAGGGGTTATGCATCTAGTAGCCATCATTAATGCCATCTTCCGGCTAAATTATTTCCCACAACGATGGAAAATTGCCGACGTTTTCCTAATTCCCAAACCTGGGAAAAATACACAGTTTCCTGTAAATTACAGACCAATCAGCCTTCTTTCATGCATAGGTAAGATAGCCGAACGTGCTATTCTCACACGGCTTCAAGAGGCAACAGATATCAACCATATAATTCAAGATGAACAATTCGGCTTTAGGAAATATCACTCCACAACGCTACAAATTTATAGAGTTATCGAACATATAACCCAAGGGTATGAATGGCACCAACACACTGGCGCAGTTTTTCTAGACATCACTCAAGCATTTGATAGAGTATGGCATCATGGACTAATTTTTAAACTACACGAAGTTGGTATTCCATTGCCACTAGTGCTACTTATCAAATCATATCTACACAACAGAAAATTTAAAATAAAACTCAACGGTATCAGATCCACGGAGAGGAGAATCACGGCCGGAGTACCTCAAGGCTCTCTACTATCTCCCCTACTCTTCTCCATATACATGGCAGATCTCCCCAAACTGTCTCCAGCTATCACCGCTCTGTATGCCGAAGATACAATCATTATAGCCAGATCCCTCCGTCCACACCTGGCCACAATCAAGCTGCAGAGAGCAGTCAATGAATTGGAGGATTGGTACACCAAGTGGAGTATCGCAATTAATCCAAACAAAAGCTCTGCAGTACTTTTCACCAGACGTAAGGCAGAACCGAATACAAGCATACAAATGTTTGGTAAAATCATCCCTTGGCGCAATTCTACCAAATATCTGGGAATTCATCTTGATAGACGTCTAAACTTCAAGTCACATATGGATAGTGTTACCACTAAGGCAAGTCAGACTATAGCACAGCTATATCCACTTTTGAACAGGAACAGCTTCCTAAGCATAAGCAACAAAATCTTACTTTTCAAATCGGTAATCAGACCGCAACTAACTTATACCTCTCCAACCTGGGGTCACACGACTAAAAGCAACATCAACAGACTTCAGATAATTCAGAATAAATGCCTAAGAATGGCATTTAATGCCCCATGGTTCATCAGAAACATCCAGTTACATCAAGAAGCCAATCTTCCAGATATTAAGACCTACATGACAAACATTGCAGAGAAATTCTTCACAATCACGGATAATCACCCAAATCAGTTAGTTCGACAGGCTGCGGACTACAAGCCCTCAGATCGTTTCAAACATAAAAAACCGAAATCCTCCATCGCAAGAGAAAGCTGATACAGCCTCAATGCTCACAATGAGCGGGTAAATTACCCACAATAATCTCATCACCCACAATCTAAAATCCAGATGAAGGGATAAAAAGTCAAGGACTCAGTCCATCAACCAATTAAGTTCAAGTTCAAGTTCGTTAATGTGATTTTCAGGTAATCGGATTCTGCATGAGTTGAAGCGTTTTTGAATGGTCTGATTTGGGAATGGCGTTCTGCATTTCGTGAAATATCAAGGTAAGACTTTATTTAGATGCAATTTAATTGCTATCGCTTTCTTTAGCCTACGCTTGATATTGCTGGCAGTCCTTTGCGGCTGCGGGATATTCTACAAAAATTTCTGCTGGCAGGTCTTTAGACTTGCGGGATTTTTATTAACGCAGATACGCAGTTAAAACGATATGAGCGTACCTGACCTAGACGTATTCACTGATTTGCTCGATAAAGAGCAAATAACTCCAAAAGAAGTTCAAGCTGACATGGCCTACTAGCATGATTGACCCCGACATCATTATCGAGTCACTCGATAAATGGTTAGCATTCACTTTTATTAAAAAGTTTCTCAAAAAGTTTGAACGGGAGTAGCCCGGCTACCTAAACCTATATTCTTCACCCGAAGTCGACGTTGAGGAAAATGAAGACGCTCCTCAAATGAAGGAAAAACTCAATCTAGTTGTCTCTACCTCTAATCCTTCTGATCAAGGAGAAATCCACGCTCGTAAGAAGAGGAAAACTCTCGCTGCTGAGCCAACAAATGTTGATGGTATGGACGAGGATGTTCCCATTTCCGATCCCTCTGCTTCCCCCAATGAAAAGATGCTACCGATTATCCTAAGGGAAAAGCAGAGATGGACAACACTCAGAACCATCATGGCTAATTTACAAATAAGTTATACATCTGCTAAAAATGTAGACAAAGGTATAAGAATTCAGCCCACCATGGTGGCTGATTACAGAAATCTTACAAAGGAATTGGACGCAAGAGGAACTCAATATCACACATTTTCACTTGCCTCCGAAAAAAAATCTGAAAGTAGTCCTACGAGGAGTCTCCGAGGATATTGACACGGATGAAATAGTTACTGACCTTAACTTACAGGCACTACCTCCCATAAAGGTCACTAGAATGTTTAGATCAAATAAGACACGTATGCCTTTGGTCTTGGTTGAGATTCACAACATTTACAAAAATATCTATAATTTTAAATCAATCTGTGGACTCAAAATAACCCCAGAACCATTGAGAAAGAAAGCATCTTCTGGGCAGTGCCACCGATGCCAAAAATTTGGCCATGCTCAGAAGCTATGCAAAGCTCAGTTCAGATGCCTAAAATGTGGCGAAAATCACCCCACAAATACCTGCGCCAAGCCAAAATCCACCCCGGCTAAGTGCGCTAATTGTGGGGATCCTCATCCTGCTAATTATAGAGGGTGTATACATCACCCCAAAAACAGATGGAATGATCCAAATCATCAATCTACCTCGTCATGTAGTGCGAGAGTTCCTGAAGCTCAGGCTCCTCAGTTCTCCAAGAGTGAGATCATGACAACAGGTGCTCGCCCATCATTAACTGAGCCCCTTAAGAAAACGAATCTTCAACATCAAGCGAGAACATATGCTGATGTGGCCCGCTCCAAACAGATAGTACAAATCAATTAGCTGTTATCACCTCTTCTCTTGCAAACATGCTGCAGGATTTCAGCAACTCAAATCCATCCTTAAGTGTCACAAAAAGATTCTTACAGCAAACCGTCCATATTATCAGCACTCCCTGATGCATAGGAAAAAAATCGCCCCAAACTTTCTTAGGATTATCGGTTGGAATGCCAACGGTATAAAAAATAAACTGTTAGAAATCCAGGAATTTAATAATAGATACAACCCAGATATATTGCTAATCAATGAAACGCACCTGAGGCCTGCTGACACCTTAAAAATCAGATTTACAGAAACGACAGACTTGGTTATAGAGGTGGATGTACAGCCACCCTTATCAAAAACTATATCAATCATCATTCAGTAACCAACCCTACTACCACCAACCTCGAAATCACAGGAATTAATGTCCTCACAAACTCAATTGGAAACCTTAAAATTTTTTCTGCATACAACCCTCCATTAAAGACATTATTGACCTCAGATCTGGATGCCACCCTTGGAGTAAAAGGACCGGTCGTCATTGCTGGAGACCTCAATGCAAAACATCCTGCTTGGAACAGTAAATCTACCAATAAAAATGATCGCATCCTTTCTAGCTACACAGGATCAAACTATGCTGTTGTGGCTGGACCTACCGAACCAACTCATCTCAGTACCTGGCACTGCTGACATCCTGGATATAGCCATCCTGCCAGACATTAAACTACAGTACAGCCTTATATCACTAAACGAGCTGTCGTCGGATCACAACCCAATTCTACTGCAATTGGGAGAACAAGAATGCCTGTCACCTCCCTCTCAGTCAGGCATATCGTGGGAGAGATTGTCTAAAGCACTTAGGGATCAAATTGGACCCGTCCTTCACATATGCACACCAGAAGATGTGGAATCTGCAGTGACTAGCCTCACCCAACAGATTAAGTCCGCTATAATGGTTGCAACCTTCCAGAAACCTGTTCCCAAGCCTGATCGTTTGCCTGAGGACATTATGGACCTGATCAGAGAGAGAAGAGCAGAGCTAGGAAGAGATTTCATAACACTCGCGCGCCTCAGGACAAGACAGTGCTTAACAGATTGAATGGAGCAGTAAGAGATACACTTAAAACACATAGAAACCAAGTTTGGGATAAAAAGTTAGCCTCTATCTCACCTATTGATCTCTATCTGGGGACTACTGAGAAACATCAAAAATAAAAACAGATCATCCCCCCTATAATCTCAAACCAGGGCCTAGTCCACACAGATGCAGATAAGGCAGAAGCCATACTAAAAAATCTTGAGGATCAGTGCAAACCTTCTTATAACAACTTAGATTTCAATCATCTGTACAAAATCCACAGACAGGTCAGGCATGCACTAAACTTCCCAGATACCAGTGCTGACCATATTGCACCTGCATCACCTGTTGAATTATATGATATTATTAAAAAATTTAAGAACAATAAATCTCCTGGACCAGACAGCATCTCAAACAGGGTGATCAAGCTGCTGCCTCGAAAAGCTATAGTGCACCTGACCAGTATAATAAATGCAATCTTAAGACCACTATTTTCCTTCCACCTGGAAACTGGCTGATGTGATTCCTATACATAAGCCAGGCAAAGACCCACACTTACCGCAGAATTATCGTCCAATTAGTCTCATCTCCAATCTGGGTAAGGTTGCAGAGAAGGTCATCCTCTCACGACTCCAAACCTCAGTAAATGACCTAAACATCCTCCCTAAAGAACAGTTTTGTTTTCGACAACACCATAGTACTACTCAGCAAATCCACAGAATTGTCGAATACATCACCACCAGCTGCAACTGGCGCCAGTGCACAGGAGCTGTTTTCCTAGACCTATCCAAAGCATTTGACAAAATCTGGCATTTTGGACTCCTGCACAAACTTATCTGAGCCGGTACCTCACTAAAAATGGTTCATCTAATCCATTCATATCTTCAGAATAGATCAATGCAAGTTAAAATCAACGGTTCTACATCGTCCCAGCGCCATATCTTTGCTGGAGTGCCACAGGGATCTCTACTGGCTCCATTGCTGTTTTCTGTATACATGTCAGACATCCCACAAAATCCGATGACTTCCATTTTGGCCTTGTATGCGGACGATACGGCAATACTAACCAGATCTCTCAGACCCACTTCGTTACCAGAAAGCTTCAAGAAACCCTTCTAAAGCTGGAGGGTTGGTTCTCCAAGTGGAGATTGGAAGTCAACCCTCTGAAAAGCTCAGCCGTTCTTTTCTCAAAAAGGCCAATGTCTCCTGCAGGAGATGTGTTACTATTCAATACTAAAATTCCCTGGCAGACAGAAACAAATTACCTGGGTGTGATTCTCGACAAAAAGATCTTTCAATCAGCACACTAAGTCTGCATGCACAAAGGCATCTAAAGCCATAGCTCAGATCTATCCACTAATTAATAGAAATAGCAAGCTCAGCAACAGAATCAAATTGCAACTATACCAGATGACAATTCGTCCTATAATCACCTATGCCTCTCTGGCCTGGAGCCACACCTCTAATGCTAACATTATCAAAATACAGCGAGTGCAGAACAAGTGCTTGAGAATGATTCTGAACGCCCCACAGTATGTTAGAAACAATCAACTTTATAGAGATACAAATATTCTCTGTATTTTCTCTTTCCTACAATCTTTAGCATCCAAGTTTTTCCTCAAGACGTCCACACATCTCAACGATTTGGTTCAGCAAGCTGCAGCATACGATCCAACGGACATATTCAAATATAGAAGACCAAAAGCTATATTAGCCCCTCCTTTAGTGATGCATAATCTCCATGCCCATTCAGGGCGAGCAAACTGCTCGTAAATTTTACCCTCACTGTAACCACAACAGATAGTGGGGAATATGAAAAGCATCTTGCTTCACCCTTAAAGACATAAATGTCAATTGTCAATTCGTTAGTGTGAGAAATGTACTTATATAGAAAGGCTTATTAGTCATTAGTGTGGGTAATGGATGGCTATGCTGTACCAATGAAGTTTAACTGAGGCTCGGCTGTTGCTGTTACCCCCTTGGGCGCAGAGATTCGAGAGTTTGAGTTCGCTCTCTTAAGGTTTTTGCCTTAAGGGAGCAATTTGAGTCTCTGGGGGCAAGTGTTTTCCCGGCACGGCCCGCTGACGGGCTTTGTCGGTGAATGGTTTTCTTCGGAATTTGAGCGGTTCTACTCGGTGGTGGTGGTGGGTGGAAGGCCAACGCTGAGATGGACGGTCTTTCGCCCACAATTGAGTGGCCTAGGGATCGTCCGAAATTTTAGAGACGGCTTTACTTATTCATAAGGCTTAGTCATTAGTGTGAGAAATGTGTATATATATACACATACTGAATGTTAATGTCGAAATGAGTGGATTTTGAATTGGCTGTCCGATAGATAACAAAGGATTGCATATGACTGGGCGAAATATCAGATACAAGGAAAGTTACCAGCGGGGTTTCGCAGGGTTGAATGCCGGGACCATTATTATTCAATATTTATGTTAACGATATCATCACTAGACTGTAGGGAGATATTTGGATGATGTACCAGTGTAGAAACTCGTCAGAAAAATCTGAATAAGCTAAAAAGGCGGCAGAAGTGGGAGCCCACTAGTTCAGTGTCATTAAGTATAAGGTTTTGAACTTTGGGATCCGTAGATGGGAGCTGTATAACCTATTTGTGGCTATACTGAAAGAAGTGGAAAAAACATGGGATCTTGAGGAGGGTGGATAGAAATTTTAAATTAAAGTGGCAAATTGCTACGTTGTAAAGACAACTCAAAAAGGCCTGTTGCACTACTTAGCAAGAATTGCTCCATGAAGAACATTGATCAGCAGAGATAGTTGTAGTTGTTCATTTCCACTGTTATGGAGCTCTGATCAATCTGGACTACCGTGCTCAGATTAAGCTACCAGGATTTGGAGAGGATACAGAGGCAGCTGGCAAAAGCGATTCCAGAACGGTTCACTGTTAGCTATGAGGACAGATTGACGCCCTTCAATCCAATTTACAGTTTGGTAGATAGAAGACAAAGAGGTGATGATCCACGTGAAGGACACCCAAAAAGGGTAACAACACCAGAAATCATTGATCAAATGCACGATATGGTATTGGATGACCGGCGAGTCAAAGTGCGTGAAATTGCTGAGATTATAGACATTTTAAAAGAACGTATATGATATATTTTGCATGAGAATTGCAAATGAAAAAGATAAGTGCCGCGCTGATCCAAAACGCACTCGCATGAAAATCTCTGAACAGTGCTTGGGGAGTTTTAACAAGAATAAAACTGATTTTTTGTCGATTTATTACTATGGATGAAACTTGGATTCACAATTACACAGTAGAATCCAAACAACAGTCAAAATAGTGGACAGAAGCTGATTGTTCAGCGCCAAAGAAGACAAAGTCGGTTCCATCAGCAGGAAAGGTCATTGCATCGGTGTTTTGGAATGTTGAAGGCATTTTGTTTATTAATTATCTTGAAAAGGGTTAAACAATCACCAGGGAATATTATTCCGATCTTTTAACCAAACTACACGAAAAAAATTGTGAGAAAAGATCCGGTTTGCAGAAGAAAAAAATCATCTTTCATCAGGACAATGCACCTGCCCAAAAAAGTGTTTTGGCAATTGGAAAATTAAGGGATCTATACTATGAATTGTTTGGAACATCCACCCCATTCTCCAGATTTGGCTCCGTCTGACCTCCATCTCTTCCCCGAACTAAAATTTTTCCTCGCCAATCAGCGTTTTTCTTCGAATCAAGAGGTGATTGCAGCTGTAGAGGGGTATTTTGCAGATCTTACTGAGAACCACTGCGGGGACGGGATGATGGTGCTGGAGCATCGCCGAAATAAATGCATTAGTCTTAAGGGAGATTATGTTGAAAAATAAAAATAATTTTGAAATTATAAATTCGTTTTTTCATTGTTAGGCCGAGAACTTTTCAGACCACCCTCGTATGTTACAGGTAAAGAAAATCTTCCGTGATGAGTTTGTGGACTATGGGAGAACGAATATACTTGTCATTATAATTAGTTGTATTTATTGAACCAACGATATTATATATATATATATATATCTTGGTTTTCTGGTGAGCCTGATAAATTTAATCTGTAATATCAGTGCAAAAGCATCTGTGTCAAAACGATCGCCATAGTAGACATGAGAGAGAAAGAGAAATCGCTATCCGGTTTTATATGTCGTCTTTCTCCCCCCCCTATGTTTGACTCCCTCCCTAAAGCTCTACTTTTATCCAAAGTACCCAACGACCTGCATTAATCGTATAAATTTAACATAAAGCAAAGAAAGAAGAAAAAAAAACCGGGATTTCAGTTGAATAATGTAGTTCCTCATTAACGTCCAGCTTTAAACTGACATGACCTATTTCATTGTAGAATAAATATTCGTATCACAAATAAAGCTAACCTCCTGTTAGAATCGAATTATTTACAGGAAGCTGTGCGCCACATTGCAAATGGCAATACACCTTGGAATTTTACAGCACAAACGAAAGCTTTCAAGTTCCAGTCTGGTTGCTATGGGAACAGGGAAACACAATAGAAATGTGTTTCCAAAACCGACTTTCTCTCACAAGCTGAATTGCCAGGTACATTTGCTATAACTGCAATTACGAGACCACCACGGAAACTCGGGGTGATATAATTTGCGGATATGAAAGGGACAGGGGGCGTAAAAATTCTGGAAGGATTTTCATATTACACTTGCTCCTGTATAATACAATGATATACACAGCGTGAGGTTATATTAACGAGACACCGTGAAGTTTGCTTTCGTTCGTATAGGTAATAAAAGATGGGCGAAATAGATGTTTCAGAAGAAACACGATATGCTTCGATGGTTATGTAGGCGGCGCTCAAATGACGCGACCCATGGAGAGTGAACTAGAAGTAGTCAGATAAGGTAGGCATAGCTGTGGAGAACGAGAATATTGATCGTCTTGTGTGAAGTAACAGGTCGTTATTTGGATTTACCTGGCGTCGTCATGAGTGACGTACACTTTGTACTGTAAAATGCGTTCTATGGAGTTAGTGGTGGAGAGTACACGGAAAAAAGCAATTACCAAAATGTATTTTAACTAGTATACAATATAACGATTTATATTTTATTAAATCAATTTTTATTTTATGAAATCGATGTTTTTAGATGATCACAAGGTTTTATTTATTTATTATTATTAACCCAATTCCATGGAGTTCAAAGAATTGTCCATATTAACCATAATATTTATGGTTAATATGGACACAATATTTATCATACTCGCTCCTTAAATTCGTATAATCATAAAATAACTTATACTGGTACATAAGTTTAACATTAATAGATACATATACTTATATATATTTATAAATAAATCATTAATTAATTTTAAGTAATCCATTAAATACATATATAATTTATTTTTATATTTTCAAGATAAAATTAATAAATACCAAAACAAAATTTATAACTTATCAGTTATAAATTCATAAAACCATGGTTTGCCAAACGACAATAGCAAGTGACGCACAGAACAAAAATGTAGTATTATTTCAGCGCTCCTAGTGCAATAGCTTGCAACTAGTAAGTTTAACATATCAATATACGGTATATACATTTATAAATAAATAATAATTTAATTATAAATAACTATATAATTTATTTTTATATTTTCAAGTTAAAAATATAAATACATCCTTATAACGCATAGCATGACATTTTTTTAAATCGATGAATTACCAAACAACAAGAAGTAATTATTATTACTTTATATTACTATAATTATCGTAGATAATTATAGTAATTATCTACGATTCAAGGTACATATAGTAAGTTTATAGTCACATAAATACCTTTTAAAAATTCGAATTCTTTGTAAATATTAATATTGAAAATATTACTTTTAGTGATGTGAAATTTATGGTGTACAGAGAAGTGAATTGCTTTGATCTAAACCATATTTAATTCTTCATAAATAAATTTCAATTTAGATCAGTGGTGATTATAAAATGAGAAATTTTAGTACATTTTTATAAATTATTTTTGTAATTTTAATGTTTCTTTAAATTTAGAAAACTATTTAATTTATTTTGTAAGCAAAAAAAAAAAAAAAAAATTGGAGGTTTAAAAAGCGTCTTTTAAAAAATTAATTTAAAAATTATATATAAACTTTAAGAGCTATTTTTTGTAATATATGGATTCATAAATATGAAAAAAGACAAGCTTAGTTTGTATTGTATTTTTTTTTTTTTTTTTTTTTTGTCGATATGATTAGGCGTGCGATTTTTTTTTTTTTTTTTTTTGGTAGCCTCACTAATGTGATAAAGCTTTAATTTAGTACTTAAATGCCATAAATCATTTATAATTGTGAAATGATCAAATTTTCCAAAGTCCAAGTTGATTATCTTTATTCTTTAAACATGGTCCAGGTTTCCATGTCATTTTTTAAATAATTTTATATATTTTTAGCATATTATAGCAGTCTTATTTCAAGAGATTTATCAGATTGCAGTTTAACGTAAGTCTACTGCAACAGTTATAGACATGAGGCCTATTTGCTTCCAAGATGTCATTAACGATATTCAACAGTAAAATACACATTTTAGAATTAAAATATGTCTCTTTTAGCATATATAATATTATCTTCCTTTAATAAATACTCAAATACATCGCACAAAAGCTTCATTAACTGTTAGTAACTATAAATTATGTTGATAAAGACCGATGTTGGCTACCATAAACATTAACCGCATAATAATGTGAATAATATAAAACCCAACTAATTATAATTATGTACAATTTCGTTGTGAATTTTTATTCGATAGCCGCTGGATATTTTCAGTGCTATATTTAAAAGCTTATTTAATGATTGGCGATTGTATTAAGATGGTATGATTACAGCCGAAAGCGGGTGGCTAATAGAGACTTCAAATATCCCCTGCCAACATGGAAGGACACTCAAAATCGACAACATTGCGTGCTAACCAATTCAAGTAACCCTAAGTTGTCGAACATAATTAGGTCAGATGTTATCTCAAAAACCAGCAGAGCAGGGAGACATAAAAGGAGAAAAATAAATAAATAATAAAAATAAAATAATAAGGGTTGACGTTCCCGAAGCGGTAAAGAAAGTTTGCTTATTGTTTCGAGAAAGTTACACGAGTCGTTCTTATTATCAACTCCTATATGCGTAATCTTAGCTATTGTTCGCGACATGTCTCACTTCGACCTACTTTACGGTCTGGAGAGTCGCATGTCTTTGACGATTGTTGTCTTGTGACTTGTCCCGATCTGTAGATAGGAGTTTTCGTATACTAAGAGAGACACTTCCTTTCTGTTTTACGGATCAGTGAGATTTCAACATTTCGGAACAGGAGACAGTTTAAATATTTGCATTCCTGATGGGAAAACTGTGTGCACTGAAATATATTTGCATTCGCTAAATAGTTTTGTTTGACTCGTCTAAAATCAAGTTTTATCTTTCAGTGTATTGTTTGAGTCTTTATAAGTTCGCTTCGTTTTTGTTTTTCGATTTCACTACAACTTTTGGATATTAAAAACAGAATAAAATGAATTTTTGCTTTTGAAATGAATTTTAAAGTCGAAGTCATCGTTGGCAACTCACACAATGGCACGTGTTAAACTATCTCTCTTTCACACACACACGCACACACCAGCACGGATGTACCATAGACTAATGTGAATGACAGTATCCTGTCTGGTTGTTTCCCTTTTGTATTTTATTATTATTATGATTATTATTATTCCTATTATACCATAATAGACTTCAGCATCATCCTTAATATACAAGGTTGCTGACACCACTTTAATGATCAAGTAATAGGCGGGGTTGCAAATAACTATTTTGCGCTGAGTGCCATTGTCTTTTGTAAGTATGTGTGAAGTTTGGCGTGTTCACGTCTCTTTGAGTTAAGAAGGTAACAGCATCGAGAATGACTTCTCTGGACCAACTCAAGTAGAACTAGTAAGAAAGTAATGAATTTACATCTGAAGGACCCTTAGCGTCAGTTTGAATGCATACATTACAAAATTTAAGTTTTTTAATACTTTTATTAAATAATAATGTAACTGATATCTTACTTAGAAATTATATTTTATTAATTTATAAAATCATTATTATTTTCAAAATTTTCTAAAAATATTATACCCACCTTTAAATATTTCATATCATAATATTATAATTAATTTATGATAATCCTGTCTGGTTGTTTGGAGGAGGCGGATCGGAATTTAGAAGAATCCAATACCCTTGGAGGGTAATGGATAGCAATGCTGTAGCCAATGAAGTCCTAACTGAGGCTCGGCTATTGCTGTTACCCTCCTGCCATGATCAGAGCTATATTGCTGTTACCCTCCTGCCATGATCAGAGCTATATATATATATATATTATATATATATATATATATATATATATATATATATATATATATATATAATAGCTCAATAACACCTTATCCATACACTGTCCTCTACAGATATATAATAGCTCAATAACACCTTATTCATACACTGTCCTCTACAGATAACGGGGAAGATGAAAAGCATTTTTGCTTCGCCCCTTTAAGCCAGTCCTTATGAGGATAAGGACTGTCTGGTTGTTTCCCTTTTGTATTTTATTATTATTATGAAGAATACATTGACTTATGTCTCCCCAAACGATTTTTATTAGTATTTTAATGATCAAGGATACTTTCAACATTATTATCAACAATAACTTTGTTTTCAAAAAGTATACAACTCTTTATGAAATCTTCTGTTAAAGCAATACTATTATTTCCATTACTTCATGTAATTGGTTGAACAGTCCAACGATCATTCCTGATATTCCGCACCATCATCTGGCATATCCCTCACCCCACCCCTCAAGATACTTCAATAATACTATATGATTCCGTATAAATTATCAATAACTCTTATCAACAAGTTTCTTTTAACTTAAATTCTTCTTTGTCATGTCTGTAATGTTATCAGAACTTATTTCTCTCTTCTAAGGCTTTATCTCTTCAAGTCTCTTTGAGTTAAGAAGGTAGCAGCATCGAGAATGACTTCTCTGGACCGACTCAAGTAGAACTAGTACGAAAGTAATGAACCCTGCTAACTGCGTAAATCTTTTTGCTGATTTTCATAGTTTGTTGTTCACAGTTTTAAAGTCGAAGCCATTGTTGGCAACTCACACAATGGCATGTGTTAAATCTATCTCTCTCTCTTTCACACACGGATGTTCCATAAACTAATGTAAATGACCGTATCCTGTCTGGTTGTTTCCCTTTTGTATTTTATTATTATTATGATTATTATTATTCCTATTATACCATAATAGACTTCAGTATCATCCTTGTTATACAATTTAATTTAATTAAATTAAAGAGTCTTGAAGAGTTAATGATTTAGAAGTATAAAATCATCTGCATAAAGTGAAAAGCTGACTTGATTTTTATATTACGGTTAATGCTGCTTTCATTCATAATGAGAGCCATATAAGGTAAAGAATCGGAGGGAGATAGCGTTCCCTTTTGTGTTATATTAGCCACATTAATGTTAAAAAGTTACTTTCGATCACCTGTATCTTAATTTGGTAAAAAAAATTAAAGTTTTAAAGGACATAAGACATATTTCTCTCCCATAAGATTTATATTACGGTTAATGCTGCTTTCATTCATAATGAGAGCCATATAAGGTAAAGAATCGGAGGGAGATAGCGTTCCCTTTTGTGTTATATTAGCCACATTAATGTTAAAAAGTTACTTTCGATCACCTGTATCTTAATTTGGTAAAAAAAATTAAAGTTTTAAAGGACATAAGACATATTTCTCTCCCATAAGATCTAAAATCTGTATATTGAGAAGTCTTGCAGGACATTCATCGCTAAAATAACTTTATATTTAAAAATAATAATAATAAATTGCTAATGCCAATTCATCCTCACAGGGAGTAGGCGGAGTTCTTTTTAACTTAACTCATTTTTTGAAATTGGTGAGCAGCCCTTAGCCATTACCGACAGCTGAGCTAATAGCATTTGATGATTTTCAAGGCATCGGGAGAGAGCAGAGAAAGACTAAACTCTAACTCTAGTATTTTTGGCTAAACGGTGAGCATTCTAGAATAGGCTTTTGCTGATATGAGGAGTTAAACACCAGAGTTTCTGTGCCCAAGACCGACTCAGGAACCGATGGGATGGGAAGTATAGAAAGAGTATCTGTAGTCGGCGACTATAGAACATATAATGACTCTTTCTTCTGGTATTATTGAACCAGAAACGATACCATAAGGCTACACAGGTTATTAACTTTATATTTTAAAACAGAAAATATTTAAAACCCTAATATTCGTGGTTAAACTTCAGAATGCACTGTTTCTTAAAACTGAAGAACCAAATGTTGCGTACTACAAAGTAACAGTGCAGAACTTTTGGATATATGTTCAGCTGTCTAATTCGTTTAAGGATTTTAAATCTAAATTCTAAACTAAATTGTAACGTGTTGTAATTAACAAGCGGCTTAGTTCTATGTGCCTTGGCGCCACTTTTAAACAGAGTCTTAATATAGGTGTTTTCAAAATAAACAAAGAAAATCAGCCATTGAACATGCGCTACTGACGAATATAAGACACTTGCCTCACATCTACTGAATTAATTTTGAACAAAGCCTCCAAATCTAGGATTATATTTGTTAAATGTGTCCCCTATTATGATGTTTACCACTTCTGTTATGTCCAGATTCACCGTTAACATTTACATGAGATTTCATAATTCTTGAGGTAATGATTCCACGCTGCGGAAGACTTTCACCTCTGTCGATCCCGAATCTAAAGAAAAAAAGAATTTAAAATCTAAATTAACATTATTAAGCACAATAAAACAATTTATGAAACGCATGTTTTAATCTTGCGTAATGCTATTGAAAGCAATCTTGGCTCCATTCTTGGAATACGGATAACCTCCTCCACAACCCCCTTATTTATTTTTCCCATTTATTTTCATCTGTAATAATTCCTTAAAAGATGTTCGGATTCCATTTCTTCCTCGCAGTCTTAAATTTCAAGAGTGCACAAACTTCAACGGCATATGGAACTAGGGCGCTGATCTTTCAAGGACGGCAATATTTGAGACACTATTATACATAGTACTTTAGGGCAAAGTGGGAGAAGGGATGCATTAGTTGGTTCGTTATTGTACTTAGTAAATTGTACCTAGAGAATACTTAGTAGGACTACGTATTTCTCTGGTTGTTCCCTAGTTTCAAGACAGTGAATCTGGAACTCCAGTTATCGGAGTGCTGAATATTTAACGAAATCTTCATAATTCAGATATTTCTGTTACTACAGATTCAAATTCTTGGTCCCGTAGGCATATCTTTATTGTATGTTCCTAGGCTAGTTTGTTTAGTTTCAGTGTGAAAAACCTAAATTATCTGGGAGGTAAAACCCTTTCACATTCGTTTGAGAACGGATATTGAAATTGTCTGGCGCCTGTTTGCGAAACTTTAGTTGGCTCCCCTATTCCCCCACCCCTCCAATAAAAAAATCACTTTAAAAAACGTTTTTTAAAGTGATTTTTTTTGCAGTGATTTTTTTAAAAGTATTTCCTCCTCTTTGGCGTCTGTGTGCGTCGCACACATGGCCGGCGCGCCCCTGCCCTAACCTCAGCAGCAAGATTCGAACCTAGGCTTCTTTCCAATCAAAATTGGAAAATATCTTGGGTTGAATCTCGTTCTTTCCAGCCAGTGAAAACAAAAATTACTTTGCACTCGAGTGGCAATCACCCCCTATGATATTGAAAACAGTATAGTAAACCATTAACAAACCGATGTATATTAATATTATTAAATTTAAAGAATGCGGATATTAAAGTGAGATGTTGGATAACTTTACTCTTTTTTTTTGGATAAGTTTTAGCGAACAACAACATTCCTTCGAATATAATGATTTCCTTTATCCATATTACTTCCCTTTATACATCCAAGGCAGATTTTTATCACTGTTTCTTTGTTGATAAAAAAGATTCACCTTGAGAAAACATTTGCTGGGAGTGATAAAAAAAAAAAAAATAAATAATAATAATAATACTTCGACCACTGTGGTGTCTCCTTATTCTGAACGCGCACAGCTCTTCCCTAATTTGGAAGTTGGAGGAGACAAGCATGTGTTATGAATGGGGGACCTTATCTCCGGTCCCTGCAGCACATTGTGCCCCAAAATACCCTCAGGGATAGACAACAAGATAAAGCTAGCGAGAGGTGGTAGGGAGAAAGCAGGGGAAGGGGGGGGGGAAGTTGTTAAGAGGAGGGGCTTTGAGTCACGACTTGCTTACAGTTCCGTGGGTCCAAGAGGTCATAGATAGGAGGCCTACCGAACGTTTCAACACGTGGCAGCTGGTGCTGTGACGTATCTCCAGGCATGATAGGAAACCGCTTTCTCACACACAGACAACAGCCAGCTGCCGCAGTTCGACGTCCCTACACTATCTGTTCTTCCCCCTTTTTTTCTTTTCCCTCATTCCGAACGAACCATTGTGTTTCTTCGAGTACGTGGCGTTGGACATCTTTTTCATTGTTTTTCCTCCCTCGCTGGCAAAGATTTCCAAAGACTGAGTGGTCATAAAGCACTAGCACATAAGAAAAAACATGGAAGTATCAGAGAAATATTAAATAGTGTTTATTAAGTGGACAACATTCGGGCGTCAACCTCATCACCCTCTTTTCTCTATTGTATACGTTTTGCTCTACCTTCGGTCGTCACGAGCATTTAAATTTACGCTCGGTGAACATGAGTCATTGTTGTTGTTGTTATTGTGAAGTAGACATCGAAGTTGGCGTTCCCTGATTAATGTTGGCAAAAGTAGAAATACAAGTTCTTGCATGGCTTCTTGTTGGAATGATTGTAACCACGCTGTTTAAAATCTTATCGAATGTTTTTAAAATTCATAAGTGGATGTTCTTAAATCGTAGAAAAAGGAAAAAGTAGTGTTTTTTTTTAACAAAAAAAAAAGGAGAAATTCTTTCTAAAACAAAGTAGGGCATCGAACTCATCATCATAGGTCTGGAATTCTTAATGGTTGTTTTCTACAACTTTAAGAAATTATTTTAGGTGGATCTAAGCAAACCATAAAAACATCTTAGTCTACCTTTCCTTAAAGGTCAAAACGAGGTTGTGTGTTTGTGTCATTGAAGCGACTATCTCTGAGTTTAAGGGCCCTGCGCCAGCCACAATATTATCAAAATTAGCAATTTGATTACACAGTTATTATCATAAAATATTTTTGTATCAATGAGACTTTCAATGAAGTAAAACGCAGTTACATCAACACCAACAAAAAGCAAGATGTTGGTAAAGAGTTGTCGCCTTAATTTTCTTCAAGACAATGATTATTTTGTATTCTCGAGGAGGAATAGTCACGGCGTTATTTGCACAAAAGAAAAGATTCATATAATGAACATACTCATAAGAAAAGTAGAATAATGGTGATTAATAATTCGGAAGCAGGAATAGTGATAATGTGTGTGTGTGTGTGTCGCAGGGCCGGTTTTATCATTAGGTTAACCTAGGCAATCGCCTGGGGGCGCTAAGACTTCTGGGCACCAGATTTTGCTACATAGTTCGGGGAAAAATTACAACCTTCAAAAAAAAAAATTAGTAAAATTTGTGAAATTGCATCTACAATCAATATAGATGAATTAATTCAAAACTTTGCCAAAGCGAACGCTCGAAAGATTAATTTTTCATAATTTTTGCATTTAATTTTCTTGCTATACAGATATTAGGAGTAATCATGTATACAAAGGTATTGGTTTTGATTAATACATTTTTTTAATGTTCATAATGATATTATATAGAGAAAGACAATGTATAGGGGCACCTAAATTTTCTTTGCCTAGGAGCATCAAATACTCTCGGATCGGCCCTGTGTGTGTGTGATAACCACATCTACAAAACGTTAGAAATCTAACAGGGAAACAGAAATCTAGACATCAAAGATTTTTGCAACACTTCAGCCATCTGTTTGATTGGTAGTCTCACACCATGTGATAAAAATTACGTATCACTTGCATCCGATCATGATGTCATTTATTTCAATGTTTTTTTTTTGTTTTTCCTATTTCAAAAATATATATTTAGTTTTTTTTTTTAAATATTAAAACCCTTCTTAATATTCACTCAAAAACGAAATAATGAAAAAAAAAAACATTTAAAAACTTCATTGAATGACTGAAACTAAGTGTGGGTCGACTGAAGAATCGTGTTTCTAAACAAACCTGTAGAATGGGCCTCTCCCACTTTTTTCCATCCCCGTTGGCCAGAACAGGTGTTCTTTTACGGATGACTTCACTGGTGTGAGATCCAGTGTGAGTTCCCACATCGTCTTTGACGATGATATCTGTCGGTGGGTGACACCTGTTCGTTGGAACATGTTATAGCTAAGCCACAGGACTTCCAATAAGGAAGCGTTGGCTCTTCGATGACGTCACACTTATAGGATGGTTGACAATATTGTCAGTGCATTTAAAAGTGTCATTCGTCTGCGGGGGGGGGGGAAATCAAAATGGCTAACAAACTTGGAGGTGGCTATGGTAATACTAGTGGTAGGAAGACGACATTTACAGACGTTAGCACAGATGCCAGATATATCTCGCTTGTTTTCCGTGCCATGTGACTAGGGCGTGTTTACTATCCCAGGGTGCGTGACCTGCCCGTGAAATTCTGTTTAGTCACCGGTATTTAGTTCTGGGTGAATCACAGTTGTGGTTACAGGGAACGAACATCTAAAAGACAGAGAGAGACACTGCACTCAATTCTTTTATGCTTGCAATTCTTTTGTTACGATCCTGTGCAACTGTTGTGGACTTTCAACATACTGGCACCTCATTATAATAACATCTGTAAATGCAATTCGTGCCTTATCTCTTTTAAAGGGTTTTACGATAAATACCCACTTTAATAAACTAATAAAAAAATACGAAAACGGTGTTGAAAACTAGACCGCTTGTACTTTCTACTTAGCTAAATATTTAACAGTTGGCTGCTTTTGAAATAAATAATTGTTAATCTCTCTCTCTCTCTCTCTATTATTTAGAATTGTTTTTCCACATCTTGCTAAATAAAAACTTATCAAAAGTCAAAATTTGAGAAGTTGGAAATTTAAAAAAAAAAAAAAGCTTTATTTGTTTAATCTCCAGCTCCGCCTATCATCATCGCTGAAGTTCAGTGCATTTCTACGGAGTTCTATAACGCCTTCTAACCTTTGACCCACTTATACTGCCAAACACATAGAATCGAAACAAGTGTACACCATAAGATCAGAAGCTAACAGCCTACTATGTGTACTCATTAAGCTTGGGTTGAACCAGCCATCAAGCAGTGAATTTAAACTGGTTCAGATTGAAGTTTTTTTTTTTTTTTTTTTTTCAGAAACCTACACTCCAGTAAAGGAATTTTTCTCATTCTCGACATGTAGCGATACTGGATAATAAACTTATAATCGATGACTTTTTTGTCACCTTGTAGATCAATCTAGTTATCCTCCCTGAGGTCTTCTTTCCAGGGGTAAATGCTGGTCTTGAAATTCACGCTTGCTCTTGTTATCATTTAGGGAGTGAGAGGTGTGATTGAAGTCTGATTAGGGAATAATGAATTACTGACCATTTAAAACTATATATTTAGAAATTTATGTACATTTAATCATACAAATACATTTATTTCACAAATGATATTCTATCTTTTTCAATTTAGCTACTTGAATGCAAATTCTACCCTACGGGTCTTCTTTATCAACTGGTCAATAACATCGTCATAAAAAGTTGCATGTAACTTAATTTTCCCAAGCAACACGCACACTTGTAAAGGCTGGCTGAAGCTCACTGGCTAGAGCTACTTTCACTGCGTATGGCCTGTGTTTAAGCAACAGAGTGAGACGACGTGAAATGGCCATGAACAGCATGAAATCACAGTGCTGCTGCGAGGACCTGGAAGCTCCTACAACCGAGCAAGCCAAGGTAGCTTTGTCTAGATGAGCAAGCATCGGCCTTCGATACACAACGCAAAGTTCAATTATTGCCGCGCAAGCTTAAGACGTCTTCTGTCTACAAAAATAACAGCCTAAATCGAATGCTTATAAATGCATGCATTTATTAACAAATAAATAGTACTTCTTTCTCAATTAATGAGATTGCGCAGCAAGCATGGAGAATTCGCCAATGTACGTGTGGTTCGTTGACCAGTGTAAAATAATATCCCCACTAGCGTAATGAAGGCAATCATAGGCATAACTCCCTCTGATCATTTTACAGCTAATTGAATTTCGTGAAAAGACTGGCAGATTTTATTCTCTAGAATATTTTAATTTCTGTCTTGTAACATGTAACAGTATTTAATGTTGATCAACAAATATAGAAGTATATTGTGAAATATATTTGGAAGAATTACCAGGAATAAAAGGGTAGAAAAAATAAAAATAAAGCCTCAAAGAGGACATATCCACCTACAGACAGCAGAAACATTCTGCCCACATGCTATAGAAGGTAGGTGAAGAGTAATGTGGTTTTGAATGAATAAATAAAGAACGGTGTACTCTATAGATACCCCATAGTAGGAAAGAGATGGAGACTAACGATGTATCATTCCTTGATTGCCTCCATCATAGCCAGCAAACACACACACGCACGCATTGAGTGCATGTTACGAAATTGCCTTCGCCCATGTAGAGCACTTAACTCTGGCCATTTGGATACTCTTGTTGTTACAGCCTTCATGTATATTACATCACTTGTTCACAAGGCGTGTCCTGCTCCACTAAAGTCTTTGCTGTTGCTGGATAACACAGAATTTTAGTAACCTGAGTACTTTATTATTTGCATGCACTGAGCACATTTTTTTATAGCTTCCTACACTAACACGGTGTTGGCTACCTATAGCAGATCGTAACTGTAGGCAGACATTTACATTTTTCACTTAAATCAAGCTATTGGGGGGGGGGGAGGGTTGTTGTCTGAATTTTGCGGGCTTGTGTAATGACAGCAATTTAGTTAGAAGGCTATTAAGAGTTTAATCTCAAATATCTGCTGCATATAAATGGAAACAAGGTAAAAACCGGTTGGTTCGTATTGGTAAGGTATCGAAGAAAGATGTTATCTTAAAACAATATATATATATATATATAAAACGTAGAACTTTTATGAATAAAACATATGACACAAGGGACCTTTATGCTTAAAATATATATGCATAAAAGTCTTATGCTTTTTGAAATGACACTTCAATGGAAACGCTTACAAGTTTTCTTTTTTTTTTTTCTCTTTTTTTAACAGGTAAAATTTTATTTATATCTCTCAGTGCAGTATGACAGCTTCCATAGTGACCTGATCCCTCTCCTCCCCTTCTCAGTTCTGGTATTTTGCAAGACGGCCTTGGGCGACAAGAAAGTAACTAAATAGTTCCTTCTCAAAGCCACCCTATAACTATGGTCATAATTGCTACCTGTGCGACCTATTCACCCAAAGACAGTAGACATTCTGGTATCGTCTGTTTTTTTTTTTTTTTTTTTTTTTTTTTAATAACGCCATCTTAAGAAAAATTATAATACTGATTATTGTGAAAAAATGTAGTTGATCCCAAAGGCATATACTAATCAGAAAATAGTACATTTGCAATTTTTTTTTTATTTTATTTTCATTTGAAATATGAACCCAAATGTCAATACTGTTTGGTAGCTTAAACAAATGTCCACGTGCTATTTTTAGTCACACTGCTGTGGAACGTCACCGTGTATTTCACGCTCTTGTTCTGCGTGAAAGGAACTTGTCAATAGCAGATCCTAAATGTGCATCCATTTTCAAAGGGCGTTTCTGACAACTTCAGTGACAGTTACTTCGGCAAAAGGAGAACATTTTCTTAAGCTTATTAAAAGAAAAGGGAGGGAGGGAGAGAATTCGAAATGTTGGTTGGTTTGGTCAGTCAAGTCTCCAATAATAGCCAACTGACAGTTACAATAGGTTATTTTCACTCCTCCCTTAACTATCAGACACTCCCTGCTAAATTGTACCAAAAAAAAAAAAAAAAAACAACTGTGGTACCGTTCTTTCTTGCTAACCTTGTTCACCCTTACGTCTAGTAACCTACGCTGTAATGAGCCATAATTATTTTATTATAAAGCTATTAAGAAGGTAATGACAAGAACTTCCTTAAGAAATGTCCGAGAGAGAGATCTTTAAGCATATAATCAACACACAAGGAGAGGAACGAAGTGTGTATGACTCATGGAATTCTTAAGATATGATCCTGTCTTAGATGAAGAACAATAATGAGAGTTTTTCAGCAATGCCGTGATAAACTCTCGTTAAGGATAAGGAAAATCAAGCAAAACCAAACCGCTGTTCGTCCATGCTTTGCTACAACATACTGTAATGCGAGAGTGGATGTCCCATCAATGTCTTTTGGATCATTTCTTGTAACTGTTGAGCTCTCGAATTCACCCAGTGTGTGTGTGTGTGTGTGTGCGTGTGTGTTCGATTCTGTTGGAGCGAGTTGATCAATGCAGTTTTAAAATCTTGCAGAAATTTTTTCACTTTTTTTTTTTAACGATCTAAGAAAGTGGCGATAATTACATGTAAACCATTGCAATACTCGTACGTAATCCTAAAGTAATACTTCTTAAATCAGCTTATTATTTTCATATTTTAGTAGGACAAACATTAGTTTCTCGTGTGCCAGGAAGTACGTTAATTCTGTCCACAAAAACGACTTCTTTAAATAAAAATATCTTTGTGATAATATACTCCTACACGAAGTGATGTTTTTCAGAAGAGGTATAGAGAGATAGTAGAATTACAGAAGACATGGGTATATATGTCACAGTAACCTATTTCTCAATAAACTGACATGTTATGAAATTGTATTTCAACTTTTGACAAACTAAAGAAACCAAACTGGATTGACGAGTCGTTCCATTATGTCCAGACCAACGATTTTATTATGGTTTTGACTCAGTTTTTTTAATTTTTATTATTTTTAAATGGAACTCTTAGTTAAATGTTCATAACATTTTATCATGTTACGTTTATGCCTGTGGGGAACTCGGAAAGAGTAGCGGGATAAACACGTGTGCCATGGAAGGAGCTGTCACTTGACCTCAATGTATTCCGCAGATAATTGAATTAGCTCCGCAACACCTTGACCATGTGACCTCGTTTCGTTTTGCTACTTTTTCGTGCTAATACCGAGTTTACATCTTACCTCATCGTTTCCTTAATAGTAAACTCTTTACTCAGTAAATTTTCGCAGCTTTTCTCCCCCTTCCGTATATTCAAACATGTTCGAAACTGCTCCTCTAAAAGTGAACTAAGCTGTAGTTAGAACGGCAAAGGAAGTAAAAAAAATAAATATTTCTGCTGTTTGTTTCGTCTCAAACAAACAGCAAAAATAAGTTTATGTGTATACTCTCTTACTTTAAGTTATTCAAGTAAGAGAGTACACATAAAATAAGTGAAAAATAACTACAATTAAATTCAAACAGGTAAATATCTATTACATACGCGCGTTTAGATAGGAAAGTATGTTTTTTTCCTTTCCCAAGAAACTCGATTTTAATTCAGCAAGTCACTAAAATACACACGCGAATACATACAAATGAATATGAGTGAGGATTAGGACTATCGTGCCGTGGTTGAGTGGGAATGCAACGTTAATTTCCGATTTCCCAAAAGTTACGACTCACAGAATGGAATTCATCCCTCTGGTAATTAAAAAGGTCTTAAAAGATTTTTATATCACGCTAGATTAAAAAAAATGGAATGAAATTATGTATTAATACGTGATTTTTCTTATTTTATTTATTTCTATTCCATATGTTTATTTTTATTGTCCATTAAACTTAAAGGTTAAGCTTAAATACATTTGAGCTGCGTCATGACTAAGCAATTTGCTGAAAGTGATTGAAGCGCCAAAACTAAATGTGGTGGAAAACTTTATGAACTAATTTCCTTAAACCAGGATAATTTCCTTCTTTCGTATTGCTATAATCTTTAATTTTGTGAAATAACGGATATAATTTAACAGGGGGCGAATTCTCCATGCTCTGCGCAAGCTCATTAATTGAGAAAGAAGTAATATTTATTTGTTAATAAATGCATGCATTTATAAACATTCCATTTAGGCTTTTATTTTTGTAGATAGAAGACGTCTTAAGCTTGCGCGACAATAATTGAGCTTTGCATTGTGTATCGAAGGCTGATGCTTGCTCGTCTAGTCAAAGCTACTTTGGCTTGCTCGGTTGTGGGAGCTTCAAGGTCCTCGCTGCGACACTGTGATTTCATGCGCGCCCATAGCCATTTCCGGCCCCTTCATGTCAGCTTAACACTCGGGAGGTCGAGGTCGTAATTTTGTAGCGTAGGACGAGGTATATCTGAGAGATGCATTCATTACTAGTATGTGCTAAAATGCAAAAAAAAAAAAAATAATAATAATAATAAAGAAATAAAGAACAAACACTGCAAATATATAATATTTGATGGTACAAATTAAGTGAATATTAAATCCAACATTATTTCATAGCCGAATATAGAAACTACAAGAGTTTCGTGTTGAAAATATATAGAAACTAAAAGTTTCGACGGAAACAAGCATAAGTAATACAACTTTGGGCAACTCGTTGCAAAGGTGGAACAAGCTACAGATGACTTTCCTTAGTATTTTCTATAAATGTAAAGCACATCTCCTAGAGGATATGTATGATAAAAATAAGCCTTTGGCTCTCTATTTCAGTAATACATGATGGTCATACATTTATTATTATTATTATGATTTAACACCTCCAGGGAGCAAAGACTCATCGAGGGAGAGTGTGCCAACAGCATCGAACGATTGGTCCCCTTCCAACTTGTTAAAATGGTTTAACGATGTTAAACCATTTCAACATCGTTAAAGATGTTTTAACATCTTTAACGAATAAAATGGATATCGTTATCATTATTTTATTCGTAATTAACAAATAATATACATAAAATTCTTTCGATCACTCAACGAATGCGTAAACTTAGTTTTGGATATTTTAACTAGAACTAATGGTATTGCTATTTTATTTTATTATATTTTTTTTTTTTTTTGTAATAGAGATACCAGAAATAAAAAGAAAATTAGTTACAGATGATTTTAAAAGGAACAGCGAAAGATAATGCTAATACAGAACATTTATGAAAATGTGAAAATGGATAAAATATCGTAATTGGCCGCCTCACTTGAATGGCGCTGTTAAACGTATTTCGGCATTAAGATTCATTTACTGTATAGTCATTTCGAAAATGGCAGACAAGTAGATGAAATTTTAGTTAAATTTCATGTGTTGGGATAAACTAAAAATTTATTATACTAATCTGTCTTTTCTTTAGCTATTATATGAAATATATATTAAATATAATTAGCGCCACCGTAGCGCAATTGGAAGAACGACGGGACGTTGCGCCCTTCAATTGGAAAAGACAGATTAGTATAATAAATTTTTAGTTTATAAAATTTCTCGAGTCTCCTCATGACGGGAGGAATCTTTATATGGATTTTTTCAGTCGAAGGTGAGTTAGCCGATCTCATACGGAAGTAGCAGGGTTTTTTCCTCCCGGAAACTCGGGTTTTTCATCCCGCATACAAACAAATCGGCCCTTCAGAACACACACACGTGGTGGTGGTGGTGAGCAGTAGATGGCGCTGATGTAGATGATTTGTATTAGAGGTTCGGTGTAGTGGTGGAGACGGAGAGTTGTACAATAGGTGTCCTCCAGCGATGAGTCTTCGGATCCCTTGGAAGTGTCACGAACAATAACAATAATAATAATAAGTTAAACTGTCTTCTGGTGAATGCGTATGTTTTTCACATTTTAAAACATTTCAGATAACATTTTGTTACTCCATACTATATATGTAATGCTATTTAATTCAAAAAACAATTTCCAATTACTCAGAAACTTTCACAGGGCTTACGTTTCATCCGATCTTCAAATGAAATTAATTATTCTACACTTTCAAATAATCGTTTTTTAATCACTAAAATTATTGATTTCGGGATTAAAAGTAAGTTACGATATCGGCCACCAGCTGCTCTCGCAACAGCTGAAAGTGCCCATTTTGCAGCCTGCAGCAAACAAAGACTGTTCCATTTTGTAATCGAAAAAAGGTAACACAAATTGGTTGAAAAAAAGTATTTTTAATGACAGAGTATAAATTCAAATTTAGATTTTCAATTCCGTACATTATTATTGCATTTATTATTATTCTTTATGATTATTATTAAATACTATTTTGATAAAAGTATTTATAGAGGTTAAGGTATGTAATTTTGTCTGAGTTTATTTTAGGAAACAAACTTTGTTTTGATAATTTCGGGATTCAAATATACAGCAAAAAATGACAACGAGAGCATGTGACAGAAATGTTGCATAAATATCCTTGCGTTTAATCTGTTTGCATTATTATATCTTAAGATATGTTGCATATCTTTGCATTCCACAGAAGGAAAAAAAAATAGATTAAAATAAACGAATAGCATGAAATGTATAGTATAATAATCAGCTATAATGTTTCTTTAATTATTATTATTATTACTAATTTTATTTTATTTTATTTTTCATATTAGAAAAACCACTCTTAGCGTCTCATTGGTGATAGTTAAAAATCTCTTTTGAGATAAGAATGATTTAGGATTACAGATTTTTTAGTACATAGAATTTAAAGCAGAACTGTTTGCAATTACAGTTAATTGTATAATTACAATGAGTATTATTTGTACAACTTGTGGAAATGTAAGTGTAATGTATCGATATTTTCAAAATACAAAATCTCTATTGAGTTTGTTAATGGCATGAGATGAAAATCATTTATATTCCTCAACCATATGTGTATTCTATGGAGATTCCCGATATACTACATGCTAGATAAACAGATTTCTTGCTACTCCACTAATTCATCACACAACCATGGAAGACACTCAAAGAAAATATTTTGAAATCAGCCCGAGAGAGTTCAAAGCTTAGCAGGTTAATATAACTTTGCTGACACCATTCATGTCTCAAGGATACATTTCCTGAGATAAATTTTGGTACGACGTAGTTTTCTACAAGTACACGACATCTTGGTTTACACTACCGAAAGCAACTTTCTCACAACATAGTGTCTTCTGATACATATTCCATGTATGCAATAATACTGTGCAACACCAGCCAAAGTTGCTGTGCTCTCTGACAGCCTGCTCAGCAGTTCTTGTCATAACTTTTTTTCCATGTTATGCTAGCTTGAGTTGGCAGAGCAGTGATTCCTGTTTTGATTAAATCAGTATATTCAAATCCAGGTGGGAGGCAAGTCAAATATGATCCATTGCATATTGAAAGGGAACGCGATTAGATTTTTGTGCCGAAGCTTGGTCGATGAATAGTGCAGCTTTAAGGATATCCTTTCTCCAGTAGTAATCAGTATCCTTTCAAGAAGCATTCATCCAGAGGTACGTCAATAATCATTCTTAATACATAAAGTCCCGGAGGCAGTAAAACATAATTCTGAATTGAGAAGGGAGAGTTTCTTCAGGCTAGATATAGGCAACGAGGCAATCCCAAGACCTCCATGGTTTACAGTGGCATGGAAGAATGCTAATGGTACATCATGACATAACCCAGAATGGACTATAGCGATCGCTACATCCATCCAGGACAGTACTGGGAGTGAGATTTTATCTAGGACTAATCTATAGTAGCGTGTCTGTTGACGTTTAAGTGGTGCTTATTCTTAGTTATTCGCAGAGAAGCAAGAAACCATCTTAGAGTAGATGGCTAAGAAAGAGTCTCCAAACTTAGTGAACCGAGAATTCAATTTTGATAAATTCGTTTCATTGTAGAGAGAGAGAGAGATCCATGCTTCAATATTTCCATGACAGACAGAATGCAAGGGAAAAACTTAAAGCTCTTAATCTACAGTTTCTTGTCGTTACCAGAAGAGACAAGAGAAAGCGTACTTCGACATTATCGCATTGATAATTAGGCCTTCAACCTCTCTCTAGTAGAGGCTATGAATATAAAATTATATTCATACAAGTGAGTAGTCAATTGTTCAGAAGAGAGCGAAGAAACTCATTAATAGCACAATTGAAGAAATAGGAAACAGCTGTCCTTGGAGTATACCTCTTAGTAGTGGGATGGGTATCGATCCGAAGTCCACAGTAAGGGAATTTGCGAAACAAATCACCGAAACATAGGCGAGGAAAGTTACTGGACATCTTACAATAGTCAGCAGTCGAAGTCAAGGGATTTCTAGAAGTCAAAGCACGTCACAGAGAGAGCGAGACCAAATTTGGCACATCGGGATTCAGAGTGGAAAGGAGATATTTCCAGCACATCTCTCCTTCTCTCTCTCTCGAGCTACAGAGATGAATACTGCTGCCTAAAATCAAGCTGGATGTATATGACTGAAGATGTTTATCTAAGATCTTATGAAGAAGCCATAAGAGAACGGGAGCAACTGCAAATGGACAGAAATTGGAGGGTCAACATGCATTTTCTTTCTTCAGAACGAACATTTCACTTTATTGACAAAGATACAATAGGAAATATTTAGGAAACAATTAAATCAAGATCTTGTAAGATAGAAAGAGGAACCTACGGAAATTAATAGTAGTAAGGTCATTCTCACAACTGGTGAAGTGCCTGGAACAGAAGACTCGATTTCCTTAAAAGAAGATGGACGGTACACTTCTGCTTCTGGCATAGATTTTTAGGATGAAAGGAAATAAGTGTTTTGGGTTTAAGACTTAAAACAGCGTTTATTTTGAATAATAATAATAAATAGAAATTCTCAACCTATAGTGATGTCTCCGAAGTAAACATTCAGACTATATAATCTTCTCTTTGGCTGTTGATGTTAGCGGTGTTGTGTAGTTGAGGTTTGGATAAAGGAGACGGTGAGCTGAAGTGGAATAGTAAACCTCTCACGATGACTCCAAGGACTCCTTGAAGATGTCACGTAATAATAATTTACAACAGCACATTAATGGCATGAAAGGAAAGACCCGAACAAAACACAATTTCAAACACGGATAATTTTTTTTTTAATAAAAACAAAACTCCATAGAACTTTATTTCACCTCCAACTAAAATAAATGACTGAAAATAGTTATATATACAGAAAGATAAAAAAAAAAAAAAAATTGTAATCAGTTGAAATCGCATCCTACTCCATGGTTTCCGAGTCTATTGAAGGGTGAAGGTAACACACGTGGCCTGAAATAAAAGATTAGTGTTTTTTTTTTTTTTTTTTTTTTTTGTTTGTTCTTTTTTCATATTTGTGGGGGTGGGGAAGATGCACTTCATAAAATAGGTTTATTGGATTTAATTAAAATAAAAAAAGCACTTTTTTTTTGTTAATCTTATGAAAAAAAAAAGTTTATTGTTCAAATTTCAATAAATTCCATGTGCTAATCGAGGCGTTCTGTTTTGGCATGATTTTTACACGTGAAATGATAAACACAATAGAAAATTAAGTGAAGAATATAGAGATCCAGAATTAAGACAAAATCATCAGTAACAAGCACAAAAATGATCTGAGAACAACCTGGAAATATGCGTTTCGTATCAGTATTCTTGCATTTTAAATTATTTATTCATTTATCCCAGCCGTTGAACCAAAAGACGTTTTTCACATATGTACTGTAGATATACAATTTTGTTTTGTCTAATTTTCAGCAAAAAGGGTTGATGAAAATTGTATACTTTAGTAAAAATATCAATCAATTCCATCTAACAAGATTTACACAATTTCAAAACGGTTTGCCATTTTTTTTTTTTTTCTCGTCAAACGATTAATACAAAAAGTAAGATGGCGGTTATGTATTTGGAATCCCAATAAAACTGTGCGAGGATTCCAAATACAGAATTTCAATAAAATTCCTTCAACTTAATGCCGTAACATGCGCATAGGCGCTTGTTATTGCTTCACTTAAATTGATGCTTAACTCATTTTGCGAAACGTGCTTAAAAACAGACGCAAGTTTCGCATTGCCTCAGAAGGTGTTTGTTACACATAATGAGTATACAATTTAATATTTTTGCTTAGTAGTTCTTCTAAGGCATGATACAAACGCTACCGAATAGCGTTAATTTCCTTATTTAAACGAGTAAACAAATCAACATATCCTCCAGGAAAGTGATTCCGCCTATACTAATAATGGTTATTATTATAAGAAGTATACGATATGGAACTCTTCGTTGTCAACGCCATCAGAATTGGCACAAAAAGGTAAAGGTAGAATTTGTCAGTAAGTTTCAGAGTTCCAAGAATTAACTATATTATTTGTGGTGTATAGAATTTACAATCAAAATGTCATCCTCGATCATTGACTCCTACCATATAGGACACACCCGCATTGTTAGTCATTTCCGTAACTCACATTTTCTTTAGGAGACTTGAAAACCAGTCGTGATTTTATTAGTTTCGTAATCAGTCGGGGGAAAAAAAAAAAGCGTCTGGAAAGCACGAGAGACCAATGAAAGTTAGCTTACATAAAAACAAATATGTAAAAATAGCACCTCTTTCCTAGAACCAACGTCAAGATCCGGAAAAGCATACATTATAGCTTTCTCCTCCTACAAGTGCATCCTACCTAACCTATATTCTTACCAAAGGAGAAGAAAAAGAAAAATGGCTTCTTCATTTTCTTTCATTTTTAAAACATTTCAAAAATAAGAATTTCATAATGTGCAAGGCTGTAATATATTATACAGCCCATAGCTCTGCGTAAACTACAATAGTACGAAATCGTCTGCTATTTTAGGACTTTAAAATTTAGTTATATATTACCTAAAATATTAAGAAAATATAGCTAATATTATTAGTTATACTTTCTGTTAGCACTACTATTTTTCTCTCTCTTTGCGTCAAACCTATTTCTAGAATATGTAACTCTGCAATAATTTAATTGCGATACTAATGATATCGTCTGCTGTCGCAAAAAAAAAATACAATAAATTAAATATAATAAATTAAACTTTCCCTATCTCATTTGGTTTTCATCAAGTCATCAGAAACAGTAGCAGTAAAAGTCTTCTGATCCTGATGTCTGTTCCACCCCCCACTCCATATTTTTCACCCCTATTTCCAGAGTAGCAAAGACTGTCGGCTATGTTCTAAATTTATAACGAAATGCAAACAGTGGCGTTAACTTCCTCAACTAGAAACACCACAATGAGAGAAGGGGAAGACAACAGAACTTACGATACCTAGTAAAAAGCTAGCTGGGAGACCTAGAAAACGTAATTAAGCAATATATGCAAATAAGTTATTTTGATAAACATAAATATCTCATATGTTCATTTCCAGTTTGTCTTGGAATAAATAGAATTACTTGCAGCGCCAAATTATTATATATTTTTCATATATAATAAAAATTCATTTAATATATTATATTATGTTCATTTAATATAATTAAAAATTACTGGAACCACACCAGTCTAAATATATGTCTGAATAATATATTATTATTATGTTTGTAATAATATACGCACCGAAAAAAGATTTGTAAATTTTAATTATTTATTAGTTTTGGACTAAGTTTATAAGATGTAATAATTAAATAAATAATAAGACTTGTGCTGTTCCATTTAATGTTTGTACCGAAATGAAATATTCTTCCTGTCTTTTGGTAACTGAAATGCACGGTCTATAATGACCGCTCAGTTTTCTGCTACATGTTTTTTTAAATCATTACTTAGAAGCTTTACAAAAAAATTAAGTAATTGTCATAGCTGGTGTTCAAGAATGCTTCAATAAGCAAAATTAAAATGCAATAATTACGTAAAAAAAGGAAGCGGCAGTGGGGAATGGGGGAAACAAGACATTTCTGCTTAACTAGTGATGCGAAGACTGTTATTACACAAGTCATACGAAAGCTATTTTTAAGTTCGTACTGTTTACTGCACACACCTGTACACTTAATGTTTATATATAACTTGGACAAATGCACCGCAATATCGCAAGTGATACTTGGATATTTGCCAAAACGGACAGTATTTGTTGCACGCATTCAAATCGCGTGCTCTACTAGCAATTACTTGATTAAATGTGAACAAAAATCGTTAGTTTACCTGAATATCTAAAGCGCTGCTTTCTCTTTCGTTTCAGATTGCATTTTAGCATTTCCAAGAGTCATTCGTCCTAAAAGAAATAAAAGACCATCTGCGCAGTTTCATGAATACGGTATAGCAAACCTCGGAAGCATTTTTTCATTTAAGAAGTTAGCAAAAGAAGTGAAACTGCATTTCAAAGGACTATTTCTCTCTTTCTTTTTTTCCCCCGGTTTATAATTATACGTAAGTAGGCTGCTTTTATAAAGAAACATCTTGCTTTCTCGAGTATCATAAAAAGATAACTATCCACTTTAAACCACCGATTCTTTTTGGGTTATCGCCTTCTAAATTCCTTAAATCCGGATCAGCAGAACTTTTATAACCCCCCCAAAAAAAATAATAAAAGAAAGTAAAAAAAATAAAATAAAACAAAATATATAATATATATTTATTAATATATATATATATATATTTTATTTTTTGTAAATATAGATTATATAATAAACGCAGAATAAACAAAACAAACCAAGAAATACTATTACTAATTTCAAAATAATATTGTTTTCCATGTTTTACAATGAATTTAAATTGCCAAAAATAATTAAACTAAATAATTGATTTCAGATTATAGGAACACATCGTGACTTTAACATAACGCAATAACCTTAATGATGTTATTGCGTAATAAGATGTAATTTTCAAAGTTTTTTTTTTTTAAATAATGCATTATTAATTTAATCATAGCAAACAAAAGTTTGTGCTGACAGCATTTTACAGGATTGCACCACCTTTGGCAAAAATTATTTTGGTAATTCTAGTACATGAGAGATATGATTCCGATGAAGGGCATTATTTATTAGAGCCCTTTCAATCAAATTAAAAAAAAAATAGGAGGAGTCGGTTAAAAACACAATTATTTATTCATTTTACATTTAAAATAAAGCTTAAAAATATTTTTCCCCTGTAAATAAAACCCAACAATTGAGCTAATTAATGTCATTAAAATAGTAATATATCGAAGTTTAAATTTTTATTTATTTTTATTTTTATTTTTAAACCGCGAGGGTGGTGAATGAGTTAAATGCTTTGTCTGAGGATGGTGTCAGTGCTTTATTGGCATATCAGTTTAAGGTGACGTACGATAGGTATCGTGTGAATACTGGTTAGCATGAGCCTTTAGACTCCATGGAGATACCCGGTTAATAATAATAATAATTGAAGACCCCGAGACAATGACAAATTCTTCATCGCTTAACTTAGACTTATTTCTTTTGCTCGTGCATCATTCTTGATCTAAAAATCGAGGTTTAGAATCTGATTTCACTAGGTTCGGGTCACTTCTTGGACCTTCACGAAGGTGAACTGGCTAGTCTCATACCAAAGTGCAAGAGTTTCTTTCACGAGCAATTAGACATAAAAATGTGTAAAAGAGAAATATCTTATTATTATGGAAGTAGACCCCTGATAAGATTTCATTATCTTCATGGAGCCTCCGTAGCTCAGTCAGTATAGACGAAGCCCTTTGGTCGGAAAGACCTGGGTTCGATTCCCGTCAGTGATGTGAGGAACCTTTAGGAACCTACCGTCTCATACGGCGGTAGGGAGTTTTTCTCCAGGAAACTCTTGTTTTTCGGCCCCCAGAACAGGCAAACCAGCCCCGTGAACACACATGGATTACAGTCATGAATACGTCCCAGCCATAGGCCGGTCCCGAACTTTTGTTACACATAAAAACAATAGATATTCAACTTGAAATAACCAATTTACTTTTCCCTTTGTAACACTTTCTTGCTATTAATAATGAATAGAGCATGTCAATCAGTACAGTGATTGTAACCTCTATACAAGCCATTTTATAAATATCCAATGGAAAATAAATGCAAGGGAAAGACCCGGTCCATACACGGCACTGATACTATAGTTCTTGCAAACCTGTCGTATGTGGGATTAATATATATTCAATCTTAGATGGTGGTAAACACCACCTAAGATTGAATATCCTAATAAGTTTTGTCTAAATAAAAAGGACGAATGAAAAATCTCCCATTAATTTCAGACATAACTCGTGTTGGCGATAGACAATTGTATTTTAGAGGACACACCCTAACAAACGTTCTCTTTACCAAAGATCGCCCACCATTAATGTATTGTTGAGATAGGGACGATAAGCCCATTTGATCTAGAATCCTAATTTAGTTTCAAACATAAAATAAAAGTTGTCCTCATGCGGTCTAAATAAACGAAGCTTTATTATCGTAGTACACACATAAACGATTTTTAGAGCAGTAAGTAGGACAACTTAGAACTAAAAAGAAACAAATTGTTTTTCATAATGAATCAAACCGTGTTATTTGAATCCTTGAAGTTAGTCTACTATGGCGCGACGCCTTTAATGAGTGAACAATAGATGTTTTATGATTTTGCCTTAAAAAAACATTCAATGGAAGTAATGGTAGGGTGGTACTAAATTCTTGTAACCTGCTGTTCTTTCCTTCTTAATTTCTTTTTGAATTTAGCCAAAATGCTTATCATTTATTGCTATTTTCACAATTTTAAAAACACTGCATTACTAACTTTGATTTAGTTTTTTTTTTTTTTTAATTAATTCTAAGACGTGAATCCAAGTTTCTTTATTCCTGCTATGACCTGGGAATACTTGTCTACCTTCGGTATAATAGTTGAGTTCAAGTGCTACCACAGAAAGGAAGTTTTTCCATGTTTGTGACGTATTTATTGCAAGCTCTCACTCTTTTCTTTCTTCTTCTGAGGCAAAAACGTCGCATTAATAAGAAACAGTTCAGGGAATTCCATTCACAAATGAAATCGGGATTTAACTTCAAATCATCAATGGCTGCACCTTCCTTTCTACAAAAAAAGCAAATACTGTGCAAAAACATGACGTAGTTTGTGCTCCTGAAAAATTCCATTGGCAGAAAAAACTAATGCAAGAATAGTTTTCTACCGTAAAATTAAGAAATAAATATTTGGCAGTTCTAAACAGCATAGTTTAGTCTCACCTTGTACATGTCAACCACCGGGGCAAAAGTGGGGAACACGCTGTCTTTTGTGACGCTGAATCAGCCTAAAATGGGATCATAATTGGCTAACATGGAATATAGTTTATTATGTTTAACTAGATTTTTTAAATAATTTTATACTTTCTTTTCAATAAATTCTATTGCCGATTTTTTTTTAAATCATTGTTTTTAATCCTCAAATGATCTTTGTTGAACTATAAAGACCCAAGAAAATTTCTTCGAGTTTTTACTCCACTTGCGACTTCAACATTCATAAATGAAGTTAAACAGCATATTTAGTTATCATTTATAGATCAAATAGAACTCCACAATTTACGCAATGTTCTTAGAAATGATTCAACATTATTTCCCAGCTAAGAGATGTAAAAGATAACTATCATAGTTCTACACAACAATTAAGGAATTAATAGTTTCTTCCAAATTAATCTGCTATTTGGCAAGATTCCAACACTGTCGATCATTTGTTGCTAATCTTTCCTCCTATTTTGTTTCATACCATTTGAGATTGAATTTGTGACTGAATAGCTGAAATGTTCTATTTATCGTAAATTAATCGCAAAGAATCCAGTTTTCTAAGTTCCTGTCAATTTTTTCGTGTTCTGTATTTTCATCGCGATTTAAGTACCAATTTTGTTACAGCAGTTATTTAAATAGTCCTTAACTTGTAGTGAATTTATTTAGGAGTACAATACCAACATGAAGTAAATAAGTTTAATATCTCCGATTTTTATGTTTAATGTTACTTTCTTTTCATAATGTGATCTTTATATAACTTGCATCTTCAGTATAGGCTATGTATTGCCAATTTACACCATATAATTTGTACCGTTTCGGATAGTTTTCTCTCGCCAATTTATATCATTTTTTCTAGAGTTACAAAATGTAAATACAGATACACGTGATATTACTATGATTTCTTGACTATTTTTCGTCAAGTAAAAAAAAAAAAAATCTCGTCTTTATAAGTCATTTAGGTGGAACGCAGCTTGTTTTTCTTGACCGTTTTTCAATCGAGACCCTACAAAACACTTAGTAGGAAAATTGAATCATCTGGAATTTCATTTTTTTGAATTATGCGCTGTTAAAATTTTTATACCTTCGTATTTAAGCATTTTTGGTGGAATGTCACCCCTTTAAGCATTTCCACATTTCAGGTTTTTGACAATTTTTTTTAATTTTTTCTATACTAAAATGTATAGGTGACTGCATTCATCCCCCCCCCCCTCTCACCCGGATATTATCTACGATTTTACATTGAATACTTTTCGCTGAATAATTTTTCAAAGTAATTACTACAAATAAGATTACTAATTATTTTAACTTTAAGAATAACCTTTGGTTCTTAGCACAGAAACAGTTATAGAAATAGGGTTTTATCCTTTCTAGAAATTCGATTTTTTTTTTTCTTTGAACAGTGCATCTCAGAAAAATCCATCATAGAACTCACGTTATTCCAGACAGAACGTGTTAGGATAAGAATCACGAGATGGCGACAGCTTCTGTCATATTCTCGTCTCCTTGCGCCTATAATCTAGGGCCATGAGTTCTGATTTCGCTACAGGGTTAAAGTTGGTCATTAGCTACCCACCGATTTCCAAATAGGACTAAAAGCGCGCGCTGCCTACTTCCTTTGGGTACTACTAGGCGATTGATTCTTTTTTTTTCCAGGACTCTCTTGTGTACCACGAAATTCTGACCTATATACATGCTTCCCGTGCTCAGATTATCCAACTGTGTCTCTAAGGTTTGGTTCTTATTTACAAACTTTCATTTTTTTTCTGTAATAATATTGGTCTCTTTGAGACTCACGTTTGAAAGCTGCCGTTTTTTGATTCTTTTTAAAACTTTCCCATAGTTTTTAATGCGAGTCATTTTTATCCTGCTCAAACCTAAATGGACACTTCTCATTTAAAATCCCCCCCATACACTTTTGTACCCATTTAAAGACCCTTGCTGTGAATAATATTTCCACTGATAGTTTTTTATTTTTTTTTTTATATTCTCTCCACGTGAATTGTACGTTTCTGTAAGAGTAATACGCTAATGACTAGTCTATGTGGCAACACGTGAACTAGTCATTAGTGATACTATGTTCAGCAGAAATCCTGCAAGTACTTGCCATTATGATCATTAACTCTACTATTACTACAGAATTTCTCAAATTATTTCTATGCTTGCGATCAATTTTCTACTCTACTGTTTAAGTCTAACTAGAACTACCTTTTCCTTCCTTTTATTTTCTGGGCACTAATAACTTGCGAAATTTCTTTACCTTTTCCCTAGTATAATCTTTGGTTTATCATAAGCATAGATAAGTATCATTGTGCAATTCTATTTGATAATTTGCATCCATATTACTATATGAAATCCCCCCCCCCCCTCAGTCCATGTTTCATGTTGAATACCACAGCCAATCTCTTCTTTCCTTGAAGTCTAGTCAGTTAATGTACAGATCATTACAAGCAACAATTGTACCGAATATTTATCTTTTTTTTGAGAATTTCTTTTTTTAATTCAAGTATTCCAGTTTTTTTTAGAAATATTTTCCGTTAGTCTATCTGTTGACATACCAGCACCAAGATAAAACTTTCCTTTGATGACTGACTGCAGATTTATAATAATAATAATAAAATAAAAACGAACAAATCCTCTAATAAATTTTATTCCCAAAGTAGGTACACTCCTTTAGCCCTAACTTTTGAAGGATTGGCCGACAACCAGTCTCCACCTTTAGCTGTCACTGAAAGCTAAGTTCAAGGCTATCGAATGCTTTCCTTTCAGACAGTAACGTATTATTTCAAATAATTCTATGGTAAACTGAATTTGGGGAGGGGGTTTAAAAGCATGAGTTACCTGGAGAGGAAAAACCTTCCTGTCTGTCCCTTTAGTTAGGGACTAAAATTGAATCTACAATGGTCCTTCTTTTAGGAGGTCTAGCGCTATGGAGCACCACAGGCATCTTTTGCAATAATAATTGGAATTTTATTAACTTTTCTACTGCAATTTTGAAATAAACCAAAACAGTGTTTGGTCGTTAAACTTTTATTCACTAGCGAATAATCGATTTTTTAACACTAATTATGAGTGATTTCTAAAAAGCAGTTTAAATAATTTGAAATGAAAATGTAAGTGTTATAGGATCATAATGACAACACATTTTATTATTACTGGGCACGTGATTTCTCCTTTCTACTATAGTTTCCAGTCTGGTGGAAATTAAGTGGAGTGACTCCTACTGAAAACAGGCTTCCTACCTTAAGAGAAAAAACATGAAAAAAATCTGAATAAGATTTGCACTTTCGGACACACATGCAGCCTACTGACTACTTATTGTCCAAGTTTTTTTTTTATTACTTCGCAGGTAATATTTTTATTGATTTGTTAACACTCATATTTCAATACGCGCAACTTATTATTCTGATTTTAAATTTAAGTTTGCTGCTTGAGATATTTTGTAATTTTCATAGCTCCTCGTCTTCTCCAATGGCTTCACGCACTGGGGTTTTGCGATAAAGAGATGAATCCATTCTAGATTGGTGTATTTCTTTTCTTTCTTTAACTTTCCACGTAATTTCAATTTCATGATAACGATTGAATTTTCATTAATATATATCATTTTCTATTAACAAAAAATTAATACGATCGCATTCACTGATCAATAATGTGGTTTTGAGAATAAAGTTAATGGAGATAGTGACAATGATTTCAAAACACAACTTATGCAAGTCTGAATTGGCAATAAAATGAATGACCAGTCGTTTAGTATATTAACTACGACACATTTCATGTTTTAAAACTGCAAAATGTTTAATAGTTCACATCAGAAGATGCACATACAACATTTCACAAGGCCAGGTACATCCCAAAAGTAAGGAATGATTTTGCATAATTAATTATCGGTGAAATACAGTTAATGCAAGTTTACATCCATTAACTTCCAGCACAATGGAAGCGTAAGGACATGTCAATCTGGTTCATTAATTCAAAAACTATGAGCAATTACTGTAAAATGTTTATAGATTTGAATCAGTTCGTATACTAAAAAAATAAAAATTTTAATTTCAGAAGATGGATCCGACGTAGAGAAATGAACGTTGACAACATTTTACACGAAACACCTTTTGTGCGTAAAATATACGCATACACATCATCCATTTGCTTCAATCATTTAATACAAATATCACAAAAGGAAAGTAATCACGTCTCTCTTGTACAAGCAAAATTTGAAACTTTATACACTTTTTTATTATTAATATATCTGTACAAATAAACATCTGAAACGCTAACTGAAAATTATGACAACTATAGGATCACTATGTTGTGTGATTTCCTTTTTTGTTCTGGATATTGTCATAGACGAACTTCTTACATGATATGTGTTCATTCTTGGTTGAGCTGCATAGTCCATGCATGCAAGTAATCATGGCTGAGCTAGCAAAAAAACAAACAAACTGCAAAAACAGAAGTGATTAGGACGACTTAATTCAAAAAGACAGGATCAGGTTGGGCACAACAAATCATATATAGATGTTTGCAAAACCTGCAGGAGATATTGCATGAACAAGCGATACACGATGGATGACGTCACGCCGCTTTTGTAATAAACATGAAACTGTGCTTGCAAACAAAACGAAACCATTCGATCACAGAGAATAAATGGTTTTTACAGGTATAACGAATTCCACAGTTCTTACCCTGTAAGAAATAAAAGCAGTCTGAAAAGAATCTGCTGTACATGAGTAGTGTTACTGCTTTTAAATATGCTAGGAACTGAGAGAAAAAAAATCAAATAAAATAAAGGAATGCAGTTTAGATATAATCCAGTACCTTAGTAAATATAAAATTTACTTCGACTCTTCTTAATGTTATTTTAAAAAGTCCTTTTGAGGGTTGTCTAATTTCTTAAAATATTTCAGACCTGATAACGTGGTTTCTTGCAGTATTAACACTAAATGACATGGAAAAGCATCACTTATTTTAAAATGATCACAGTGTACTAAAAATGAAAACAACCTAATGTTGCTACGAGCATACGTCCATTGCCTAAACAAATTCAGTTCTCAAGAAAAACAGCAGAACCTTTTCCATCCCTTCTTAGCATCATCGTCATCGTTGGAATGGAGAGTGGCTTTTACTTTAATTTTTTGTTTGGTAGAACTAAATCGGCTCCTCTCGACTCCAGAATTCTTTTTACCCTTTAGTTTTTCGGAACTGACCAGATCTGGTTTTCGAACTGCAAGAGCGGCCAGTATGGCAGAGTCAAATACTTCTTTTAAGTTCTTTTGCGTAAGTGCCGAGCATTCTTGGTATCCAACGGAACCAATACGGTGGGCCAGTTGCCGAGCTTCTTGTTCACCAACAGGTTGTTCGTGGTAGTTTGCAAGTTCGATAAGCACCTTGACATCCGTTCGCAAATCGCACTGCGTGCCGACTAATACAATGGGAGCTTTGGGACAATGATGGCGAATTTCTGGTAACCATTTCTCCGTAATATTGTGGAAAGATGTCGGACAAACCACGCTGAAACATACCAAAAATACGTCCGTGTGTGGATAGCAGAGGGGCCGCAAAGAGTCGAAGTCATCCTGCAAAGTAAATAAATAAAATATATATTTAAATAACCATAAACAAATAAAACCTAAATTTTAAACTTTTTAACGAAAAAAAAAAAAATTCAATGGAAGGTTCTGTAAGCCAAAAATACTGCAACTAGGTCTGTTATTGGGAATTTTATTTTACTTGCATCTAGATTACCAAAATCCTATGGCAGTGTTTCTCAAAGTGTGGTACGCGGACCCCAGGGGTTCCGCGAAAGGTCTTCAGGGGTTCTGTGGCAATTTTCGGTTATGCATCATTAACGCATGGAATAAAATGTAAGTTTGAGATCGTAAAACGTTCCTATTGTATCACTGAATAAGGTACAGAGACATCTGCAGGCTGTGTATTATGTTTCTCAACAAACAGTGCAATTAGAGACAACTGGGTAAAAACGGCACTAACTAATGAATCGCATGACCCCTCCCACATAAAATGCTGTATAGTAGACAATCAAAACCATATGGTGCACCGGCAACATATGGTTTTGTTTGAGTGAACGTGTTAAAACTAAGAAATATATAGTGAATGTGTTTCAGATATTATATAAGGACTTCGGTTGAAGAGAATTAGCATTTCAACTGAACTGTCGGCTTGCCTTTGTCAATTAGTAGCGCGATCTTTTGTTAATACCGCACCAATCATATGAGCGTCTTCATAGCTGCTTTATCTCTACTGGCCTATCATTGCTGTCTGTTTCGAGTTCTGCTTTCACTAGCCATTTGTTGAAGGACTGTTCATTAAAATACGGTATTTTTTTTTAGCTTTCAAATTCTTAAGTATGGATCACTGGTTAAAGACTGGATTTTTAAAATGCGCAAAAGAGAGGAACATAGTAGATACAAGTAGCTGTATCTACTATGTTCAAGCAACAAGAAAATGTTGATATATTGTATCTGGATCAAGTGAAATTGATAAGTGTGTGTCGTCTGACATCTCTAAAGAACCAACTAGGAAGAAGATGAGAAATCTTCGTAAGTACGATATAAATTACTTAAAATGTGGATTTTCATGGACGGGAAATGAAGAGGAACCTATTCCATTATGTGTAATTTGCGGTGAAACTTTAAAAAATGAAAGCAAGGACAAACCTGTCGAATTTTTTTAAAATAAACTAAAAAAATTAAAAGAATCTCAAAAAGTGATGTCGATCGTGTCAGGAGGTGAAAACATGAAGACTTTAGAAGCTTCATATCGTGTGTCGCTATTAATAGTAAAAAGTGGCGCAGCAGAAACAATTGGTGAAACTTTGGTCAAGTATGCAGCAAAAATAATAGCGGAAATTATGATCGGAGATAACGCAAAAAGATCTTTTGATCAGATTTGCCTTTCAAATAGTACTGTTCATCGAAGAATCACTGAAATGGCTGAAAATATAAAACAAACATTGTTATCCGATATACGTAAGAGTCGTTATTATGCGTTGCAGGTAGATGAATCCACCAACATTACAAATTTTGCAAATCTTCTAGTGTTTGTTAGGTACGAAAAAAAAACATCAAAAAATTCATGATGACCCTTGCCAGAACATACAACAGGAGATGAAATATACAACAGTATAAATACTTTTATGCATCAAAACAAGCTTGATTGGAAAAGTTGTGTTGGAATAAGCACGGACGGAGCGAAATCCATGGGCGGATCTAAAAAAGGGCTTGTTTCAAGGATTCAAGCTGTTGCACCAAATGCAAAGTCGACACACTGCTGCATACACAGGGAGGCTTTGGCTACACATACGATGTCTACAGCCCTAAGAAAAGTTCTTGATGAAGCTGTAAAAATCATAAATTATATTAAAGGAGATGAAAGTCCTCTGAACGCCAGACTTTTCTCTCAACTTTGCAAAGAAATGGGAAGCAACTATACACAACTTCTTTTCCATACCGATGTTCGTTGGCTTTCTCGTGAAAAAGTCCTTACTCGTTTATTTGAACTTCGGAATGAACTACAAGATTTTCTTGATGAAAAGTTTGAATTGAAAAAGCATTTACATAATTGGAAATGGCTCAGTCAATTAGCATACCTGGCAGATATATTTACTGTATTAAATAGTCTTAATTTATCTTTACAATGCAAGGAAATTTTTATATTTCATGTTCAAGATAAAATGAATGCCACGTTGGCAAAAATGAAGTTATGGCAAAAGCGGGTTGGTAATGGAGAATTTGACGCGTTTCCATCGCTTCATGAATTGCTCGCAAGTTCAAATGAACAAATTGATGATGATGATGATGTGAAAATTACTATTATGCAACATTTAAAAAGCTTACAAATGAATCTAGAAAAGTATTTCCCTGAATTGGACATTAATATTGAGTGGATAAGATACCCTTTCAATAAAAACAAATTTATGCCAAAGGGTCTATCGTCAATAGAAGAAGAACAACTTTTAGAACTAGCTTCTGATGGTTTCCTAAAAAATAAATACAGCGAGAATACATTATCATAATTTTGGCTACAAATACAGAATGAATTTCCTGAATTAACAGATAAAGCTCTAAGGTTCATTTTTCTATTTCCAAGTTCATATCTGTGCGAAGTTGGATTTTCTGCCCTTGTAGATATTAAGAAGAAGAAGAGGAGGAATCGCATTATAGATGTTGAACTGCATCTGAGATTGAAATTAACAACTATAGAGCCAAATTTTGCTGAAATTTTATCTCACCATAAGCAATTTTACTCCTCTCATTGATGATAAATTATTTCAAGTAAGTAAAACTTTATAGTATCTTTATAAAGTTTGTTCTATTAAAAATAAATCATATTTTTTGTTTACATGAACATATAAATTCAAATAAAATAGATATTTAATTTTTTAATATTTTAAATTAATTTATTAATTTTAATTTAGTTATTTGTTTTAATTAATTAGGGGGTACTTGGTAATAATGAAAATTTAAGAAGGGGTCCGCAGATATCTGAAGTTTGAGAAACACTGTCCTATGGAATCAGGAAAACTAATTATACTCATGTGTAACTTCTGTGTTTGTGTATTCTTCTGCTGTTACAATGTGAATATAAGAGAATGAAGATTCAGAGTGCAGCAAGCAAGAATTATTAATTATTATAACTAACTTTTATCCTAAACAGCATGCATACTGTGAAAAGAGCTCTCTCAACCTGTAGAAAAACTCACCATTCTGGGAAAATAACACGGACATTCTACGAGCCCCCTAAAGCAGACATCTTAATAGGGCAAAAGGACACATGAAGGACTATTCTTGCAGAAACACCTTTAGCATAAGGAACAGTAATGCAATATTTCCGAAAGAATAGTCAAATTGATTAGATCCGTTGGCCTTCATGTGTCCTTTTGCCCTATTAACAAGATTTCTGCTTTTTTTTTTAGGGGTTCTGCAAAGGATAAATTTTACGTCCAGCCTATTCTGGTATTTATCGAATTCCCTACCATTTCAGGCTATCATCCTTTGGCTAAACTGGTAATCTGTAGTTGTTTATTGTGAGACCCCTCTTTATTGAATTCCATAAGTCAGAATAGGTCTGGACTTGCAGAATATGTTCATCTCTACCAAAAAACAAGAACCTTTAAAAAGACTAAGATCCTTAAAAAAACTTCTTTCTCTCTCAGAATTTTTATACAAAGAAAGTTATGAAACCTTATTTCACTGACCAGATCTCTGAATAGAAATGATGGACTGAAGTTATCCCTCTTATGGGAAATAGTTCATATATCCTGACATGTACAGTAGTTTTTTTTTTTTTTTTTTTGATAAGATATATTAACATACCTCTTGCTTTAAAATTATGCTGTTAGGACCTTAATGTATTTTAGGCTATACAACTATGTCATTGTGTGTAAATCACACATTTTAGTCTTTCAATATCATATACATCAAAAATACAGCACTGAAAGGACTACTGGACTCGCCTTCTCTCCACACACATTTCTATAAGAACACAAAATCCCCCTTTTTTATCTAATGGCTTCAGTAATGCTTGCATCAATGAGACCATAAACAAATACAAGGCTCCTTATTCTCAAATGGTTCAAAAAGAAGTCAACTGTTTGTATTCATTCCTTAAGTTTAAGGCATATCTAAGATAGTTTAGACTTTTGACATTAAAGTGGCATTCTGCCGTGTCAGAGCTTTCATCTTTTTTTTTAGGTTCTAAAAAGAATGAGTTTCCTCCACTGGCATTTCTTGCTATGTATCATATCCCCTGTACATGTGCTACATTCCACTTTGGCCAATCCAGAGGATCCATAGCTGTTCATCACAAGAGGCATAATCATTATATTAAGTACCACAAGCTGGAACAGTTTGGAGCATACTATCAGTCCAGACAGAAGGTTCTTCAGAAAAAAACTGAAGTCCTTCATAAGAGCAGGTTGCTTATAAAAAGACCAAACAATGAAAGCTGCAATCATAATCTAAACAGATCAGATGGACTGTGTTTATTCTGAGTGTTGGCCAAATTTAAGTCAATTTTTTAATACCTTTTACTACACTTTGTTTGAACTTTGATTATAGTTAGATTATGCTACTCAAACTGATGATTTCATGTCTGCATTGTCAATCCTATCATGTATGCTTGTTTTCATACTAAAGATACCTATGAAAAGCTAAGAGAAAATTTTCTGAGTACTGAAATTTGCATTACACAGTTGACTGCAGATGATCACAGAAGAGTATTTCTGAGGAAAATTACAAAAGAGAACACATGATATCAATAGCACAATTAAAAAGATTATATTAGAAAGGAACTTGATATTATTAGCATAAAAGAATGTGTGAGTAGAGCTAATCTTGGTGATCACTTAAACCGAATGGGAAAGGTTAGCAAAGCAGGTATTTAAATGATACCCAGATGGCAGGAAAAAGATTCACGTGAAAACCACGATTTAGATCATTTAATGAAATTAAATAGTATTAGAAGATGGAAATGTCATATATGACAATACTGGAGTCTGGAGAAATGACAAATAAGGTCAATTCAGAAGAAATTCATTGTTAATGGGAAGCTTGTAATAATGTAGTGGACATTATTACAATGCTATGTTATCATGTCACCCCATAAGGATACATATCAGGTAAGCATGAACACTTGTTTAATATGCTTTTATTATTATTCATACTGTTCTTTTTTCCAGAAAAATAATTCTAACAAATTTAAATAAACTAGTAATAATACGTCCGCTTGGTTAGCTTAGTGGCTTTCCAACCATATGTCTGGGGAAGGAGTATCCTAGGTTCGATTCCCATCAGCGACATGAGGACCTTAAGGATCTTCCTCAGCCATAGCTAAGTTAGCCGGTCTTGGGCGTGGAGAGCAGAGTTTTTTCCACCAGTTTATCTGGGGTTTTTCATCCCTCAGGCAGGCAAACTGGCGTCGTGAACATACAGGATACAGTATGGCAAGGAAGGCAATGGGAAACCATCTTGCTCATAGTCATTTCCCTAGTATGGTAGCATATAGCTAACCCCCTCACCAGCTGTATGGCAGAGGGAATAGAATAGATAGCAATAATACAATATTTTAAATCTTTTTTTTTTTTTTGTTACCTTTCCCTTCCCTAAACTCAGAACCTAATATCTGTTGGATCTTTTTATTATTGGTATGTTGTTTCAATAAAATCTGAAAGAGTATTTGCTATTCATTGTATCTCGATTTAAAATTATCTGAATATACCTTAAAATGAAAATTATAGATGTGATGAAATTTTTTGTTCTGTAAAACCATTAAGCACAACGAACTGCCAACTAATAAGATTAGTTGACTTCATTTTTGAACACTTTATCATGATGTATTGAAATTTGTTCCAATATAACATACTGCTTTAATAAGAAAGCAGCTGATTTGCTTCATGCATATGTAATTTAATCTCAACTTAGTAACAGGAAAATAATTACGCACAATATTTCCCACAGTATTAATGGACAGCTCTGCAACCAATTCTGTACTGTAAAATAAATTACACGATTTCAAAATTTATTACTTAGCTTCAAAATTAGCATATTCAAACTAACTAGCTAATTAAAATGGAACCATTAATGGGCTACTGCAAACCGCACTGACACCCAGAATTAATTTATAACTGTAATAATCTTTCAAAGCAAGGAAGTTTCTTTCAGAAATATTCAAGCAGGGCACTCCAAATAAGTTAAACGAGGCATTCCATAATTAAAAAACTGAAATATAGGGTGGCACAGCAGGGGTGCATTTGTGCTGCTTGAGTTACATGTTATTCATTAAAGTGGGTCTGTTAAGAGTTAAAAGTAATTAAAAATTATTTAGAAAGTGTCTTAGTCACCATATTACCTCTTGGATGTATTACAAACTTTCTCATCATTTCTCGGTTCGGTTTCTTTTTGAAGTATACATACTGCAAATCAATAATTTCATGAAGGATGCAATGTTCTCATATAATTGAACTATCTAATGCAGTAGAGCACTCAGGATTTAATCTTGGGGGGGGGGGGGGCGAGTTGAGAATACAAACTATGCATTACATATGACCTATGATCGAGTATCTGCAATGATCGAAAATTCATAAGTAGCATAGAAATAGAAGGCATGGCACAACATAAATTTAAAAAAAAAAAAAAAAAAGAATTTTAATTAGGAAAAGAGGTTTGGAAAATTTTCTAGTATTTTTTTTTTCATTTTTTGTTGGGAGGGAAGGCTCCCCCCTCTGGGTGAGCCACTGATTTAACAGTTTTAACTCATAACCAGTGCTTGGCATAAAAGAAAATGGAAAGGAAATAGTGTAAGGATAAATAGTTTACTTTGTTAAATCACCTATTTCAAATATGCTTTAACTGGTTTTGTTTAATCTAATTTTGAATTTTTTTCCATGGGTGCTAATGGTCAAATAATGAGCAAATTCTGTTATAGAGACCAAGCATGGAACTTTTTCAAGCCACGACTTTGATCTCACATAAACAGGGTGGTGGTCTCACATGAAATGAAATTCATCTACCACCTCAAGTTATTTGCCCACAGTGGGATTTGAAGCTACTGCCTACTGGTTGGAGAGTGGATACATTAACCTCCCTGGAAAACAGACCAGCAATATACAGGAATTTTCACATTATTTTGTTTTAAGGTGGGCATTTTGACCTGATAAATCATCCAAATTTTTTGTATGTTATTATTACATTGAGATATATTACATGACATGTAGCCTTTCTAAAACTCTCACCTAACATACATAACCAAACAATCATATATAGATACAATGTCTGTTATTTGCTCTGAATTATCCATTGGGGCCAACATTCTCAATGCAGAAGGTTTCAGTCTTCCTGTACCTTAAACACATTCATGCTCTAACAATATACTATTCCACTCACACATTATTCTACAGAATACATTAAAAAAAAAAAAAAAAAATGCACATGGAACCATTCTGTGCCTAATCTCTTCAACACATTAATCTGGGTAATGTTGAATTAAGTCCAACCACCTCCTCAGTTTCACCCACTTAAGTCTATAATATCACCTGTTCTCTGCCTATCCAACTGGCAGTTTAGATTTCCACAAATTCTCTATGTAACCAACATTTCAGAGTTCTGATATTATCTAACTCTGGACCTTCCTTCAGAGTTTACATATCACAATGAAAGAAAATCATGTAACCTGATCTAAACACCATTCAGATCTGCAAATTGGTGACATAATCATGACTTAAAGAGACATAAATGATTTGGATGGGAACAAGGAAAATGCCAGATTGAATATAAGGAGATTGGATATTAAGGAGAGTAAAAGATAACAGTGTGGTAGGAAAGGTAGTCGGTATGTTGCCAAGGTATGATAGTGATGAATTGAGGAGGCGAGCAAAGATTATGAATGATATGTTAGTGCAATTATGTGAGGAGAATGGAGTGCATTTTGTGAATGTGTGGGAGGAATTGGAGGGACAGATGGAATGGTATAAAGAAGATGGGCTGCATTTAAATGGTTTTGGTGTGAGTCTGCTGGAGAGATTGTTACTGACAGGAGACGTAATGACTGTAATGATCTGAGGTGGTGCAAAGTGATATGAAAGAGCAAAAAAGTAGGGCAGGGAGAAGTATTTGTTCACTTGAATGAAGTAAATGAGAGAGTGGATGTACAACACGAACAGGGTAACGGGGAGGAGTCAGGGTGGACGGGGAGGAACTTTATGAAACATGCAGGTGCTGAATTCAGAGGTGAATGTGTAAGCGGACAAACACAGATTGAGATGGCCTGGCATGGGTGGGAAGAGTTTAGGTGTGAGGAAAGTTGTAGAATTAGTGGTAATATAGAGGAAGTGACTGGGGAAGGTATTGAAGAGTCAATAACTCTGGACCTTCCTTCAGAGTTTACATATCACAATGAAAGAAACTCATGTAACCTGATCTACACACCATTCAGATCTGCAAATTGGTGACATAATCATGACTTAAAGACACATAAATGATTTGGATGGGAACAAGGAAAATGCCAGATTGGATATAAAGAGATTGGATATTAAGAAGAGTAAAAGATAACAGTGTGGTAGGAAAGGTAGTCAGTGTGTTGCCAAGGTATGATAGTGATGAATTGAGGAGTCGCATCGTAGGAGTGACGTTCGTATGACTTGTAGAAGCAGTAATGATTTCTTATGCTTATTCACTAATGCTAGAAGTATTCGAAATAAGGGGAACGAAATTGTTGCTTTGCTCGAGTCTGTTCCCTCCAAAATTGTTGGTATAAGTGAGCCGTGGTTAGATGACGATGACATTCTGACAGGAATAGAGAGATGAACGGATATGATATTTTTCGTGAAGATAGACAGGGTGGAGTACTCTTAATGGTAGCAGATGAGTTATGCCCATCTAAGGTGGAATTGCAAGGTGCAAATAGTGGTCACGGTTTTGAGGCGGTATGGTGTGAGTAGAAGTAAACAGGATGAAATATTTAGTTGGGTGTTGCTAGAGACCTGGTAATATGGAGGGTAATGAGAAGGAAATGTATAGGCAAATTGGCCTAGCTAGCAAGAAATGAATTATCATTATGGGCGACTTTAATTATGGTAATATAGACTGGAAACAAGAGACTGGATCTGGGGGTAAAGAAAATGAATTTTTGGAGTTTTTGAAAGATAATTACCTTAGGCAGCACGTAATGGGGGGGGGGTACATGAGGATCAAGAGTATTAGATTTGATCATCTCATCAGATGATGTTATTATAAATGAGGTGTCAAATCTTCCACCAGTTGGTGATTGTGACCACAAGGTGATCACGTGCAGGGTGACCAGTCATTCGAGGACGTCTGTTAGAAAGGGATATATGTGGAATTATAAGACTGGTAATTATGAAAAGCTCTGGAAACAGCTTGCGATAATACATTGGAAAGAGGAACTGGATAGAAAGGATATCAATGCTGCTTGGGCCATATTCAAGAACTATTTGGTGGAGGCAATATCAGAGTGTATTCTAAGGGTCAAGAGGGTAAATAGAGTGGGTGTAAAATGGATGAATCAAGAGATAAGGTATGCAATCTGGAAGAAGAAGATATTATAGAAGAAACACAAAATGAGTATTTATAACAACCAACTGCATGAGAAGAGCAGGCGAGGAAGGTGACTAGCTTGATAAGGGTAGCAAAAATGCAGTATGAGCAGCAGTTAGCTAAAGCGGCCAAAAAAAAATCCTAAGGAGCTTTTTCGATATGTCGCCAGTAGAAGAAAGAACGATTATGGTAGGATGGGATTGATTGGTGAAAACGGAGGAATGATAACCGCTGCGGAGGATATAGTTGAGATATTTAGTGAGCAATTTCTAAAGATAATTCATTCTTGTGAATGTGGCATCATGCAGAACTTGAAAGCAGTGGGAAAGGAGGAACTGTTAGTAAGTGAACAGGAGGTATATGAGGAATTGAATAGACTTGATGTAAATAAGGCTGTGGGACTTGATGCTATTTCACCACGTGTCTTGAGGGAATGTGCCAGAGAGTTAACAACAGCTTTTGTATATCTTTTCAACATGAGTCTCTCACTGGGTCAAGTTCTAAAAGAGTGGAAAGAGGTTAAAATTGTTCCAATTCATAAGGGAGGTGATAAGAGTAAGGCTTTGAATTATAGACCAGGCTGTGTGTCAGGAGTTGTGGTCAAGGTATTAGAGAAGTTAGTTAGGAATAAGATTCAGAATTGGGTTGACAACAGAAAAATACTCTTTGGCAGCCAGCATGGATTTACTAAAGGAAGATCATGCTTTAGCAACCTGCTTACTTTTTATAATAAAGTGACAAATGCGTTGGATAAGGGTGTTGCATATACAGTGGTATATTTAGATTTTGCAAAGCCGTTTGATAAATTGCCACATGACAAGCTGGTAATTAAATTGGAATGGATGGGGCTGAACAGTAGATTGGTTCACTAGATTGGCTGTCTGATAGGTATCAGCGAGTTGTCTACGGAGGAGCGATATCCCAGAAGAGGAAAGTTACTAGTGGTGTACCTCAAGGGTCTGTTTTGGGTCCATTGCTGTTTAATTTGTACGTAAATGATATCTGGAGAGGTCCGAATGGTGATGTGCAGTTGTTTGCAGATGCTGCAAAGTTGGAGAGAGCTATCAGGAGTAGTGTGGATGCTGTAGCTTTGCAAGAGGACTTGAATACACTGGCTGCATGGGTAAATAACTGGGGATGTCAATTCAATGTTTCAAAGTGTAAGGTTTTGAAATTTGGGAAGCAGAGATGGGATGTAAAGTACATGATCGGTGCAAATATCTTGGAAGAGGTAGAGGAAATGAGAGATTTGGGAGTGATTGTAGACAAGGAACTAAAATTTCGGGGACATGTTACTAAAATAGTGAAGACAACACAGCAGATAATGGGAATGATGCGGAGGACACTGACTTGTAGAAGTAAGGATGTTATGGTTCCTTTGTATAAGGCTTTGATCAGGCCACATATGGATTACTATGCACAGATCTGGTCACCTGGTTTTCAAAAAGATATAATTGCGTTGGAAAAAGTTCAGAGGCGATTGATTAAAGTGGTTTCTTTTCTGGTCTCTGGAATGTAGTGTATGAAGACAGATTGAGAAAATGCAATTTGCAGAAATTGGTGGATAGAAGGAGGAGGGGGGGGATATGATTGAGACATAAGCTGTTAAGAGGTTATTACCAGATTAATGGCAGAGAGGTTTTGCACAGAATGGGTGAGGATAGCAGGAGAACAAGCGGCCATTCCTGGAAGCTGTATAAGGAGGGTGTGAGGAGCAGGTTTTTTGCATGGAGAGTGGCGAGTGATTGGAATGCTTTGCCCGAGAATGTGGTGTGTGCAGAGACAGTGAATATATTTAAGGCACAGTATGATAAACTGTGTGTATAACAGTGGACTTCCCATGATGAGTCTTTGACTCCATGGAGGTTTTTATAATAATGATAAAAAATACAGTGGTACAAGCACCTCCTTATCTCAACTGATCCGTATTACCACAGCAGTAATATGCTGCCTGGTATTCACACTTTTGCAACGTGTCTTTTGAGATTTAGATCTATCGATCATTTCACTCAGAATGTAATCCACTTCCTGAAGCACAGCCATGTACCAGTAGAAGTGTGCTATTTTTAATTTTTGCATTAAACACCTGTTTTATGAGTAAATTGATTTATACTTCAACATTTCAATTTCTATAACCAAGTATTTCAGGATATAATAAATCTCCATGGAGTCAGATTCATCATGGAAAGTCTTGCTCAGTGATTAACAAATCTATCATACACAATCTTGAACTCGTCTACATATTCACAACAAATTCTGGCAATGCGTTCTCCACTCACCCCACTAATGCATGTAAAAAATCTACTCATCACTTCCCCCTCTTTACCCAATTTTACACAGCTTCCAGTGATGACTTCTTGTTCTTCCTCTTTTACCTTCCACTATGTATAATTCTTGTGTATTAATCTGGTAAAATGCCATCACTAAGTTAAAGGTCTCTCTCTTTATCTTGTCACCTCTTTCCCACCTATCTACTAAACTCTGCAATTTACATTACCTCTACCTTTCTCCATAATCATTCCTGAAATCATTTTACTCATCTCTGGACTTTCTAAAGAGCTTCCACATTACAGTACATGTATTTGAACATAATAATACACATAGTATTATTATGCTCAAATAATGCATGAGTAGTCAGAATGCTCTACACCGCTTCTTTATCCCTGCTTGTCATAACAGCAAACACTTATAATGTGTCCTCAGGTTACTTTTGACCATCACCACCAAAAAGGGATACCTGCCCTGTTGTAGAGGACCGCATATCACAAACACAAAAAAAAATAATGAATTTATTAAATAAGAGGTAAAAAATTAAATATTCTGACTCAATCTTATGAAAGAATAAATTTTATGGAGTAAATATATAATTTTGAATTATGCAGGTGTTTATTTTATTACTCATCCAAACATTTCCAGCCCATCAACAGACAACCAAGACAAGCAAAATAATAATTAAATTCAATTATTTTCGATATTTTTATAAATGACTTTCAGTCATTTATAAAAACCATACATTTTCATATATTTTTGTCATTATGAAGGTTATTTGTCAAGGTAGGATAATAAAACTTATTTTATTTAACAGTTTGTTAGCTTCATTTATAACTCTTCAATGTTTAGGCACATGGTATATGGGCCTCCATTTATACTCTTGCCCTGCAACCCACAAATGTTAAGGAAGGGCCTGCTGCCTCATTATCTCTGCATTCCAAAGTGCAACATCATGCACTTATTAACATTAAAGCTACATTCCCACTCATTTATCCAAGCTAAATGTCTGTTTAAATCTCTTGAAGAGAATGAGCATTAGCATCACTCTTCATAACTCTTCCTAATATCCTCAGCAAACATCAGCATTAAGAAATAAATTAAACAGCAGAGGCCTAAGAAAAGAACCCTATGGCACAACACAGGTAACTTTTCTTTTATGAGATACTTGGGCCCCCCAACAATTATTATTATTATTTCGGGCAACTCCAAGGAGTCAACAGACTCATCGAGGGAGGCCCTAACATCATGTCAAGAACAACTATTCGACATTCACACATCTATCATACCTCACCTTGAACTCATTCATGGTCACAGCACCCACAACAGACTCTGGTGGCCACTCATTTACCACTCTCCAAGTAAAAAACCTAGCTCTAACACCCTTGTTAACCACATTCTTTCCCAGCTTCCATGTATGGCCCCTAGTCCTCCCGCCACCAGTCCTATTCTCAAAAATATTTTCTGGATTAATCTTATAGAAACCCTTCAGTAATTTGAATGTCTCAATCATATCATCCCTCTTCCACCTATCAACCAATTTTTGCAACCCACAAATCTTTAATCTGCTCTCATAAGGTTCATTCCACAGACCTGCCACCATCTTGGTCACTCGTCTCTGGATCCTCTGCACCTCCTCTCCATCAAGCAGAAACCCTGGCGCCCATATCTGGGCACAATAGTGATGACAATATACCACTTCCTTGTATATCATTTGGAGAGTCCAACATCTAATCTAACCACTCCATTATGTTGTACACCAACCTGTCATGTGGTAATTTATCAAATGTATTTGCAAAGTCCAAGAATATCACTGTATATGAATCTCCCTTATCCAACACATATGTAACCTTATAAAATGTAAGTAGGCTGTTCAAGTAAGATTACTCTTCACAAACTTAATGCTAACCATCATATTCAATCCTATGTCCATCAGTGCAATTCTTTAGTCTATTCCAAACTAACCTCTCCAATACGGTAATTACAATGCGAAATTATTATTATTACATCCCATCTCCAAGGCCTCATCACAGGCAGGTACTCTACTCTACATAACCCACTGACTCCATTACTTAATTCTCCATCTACACACACAGTCTGATATAACAGTCATACTAATCACACCATCAACACAACCCATCTGCTGTCCACCAACTATATGTTTTTGTCTGTAAATTGTTTAAGTTCTCTGGCTAATTTGCTTGTAGGTCTGGATGAAAAACTGTATGTTCCAGAAGGGTAGAAAACTCTGCTATATGTTTTTTTTTTTTTTTTTTAAATCTGCAGATATACGGCCTGGTCTGTAGTCTATAGCTGGAAATTGCTGTTCTAGGAAAATGTTATATAGTGGTGCCTTCTTTCCATGCCTTTAGAACCATTATACAGCCTATATACTCCAAACAAGGCACTTATCTATATTATGAAGGACGTCCAGAAAGTAAGTTCCAATGGGTTGTCAGAGAAACAAAAATATACTTACAAAAAAAAAACTTTATTGGAAATTAAAGTAGACATTTTTCACTATTTCTCTACATAATTTCTGCCATTGTTCAGGTGCTTATCATAACGGGACACCAAGAGTTGCATACCCTTGTTGTAGATGGTTGCCACCTGTGACGCAAACCACGTATTGACTGCTTCTTAGACTTCCTCGTCGTCTTGAAACCGCCAGCCACCAAAGAAAGATTTCAGATGTTTGAACAGGTAAAAGTCGCTTGGCGCAAGGTCAGGACTATATGGGGGATGATGGAATTGTTCCTAGCTGAAATTGGCGAGAAGTTGTTGTGTTACGCTAGCCATGTGTGGGCAGGTGTTATCATGAATCAAAACAATGCCCTGGTAAGCATGCCACATCATTTATTCAATTGAAACGCACCAAATCATCAATCACTAAAGATGGTCGCCCACTTTGTTCATCATCGTGCACACCTGTCCTTCCTTCATTTAAATGTCTTACCCATCTTCGTACGATTGAATCACTCATTGCGTGTTCTCCATAAACCTCAATAAGTTGCCGATTAATTTCAGCTGCTTTAACGTTCCTCGCATTCAAGAAATGGATAACTCGCCTAATTTCACATGCAGCGGGTGATTCCATTTTCTTAGACATAAACACACACCAAGAAGCGTACACACTGCGAGAATGTCTGAAAATGGCACCAACGCCTTGCTAAGGAATCAACAAACTCAGCATGCATGCACACCATTGTGATCGCAGCGTTGCAGTAAAAATATTTAAAAATAGAACTTACTTTCTGGACATCCCTTGTATAGACAATGCAATTTGCAGAGTCTAGTGGACAGGAGGAAGAGGGGTGATAAGATAGTGACAAAGTTGGTAAAGGATTGTTATAGGATTAATGCTGAACAGGTTTTTAATGAAATGGTGGGAGATTGAGGGAGAACAAGAGGTCATCCCTGGAAGCTGTATAAGGAGGGAGTGAGAAGCAGGTTTTTTACATGGAGAGTTGTTAATGATTGGAATACATTGCCTGAGAGTGTGGTGTCTGCACATTATTTGAATGTGTTTAAGGTGTAGTACGATTGTTGATTGGAGGTTGAGGATAATAAGATATATATACACACATATATATGTGTATATATACATAAAGCTTCCAGGGATGACCTCTTGTTCTCCCTCAATCTCCCACCATTTCATTAAAAACCTGTTCAGAATTAATCCTATAACAATCCTTTACCAACTTTATGTCACTATCTTATCACCCCTCTTCCTCCTGTCCACCAGACTCTGCAAATTGCATTGTCTCAACTTTTCTTCATATTCAACATTTCAGAGATCAGAAACTATTTGTCAATTGCTTTTGGATCCTCTCCAACATCCTTTTGAAAACCAGGTGACCAAATCTGTGCACAGTTGTCCTCACAATTTTGGCAATATGTCCTCTAAATTTTAGATCCTTATCCACCATCACTCCAAGATCTATTATTTCCTCCAACAATATATCCCCACTAAGAGTAAATTCTACATCTCATCTTTATTTTTCAAAATTTAAAACCTTACATTTCACAACATGGAACTGGCATCCCCACTCCCATGCCTATTCATGTCTTCTTGTAAGGCCACAAAATATCTACTCTACTCCTCATAGTTTGTCTCAACTTTGAATCATCTGCAACCAAATCTTCCCGTATCATTAACATACAAGTTAAACAGCAACGGCTCTAAAACCGACCCCTGAGGGATATCATTAGTGACTTTCCTCTTTTAGGATATTACTTCCCCATATATACAACTTGTTGATGCCTATCAGAGAGCCAATCTCCAATCCAATGCACTAGTCTAATATCTAACTCCATCTGCTCTAGTTTAACTCATCATGCGATAATCTATCAAAAACCTTTGCAAAGTCTAAGTATACTACTCTGTATCCATCTCCTATGTCCGATACTGCTGTCACCTTATTGCAATAAGTAAGTAGATTACTAAAACATGACCTCCCTTTAGCAAGGCCGTGCTGTCCATCAAAGATATTATCATTGTTGTCAATGCAATTCTGGATCCTGATTCTCACTAGCCTTTTCAACACTTTACCGACACATGGATGGACCTATAATTTGATGCTTGAATTCTGTCACCTCCTTTAGTAATCTACTTACTTATTGCAATAAGTAAGTAGATTACTAAAACATGACCTCCCTTTAGCAAGGCCGTGCTGTCCATCAAAGATATTATCATTGTTGTCAATGCAATTCTGGATCCTGATTCTCACTAGCCTTTTCAACACTTTACTGACACATGGATGGACCTATAATTTGATGCTTGAATTCTGTCACCTCCTTTATGAAGTGGTACAATCTTGCCTTCTTCCTACTCCTTTGGAACTTGACCCAATGCAAGACATATTAAACAAATATGTTGAGGCAGATGTCAGCTCTCTGGCACATTCCTTCAAAATACATGGTGATATATCATCAAGTCCCACAGCCTTATTAATATCAAGTTTGCTTAATTCTGCATATACCTCTTCCTCACAGTCAGCTTCTCCTAATCATCCACTGTTCTCAATCTCTCCATGATGTCACATTCACAATGATGAAAGACCTTTATGAACTTCTCATTAATGCTATTTTTTCCAATCATGTCATCCTATCACATAATCATTCTCATTCTTTTTTTTTCTGCTGGCTATATATGAAATGAACTCCCTAGGATTTTTTTTTTTTGGTTTCAATTAGCCAACTGCTGCTCATACTGAACTTTTGCTACCCTTACCAACTGACTCACCTTCCTTGCCTGTTCTTTGTATTCCTAATGGAATTGATTATTATCACTCCTCTTATGTTGCCTCCATAATGCTTTTCTTTTTCTATGTATTGTATACTTAATCTCTTCATTCATCCATTTCACCTACCTTATTTAACCTTCCGACCTTTGGAACATATTTAGACATTGCTTCTACTAGATAGTTCTTGAACATCACCCAAGCAGTACTGATCTCCTTTCTACCCAACTCTTCATTCCATGCTACAGCTGCAAGCTGTTTCCTGAGCTTCTCATAATCACCAGCCTTGTATTTTCACATATACCATTTTCTCAAGGAAGTCCTCACATGATTTGCAAGTGATAGAGTGACCATAAGGTGATACCCAGGTAATCACTTCATGATCACTCTCACCAATTAGAGGGAGATTTGACATCTCATTTATAATAACATCCTTTAATGAGATGATCAAATCCAAGACTATCAATCCTCGTGTGCCTGCTGTTACATACTGTCTGAGGTAGCTATCCCTCAAAACTCATTTTCTTTAGTTCTGATTTCTTGGCTTGATTTGCTAATTTCTGCTTAAACTGTAGTTTTGCAGTTTTCTTACCAGTTGAGTCACTTTCCTGGGCTGCTCTTCATACTCGTATGCAGTTGATAACTACTATTATTCATCTTGTGCTGCCTCCACGGTATCCTCTTCTTCCAAATTTCATGCGTAATCTCTTTACTCACTCATTTGACACCTACTTAATTCAGTCTTTTCACCTTTGGAATGCATTCACACACTGATGCTGTTAAATATCTTTTGGTCAGTTCCCATGCAGCATTTACCTCCCTCCCACTTAACACCTCATTCCATGCTATAGCTCTATGCTACTGTGCATAATCACTAGCCTTGTAATTCTACATATATCCTTTCCTCTTCATATAACTAGCCACAACCTAGGTGATCACTCTCACTAACTGGAGAAAAGTGCAAAACCCTACTGATATAGATCTATTTTTTTTTTTTTAACTACATGACTACCACTAATGATAGAGTTTTTTGAATAACATAATCATTGTGGAAATTAGTTTTGTGAAAATGATGGAAACATCAACAATTGATTAAAACTCAATTCTGAACAGTTTCGAACTGTATCGTACATAACAATCATATGAATCTGCTTGCTTTACCAATACATGTAGGGAGATGGAAAAACAAACAAAAAAAATCTAATAGTGTAGATATCTGTTGCTAAAGCTGACATCTGACAGGATACCAAAATGATATTACTCCCCCCCCCCACAATATGTACATGAATGAAGTATATATATGAATTAATTTATGCTTCGCCTCCATTTTATTTCAGTGGTATCCAAATGTTATTTCAATTTCAAATGGTGCTTCAGATCCATATAAATATTGACATGTAAACACGTCAAGGCCAGTAAGAGGGTTAAACAGAGTATGTATAAAATGGATGAATGCTGAGATTCAGCTGGCATTATGAATGCAACATAAGACATAGGTAATAACCAGCTATATGTCGTTCTTTTTGTACCTTTTCCAATCTATTTGGGGTCAGCCTTTACCGACTTGTCGCAGGGCCTAATGTTAGCGGCGCGCGGGGTATTTTATGTCTTGAGTGTGTTCACGGGGCCAGTTTTCCTGTTTTGAAGGATGAAAAAATCCTCCACCTCCATACGAGACTGGCTAACTCACCTTTAGTCGGAAGACCAGATAAAGGTTCCTCACGTCTTGGACAAGATTTGAACCCAGGTCTTTCAGACCAAAGGGCTCCATCTATACCAACTGAGCTATGGTGGCTTGAATAACCAGCTATATATGGAATATAAAAAGTAGGCTAGAAAAGCGATATGTTTATTAAGGAAAGTACAAAAGCTTTTTTCAGTTGATTGAAGTTTTTTTCACTTGGCTATGCTACCAATTATATATTTGGTTTAATCCTTTATCCAGGTATATCCTGAAGTATTTTCAGGACTAGGGCAACTCGTGGTAAAGGTGGTATAAGTTCTCATCACTTGCCTTAGTATCTTCCATAATGCAAATAATGCAAAGCACATCTCTTTGTGGACATGTATAATGCTATGCATTAAGGGAAGGCCACTACCCAGACTGGTTTCAATCTTTATTGAGATCTCATCAGTGGGTAACTTTTTCAGTTGGTTATAGCTTGTGCATGAAGTATCTTCATGCCCAGGTTAATGACTTCACATCGATTGTCTTAGTATCCCATAATACAAAGCACATGTCCTTTAGGAGTGTATAATGCTATGCATTATGGCATTGGTTTCCAACCAGTGGTACACATACCCCTGGGGGTACATGAAAAATGATCAGTAATGGTGGAAAAACAAGTAAAGTAAACAAAATGCAAAATTTCGTTATGGAACAATAAATGTCAGTATTTAAAAACAGCTATTTTAAAACAAGAGGTACAATTTATAGAAATGGGTTTAAAAGGGGTACACAAGTGGAAAAAGGTTGGGAGCCACTACCCAGACTGGTTTCCACTTATAAGTAAAGGGTCTTCTGCACACACTAGGCAATCTCATTCTCTCTAACCTCAATGAGTGACCTGAAGGATAATTTTAACTCATCAACTCTCAATCACTCAAAGATACTGAGCGATGGTTCTACTTAGTGACAGACACACCTTACCACTAAGCAGAATAGCTTATCTCACAGGGAAAAAGCATCCACTGAAGGATCCTGATAACGTCCAAATCAATAGAGGCTATACTATAGGCAAGCATCTAATGAAATGGAGTGGTTGAGACCACTTCAGTGGGTCTAACATGGAAAACCACATCAGTAGGAGCCAGACTCAGAAGAGATACCAAGGTTCAAGTAATGCAGAAGTCATATTTCCAGATACAAGTAGTGAAAAGGTGAATCACCTTATTATTAAATTACTCTGAATCAGAGATAGATGTTGAAAGTTTTTTTCACTTGATTATATTTATAAATTAAATATGCCAAGAAATTATATTCTTGGTTTAATTCTTTATCCAAATGTAAAAGCAAATAAAGTTTGTGCATGAAGTATCTTCATGACTGGGCTACTTCTGCATGCACGCACGCACGCACGCACACACACACACACACACACACACACACACACACACACACACACACACACACACACACACACAAAGCTAGTACCTCCAAGAAACCTAAATTGCACATCAACCCTCCTTTAGCCTTGATCATAGTGTTCACCTTTCTAGAAATACTTTATCAGTTTGTGATAATACAAATCAAGTATTTTGGATCATTCTTCCTTCAACATGATCACTAGTTATGTAACATTGCTGAATGCACTGATTTAGCATGCACCTGTCATTCCAAAGGTGTTCTTCTGTTCAATTAAAATCAGGATGCTATGCAAGCCAGTCAAGTTTTTCCACATCAGTTTCCTTAAAGCATGTTGTAACATGATTTGGTATACTGCCATATTCAAGGAGGTATAAGTATGTTCTACAAAACTGCCACAATGTACAATGCATTATGCTATCCAGATTGTTGTACACTTGTTGGTGTTCATCCATCCAGGAACTATAGCCAAAGCTTTAAGTCCATATCAAGGAAACCAACACAAAATACCATTATACTTCCATCACTAAACTTTATAGTATCAACTATGAAGTTTTGCACTCTGATATAGGGCATTCCTCACTATCAACACTTGCTGAACTAATCAGTAAAGGATGTGACACTATTCACTGATCTAGATTATGGCTAATGCTCTATGAATCACTCACTTTAAAACCCAGAAGTGGAACTTTCTAAAACTTATGTCTCTTGTTATACTAGAAATCTCCATAGAGTTTATCACTCATAATGGAAGATTACATCTAACTTGTATATAAGGTATATAAAACCATACCTTAAAATAATATAAAGTCTCAACTTCAACCATTCATTATTACAGTGTATGTTTCAATACACTACCACCATTTTTTATAAGCCTTCTTAACTGCCCAACAAAAACTGCAGGTCTCTATAATATATATCTTCTTAAACAACTGATTATTACTATTATTTGTCTGAACCAGGGGTCAATATCGATCCCTGGGGTTGATAAATATCCATGGGTCAATAAATACCTACAATGATTTTGAGTAACACCTAGTAAACATGCAACACCAACTGGCTGATCAGCTGGGCCAACAAGGGGAGAAGCACGTGCTCTCCCCGATGAAGACATCTAGAACAGAGACAATCAGGGCTAGTATGCATTTATCGCCTATAGTTATCAGAGTGGTGTTCAGTGATCTGATAACTTTGAATTTACTGTGTAATTTTTTTAAAGTTGCAGTGTCCATAATGGCAGCCACTGATAGTAAGAAGAAGTGCTGACAGTATTCGCAAGAGTATTTAAAATTTGGATTTATACCATCATTTACCAATGAAAAGGGTGAAGGAATGATTATTTTTAAATTGAGAAATTTATTACTGATAACATTTATTAAACATGATGGCAGTCAATGAGGAATCAAGGATTCCATGAAGGGGTTGATGGTCTAAAAAAGTTTGCCAACCCCTGGTCTAAACCAATATATCAATCATGAAATTTCCACAATACTTTCTTTTCTGCCCAACTAACTTAAAAAGAAACAAGCTTGATGAGGTATTATTTAATGCTAGATTTATTAGATCACATTCCTTTTTTCCCCCTGCCTATGAATCAAAAATCACAGAAGAGAATTACCCAGGCCCGATCCATTCCTCAATTTTGATATAATTAAATTGTAATCAAAATGAAATAAAAACAAACTTACCTGACCAGCAGTGTCACACAGCTGTAGCCGAACTGGCTGATTATCCACAGTTACCACCACTGAAACAACAATTATATAAATGATTAACATGTCTAATGATTAGAACTAGTAAAAAATCTAGATGTTCTGAATGACCTTCCAATGAATTTAAGTTTTAAAAAGTAAAGGATTTTAACTCTAAAAATGTTTATATAAAATATAAAGCAATTAAGTAGTTATTGTCTAGTGCAGTTATTTTATAGAAGTGGAGATTTCCATTAAATAAATCTTTAAATTAAAGCAACTTTTTTTCTCATGTCAAACTGAAATCGTAACTGGTATCCTCAAATGGCAGACCACATCCAGACAAAGGATTTTCACAGACCATGAGTGATTTCAACACTGAATGGAGGCTTGAATAATAATATCCCTCATTCTCCTATTCACAAGACTTTGCAATTTATATTATTATTATTATTATTTTGGGCGACTCCAGGAGTCCTTAGACTCATCGAGGGAGGCCCTAAACATCATGTCCACACAACTATGCGATTACATTCTCATAGTGTCTATCATACCTTGTCTTGAACTCGTTCACCGTCATAGCACCCACAACAGACTCTGGCAGCTTATTCCACTCATTTACCACTCTAAAAGTAAAGAACCCAGCTCTAACACCCCTGCTAACCACACTCTTGCCCAGCTTCCATAGGTGTCCCCTAGTTCTCCCACCACCAGTCCTGATCTCAAAAATATCCTCTGAATTAATCCTATAGAATCCCTTTAGCAATTTGAATGTCTCAATCATATCTCCCCTCCTCCGCCTATCAACTAGTTTCTCCAACCCACAAATCTTCAACCTGTTCTCATATGGTTCATTCCATAGACCTGTTATCATCTTAGTCACTCGCCTCTGGATCCTTTCCACCTCCTCCCCATCAAGAAGGAACCGAGGTGACCAAATCTGGGTACAGTAGTCGAGATGAGTTCTTATCAAGGCTCGGTACAGAGGTATTCTCTCAATCTGCCCTCATATTCTACATTCCAGATCACTGATCACCTTTATGAATCTTCTCTGGATCCTTTCTAACATATCCTTGTCACCATGAAAGCTAGTAACCAAATCTGTGCAATAATCCATATAAAGCCCAATCAAGGCCTTATATGGATCATAACCTCTTTATTTCTGCACATCAGAGGTCCTCCACATCATTGCCATTATCCAATGTACCATGAAAGCTAGTAACCAAATCTGTGCAATAATGCAATAATCCATATAAAGCCCAATCAAGGCCTTATATGGATCATAACCTCTTTATTTCTGCACATCAGAGGTCCTCCACATCATTGCCATTATCCAATGTACCATGAAAGCTAGTAACCAAATCTGTGCAATAATCCATATAAAGCCCAATCAAGGCCTTATATGGATCATAACCTCTTTATTTCTGCACATCAGAGGTCCTCCACATCATTGCCATTATCCAATGTACCTATCCACAAGACATCACATCCAGTTTCATAATAATGTATACTTACTGAATAGTGTATGAAGTGAATATATATTTATGAAAATTAACATAAAAAAAAAAAGATTTTGACTTGAAGTATGCTACAAATATTAAGTACAAAATCTATCTTTATATCTTGAAAAAATTACAGTAAAATAACTAGGGCTTGTTGAAAGCCACAATGAAAGCTGATGGGATGCTTTGGATATATATATATATATATCCATAATTTAAGAATTAGTTGCTAGAATTAGTGAGAATACATTTCAGACATAATAACAAACTCTAACCTCTCAGGATGAGCTGTGCAACTCCATGAAAATGCTGATAACCATTGTTAATATTTTATTTTTAATAAAAATTCCATAGTGTCAGTAGATTCATCATGAGCGGCAGTCTTACTCAACTAGTGATGTATCCAATGTGTTATTCTATAGTCATTCCCAACCTTTCTCAACTTCCACTAAACCACTCTCTGAATGGAAAAAATCTACTCCTCACCAGCTTCTTTCCATTCCTATCTTGTCATATCCACCAAGCTCAGTAATTCACATGCCATCAACTTTTCTTCAAAATGTTGATGACAGTGGTTCAGATGTGATCTGATCAAGGGCTCATACAATGGTACACAGATATCACCTTACATCTACTTGTCAATGTCCTCCTCATCTCAGCAACAATATTCTGTGTGTCCCACGAACTTCATGTTTTGCCAATGCTCATCCTCAAATCCCGAATCTTATCCTGGATCACAGTTCCACCAATACACAGGATTACAATATATACCATGACAATATACCATGATGGCTATAAGAAGGCCATTGTTGTCTGCTAGACTTTCTCCCGAAAAGCCTTGATTCATTGAGCTCACTATTAGAGAAGGCCTGAAGGATGGAGACTGGCTGTCCACACATCTTTAAAAAAGTTAGAACTAAAGGAGCTTTGGCTATTCTCTTTGGGGAATAAAAAGGTGCTAGAGAAATTTTCTCTAGCACCTTTTTATTCTTTTATTTTATTCTTATGCTTACTGACTTGATTACTTACAGGATAAAAGTAAAATGTTTAATAATACAATTATTATCATCATCAAACTCTCCAAGGAGTCACAAAAATCATTGTGGGAAGTCATTATTTCCCAGATATACTGCTGCATATAAATCTCTTGTCCAGAGTATTTATTATCCTGTTATAATACAGGAAAATTACTAAAATATTATTTCCTCTTAACCCATTGGAGGAAACCATGAACCCATTAGTTCATGTTTATCCCTAGAAAATCCTGCTCATATCAATTCCACATCTAACCAACCACTAACATTAACTGTCACTTCAGGTAAACAAAGTAAGCTGTAATCTGACGCTTCACTTATATGCAGTATACTATTTTATGGCCCATTTTACTTCTTTGAAAACTTTTCTTAGACAAGTCAGTCAATGATTCAACACTGTAAATGTGCTGTGCTGTCAAACTCCACTTACACTTTATTATTTAAGGTGCTGCTTGTTTCACATCATTAATATTTCCTAATGATCCACTTCTGCTATCCCATCTATATTTAAGTATACAAAAACATTCACCACTCTGGGTCTTAATGAAATCATTATCATTAAATCTCCATGGAGTCAGTGACTCATTATGGAAAATTATCCTTAACAAATGCAATGCACAAACTGTACCTTAAATTTGATTAGTGTATCTGCCATACACTTTAGGCAATCTGGTACGAAAACCCCTCACCAACTTATGGCCTGTGATATCACCCTTTTTATATCCATTAGGTTCTTCAGATAGCAGTCTCTCAACCTATCCTCATACCCAATATTCTGAAAGCCTTGCTTTAGTCTCCTTCTCTCTCTTCTCTGGACCCTCTCCAAAATCTCATCTCAAAAACAAGGTTATCAAGCATGCAGGCCATGTAACTATTTATATACATCAGCATCTTTGTCATCATTTGCATAATCCACCGCGTTATCTTTAAAATTCTTGCAATGTGACTCCCAACCTGAAAGTTTTTGTTCATTATTCTCAGGTCCCTCATCTCCTACACTCTTTCAATACATTCTCACTAACTGAATACACAGCACACTAACCTTGCCTTTGCCAATACAAAAGCTTAAAACTAACATTAAATTGTTATTTATTTTTTATGTTGTTACCATACACAAAAGATTGTATGCAAACCTATAGTACATTTTGTACCATGGATGGGCTAAAGATTTTTTCTATTTTTATCAGTTTTATATATATATTTCTGCATTTTTTTTTTTTTTGTCACATAGTCTGGAAACCATGCTCTAGAGACCAAACATGGAACTTCTTTTCAAGCCTCCAGTAAGTGTGTGTGTGGGGGGGGTCTCACACCAGGCAATGAATTTATCTTCCACCTAAAGACAATCACAAACATCCATGCCATGGTGGGATTTGAACCTTCAACCTGTTGGTTAGAGAACAGGTGTGCTAATCACTCAGCCAGCAACAGGTGGTATCTTCACTCATTGTCTGCGCTAACATTTTGTTGAAATCTCCCTGAAGAACCACAATGGTTTCACTCTTCATAGTTCTTCCCAGTTTTGCATCATTCATAAATCTAAATTTCAATCTCTCCTAATAACATTAAAGTCCCTAAAAAAAAATCCTTGCAGAATGCCACTAGCAACTTTCCTCTTCTGGGCAATTTGTTGATAACTATCAGTCATCTATCCAACTCACTAATCTATATTTAGCTCTCTCTGTCCTAATTGAAGTGCTAACTTGCCAAAAATCTTTGCAAAACCTAGATATATTACTACATAGATATTCTTCTTGTTCAACATATTTGTCAATTCTTCATGTCTTCCACATTACACAGGTGACAAATGTGTTGGACCTGAAAGTTTTTATACATTAAAACACAACCTCCTATACAAGCCCTTGCAGCATCATACTGTTCTTAAGTCAGTCCTGGATTACCCGTTACCAATCTCTCTGATAATCTTAACCACAACTCTGGATACACAGACACTGATCTGTAATTTGGGGATCTACTCTTTGTTAAGGGTACATTTAACCCACTTGTCATAACCTTAAAACAATGGCTATATATGCCATCTAGCTCAATCATCTTATTTTAAAAAAAAAAAAATCAGCTAACGCCTTTTTATTCTCCTTTGCGAGGCATCAAGTTTATTTATTTTGCTGTATACCCCCCACTACTCACCAGTCCTCCATCATTCCATTCTCACTCAGACTTAAGCTGTATGAGGAGGATGTGAGCTGGGGCAAAAAGAGCAGGTTCTTTGCAGCATCTAAGTTGCTAAAGGGTTATTACTGAATTAATTGGAAGAAATTTTTAAGAACAGGAGGAGGAGTAGAATAAGGAGACATTCCTGGAAGCTGTATAAGGAGAGTGCAAGCAGGGGCATAAAGAGCAGGTTCTTTGCATGGAGAGTGGAATGCACTGCCTGACATTGTAGTGAATGTGGATACATTGAATAAGTTTAAAGCACACTTTAATGGGTTTTGTGTGTAACAGTGTACCTCCTGCAATGAGTCGTTTGACTCCATGGAGGTCTGGTGTTAATAATAATTTATTCAAATTTAAATTAATTCTACAAAGTAAACAGATTTTTAAAATGTTTGTATAAGCTTTTTAAATATTATGTACAGAAAGCAATGTATAAATTCTTAGACTGAATTTGCTTTCTGTACCAAACATGTCCCAGTCAAAGCTCCATTAGCATCAATGTTATTCTAAGAGAAATTCAATAAGGCAATTATTCTGTATAGCAAACTATCCCTTTTCATCTCTAGAAAGTTCACTGAATTTAACAGTTTCACATATGCTTTCATTATTTAAGAAAATATAACATGTAAGTTTTTTTTTAGCATTTTATACAATTACTATACAAGCCAAACAGAACATTCATGTGTCATATTGACTTGTAAGCTGCAGTTTATGCACCCATGTGTTAAGTGTTTATTGGAACTGAAGCACAGTCTTATACTGTGGAACTACTACATCCCCTACTACACTCTTTCCATGCTCCACTTAACTCCATTTTCCTGGTTCATCAGTCAAACTTTCTATCCATTTACACTTTCATGTAAATTTTTGTGTCTTTGACCAGATTTTAAGAAAAACAGCATTTCTGAGTTAAATTCCTAACACTAACTGTCATTGTCTATATTTTTTATCCTGTCACAAAAACTGTTATCACTCAATCACCTAACATTTTATTATCAAGACTCACATCATTGGTCAATTATCAACTAATGCTGAATATATATATATATATATATATATATATATATATGACAATTTTTCTGTAATTGTTAATTTTTTAGTTTTCCGAACTGGTGGTTAAAAATTATGAGCACTGTATAACGTATTTATAAATTTAAGCATATAAGAATTTTGAAGAATCATTTCTTTAAATGAAAACAATAATTTACAATATACTTATATAAATGATGTCTTATCTTCACAACCAGTGCAGATAAACAAATGTTTGCATATATTTGTGTATATAATATTTTATTTAATAAAAGTAATTATATATATATAATTAAATAGCACATCCTGAAGTCGGGTTCTACTTACTAATTGCACCAGTTTGTTTTCCATTCTATATTTCAACTTGACTGTTTTTTTTTTTTTTTTTTTTTAATCTGCACCGATGAATGGGAAAACATTTCAATAAATTAAATTGTGTAATTATTTTATGCGTAAAATCATTAATGAATAAAATAATTTTAAGAAATTTATTTTAAAAAATGTGTAATTATTTAAGATGTTAATTCTATAAGATTCCATGAAAAAACTAAACATGGTAAAGGTAATTATTTGCGTATCAAATTTCATTGATTTTCTCAATGCCGATAAGAGAAATCGACACTTTGTTCTTTCAGTTCTAGAATGAGAACCAAAAGTTATCGGATTACCAAAGCAATGCTATTGGAATTAAACTCTGAAATAAAACAAATGAAACCACTCCATGGTCATCAGAAAAAAAAAAAAAAAAAAATCCCACAAACACTCCACATGGATAAGAACGAATTGGACTGAAATAGGGATGAAAGGTAGTAGCTGAAAAGTGTAAATGTTACATTTATTTAAAACGTGTGTAAACTGCAGTCCTGAAACAACAAACAAAACAGTAAACTCACGATAATAATAATAAAAAAAAAAACTTGAAAATTACTTCTAAAGAAACTTCGCAACGACCAATAACAGACCTAATTGAAAATAATAATTTTTTTAAACCAAATATCCAGATTGCTCAAATGTATTATTCTTGAAACAAATGTGACAGTTCAAGTTATTTTAACTACTGAAATATTACTATTTTTTTAAATAAAGAAACCAGTAGTTCACGATTAGGTATCATGTTTCATTCATTTTAAAATCGTTTTGAAATATTCTTAAATTCCTTTGTTAAGAAAATGTAAATATTTCATGATATCATTTTTGAATAGAAAGATTTTTTTTTTTTTTGTCTGTGACCATGATGCAAAGAATCCTGGCCGCAAGAAAATCATGGCAGTTTTAACTGCTATAACAGTTCGTACTAGTAATGGCGAATATAATCGAAAAGGCGAAATAATATATATCAGTTAAACAATGCTGAGCTAAAGAACATTCGAGAGTTACGAATATCAACAAAATCAATTGTATTTAAAATTAAACCCTTTTCTTAAAAAAAACGATCTCTAACCACTTGGACCCACGACGAATTCAAGGACTCATTGGATGTCATGTAATAATAATAATAATAATAATAATAATAATAATAATAATAATAATAATAATAATAGGGGGAACTGTGAGTATTGTAATATTTACGCTAGTTTTTCAACAGTGATAATTCTCCTACCACTGGCTAAAAAGCAGCGGGGTTAAATATGGAATTAAAATGATATAATTAGTTTTTTTTTTTTTTTTACTTTAACGTTTATTATTATTATAATATAATAAACGTTAAGGTAACATTTATGAACTAAACAAATCCATTTATCACGGATTAAAATAATTTTCTAATAGCTTCTTTATAACAACATTTCTCATAATTTAAAATTTAGATAACAAAGACAAATATTTTATTATTATTATTATTATTATTTTGACACCTCCAGGGAGTCCAAAGACTCATCGAGGGAGAGTGTGCCGACAGCATCGAACGATTGGTCCCCTTCCAACTACTAACCGTGCTCAAACTTACTTAACTGAGCCATTAGTAGCAGAGGCTCTACCAATCGACAAGTTTTCAAAAAAGGCAGAATATCATTCCACTTTATGGCATCTTATATGCCATAAAAGATTTATATATATATACATACACACACACACTGAAATTTAATACAAATTTCCAAACAATACCTATAATTAAAAAATAATAAATAAATAAGAATAAAATCTGAGGAAATCGAGCGCATTATTCTCCAATGTTTATGAAGTATCCGGAAATAGGATCGACAACTTTTTTTTTTATGGGTCTCAAACTCATGTTGAAATTGAGATTAAGTGTTATACACAAGTGACAAAATACACGTGTCTAAAAGTTTTCTTAACTATACGAAGAGATGAGTCACTCTGAATTTATGGGTTTATTACAAGACAAAAAGAAGGCGGGGGGGGGATCAAAATAGAAGAAAGAAAATGCTTGCAGTTATACAATGTATAACTGCAATTTCATTAATAGCAAAGTTATACTTTATTATTAATGAAATTGATTCTGACAAACGAAATCTCTTGAACCTTGCGAAATGGTATAATAATAATAAATGCAAAGTCGTATACTCCAATTTTCTTGAATCTGTAGCAAATATCTCCAAACATGAAACACATAGCTATTCCTTATTGAAATGTTATGTGCTGAATGACATCTATTTAGGGTACGAAATGGCACAAATATTGGGGGGATAATTAAATTTAAAAAACATGACAAATTGAAGATAAAAATCAATTTGTTTTATGCTCAGTGCGTTAAACTTGTCGATCGATGCATCCATGGGCAAATAAATTTCACGAGTAAATATTCATTCAAATAAGGACAAATCGTCCACGCAGAACGATATCGTTGGACATTTGCTTACTCAACTGAGCTGATCATTGCCGCTTTCACCACTAGGCTACAAATTCGAATCCATCTGGGAAATTCAGACATCTACGCTAGTTTTAGGCGGTAGATGATTTCATTGCCCGCTATAACCTTGCTTATTGTAGGATTAAAAAGGAACCTCAAAACATTCCATGTTTGGGTCTATTTGGACTAAGATTTCCGAATTATTTAATTCTTGCTCCACCCACAATACTAACTTGCTATCGATTTATAATCGATATAACTCCCACTTTTGTGGGTGCAATTAACATAAAACCACTCATTTACTAATAGCAACATTATTCTTTGAGATGGAACCCAGAGTTCACAAGTTTATTCACAACTTTTTAACCTTCCTCAAGGAGGGTACATAGTAATAAATAGGTACACTGTCAATTTGGTGTGTACAAAACTTTTATTGCTAATTTATGGCATATTGATAAATACAGCACCACAAAGTTAATTAAATTAACGTAAATTAAAGTTACACAAAAAAAAAAAAAAAAAAATTCTCACTGAGAAAAACAATCCCCATGCAATCGTATCGAAAGCAATTCCTGCAACAAGTTACCTTCGTGACTGTTAGATTATTATATGTATTTTTATTTTAAAAAAAATCACTGAAAAAGTTTCGAATGCAATTCTGGTGAATGGTTGATTTCCTCTGAAAAGTATTATTTAACCAGTATTTTCATTTTTTTAAAAAAAATTCTGTGGTGCAAGATGGTCAGGAGTTCGAAAATTATTCTAAGCAGTAATTCTCTGATATTCGTGTGTAAAGCTTGCATTTCTCATCCAGTTACGGGGATATAATTTTGTATCGCAGACCTCGCTTATAAAATATAGATATTTTAATATTTTCCAACACCTGGACAGATTCTGCAAGCCACACCCATTACCTACGATTTCAAAATTGATCTCGTCGCTGTATTTTTTGAAATGCAATTGCAAACTGAAACAGAAACGTCAATGGATCTGTGAACACCACCTGCTTGGCTAGCCTCCGCAGTCGGTTTCAGTTGTGCCCTTCGGTTGGAACCTGTACAGGACGAGGAGAACCTATAGCACAATTTTTCAACTAAAAGCGAGTCGGTCGGTCTCATACGGCGGTGGAGGATTTTTTTCTCCCTCCGGGAAACGCCTTTTCATTCTGTATGTCAAGCAAATCATCATAATTCATAACACCTTATGAATTATGATGACGAAATCCATGAATACTTGTGAAGTCGTGGATGCTTAAGGGTCTGTCAGAACCACCGATAATGACCCTTACTTTTCTTTGTAGGGAAAATAAGAAATATGAGGAATTGTTCCATACCTTAAAAAAGGAATGTGTCATACTTTTTTTTCCCCCCTAAAAACACTTTCATGTCAATTTACGATATTCTAATCACTTCAGGTATTAAGTGCATAATGGTAGATAACAGAATCCTAATGAAACACTTTTTTTGTTGTTGTTTTTTTTCTAGTAATATATTCTGTTTATTACTGGAAGCAATGGTTATATATATATATATATATATATATATATATATATATATATATATATATATATATATATATATATATATATATATATATCAGGTCCCTTAGACACATTCATCTCCCTCGGTGGCGCAACATGCTGGTTAGCTTAGTGGGTAAGGTAGCGATTATATTCTGCTGTTTGAATTACAACCGAAATAACCAAGGCCAGCAGTGTGTTATGCTATTAATTGTGTGCGTTCTGGTCGGTTTGCCTGTTTTCCGGGATGAAAACCTCTGTACGATACCGGCTAACTCACCTTGAACAAAAATACCCTCATAAGATTCTTTGCGTCTTAGATAGGAATCGAATCCAGGATTTTTCCGGGCAAGGGCATCGTCAGTGTCGACTGAGCCATTGGTCTGCAACTTACGAGGCTGTTTCGAAATGCTCTCTAGCACTTATGTTTCCAAATGTCAGCAGAAGATTTTCGTCATCAGGTTTGGAACACCAACCCGCTTAATGAACTTCAAAGCAGCTGGGTGTTCTATGTTTGATCTCTAGAATAGGATTCCGGGATTATCTAATCCTCTAGTCTAACAATGGTATAAATATATTATCATATACCTTTGTGGGTGGAATTATTTAAAAAAAAAAAAAACCTACCACCCACGAAACCCCATTAGTGGTGTTAAGAGAGTTTATCGGAGCAATTTTCATAATAAGAAGTTTTGGATTTATAACTAAAGCAACTCTGGCTGTGAGACCAGTGTATATCCAAAACACCGAGGGCAAAGTTTACCTAAAAACTCAAGAGATACTGATTGATATTGGGATACTCATCTTCCAACACGTATTCTTGAAATAAAAACATGATTATTCCGATAGGCATTTTTTTGTGTGTGTGTGTGTGTGTGTGTGTGTGTGTGTGTGTGTGTGTGTGTGTGTGTGTGTGTGTGTGTGCGTGCTGAAGAAGGGCATCGAAATTTTTATTAACTTTAGCTAATGGATGAGCTACCCTAGGCAACCTAATAAGTATAAAATTCAGATCAACTACCAGATGCGCAATCACTGTTCTTGCAATTACTAATATTTATACACTCACTTGGTGAGCAGATTTTTAAAAGGTAACATAACCATATCTCATCGTTAAGTAACGTATTAAATAAGCAAGCATTATATCAATATAAATAAATAAACATATATACACTCACCTGAATAATTATCGAAGGCTGTAGGTACGTACTCTGTTGGATAACCATTTGTAGTGTAACTAACAACTAGACTTGTTTTTCCAACTGCCCCATCTCCAATCAAAACACACTTCACCTTGCACACACAGTCGCCGAGAGACGTATCCAAAGTTGAAAGGAGACTTGTTGTTTGGTCCCGCACTAGAGGTGGCATTTTTACTCTTAAATCCAAAAACGGACAATCTTTTTCATATATGGATCAAATTTAGTAAATGTGCCGAAGCGAAATGCTTCTGCACTTCATTTTTGGGTCACACAAGAAAAATGAAAATCCTAAATAAAAGCCATCGCGCCAAAGCCATAATGGCTGGCAGTTGTTTCAACCTTTAACGTCCTCACAACACTTTTAAAGCTAACGAACACAACACGCTCTACGTAAAATAGCTAAAAACTGCATATATTGTAATTTGAAGTTTTCTTTACTAACGTGGTAGTCATCATATCCCTTAAACACTATAAAAGACTCCAATATACACATGTAGTTCGGTCATACACACACACATATATATATATATATATATATATAATATATATATTATACAAGCTAGTTCAAAGCACACACCAAGCTTCGTGCATAGAAGTTAAAAGTACACTGAATGAAAGCCCCACTGTCGTCTGCTACACATACGCCGACAGCTGGCCTGGGTAGCCCGACACCTATCGGTGCAACCGGTTAGTGACGTCACACTTCGCTAGGTCTGATTGGACAGAAATGCTTAAAAACTCAACCAAAGTGGGTAAAGCTATGAATTAAGGAGGAGAAACTATTCCATACCTTGTGTTGTGGCGCTGTGCTTAATGCTACTAGTTATAGACGAGCAACAGGTAAAGTAGTTTTACAGTAGAGAGGGTTGTGACGAACACATTTCCTATTGCGTTGAAAATGGAGCATTTATATATATTTCATTTGGTTCATTCTGAGTGTAGTAGGGTAAAATTACCTTGAAATTAAAGATTATATCAATTGATGAGATCCTGGAATCCTTCTGTGGTAGTAAAACCGTTTTTTCTCCCTTTTTTTTTAAGGAATAAATTTTGAATTTTATATTTCGTGCAATTAATTAGTTTCTTTGGGAGAGGGGGAAACTCTGGAACGAATAAGCCATCTTAATAATGATGTTCATTTAAAAAATTACAAATACCGTATGCAAAGTAAAGAAATAATATCCCAGATAGTGCATATGATTGATTTAATTACCACACAGACCGAGTGACGCTAATTTTTAATTTTTTTTTAAAACATAAGTTTGTTTTTCTTTTTCGGTTTTAAATCAAGGTAACGAAATTTGCAAATGCTCCAGATGCACATATTCATTCGGTGCTGAAGAACACAAAGCGGTAGCGCAAAATGGTATTTCTGAATATATAGCCTACTATATAACGGCGTCTCTCCAAGTGTGATCCTCTGCCAGGCACCGGTCCTCGCGAAAAAAAAAAAATAATAATAATGAGAAATTATCAAGATTCAAATATGGTAACATAAAATCAGAGGACAGGAATGTGTTACTATTATTATTCAAATTGACAACATGCATATACACGTATAGAAAATGCATGCTTTTGTCCAGGACCGTTGCCCAAGCGATTATTATTATTACGTGACACCTGCAAGGCGTCTACAGACTCATCGCAGTAGGATGCTCAACACCACGCAACTCGCCGTCGACATTCTTCATCTGCACACTACGCCATCTATCGCTTACTAATAGTACTGTTTGTCTGTTAATTGTATATGTGTGTAGGTAGATAGGAAGTTTCGGATTTACAATTGAAGCAACTCTGGCTGTGAAGTATTGTTTCTGTTAACTGTGTGTGTTATCACATCAGTAATTTATACCATAAGGTTTGAATGAAAGCATTTTCTTATAGAAATACTTGTACATACTTTATGAAAACTCGAATAGTTTCTGTATACCGAAAGAAATGTTGGTTGTCGTACGATAAAGTGATGCGATCAATTTAAACAGACGGACCAGTGCTAACGATGCACAAAGGTCTGATATTTTGAGAACAAGAACAGACGACAACAGCGTTACTGGGATGTTGCCACTGAAAGCAACAAGAATGTGAGAATTAAGAATCTTTTTGATGATCATGTTGCGTACGGAATCATTTCAAAGAAGCATGGTGGGTGTCGGTAGTTCTCGAGTTGCTAAATCTGATTCTCTGGCATGGACATTAAAAAAAAAAGGTAGTATAATGTGAAATTGTTTCAGCGGAGATCAGGGGCGGCTCGTGCATAGGCACTACGGAACTGCAGCACCCCCAATTTTTCTCGATACATAAATATATTTATTTATATTTGCTTATAATATTTAATTTTATCATCAACAATCCTATACAATTCTCTTATTTTATATAAAAAATAATAAAAATCTTCTTGTAGCACTTAGGGGGGGTGAAGGACACTAGCAGCACTGTGGTAAACACAGTGCTGCTAGTGCATATGCCATATTGCTACGCGCGCAAGCATATGCACGTCATAGTGAGATTCGAGCTATTAGCGTAATGCAGCACTGTTCTTCGCGCAGTTCTACTGTTGTTTATGTGCAGTTTGCACCAGTAGTAGAGTGTTCGTAGTGCTTATCGTGTTTACTCCGTCTTTTTAAATATTTGGACATTACAATTAAAGACATCAAAAAATCAAATCAGCTAACGCCTTTTTATTCCCGTATATATAGGGAGTAAGCGAGGCCGTTTTTAGCCCTATCTAATTTTTGGAGACTGAGTGGGCAGTTCAATCTCCACTGGTACCCAATCAGAGATAGCTGGCCCAAGGCTATCATTAATATCAAACTCGTATTTCATGTCTGAAATAATGTGGGTTCTACAGCCGACTTTCTTGAGTTTACGGGACGAAAAACCCGAGTTTCTGGGAGAAAAAACCCGCTTGCCCGTGCCAGAGATCGACTAACTCGGGACCGGTCGAAAAAAGGCTTAGAAAAATTTCCTCTAGTCGCTGGCTAGATTCGAAATCAAGTCTTCCTTTGTGTGGCCAAGCGCCGTGTTGGCAAATGCTACGTTCACTGAGCTACACAGGCTCCCCAATTAAAGAAATAACATTTGTTATAGTTTTTATTTTAGAACATTATTGGGGTTATGATAATGGATTTTATTTTTAAGTAATTTTGAATTATACTAAACTGTATAATTTTATCAATAATAAACACTATTTTTTCATGTTTAATTTTTGTAAAAAAATTTTAAAAAATTTATATCATAATTTTGATATTTTATCCAAACACGTATACACTGTACTTACAGTGTGTGTATGTATATTATTATTATTATTCGTGACACCTCCAAGGAGTCCGAACACTCATCGTGGGAGGACACCTATTGTGCGACTCTCCGTATACACCAAACCTCTACCACCAATCAACAGCATCAGGGCCATCCTACCCACTACTACCACCACAGCTAGTATATTTTGTCTGTAAATTGCATGTGTTCTGAAGGGCCGATTTGTTTGTATGCGGGATGAAAAACCCGCGTTTCCGGGAGAAAAAACCCTGCTATATTTCGAAAGTTAAGTTGCAGCACCTGCACTATTTCAAGTCACGAGCCGCCAGTGGCGGAGATCAAAACAAGAACATACTTCGATCGATTACAAATGCAAAAATGTAACTTCATGATAAACATATTAAATATTTATTATTACTGAGTTAAAAATACACATACTTGGAATTGCAAATGTGCGATATTTTTTAATTTTTACAAGCACCTTATTTCTAGTTTTAGATTTTTTAAAAATTTCACACACACACACACAATCACCAAATTATGCTAAATGCTGAGTAACGGATTTTAAGGAGATTTCATTTTTATATATTTTTTTACCAATATTTGTAGAGTCAGAGATGCTTGTAGAAATACAATTTGCTTTCATAGGCCACCCAAAGAGAGAGCTTTGTAGCTTCCAGTTCAATCATAGGAGGAACTTTTTTAAGTCTTTCTTCACCCAGTTTTCCAAATTAGTGTAATATTTTGGCATGGGCATGTATTTTCTTCCTAGAAACTGTGGTTTCAACCCCACATCTCAAAAATATCACCCGTCGAATTGGCACTATTACAGACAATGATAAGTGTTAGCATTAAGGGCCACGCGATGGTTGCAGTTGTTTGCTGTATGCATTCTCTCTATCTCTTTCACTGTCCTCTTGATTCATTAATAGCTTGCGTTACTATTAGTGAAAGATGAAGACTAGTTGTCTCCAGAAATTTAGTTGAGGAATAAAATTCATTACAGAAGCTATTTATTTTTCGGGTCACCTCGATTTAAATCTTACTATTTTAATGGTAGAACGATCTATCTTTAGTACTTAACACGTTCGCTGCCAGCTACAAGTATACTCGTAGTTGGTATATGAGCCTCACAAGCCAACTACGAATATACTCGTATGTCGATTACCCGTACTGACCTTGAAGAAGTGAAATTGCTTGGTGTACGGTAACAAACTATGCTCGAGTAGCATGGCAGCGAACGTATTAAGTCAAAACGGCTCTATATTCTTTTCCTACAGCCGAGAGAGCAGTAGTAAAAAACGGACATTCCCGTTATTGTGTATCAAAAGCATCGATGTTCTCATATAATTAGTAATAGGTCAGGTTCAGCTGCATGGAAATACATGGATTTGTGTCTATCTAGGATGCGAAGAACCTTTATGAAGGCCAAAGACCTTCACTTGAAGGTCAGGGTTTTCTCCTGTAAACAAGAAACAAACAATTCAAACAGTTATGATTACAAAAGCCTTACTATCTTTTCTAACTGAAAATGTCGAAATACCCTTGCGAATGCCATATAGAAGCGTTTCTCACGACAATTTCCATGCAACGCGCACTGACAAGTCTGATGCCAACTATCATATCATACTCACGTGCTATTAGGGCATTATCACGTTAAATCACATACCCCATTATCTACTTAGTTACTTTATGAACCTTGGACGAACACTTCACACTGTCTTTAACGAAAATAGTGGATCCCATGATGGGAACGTACGAAATAGCTGATTGTTCAACGTGCAAATAAACATTCCTAAATTTTGCTAATTTGATTATTAATTTGTTAATGAATGCAAATAAAATCAACAAAACAATACATTAAAAATGCAACTCACTCACTTTCAAAAACTGTCTTAGGTAAAATCTGAAATTGTAATTTAATTTTGATGAAATATTGGCAGCAAAGCAAATTGTCAAACAGATTCGCACTTAAAACAGTCATTAAAAATGTGAAACAGCACTCAGACAACTGAACAATTGATAGAAATACCAAGCAATTTTTGTATTAAATTTAAACCTAATTTTTATACAAGTCGGTACAACTATAACATAAAACAAAGATCAGTTCCGATTTCTAGTTACTAATAATTTGAAATATTATTATTATTATGAATATTTTAATTTTTAAATCGGGCTTGACGGTCATGTGACCGGCTTTTGTAATAGCACAAGACTCATTTATGGCGATTGGCTGCCTGCAGGTTACACTGTACGTGCCGAATCACATTGTAATAATTTGCAAAATCTGTTCTGCTGCATCCAAAAGAAACGCCACATAGTGTAGATATTTTGCACTCGTAAGAACCAGTGCGTCACTGATTAAATTGATAAATCGCTATAAAAATGTCCAAAGTTAAATCACGTTTTAATTTAATAAGAATGAAATGAAGGTTAAATAGGAGACTGGGAAAAAATGTGTTGTAATAGAATAATACCAATTAGTTATGAAGTTTAATTATTGGCTGCTTATTTCAATAACGAAAAACCTGTTTCCCAAAATGACAAGAGAAGTCAAAACGAACGTAATAGGATGAATGATGGGAATTTTCTAATTTCTCAGCAATGCCATTATTATTAAAACAAGATTAATTGATTACTTTATACGCGCGCTGTAAACTAAAGGTGTTTGTGTCAAAAGTGAAACAATTTTATAACCTGCTCTTCGACTTTTTTCTGTAGGGATAGAGAAAAACAAAGCATACATTTTGAAGGCTATGAAAAAGAAAAAAAAAAGGAAAACCAAAATGGTACAATTTAAGCAAAGACTTTTTTTTTTAACACTAATCTCACCCGTGAAAGGCTGTGGGTTGGCTAAGGATTTACGAATCATTATTTGAGCATAATCTGTACACCTTCTTGGTTGCCCATTGTCACGACAGGAAGAGTCTTCAGGGATGTTGTCCTATATGTTGTTCATGAACCGGCAAAGTCTACATGCTACTATGTGTATATATATATTATAATAATATATATTAAAAATATAAATATTAAATTTTATATATTTATATATTATATATAATTTTATATATTAAATTTAAATATTAAATATTAAATATTTATATTAAATTTTAATATAAATAAAAATTTATATTAAAAATATAAATTTAAATATAAATATAATACATATTAAAAATATAAATATAATATATATTAAAATATAAATTTAAATATAATATATATTAAAATATAAATTTAAATATAATATATATTAAAATATAAATTTAAATATAATATATATTAAAAATATATTATATTTGGAATGACAAGAAATTCTTGATTGCCGACAGGAGGACAGTACAACCCCTGTCCCGCCCATCTTGAAGTTTTGAGCATTTGCCTATATAAGTAGATATGCAAGCAGGAAACATTGATCTGCCTGTGAATAACAGTAAAAGTAAAAGTAACTAGGGGGGGTTCATAAAGCAATGCAACCTTCCACACTCTCAAGCTTACTAACCTTTCAGGATTTTCCCCCCCTGTGTGTGTTGTGTATGTGTGTGTGTGTGTGTGTGTCTTCTCTATTAAGGAAAGTTTAAGAAAAACTTGTTAGACGGTGGAGAAGCAAGAGTTAGAAAATCGATATGCCTGATTTAACAGGGAAAAAAATGCTTTTATGCTATTACATACATGGAGTTTTTTTTACAACTTTAATCAATTTAAAACCCTAAAGAATTTAGCAAAACTCCACTTCCATAATAGGATTCTTCAAGGATTAAAACTCATTGCACATTGCAGGCCTTATCCTCTGGATTACCGATACTGATTTCTGGAATCCTTTTTTTATAATCATTATCTTACATTAACGTACTCAACTTTTTAGAAATAAAAATAAATAAAGAATAATTTGAAGCCTCCGTAGCATAATTGGGAGAACAGCTGCAAATTGTGCCCATCGATTGGTAAAGGCCTAGGTTCGATTCTCGTCGTGACCAAGGAAGCTTTATATGGGCTTTTTCTATTGAAGGCAACTTAGCTGATCTCATACGGAGGTAGCAGGGTTTTTCCGACCAGAATCTCGCGTTTTTCATTCCGCACACAGCCAAATCGCCCATAAAAAAAAAACGTAAGTTTACCGTTGGTGATGAAGATGGGCGGTAGATAGCGTTGATGGTAGTGTCGTAGGAGGAGAATTAAGTAGCAGTGGAGATAGTGAGATGTGTGGTGCAGTAGAGTGCCCTCTCGCGATGAGTCCTGGGACTCCTTGGGGGTGTCATAATAATAATAATAAATCACCTAATACTTTTTATATCCAAAGGGAATAGACGCTATTTTAGTCTTAGCTAACTTTTTGAAGATCGGTAATAGCCCGTATCTACCCTTCAGCCATGACTGGCAGTGTGTGGAGACTACATGAACAAAGACTTTCGGGGGGGGGGAGAGAGATTGTGGATCAGTGGCGCCATCTTGTGGCCTTAAGTCTTAACAGGTATATATTATATCAGCTAGTGAATTCTCCGGTTAATTTTATTTTATTTATTTATTTATTTATTATTATTATTGGGCTACAGGATCCTCTGTTAGTCGAATTTTGCTTGTGCCAAAGATCGACTAACATTTCTTTTCTTTTCTCTATTCGCCTCCCCCCTCATAAATGAAAAAGAAATTTGTTGGAGCGAATAATATATCAATGTATTCTTGCTCCTCTATTGTTGGGAAAGAATTTCACTCCATGAAATTTTCAATGGGCTTTACAAGGAAAATGATGGAATTTCAAAAAGTTCTAATAAATTAGAAAATACACAAATAACACTAAGAGCTTAAAATCAGAGCCTATTAGCGGCGATTTAATAAAAGTTATTCCGTATGATGCTAATTCTACAGTAAAAGAATAATTCTAGAGTCAAGGAGGACGAGAAAATAATAATAATAATGACAAAATAATAATAAGAATTGAAAGATCTTTATTTACGCTGGCCATACAATGTTATAAATCCAAAGTATGCAGCATAAACAAGTACATGAATGGCATCTGAAGTACATGATTCCTTGGTACAGTCTTGAATACATATGCGAGCTATTTGGAATGGGGGTACCAAGGCTGATCAATACTGAAAATTGACATCTTAATGAGTTTGAAGATGTTGTACAGATGTTTGGCAGACACTTCAGTGATAAATGAAACATGTCGAACCGGGAAGGAAAGGTTGATTCTGTGGATACACAGCAACCAAGCAGGAATTCTTGTTTGACATCCTAATATGTGATTAACTTCGTTGAAGAACAGAAAAAAAAAAAAAAATCTTAACCCAAGGTGATAGTCAGTCTTGGAACAAGAGCTCTGACGATGAAGAATCCGGAGATTGTAATGTATCGTTGCAAACATTACTCTCACACACACAAAGAGGGAGGGGGGGGTGAATAGTAAACAGAAGCCAGCTCTTTTCCCAGTGTAGGATATAAACATTTGTTAAATTGGAGGCAAAATAGATTATTAAGTTGTGTGGGATTGGATCGGATTACATAAAATCAGTGGATTCACTAGTGCTCAGGTTTATGCGATGGAGAAATTTGTGGGAGAATTTTTTTTTTTTTTTTTTAACTAAGTATGGCCTATACTAAAATATGATGTAGGTCACAGCTATACTCAGTGAGAAAAAAAAAACATTTCGAACTATTCGGTTGCTGACAAGATGTTTTTTTTTTTTTTTCGATGTTTTTTGAAATTCTATTTTCAACATAAGACAGGGGGCGTGACTGGTCTGTCATACGTTTACCAAATTTCTTCAGCAGTTTGGTGCGTTTTAATGTCATTACCTAATGCAGACGGAGGACTGTTCACAAAAGAAGAAGAAGAAAGCTGTCCAAATGATAGTCACTGGTAATAATATACAAAACGGAATTGGCCTGAATTTGTAGTAAGCTTTACGCGCTTCTATTTATACTGGTATTTATTTATTTACAGACAATACACTGGCTTCATAATTGCTTCGGCCATATTTCCAAATAACAACTCCACACTGCACAAGCCGTCTAACCCTATTCCACTCATTAAATGCATTTTATTTTAATTGTATTATCTTATGGCCGTGTGCCTTTAGGAAAACAAACCTTACTATTTCCGTATGAGAACGATACACCTTCAGCTGTGAAAAATTCCTTATGAAAATTCTTCACGTCGATATCCTGAAGAGAATCGAATCCAGGTCGTTTGTAACTAATTTATTTATTATTTTTATTTATTTTTGTAACCGTGATTGGTTCAACTGTGTTCTCTTAGAAGAATAAAATAATTTTTTGGGCATTAGGACTACTTTTCTACACCTGTCTTTTGCAAACTGTAGGATTCCCCCCCCCCCCTAAGTAATGGAGACGCATCAGCACCAAGAGGACATGAAGTAACGGGCAAATAGTTTTCATCATATAATTTGCAAAGCAGTCCTTGCATCGTCTTCGATATTTATTTATGAATGTCATTTAAATTAAACAGATATTTAAGTTAATATTTCTTTTCCAGAGAATACACAGGCCGAAACTTTAATTGCAAAATCATCCCTGGATGACTGTACTTATAAGTCGGTTCGGATGTAAGTCGTAAGATTATAAAACTGTACTGTGCGTTACTGCCACTAAAAACAGGAGAATGATCACCCAAATCTTCCTCCATAATCACATCTTCATTACCTTCTCTATGTGAAGGACCAGGCTGCAGCTCTTCTGGTGTAACCTTTTGATGAAAATGTCCAATGTGCTTTGCTTATTCCTCTTCTTTTTTTCATCATAAATTTGTTTATAGCAAGCAAACGCATCATGTGCTTTTCTTTCTACTAATAAGTAGGGTTCAACATTGGGGTCCATGTCTAACCATTTTGAGAACATCGCTAACTGCAAAGAACATTTCTGCAAGACTCTTCACTGTGAATTGTTCAAGTACCTCTCCTTGTTTCTTCCTTTTCTCGTTCTTCCTCTTCTGCACCACGTTGTTCCTCCATTTCAATCAATTCTTCGTTGGGCAACTCTTCAAGGGCATTTTCTATGAGTTGAACTATGTCGTCGTCATTCACTTCGAGATTCAGGTTGTTTGCTAAGCCCAGTTCTTCACTCAATCTACAAAGGTCTTCATTTTTTACCGAAACTTCCAAAATCGTGCAACAAACCTTTTTAATGTCTTTTTCCATATGGCATTCATACACTGAGAGATCACTTCGTCTCAAGCCACAGCAATATTTTTAATATCTTGATAAATATTGAATGCGTTCCAGAAATGCAAGAGGTCTAGTCGTTTCTTTCATTAGCAGAAATGGCTTGTGAAAAGTTCTCCTTAGATACTAAACTTTAAACACTACTAGAACTCCCCGATCCATCGGTTGGATCAATGAAGTAATGTTTGGAGGGAGAAACATGACCTTGAACTTGGTGAAGATCACCGATATAAGACGGATGGCCTGGAGCATTATCTAGATTTAATAAAATTTTAAATTCTATATTCTCTTTCACACAACAGCTTTCCATTTCACTCGCATAACAGTTGATTAAGGCATCCGCAAATAATTTTTGACTCATCCACGAGACTTCTTATTGCTCCGATAATCAACTGGAAGAGTATGCTTCCTCATGTTTTTGAAGGCTCGTGGATTCTCAGTGTGCCATATCACAAATGATTTCAGTTTATATCCAGCCACATTACCTCCTAACAGAATCGTAACACGGTCTTTAAAGAGCTTTGAAACCAGGCATAGATTTTAGCTTTTTTTGTGGATGAACGTCGGCTCAGGCATTTTTTCCGAAACAATTCGTAGTCGTAATCGGGTCCTGCTTTCTCCTTCAACATGTTGAAGAGACTTAGTGTCTTAGCTATTATGGTCATAATGCCAAGGTGCATGCGTTTTCGCTGAATGCGCTGTTGCCACAGCATTGTTACATGATGCAATGTTGCTAAATAAAAACCTTTTTTTACTTTACGCTCTCTTGCGTCTTGTTCGAAAGTATAGTCGAAAATGTTATTTATTCCCTTATGGCAGTGGTTGTCAAACTTTTTCCTCTCAGCCCCCACCTGACAAGAGAAAACGCTGTCAGTTCCCCCCCCCCTCCCCGCCGGTTTTATTTATCAAAATAGAAGTCATACTAAGTTTGACGTTTTATTCAGTTTATTTTGTGTTTTCTACATACTATTTAACAGTTTTTGAAACACAATAATTAAAGTATCACAACATTAGGCCTAATGTCATTAAGTTGCTGCTTTCAGCTGCGCGTGTATAGTGCTGCCTGGAAGAGGATGCGGCCGCTGCCGAACTATCAACACTTCTCTGGCGCACGAGTTTTATAAGTGCGAGTGAAGAAAATAATTATTTTGAAATTCATGATAATTAAAACGGTATTATTATTCGTGACACCTCCAAGGAGTTCGATGACTCATCGCGGGAGGACACCTATTGTGCGACTCTCCGTCTCCATCACTACATCGCACCTCTACCACCAATCAACATCAGCGCCATCTACTGCCCATCACCACCACAGCTAGTATTTTTTGTCTGTAAATTGCGTGTGTTCTGAAGGGCCGATTTGTCTGTATGCGGGATGAAAAACCCGTTTCCGGGAAAAAAAAAACCCTGCTACCTCCGTATGAGATCGGCTAACTCACCTTCGATTGAAAAGTCCATATAAAGATTCCCCCCGGCATGACGAGAATCGAAATTTTCCAATCGAAGGGCGCAACGTACCGTCGTTCTTCCAATTGCGCTATGGAGGCGCTTAAAGAATTCAATTATGTGGTTACAAAATCATCAAAAGTTTTTCTTTCTATATTTTTATTTCTTGTAATATTTAAAACTCATTTAGGGCAGTTTTAATTTTTATCTGTAGGAAAGTATGCCGTTCCCCCTGGGGGTCACACCCCACAGTTTGAGAACCACTGCCTTATGGGATCACGGACGTAAGTCGAGGGTTGACTGTATAAATATCTATAATCCATGAATAGGCATATATTGTATATTTATTTTTATGCATTATTAGAAGATATAAATGTTTAGCACTGAAGAAAAATTAATTATTACATTAATTAATTATTCAGTTTTAGTCGCACTGTATATCTTTTCATATCAGATTGTATTAGATTAGACATATTAGATTATACTCATCTCCTTAATCTAACTGATAGATATAAAATGATAAGCATTTTTATGTAATGTTTTTGTGTCACGTTTTTTGTCCGGCTTCTTAATATAATAGATATTTAATAGTAATTAATAATTTGATGTGGGTAGTGTAATTATTTTTATATAAAAAAATTGAGGAAAATAATACATTTTTTTTAAATAGAAAAATATTAAACGTTGCACTATTTTTATGGATATATAAGACAAAGCTAATATTGAACAAAAATGGCTGTTTTCAAGTCTTAGCAAGTAGTGCAACATGAGGGCAACTCGGAAGTAGTGCAAGAAGGGACAACTCGCGGCAAAGGTGGATCAAGTTCCAAACATCTGATCCAAAACTAACCAGCTTACCAGCTCAGAGAACCGGCTTACCATCCCGGAACTGGGGGGTTGGGCGCCGTAGGCGCCATCCTCCTAGTCGTATTATAAACTGCAAATCCGCTCAAACTCTTTCAATTCCATTTCACACCACCTTTTGTTATTCACAGTCCGCTAGTAATGGTAAAATTACAACTTAAAAGGCGATAGATGGCAGCACCTACTTATCAAGACTCGATTCGACTGACCATTCTAGTATATACTATAATTCACAACAATCACAATAAAAAAGCAACATATTACTATAAAAAGAAAAGTTTTACTTGCTCAAGATAAACTTACCAAAAAAAAAAAAATCCTAATTCAGACTGTAAGAGACAATATATGACATATCAATACTGTGAGCAGGGGGTATGCGATAGTTGGGAAACAAGAAATCTCAGATATACAAGCAGATGGAATAAAATAGCAGAAAAAAATTCATTGCGTTTCCACTGGACTAAAAAGAGATGTAAGGTCAAATGCTAGTGTATATATATATATATATATATATATATATATATATATATACAGGGTGTTCGGGATAAATTTGACAGTTTCGTAAGGAAAAAGAAAATCTTCTTTGTATCTATTAAATTTAATGAATTGACAAAAAAACATTACAGGCAGAGTTAATTACAATACTATCAACAAGATTTACTCAAAATAACCACCATTAGCATCGATCACAGCTTCAATTCTGCTTCGGAACCTCGAACAAGCTGATGCTACAGTCTCCCTGGGAAGGGCCGCAAAAACTGTTTTAATTTTATCCATTAACTGGGCTTTTGTATTACTGGAAGTGCGATTGGTGTCTTTTTCAACTGCGCCCCATACAAAATAATCCATGGGGTTAAGGTCTGGGGAGTTTGGAGGCCAAACATTTGGACTGGTGAAGTCGTAGAAATTTTCAGACAACCATTTTTGACTTTTCCCAGAGGTGTGGCAAGGGGCCGAATCCTGCTGCCATTCATACGGCCTACCATTGCCTACCCTTGTTATCCAGGGCTTGACTACAGTTAGCAACTCCACGAACAAAGCCCGAATTCCAATGCCAGGGTTCTTCAACACCTGTTCCTGCAGATTTGCGAGGAATTCTGCTGTACGAACGCAATCAGATCGTCTGCTAGGGATCTTTCTTCTTGCTACATCCTCGTAGTCACCATTGCAAGTCTCTAGTTCGTGCCTGATTGTTTTTACTGTATTCAGGGAGCATTGGGCAGCAGTCGTAATATCCTTATTTTGATGGCGGGCACGAATCATCATGATACAAGTTATTCTCTTCCATGATTCAGGTGGGTTCCAGCTATCCATCCTTTCTGACATCTTGTATGTGAATGAAGAAGGGTCCAAACTTTTAAATGAAGAGAAGTGTGTGTTAATACATGTAACTTACGGAAAAATATAATTAATTATAAATATGTCAAATTTATCCCGAACACCCTGTATATATATTGAAAAGTCCATATAAAGATTCCCCCAGGCATGACGAGAATCGAACTTTTCCAATCGAAGGGCGCAACGTACCGTCGTTCTTCCAACTGCGCTATGGAGGCGCTTAAAGAATTCAATTATATGGTTACAAAATGATCAAAAGTTTTTCTTTCTATATTTTTATTTCTTGTTATATTTAAAACTCATTTAGGGCAAACTGGCAGAGAACACTTGTTTTGCTAATCTCTCCTCTCCTATCATGTTTAAGTGACCACACTACCTGAGATTAGTTCTGCTAACGCATTCCTGGATTCTGACAAGGTCAAGTTCTTTCCTAATATCCTCGTTTCTAATATGATATTGCCATCGATGCCATCTGTTCATGCCCCTAATCTTTCTCAGGACTCTCATATCTGCTGTCTCTAGTCTTTGGTCAAGTGCTTTACTTCTGACCAAGCTCTCATAAGTTAATCTTGGTTTGAACAATGTCTTGTATCTTGTATAGTGTTTTGATGAATTTCTCTCTTATTCCATAAAACGTTATTCAGTTGGCTTCCTACGATACCAGCTTTGTTGATTCTATTGTCTATTTCCATATTTAATTTACCATCTTCACTAAAAATCGTGCCTAAGTAGCTGAAATATTTTACCTGTTCCATAGGTTCTCCATTCACAATGCAGTTGATATTTTCAATACTTCTGCCTATTTTCATTGTCTTTGTCTTGTTATTGCTGACTTTCATACGATATTTATTACAACAGTTATTCACTTTAGTCAGGGAATCTTGCAGACTTGTATCGGATTTATTTAGAAGTATAACATCGTCCGCATAAAGCAAAGAGCTGACATTAACATCTCCAATTCTGATATCATGTTTAATACCACTTTCCGTCATGATGTGATTCATATAGATAATGAATAACAGAGGGGATAATGTACATCCTTGTCTCACACGAGATTTAACATTAAACCATCTTCCTGTACTTCAATTCTAACTGCTGACTTTCAACTCAAATAAACACCAAGTATTTCCCCATTAACACCATATAAGCTGTTAGCGTTTTTTGAATAGCTTCTCCTTAGCACCTTGTCATATGCCTTTTCCAGATCGACAAAACTTAAATACAGATCTCTGTTATATTCCCATGATTTCTGAACTATTTGTTGTAAAGAGAAAATTTGATTCTGACAGCCTATAATTGACCTGATTCAATCCAGCTTGTTCTTCACCTAGCTTCTCTTCCACAATCCTTTTCAACCGTTTCTCAAGTATACTTGCATAGATCTTGCCAGGAACACTCAGTAGGGAAATACCTCTGTAATTCCCACATTCAGTATTATTTCCCTTTTTATATATGGGTACTATGAGAGCTCTACTCCAATCATCTGAGCATTTATTATTATTATTATATAACACCTCCAGGGAGTCCAAGGACTCATGGAGGGAGCAGTGTGCCAACAGCATCGAACGATTGATTTCCTTCCAACTACTAACCGCGCTCCCACTTGCTTAACGTTTTGCGTGAGCCATTAGTAGCAGAGGCTCTACCAATCGACCAGGCATGCTACCTTTCCACATTTCAGGCTTTTGATGGCTTTTAAATACGGATATATATTCCTGATTGCATGCCTGGTCAGTGTTTTTTTTAGCACTGTGCTGTCACTGATTGTTTCATTTAGCAATTTTTCAAAGTAATTACATATACTTCAAGGACATCTTTTTCTCCGGTTTTCATGTCACTTTTATTGTCTAATTTATTCTCTCCTCCATTTCTGAGTTTCTTCAACAACCTCCAGAATATCTTGCCAACTCTGTTCGATGTTTATTTTCTATGTTCTTACCAGTCTTCCCACGACTTTTGTTCAACTAGTTTTACAGTGTTTAGCTTTCTTACATTGTCTCTGTATTCTCTAAGAGCGCAAGCTGACTTATTTGCCAGGAAAACTTTTGATATGCTTTCTTCTTTTCCTTCCTGTGTCCACCATGGAGTTCTGATTTTTCTATCTTTGCAGACAACCTCGCCACATGCTTCTCTGGCTAAATCAAAGAATGTTTCCTTCAGAGGTTGCCACTGAATCTCCAAAGTTTGGTTCCTGTTCTCAAACTCTCATTTTTTCTTGAATAATCTTTGTGTATTTTAGTCTACAGTTCACATCTGAGAGCTGCTCAACATTTATTTCTTTGAAAGCTTCTTACATATTCCTCTTTTCAATATGAAATTCAATTTTATCCTGCTTATGACTAAATAGTGATCGCTTCCAATTTCAAATCCTCTGTACACTCTGGTGTCCTGCACCAGGGAGAAAACATCACTATCAACAATAACATAGTCAATGAGACTTTTCTTATTCCTTGCTTCTCTCTATGTGAATTTGTGCACATTTTTATGTTGGAACATGGTGTTAGTAATAACCAGTCCATTTCCTGAGCAGAAATGGACTGGTTATTATTAACATATTCTCCCAATATATTTTTGCATGTCTGATAATCATATACGGGAAGTAACATACTGTCTAAATATATATACACACATAAACATACACACACTGCTTGGAAAGAAGTCGTCGGACACATCCATGGACAAGGTGCACCTTTTAACGAGAAACGTGTTTCTACCCGGTATAAATTAGACGAATATATGTCCTGGTTAAATGGCTGCAAGAAAGGAACTGACGGAGCTTGAAAGAGTCATTGTGATAGGATTCTATCACAACTTGTGTACTCGTATTGCCTAATGGGTTTCATGAGCAGTGTGAGTAGGTGTGTTGTTCTACAATTGCAACAATAAACTGCTGCTGTAACAGTTTCACCTTTTTTGGTGTATTTGATAAAGATTATATCATCCATATTCCAAAAGACAATGGCAAGAACCTTCCCTGGACTTTTGGATTCGGAACTTCTTTGGCCGTGGAAAAATCTTCACCTCCACTCCATTGACTGATATTTGGCCTCTGGGTGATAGTGATGAAACTATGTTTCACCAACATTCACAATACGAGCCAAAAATATGCACCTAATTTCTCAAATTGACTCAAAATCCATTGAGATGACAGCACATATTCTCTCTTTTGGTCGGCATTCAAATATTTGGGGACCTACTGAGTGCTTCTCAATGTGCAGATGTTGGTGTATAATGATCCCAACTCGTGTCATGGATATCCCCAGAGTCTTGGGAATGTTTTTGGATAGTATTTATCTATCATCAAGGACCATAGCATGCACTGCATCGATGTTTTCAGGTGTGATCGTTGTGGAAAGTCTTCTTCACCTGGAGGGGATCTGTTGTCAGGTGTCTAGTTTTAAACTTGACTGCCCATCTGGCAACTGTTGGATATGCTGGGGCACAATCCCCTAAAGTTTCTCACACGAAATTTGGTGAACATTTAGTTGCGGAGTTTTCTTGCAGCACGTAAAACGTGATGACGGCCAGTACCTCTGTATCTTCGAATTCTTCAAAACATTTGACGTCTTCTTAGATATATCCTAAAAGAAAAAAAAGAACAAATTATTACAATCTGATGAAACACGGGAGTTAAAAGATATCTTCATTCTTGTGGTTACAGCAGTTGCTTTAATATTATTTTCTTTATCAGAACTTTTTAGCATCCTCTCGTAATACAAAAGAAACTAATTACTAAAAGATTACTAGTTGTTTCGTTTTCGAATAAAAGGTCTAAATTGCTTTTTCATTTTACAATGGAATTTTAATAACTCTTTACCATTGGATCTATCAAGTCATTGCGATTAATGACTTACTACTTCTTTCAGAAAGTATTTGGTTGAACCTATGAAACCAGTTTTACTGTTGTATACTTGTATTAATAGCAATTTCAATAATTATTTGGTCAGTAATATTGCAATAATCAATAATCACTATCTTTGTAATACTTCTAATCGAAGTATTTATAATACTTCTAATTGAATTTGTAATACTTCTAATTCATCTATTGTGCTTTTCTAGCAAAAATATCATAAAAAAAATCAGCTAACGCCTTTTTATTCCCGTATAAGGGAAGTAGGCGAGGCCATTTAGCCCTATCTAACTTTTAGAGACTGAGTGGGCAGTTCAATCTCCACTGGTACCCAATCAGAGATAGATGGCCCAAGGTTATCACTAATTAAGCGGTACACAGTGAAGAGAGACGGCTCAAATGTGCTGCCATCTCGTGGTCGCTGACCCTAACACAGTATATTTAATGTCTGAAATAATGTGGGTTCTACGGTCGATTTTCTCGAGTTTGCGGGACGAAAAACCCGAGTTTCCGGGAGGAAAAACCCGCCTGCCCGTGCCAGAGATCTACTAACTCGGGAACCAGTCGAAAAAAGGCTTAGAAAAATTTCCTCTAGTCGCCGACTAGACTCGAAACCAAGTCTTCCTTCGTGCGGCCAAGCGCCGTGGTGTGCAAACGCCACATCCACTGAGCTACACAGGCTCTTAGCAAAAATATTGACTGTGTTATTTGTGGAAATGTTACATTGCAAATTGTAATAATGAAATCCAAGAATAAGTATGAAAGATCAAATCAATAAGAGCATACAGAGAATAGATTGCATCTCACAAGCATTTCTCTAGCCAAACAAATTGTACCTCCAACATGCTGATTTTGGATGTTATATATCAGAGAAACACTCTCATCCATTTCCTAAGTAATCAACATTTAAATCTAAAAATGTCCATAAGAGAAACATAATGTCGCATTATTTCACCGAAATTTATAAACTGCATTCGTCGAGACGACTAGAATCATCTTGCAGAGATGCAATCGTTTTACGTCATTTACTTGACTAATATACCATGCGCTCTTGTTTTATTGGCTACTTCTGTGCTATTAAAATGTCATTTTATTATATATAGAATTCTTTACAAACAGATGCACGGCGTGGGACAAAAGCTTGTACTCTGGGTATGTTTTGATTATTCTTAATACATATGTCAGGATTGTTTAATTTTTATTTAATGGTAAATGTTGAAATCCTTTGAAACATACGATTTATTTATTTAAGGATAGTTTTTTTCAATATAAGTAGAAAATACTAATCTAGAGCTATTAATGCTTTTGAAAGAGGTAAGCAGAATAGAGAATTGTGCCATAGTTATGATCAATTGTATCGTTTACCGTGGGGAGCGAGAGAAAATCTCATCCTTTGTATGGGAGACGAGTTGGATGAACCAGTCATCGGAAGCATGCATTGCTATAATGCCCCCTCCCTACATACAAATATACAAATTAACATATTATCATATTCATCAGACCTCCATGGAGTCGAGTGATTTATCGTGGGAAGTCCCACTATTACGAGGGCGGTCTGAAAAGTTCACGGCCTAACAATGAAAAAAGGAATTTATAATTTCAAAATTATTTTTATTTTTCAACATAATCTTTCTTAAGACTAATACATTTATTCCAGCGATGCTCCAACGCCATTATCCCGTCCCTGTAGTAGCTCTCACTAAGATTTGCAAAATACCCCTCTACAGCTGCAATCTTGATTCGAGTAAAAACGCTGACCAGCGAGAAGAGTTTTAGTTTTGGAAAGAGACTGAAGTCAGAGGGAGCCAAATCTGCGGAATAGGATGGATGTTCCAACAATTCATAGTGCAGATCCTTTAATTTTCCTATTGCCAAAACACCTTTGTGGGCAGGTGCATTGTCCTGATGAAAGATAATTTTTTTTTCTTCTGCAAACCGGGCCTTTTCTCACGAATTTTTTCTCCTAGTCTGGTTAAAAGATCGGAATAATATTCCCCGGTTATTATGTTATCCTATTCAAGATAATTAATAAACAAAATGCCTTGTAGCATCCCAAAATACGATGCCTGACCTTTCTAACTGATGGAACTGACTTTGTCTTCTTTGGCACTGAACAACCAGCTTCTGTTTACTGTTTTTATTGCTGGTTGGATTCTGGTGTGTAATAGTGAATCCAAGTCTCATCCATAGTAATAAATCAACGCATAAAATCAGTTTTATTCTTGTTAAAACGCTCCAAGCACTGTTCAGAGATTTTCATGCGAGTGCATTTTTGATCTGTTGTGAGCAAGTGCAGCACCCATCTTGCGCAAAGCTTTTTCATTTGCAATTCTTCATGCAAAATATAACCTACACATGCTTTTGAAATGCCTATAGTCTCAGCAATTTCATGCACTTTGACTTGTCGGTCATCCAATACCCCGACGAGTCAAAGTGCGTGAAATTGCTGAATTTCTGGTGTTGTTACAGTTTTTTGGATGTCCTTCATGTGGATCATCTTCAAGGCTGGTACGGCCATTTAAACTTGGTGCCCATTTCTTAATTGTTGAAAACGAAGGAGAGGAGTGCCCATAAACTTTTATGAACTTGGAATGAATTTCTTTTGGCATTAAACCTTCTTTTACAAAGAATTTTGTAACTGCATGATACTCAACTTTATCCATTTCAAGGGATGCAGACAACACTTTTGCTTCAGACAGCTGTACTACTTGATAGAATGATTTGCAGTTTCACATGGATGCTTATGACAGATATACCAACTTAGAAAAAAAAATCTTGCTGATAGTGTTGCCATCTATAGTGAAGGCCGAGAATTTTTCAGACCACCCTCCTACATACAGTTTATCATCATACCGTGTGCCTCAAATGTATTCACCGTCTCTGCATTCACAATCCTCTCAAGTAATGCATTCTAATTGCCTGCCATTTTCCTCTCTTAGGCAGGTTTATGTGAATGTAAAATATATAAACCTACTAAAGAAAAGTATTGTTTTTTTGACATAATTAGTAAATCGGATTTGAAACATTGACAGTAATGATAATAAATTATTATTTCATTAGTCATAAAAAGACTAACATTATAGTACATATATAAATAACTGGAACTGTTTCAAACGAATACGATGTGACATCATTGCAGCGGAGATGACAACAGCAGAACTGAACATAGAATTGGCACAAATCAGCGAAATATTTACTGAAATTGGACTACAATAAAGTGTGCATATGTTGGGTACTACGTCAGTTAACTAAAATGAAACAGGTTACTAAAGGGAAAGCAAGGCATTTCTTCATGAAATCGTGACTGGGTGACGAAAAAAGTCAACCTTCCAGTAGAAAGTTCATGTTGGCTGTTATTTGGGAGGTGATAGTTGGAAACAGTGAACTGTGTGTGTAGTGGAGTAGTACAGCACTTTCTCATAATGAGTCATTGGAGATGTCAATTAATAATAATGAATTGTGTTCTTGCCAAGGAATGGTCATTGTTATTTTGCAACTGACAGCTCAAGGCTGCACATGAGGGCATCGCCTTCAATAGCTGCTGAAGAGATCAGATTTGAAGTTGTGAAACATCTTCCCTTCAGCCTGGACTTCTGGTTATTTCCTAAATTGAAGCCACATCTCAAGTTGATAATGACAAACATGTCAAAGCAGAAGTCAAAAAATGGTTTTGTAAACAACCTGAAGAGTTTAACTTTGCAACACTTGTTATGATAGAAAATGTATCGAAAGGGTTGGAGATTATGGCGAGAAACAATATGCAAGTAAAGTAAACTTTAAACCATCTTGTTTATTTCACCGATGTATTTCTTTTGAGTGAGAGCTATTGCAATGTAGATGTTATTTTTGAAATGCCTTCATCGCAAAATTATTTTTAGTTTTAACTAAACTGCACAATTTAGAACTGTGTGCAGCACGCTGTAGTTCTAACTGTAATGTGTGGAGTTTTCAATTTAATCTAGAATGGGAATGGCATGCATCACACCTCCTGAACAGCCTTCAATGTTTACTCCAAATTGTTGACTTGGAAGGAAAAAATAGTCAGTACAAAAGTAATACTGGAAAATATAAGATGTCATATCTTATGTTTTAAACTTATAAATTTTAAGAATGCAGAAATTTCATTAAATAAAAAAGATTTCAGGGAAATTTCTCAATTTTGATCATTTTGTCTTCTCTAGATTTTTATTATTATTTTTTAACCCAGTAGATGACAAACCACATGAGAATGTTTGCAATTGATAAACATAATAAATTGTCTTGTAGTCTTTATTACTTTGGCATTAAACTTTAACAAACCACTTAGTGTACTGTAGTTATGTTTGTACACTGATTTTGCATCAGGTGCATACAAGGGTGAGTCAGAAAGTGCATGGCATTTTTTATTTTTTCTATTCTTTGCATTGCAACAATACAGAATATACAAGTGTATAATTTCTCAACATCTTTTCCCTTTCAGTTTCAGCAAATCGCAAACTTTTGTATGCTTGCAAGAAAGAAATTTTTCTGTGGTTTCAAAGACATATTCTTGGCCTGTACCACTTGATCGCTGGCCCTTTAAGACCATGTTTCAGTGATAGATGATAATGTGATCAAGCAAGATCTGGATTTTAACAAAGGTGTAAGCTCTCAAACTGTAATTTGTGGAGTTTTCAGTTTAATCTATAGAATGGGCAATGTCATGCATCACGCCTCCTGAACAGCGTTCAATATTTACTCCAAATTGTTGACTTGATCTTCCTTGTTGTGTCTTATCAGCATCTTACTTACTGTAGCGCACGCACACACACACACACGGTTTATTATTGACTCCCTTTTCTAATAATATTCAAGAATTGGTTATGCTTACAATTTCCTGGTAGTTGCATTTCATTTTAAGGTTGTGATTTGAACTTTTCTTGACAAGAAACTTCATGCATTCCATTAATTTTTTTCATTTGCACTTGCTTATAATGGTAGATCCTGTTTTGTCTAGTGACAGCACTTCAGGTAGTCATCACCATCCTGACAGAATTGAACAAATACTGTTGAACAAATCCAGTGAGAAGCATTGCATACAATTTATTTGCATTTTTTAAAAATTAAAACTAGAAAAGAAAGAAGAAAACTGAAGTCAGTAAGTAAAGAAAATGACGGGGAAACAGAATAAAGGAAATGGTGGGAAATTGTACGTTGATGACAGAACACAAATGATCATCATAAATTCTGTATAAAATACACAAGATGACAACATGAAAACAAAAGTACAAATGCAAACAGTGACAGGAGACGTTTAAGAAAAAGTATGAAGGTATAAAAATAAATCCAGAATTAATGTTTAGATGAAATGTTGCATTATCTTAAATTAATGTTATTGCTTGAAATCTTCATGGTGAGCTAAATGTGTGCACCTTGTACAGTTAAAATCCAAATAACCTGAAAACTTTAGTATTCGGTCACCTTTCTAATTTGTGACCTCCAGTAAGAAATAGGAGATATAAGCAGTGGTGAGCTATGGAAATTTTAACAAAGGGCTCGCATCGTCGAGCAAAAAAAGCCGTATTTTACACAAAAACTTTTATTAATACAGCTTGTGTACAAATGCCAATCAAAAAGTATGATCAACCTGTAAAGGCTATCATTTTTAAACAAATATTTCATGATCTAAACATGAAATATTTGCACACAATCATCTGTGTTAATTTATCTTACATAAGATAAACATTATTTAACTATCAAAATATAATAAGAATAAAATCTTTTATAATCGCACATATGAAATAGTCCTTTATAAACAAATTAAATTTCTTTTGTTTGTGATAGAAGTTTTTATGACAAACAATCTATAAAGAATAAATTAATATTATCTAAACACAATAATATTGAAGTACGTTATATTTCTCTTTTGTTTTTATACTTCAAGTGATAATCAATGATACCAATCAAGGGGCATTATTTTATAGTCCTATTTATTTATATGCGATTACCAAAAGTGAATTCTTATTTGTAAAATGGTGGTAAGAGTAACTGTAATATTTTATTTAATAAAATCACTTTGTTAGGTTACCGTATGAGTTTGTCGCTTAATATGTTTAAGAAAATGTTTTTTTTTGTTTTTATTGAAAAAATAAAAAAGTAAACAAGAAGAAAACAAGGGGCTCGCAAATTCGAGAAAAATTTAACAAAGGGCTCAGGTGAGCCTCTTATAGCTCACCACTGGATATAAGTGATGAATAGCTAATCTTTATTATTGGGCAGAGGCTTATTAGCTTCCTGACCAGTTAGGAAACTGACTTGGAGCAATTGTAAGAGGATAGAGGTTCTAAAATTGCAGCTAGATAAATTAAATTTTATATTTATTGTGTGGCTACATAATGTATTTTTAGAGTGAATTTCATTATGTTGCTGCTGACATATTAATACACTGTGCACAGTTGAATTTTTAGGTTTCTTTATTGATTTAATTTTTGTTTTTCTTTATTCATTGTCTGAGACAGTGAAAGCTAAATAACATGAGCAATGTGGATTTTTTAAGAATATGTGCCACGAGTGTAATATGATATATGCATATGGAGATGTTGAGAATGTTTATGTGGAGACGGTGAATGAGATAAGTGAGTGAGTATGGGTATGCAGAAAATTGTGGAAGCTTGAAAAACAAGCTGGGTTCAGGCCATACAGAAGTTGTGAGGATTAGATTTTTCACTTGAAGGCATAGTTGAGAAATTATGAAATATAACAAGGATCTATATATAAGTTTTGAGATCTGGAAAAGGCTTTATTATTATATCCTCCATGGAGTTGGTAGATTCATTGTGAGAGAGTTTATCTACAAGAATGACATATTTGTCATTCTTGTAGATAAACTTATATGTTGGTGATACATATCTGTCAGATTTTAGGGAAAGACAATGTGTACTATATATCAATTAAAAAATTTAATTAATACTTCCTATATTTTGGTAATGTTATTAAAGTTTTTTAATTGATATATAGTATAAGTTGTCTTCAAAGAAGAAGTTCAAATGCCTGTCAGAAGATGCCATCAAAACTGCTCAGAAAAGGAGGAAAATGAAGGCCACAGGAAATTTGCAGGAAGTACGGCATTTGAATGCAGAGTTTCAATGACAAGCCAGAAGAGACAAGGAAAAATACTTTAACCAGGAATTCCAACAAATAGAAGACAAAAACAAGAAAGGAAAAACAAGAGATCTTTTCAAAAAGATCAGAGAACTAACAGGGAAGTTTAGTACCAAGGTGACAATATTGAAAAGTAAACACAAAGGATATCTTACAGAAGCTGCAAATATCAAAGAAAGATGGAAAGAGTATACAGAAGCCCTTTGCAGAAAGGACTCCAAAATTACTGAGAAATTTGAAGAGCAGGATTATACACAGGAACCAGTACCACTGGAGAGTGAAGTGAGGGTGGGTACTGCAACAGCTATCCAGTAAGAAAGCACCAGGAGGAGATGGAATACCCATTGAGCTGCTCAAAGCCCTGGGAGAAGAGGCAGTTAAAATTTTAACAGCTCTATGTCAGCAAATTTGGATCACAACTACATGGCCTAGAGAATGGAAACAATCAGTTTATATACCTTTATTGAAGAAAGGCAATGCAATAGAGTGAAAATTACAGAACTATAGCACTGATTTCTCATGCAAGTAAAGTCTTACTTAAGATCATTCAGAAAAGACTGGAACCATTCATGAAGAGAGAAATGCCAGATGAACAGGCAGGATTTCAAAAAGGCAGAGGAACAAGAGATCAAATCGCAAATGTGAGGTGGATAATAGAAAGAGCACAGGAATATCACAAGAATGTCTACCGTTGATGTTTTAAGGATACTTGTGACATAAAGACTGAATAATATAAGCACATAAACACAAGAAAGATATTTAATTAACCAAATATTTTGGTCTAGAAATAGCAGACCATCTTCAGTAGCACTACAAGAACAGTTAAAAAAATAAATAAATAAAATTTAAAAAAAAATAATAAATACAAGGTGGAATACTAACAATAGATCATTTAAAAATAGAACAAGCCGCGTGATGTTATATCACTAAGTATTAAAGGGAATATTTTTAAGCAGAGACATGATTGAAATAAAGATATTAATTAATAATATTAAATAACATAAAATCTAATCAGGATAACTCATTAATATGAATTAATGAGTTATCCTGATTAGATTTTTCCAGATTTTTGATATAGATATACAATCATTCCGATTCAGGTTAAGACGATGGAGTAAGGCCTCTATGCTTTCTTTGAATAAACGTTCAAATTTATAATGGGATCTATGTAAGAGGTGAGTTTTTGACCAAAGGATGTTGTGGTTAGTTTCAATCCCGTGCTGAGCCAATCCAGATTTTTCAGGTTTGTTGTGATGAATGGAGGATTGATGTTCTTGGATTCTTTTTTCAAGAGAACGTCCAGTTTGTCCAAAATAGGAGAGATCACAGTTGAGGGAATTGATAAACTCCAGGAAGAGACAGTTGAGCGTTTGTCTTTAGGAGAAGGAAAATGGGAAGATAATTTGTTAATAGGTGAATACGTAGCTGTTAACTCATATTTCTTCAGAATTCTTGCGAATGTCTACCTTTGTTTCCTTGACTATAGCAACTTTTGACTCTGTAGATCATGTGAAACTGTGATGTATTAAGAACAATGGGAGTCCCAGAGCATTTCATTATCCTTCTGGGGAATCTTTATTATGAACAAGAAGCTACTGTCTGAACAGATCGTGGAGAAACTGAGTATTTCACAATAGGTAAAGGGGTGCGACAAGGATGCATTTTATCTCTGTACCTGTTTAACTTGTACAGCGAATACATTTTAAGAATGGCAGGGCTGGAGGAGTCTCCAGTTGGAAATAAAATTGGTGGCAAAAATATTAATAATTTGAGGTATGCAGATGATACCACCTTGCTAGCAGAATGTAAAGAAGATTTGAAGGAACTTATTATGAAAGTTAAAGAAGAAAGTGCTAAATATGGTCTTAAACTTAACCTCAAAAAGACAAAAGTTATGGCAACATGTGAACTTAATGATTTTGAAGTAGATGGGGAGAAAATGGAAGCAGTTAACAATTTTGTGTTCTTAGGATCCCGAATTGATAAAGATGGTCATTTTACCGAAGAAGTTAGAAGAAGATTATTACTCGGAAAAAAAAAGCAATGACAAATTTAAGCAAGATCTTTAAAGATATTAGCCTCACAACAAAAATCAGAATCGTGAAAGCAATAGTATTCCCTGTGGTGCTGTATGGATGTGAAAGTTGGACCCTGAGAAAGAGTGAAAGAAGGAAGAAAGATAGATGCATTTGAATTATGGGTTAAGATATGCTTACTAAAAATACCATGGACTGCAAAGCAAACCAATAAATCAGTGATAGACAGAATAAAGCCAGATTGCTCCCTTGAAGCTATGATCATTAAGCAAAAATTGTCATACTTTGGACATATTATGCGAGCAAATGACAGTCTGGAGAAGATGATGATGCTTGCAAAAGTTGATGGAAGCAGGAGAAGAGGAAGACCAAGAATTAGATGGGTGGATGGAGTTAAAGAAGCAACTGGAGTGCACTTGGAGGGTCTGAAAGACATGGTCAAGGACAGATCAGAACGGAGAGTGTATGTTCGTGGAGTCGCCAGGAATCGGAAACGACTCGATGGATCATAACAACAAAAATACGTTGTCTTTCCCTAAAATCTGACAATTACGTATTTGTCATATCAAATCTTAAAATCCTTAACACTCCTTGCATTAATAACAAATTCTGGTAATGCATTCCATTTGCTAATAATTCTCCATGTAGGAAATCTACTCCTCACACCCCTCTTCGCCATACTCTTTAACTTCCAGGGATGGCCTCTGGTTCTTCCCCCCTCTCAACTTCTTCTCCTTTTATAATCCCCCTCTGAATTAATCTAATAAAATCCTCTCACTAATTTAAATGTCTCTGTCATATCACCTTTTTTCCTCCTATCCACCAAACTCTGCAATCCACATCTCTTCTACCTCTCTTCATAGCCAACATTCCAAAGTCCTGATATTGTCTGTCACTCATCTCTGGATTCTCTCCAATGTTTTCACATTATTGAAAACCAGGTTACCAAACCTGAGCAAATAGTCTAAACGTGGTCTGACCAGTGCTTTATACAATGGCACAACCACTTCCAACAGGATGTTTAAAATGCTTCTCCTTGCAGACATGTATAATGCTATGCATTAAGGGAAGTAAATATGATCTTTCCATTGCTTTTGCCATAGTATCACCACTTCTGGGTCTGCCTCCCACTGACGAGACCTCAGTAAAGGTCGAAACCGGTCTGGATAGTGGCCCTTCCCTTAATGCACAGCATTATACATGTCTGCAAGGAGATGTGCATTGCATTATGGGAGATACTGAGACAAGGAGTGATGAGGGCTTGGTCCACCTTTACTACGAGTTGCCTTGGTCCTGAACATACTTCAGACGCAAACATTGTTTACCTACACTTGGGTAAAGGATTAAACTAAATTTATTATAGTCTAACCAAGTGGAAAATAAAATTCCAACAGCTTTCTCTTCTTAGATTGGCTGTGTTACATCCAGTTTATCCTAGCATAAACATATTACTTCACAGCCTCCTTAGCCTCTAAGAAGTTCAGTGTTCTTTTCCATTCTAAACATTACTTTTCTTCTGGTTGACTATTAACACTTTGTGTCAGATCCAACTAACCTTTTAGTATTGCTTCCATATTTGGGATGGGGCACCCAAGACCTTTTGAATATCATCAAGAATTCTTAATGATATTCAGAAGAGGGCAATCTACTTAATAGATGACCCTTCCTTCACAGATTCCTTTCAGTCACTTTATCACAGGCACTCTGTTTCAGTGCTGTACCTTTTCTATAGGTACTTTCATTGGCATTGCTCTTTTGAACTGGCTGCTACCATTCTCCACTTTCTTCTAACCATGTAAGAACTAGAGCAGCTACTGGCTAACACCCATATGCTGTCTACTTAACAAAAACACACTGAACTAACTTCTCCTCAGCCTTGTTCATTCATTCTATCTTCCTCTGTTCTTTGGAGCAATCTCCCCATACAGTTTTTCCAAGTACAATTTCCCATTCTTTAAGAAACATACCAACAGGCTACATTTTTTCCCTTAATCACTTGCCCACACATGGCAGTGTAGTGATAACATTAGAGTGCCATCTGATAACACTACAGGTCTTGTAATGTTTCATCTGTGGGGTCATCATAAAAAAAATTAAATAAAAAATTAAAAAAATTTACTTAGGCATCTAGAATATCTGTATCTGCAGTTCTCATGTCACCTTTATCATCTCTAAGTCCCTTTACAGTACTTTTCCTTTATTTCTAAGTTTATTCAGTAGCCTCTAGAATATTCTGACACTTCCTGATTATTATTATTATTAACATCTGACCCCCCCCCCCCATGGAGCCACAGACTCATCATGAGAGGTGTACACACTTTCACAGACACAACTCATCCAATCATGCCTTAAACTGATTCAGTGTGTCTTCATTCACAACAAACTTAGGCAGTGCATTTTACTCACCAACCACTTTCTATGCAAAGAACCTTCTCTTCATATCCTTCTTATACAGTTTCCAGGGATGGTCCCATTCTATGAAACATTTCTTCCATGCTAACCTGATAACAACCTCTGACTAACTTATATGTCTCAATCATATCCTCTCTCCTCCTCTTATTCACAAGGCTTTGCAATTTACATTCTTTCAAATTGTCTTTATAATCCACATTTCAAAGACCACTTACCACTTTTATGAATCTTCTCCGTACCCTTTCTAAATATTCTTGTCACCATGAAAACCCACTGATGAAATCTGTGCACAACATTCCATGTGAGGCCTGATCAAGACCTTATACAATGGAATCATAACCTCTTTATTTCTGCAAGTGAAGGTTCTCTGCATCATTAAAAAAATTATGTGATGTGCAATGTGGCTCCTGAATTTCAGGTCTTTGTCCACCACCACTCCCAGATCTCTTATCTCCTCTACCTACTTTAAAGTTTTGCTACCAAGTGTATACTTTGCATCCCATTGTTGCTTACCAAATTTCAAAACCTTTGCACTTTGCAACATTGCCTGACAATTCTATGCTGTTGCTCACTCATACAATCTGTTTGACTCTGCATTGCTTTCTCCCAGTTTTGCATCATCTGCAAACAGTTGCATATTATCAGTTAAACCATTCCAATATCATTAATATACAAATTGAACAATAATGGCCCCAAGAGCCCTGCGGCACACCACTAGTGAATTTCCTTTTTCAAGATACTGCACCCCATATACAACTTTCTGATACCTAGGTTCTTGCCAAAGTATTCCATGAATTGTTTAGCTAGTTTTACACAGTGCTTCACTTTCTTGCATTTTTTTCTGTTTTCTCTCAGTGCACAAGCTGACTTACTTGCCAGGTATTTTGATGCACTTTCCAATTTCCTTTGACTGGCTCTTTAACTTCTTGAGTACACCAGGAAGTCTGTTTTGTCTATCAGATAACTTCAATATATACCTTTCTGGCTGCGTCACTCAATGTTTTCTTCAGGGTCTTCCTCTTGAATATAAAGGTTTGGTTTTTGTTTTTAGACTCATTTTTTCTTGAGTAATTTTTTGTGTATATCAGTCTACAGTTCGCCTCTGATAGCAGCTTAACTTCGATTCTTTTAAAAACATTTCTTACATATTTTTCTTTTTAATATGATGTTTAAGTTTATCCTGAAAACTAAATGGTGATTATTTCCTATTTCAAATCCATTTTATGCCCTTGTGTGCTGAACCATTTTTGAAGATGTTGCTATCAAAAATAACATAGTCAAAGAGATTTTTCTCATATCCTTGTCTTCTATGTTAATTTGCACACAATCTTTATATTGCAACATAGTAGTGATTAGTCCATGTCACGAACAGAAATCCAGCAGGTACTTATTATCATTATTAATTTTGCAAATCTGAAAGCACACCCCAACTGAACATCACAAGAGTTAAAGATCAGTTCTATCAACATAAGAAGCCTGAGTGGCTGAGGAATTAGATAACTACCAGATCAACATAATAGGGGTGACTGAAACCAAAAAGACAAAAACTGGTGAGATCTTTCTGAGCAATAAATACAAAATGTTATATTCAGGAAATGATAATCAAGGAAAAGGAGTAGCCATAGTATTCAACACAAAATACAAGGCTAATCTTCTTGAATGACAGGCAGTCTCAAGTAGAGTGATGTGGGCAAATATGAGAATGAGGAACTGGACAATGAGACTTATTTGTGCCTGTGGTCCCACAGAAGGTTCTACTAAGGTAGAAGTGGAGGAATTTTTTGATGCGTTAGAAAAAGCAATTGACACAATGAAAAATGAAAAGTTGGTCCTTGTTGGGAATCTAAATAGCAGAGTATGAAATGATTGTCAGACATACAAAAATATGTTGAGAAAATATTTTGAGAAACAAGCAAAGCTAATAATAATGGCAAATACCTGTTGGATTTCTGCTCAGGACATGGACTGGTTATTACTAACACCATATTCCAACATAAAAATGTGCACAAATTCACATGGAGAGAAGAGGCAAGGAATAAGAAAAGTCTCATTGACTATGTTATTGTTGATAGTGATGTTTTCTCCCTGGTGCAGGACACCAGAGTGTACAGAGGATTTGAAATCAGAAGCGATCACTATTTAGTCTTCAGCAGGATAAAATTGAATTTCATATTGAAAAGAATAACACGTAAGGAAGTTTAAAAGCAAATAAAAGTAGCTCTCAGATGTGAACTGTAGACTAAAATACACAAAGGTTATTGAAGAAAAAATGAGTTTGAGAACAGGAACCAGACCTTGGAGATTCAGTGGCAAGCCTTGAAGAACACCCTTATTGATTCAGCCAGAGAGGCATGTGGTGAGGTTGTTTGCAAGGATAAAAAAATCAGAACTCCCTGGTGGACACAGGAAGTTAAAGAGGCAATGAAGGAAAAGAAGAAAGCATATCAAAAGTTCCTGGCAAATAAGTCAGCTTTTGCTCTTAGAGAATACAGAGACAAATGTAAGAAATAGCTAAACAAAAGTCATGGGAGGACTTTGGCAAGAACATAGAAAATAAATATCAATAAAGTGGTGAAATATTCTGGAGGTTTTTGAAGAGGTTTAGAAATGGAGGAAAGAGTGCTGTAAAAGGAGTTAGAAATGATAAAGGTAACATGAAAACAGGAGAAAAAAATACCCTTGAAGTATGGCATAATTACTTTGAAAAATTGCTAAATGAAACAAACAGTGATAGCACAGTGGTAAAAAAACACTCAACAGGCATAGTCAGGAATACATATCCATACTTGAAGTAGAAAAAACCATCAAAGGCTTGAAATGTGGAAAGCCAGCAGGAGTAGATGATATTCGACCAGAAATGCTGAAGTATGGTGGTATAAAAGTCTTACAGTGGCTGCACTGCATAGTTCAGAAAGCCTGGACTGAGGGACAAATTCCCGATGATTGGAGAAAAGCTCTAATAGTACCCATATGTAAAAAGGGAAATAAAACTGAATATGAGAAATATAGAGGTATTTCCCTACTGATTGTTCCTGGCAAGATCTATGCAATTATACTTGAGAAACAGTTGAGAAGAATTATGAAAGAAAAGCTTGGTGAAGAACAAGCTAGATTCAAGCCAAATAGAGGCTGTCAGGATCAGATCTTCACTTTACGACAAAAGTTGAGAAAGCATGGGAATATAACAAAGATCTGTATTTAAGTTTTGTCAATTTGGAAAAGGCATATGACAATATGCCAAGAGAGAAGCTATTCACTACAGTTATATGGTGTCAATGGGGCATTATATCAAGCAATACTTAGTCTTTATTTGATTTGTAAGTCTTCCTTCAGAATTGAAGGAAGTACAGGAAGATGGTTTAATGTCAAATCTGGTGTCAGACAAGGATGTACATTATCCCCTCTGTTATTCATTATCTATATGGATCACTTTATGAAGGAAAGTGGTATTAAAAATGATATCAGAATTGGAGATGTTAATGTCAGCTCTTTGCTTTATGCGGAAGATGTTATACTTCTAAATAAATCTGCTACAAGTTTGCAAGATTCCCTGACTAAATTGAATAACTGTTGCAATAGATATGGTATGAAGGTCAGCATTAAAAAGAGGAAAGACAATGAAAATAGGTAGAATTGTTGAAAATGTTAACTGTGTTGTGAACGGGGAACCTGTGGAACAAGTAAAACATTTCAGCTACTTAGGCATGATTTTTACTGAAGATGGTAAATTAAATATGGAAATAGACAACAGATTCAAGAAAGCTGGTATGGTGGGAAGTCAATTGAATAAATTCATATGGAATAAGAGAGAAATTAGTTGGAACACTAAATTAGTTGTATACAAGACAGTGTTCAAACCAGTTTTAACTTATGGATCTGAGGGCTGGGTGAGAAGTAAAACACTTGACCAAAGACTAGAGACCACAGATATGAGAGTCCTGAGAAAGATTAGAGGCGTGAACAGATGGCATCAATGGCAATATCATATTAAAAATGAGGATATTAGGAAAGAACTTGACATTGTCAGCATCCAGGAATGCGTTAGCAGAGCTAATCTTAGGTGGTATGGTCATTTAAATTGAATGGGCAAGGAAAGATTAGCAAAACAAGTGTTCTCTGCCAGTTTGGCAGGAAAACGATCCAGAAGAAGACCGAGATATAGGTGGATTGATACGGTACAATGTGCCTTAGACAATAGAAATATAAGATCTGATAATGATAATATTGGAGTCTTGACAAGTGACAGACTGATTTGGAGGAAAATTGTAGATAGGAAGTTAGTAATGATGTAAATTTTTTGTGTAGTACTATCATATCCTGTACATCCCTTGAGGGTACATGTCAAGAATTCAATGTTGATGACTTTGCACTTTTCTCCAGATTTTCCCAAAACATTTTTATGTCTGGTAATCAATTCCTACTCTTCTGCATTGTTGAGATCATTATGAAATCGACTAACTCACCATCATTTTTTTTGGGGGGGGGATGAAGATTCTTCCCATCATGATGAGAAATGAACTCAGGTCTTTTCGAGTCAAAGGGCATTGTTGCATCATTCTTCCAGCTTTTTTATTGAGGCTTATTTTTAAAATATAAAATTACTCAAAAATTCTTAACAATTCATCTCGCTATGTAAATAAAATGTAATAAAAATGTAATTTTTATTACGTTTTATATTGATAAATTGAGGTCGTCACTAATTTTACATGATGGCATATTCTGTTAGGCTTATAGAATTAATATTAATTATTGCTGACTGAAAATTATAATGTTTTATTTTCAGAGGAAGAAGTATTTTTCTAAGGAAAAGGTTTAGGAATTTTTTGAGTCAAAAAAGTTGGTCCTTGTTGGAGATTCAAACAGCAGAGTAGGAAATAATTATCAAACGTATAGAATTTGGAGAAAAGGAGCAAAGCCACTAATAATGGTAAGTACCTGCTGGTTTTCTGTTCAGGAGAGTGTCATTACTAATACCACATTCCAACATAAAGATGTGCACAAATGCATGTGGAGAGAAGACACAAGAAACAGAATCCCATTGAACATGTTTATGGTTGATAGTGATATCTTCATACTGGTTTAGGACACCATTTAGTTCTGAGCAGGATAGGATTGAATATAATATTGAAAAGAAGTGTAAGAAACTTTTAAAATGAATCAAAGGTGAGCATCTTGCAGAGGTCAACTGTTGACTCAAATACATAAATATTATTCAAGAAAAAGTGAAACAGTTTGAAAACAAGGAACAAACCTTGGAAATTCATTAGTAGACCCAGAAGAAAACATGGATTGATTCATCCAGAGAAGCATATTGTAAAATTATCAGATATAAAAAAATCAGAACTCCATGGTGTACTCTGGAAGTTAGAGCCAGTTAAAGAAAAGAAGAAAATATATATCTAAAGTTCCTGACAAATAAGGCAGCTTATGCTCTGAGAGAATACAGAGAAAAATGTAAGAAAATAAAGCACTGTGTAAAACTAGTTAAATGAAAGTCATAGGAGCACGGTGATAGGAAAACATTCAAGAGAAATGCAATCAGAAGTAAGTATCAATGCTTGAGGTTGGAAAAGCGGTTGCCCAGAAATACTCAAGTGTTCAGCTACATTACATAAAGGCCTGGTTAGAGGGTTGAATTTCAGGATTGGAGTAGAGCAAAATCTCAGTTGTAAATCAGCAGTTAGAATCAAAGGTAATACAGGAGATAGTTCAAAGCATCTTCCAAACAGGAAGATGGTTTGAACTATCTTTCTATACCTCCTTTGATCTCACTGCTGACTTAAGATTCAAAGTGTGAGACAGGGATGCATGTTATCTTCACTGTTATTCATCATTTATGTGGATCACATTAAGAAAAGTGGTATTAACCTGATATAAAAATTGGAGATGTTAATTTCAGCTCTTTACCTTATGCACATGTTGCTATGCTTCTAAATAGATCCAGTATAAGTCTACAGGATTCCTTGATTAAATTGAATAACTGCTGTAATAAATTTGGTATGAAAATCAACAAAAAATATGGAGAAACATTGAAAGCATTAACTGCATTTTGAATGGAGAACCTATTGAACTCTTGAAACATATCAGGTATCTGAGCACAATTTTTAGTGAAGATGGAAAGGGACAATAGAATAAGCAAAGCTGGAATGTTGGAGACCTTGCAGTATAAGACAATGTTTTCAAACCAGTTTTAAGTTATGGATCTGAGGAGCTGGGTTAGAAATGAAACACTTGATCAAAGACTGGAGACTACTGATATGAGAGTTCTCAAAATGATTGGAGGAGGAAACATATGGCATGTTTTTTTCAGTATCATATTAAAAATGAGGATATTAGGAAAGAACTTGAGATTGTGAGCATTTAGGAATATAACAGAACTAATAATGGTATGGTTATTCAAACATAATAGGAAAATGAGTGTTTTTTGCCAAGATGGCAGTAAAAAGTGCCATTGAAGACCAAAATCTAGGTGGATTGATGCAGTAAGAAGTGCTTTAGAAGATGAAAATATAAAATTGGATGATATTGGAGTCCTGACAGATTAATTTGTAGGCAGGTTGTCGATAAGTAGTAATGATGTAACCTTTCATCAGGGCTGTATGTACATTTTTCCCATGGGTGAGGCCCAAGTACTTAAATTGGCCTTAGTTTTTCAGGGGCAACACTAGAGCAGCGTGCACCTGTGCATAAGTATGGCCCTGCCTTTCATGTAGTACTATCACGATATCCTGTTATATCCCTTGAGGGTATGTAACAGGGATTTGATGATGATCTAGTTTATTAGCAACTGAGAGGAAAAGAAATCTTTGGAATTATGCCCCAGGATTTTAATTTTTTCTTAATCCTCAATATCATTTGTGCAGTTGTTGATGAGCAAGATAGCCAAGAATTTTTGTCTTTATATTGAATGTAATTTGTGGATGTATATGTTGATGAAGCGCAAAATATATAGGTGCAATAAAAAACAATCCGTATATGTAAACAATTAATTAGAGTATATGAGAAAGAACTGCAGAATAGTCATTGCTTATACAGTGGAACCTCAGTTGTCGAACATAATTCGTTCCTAAAGGCTGTTCTGAAACTGATTTGTTTGAAAACTGAAACCATTTTCCCATAAGAATTAATGTAAAATAGAATAATCCGTTCTCGAATCTTAGATGATTGCTTATTTAAACCTTTACAACAGTACTTCATGCATAAAATCATATACAAAAATAATGAAAATGCATAAAATCTTACATAAAAAGAATAAACACAAAATAGATAAAATACAGATAAAAAAGGTGATCTCTTTCCACAAAACTTTGCAGCTTACTCCCATTTCACACACATTTCTTTGATCAAAGAACTAGGAATCCTCCCTTCCTTCCTCTGTCTCTGAAAACATTTCTTCAACAATCATCTTTTACTGCCTCCTTCTGAAGGTGTTCCAGTTCTTCCGTGGTGAGCTCATTCCTCCACATCGACATTGCCAACTTCTAAGCCCATGCTTTTTCCCAGAGACACAACATCATCAACAACAGCAACATACTCACCCTCAAAGCCTTGAATGTCTCTGTGTGCTACACAGTCTGGCCACAATTTTCTCCAGGCTGAGTTTATGGTCCTGTAAGTCACTTGCACCCAGGCTTTGTCAAGAATATTAAGCAATGGAGGATATTGAAGTGATTTTTCCAGAATTCTCTGAGTGTTAATTCTGTGTCAAAGCTCACTTCAAAACACCTTTGAAACAGTGCTTTGGTGCAGAGTTTCTTAAAGTTCGAAATGATCGTCCATGGGCTGAATTAGAGGTGTCATGTTAGGGGACAGGAACTTCACTGTGATAAACATCAAACTCCTCCACCAACTCATTCTCCAAGCCTGGAGTCACAAGAAGGCATTTTAATGGCAAATTTATTTTCTTGAAGGTGTTTTCTCACAAAGACTTCCTGGATCCACTGAATAAAAAATTGCCTGGTTACCCAAGCCTTATTATTAGCACCACTCGTACCAGGTTTTTTAAGACAGATCATCATGTAATCGCCTCGCTTTTTCACAAATTACTTACTAAGAAACACTATCACCAGAGCCAACTGTTTCTTGTTTATCCAAATCAGCAACAATTTTTCCACTGCTTCAGTTGTCTGACATCTTTGTTTAGTAAGAACATTCACTCCTTTTGCAACATCAGCTCCCTTTATCACCTCTTTATTTTTGAGTTGCACAGATCATTGATATCGCTATACCGAACTGCACAGCAAGATCCGAGACATGAACATCATTTTCATGTTTAGATAGGATTTCTTTTTCACCTCTATTGTGGTTCTAACAACTTTTCTTTTCGCTTTGCTGCTATCACTATCCTTCTTCAGTCCCATGGTGGCTTATTTAATAATAATTTATATAAAAAAAAACAACAGCAAAACAAAGAAAATCAAGAAAAGGCACTGCAAATTCGAGCAGGTGTCTGGATTGAGAGGAGGCTGCGGAGTAAGTGACGCTCTCCTGCCGTACAACACTGCCAGGGGATCAGTTGGTTGCCAGTTTGCCTGTTCGGGAACCGAGATTCTGTTCGGAAACTGGTGCGTTTTGGGTTTGGAAAATATGTTCTGGAACCGATTTGTTTGCGGTGAGAGGCGTTCGACAACCGAGGTTCCACTGTATATGTGATTTGGTCCAAAGATAGTATTAGATAGCATAATAGATAAGGAGTTATTTTAGTCCAACCAGTTTCAGGAGGCATATTTGTAAGGGACTACAATAAAGCTCATTGGTTTATTTAAAAGAAGTTTAACTTGTAGGAGAAAACAATTTATGTTTATATAAGTCTTTGATGAGATTGCTATGAATTATGGCTCATAGCTTTGGTTACTAAGAGAGATGAAGGTATTCAGTTGGGTACAGTATTTGCATGGAAGGATTGTAAGAACATTGGTTACAAAAATCAGATGGTTGTTAAGTTTAATTAATAGGAAATGGAGAAGAGATGTAATTGGAGTTTGTAATTTAGTTTAAAAACTATATTTAAATCCTTTGCTTTCACTCTATAATTTCAAAAGTTTATTTAAAGAAAATTAAATAGCATGCAGAATTAAAACTGGCCCTATTAAAAAGGAAAATGTGAAAGTTTTGGCGTATTGGAGTAGGTGTTGATGTTGCTGCTGACCTACGACGGTGGTCTGAAAAGTTCTTGGCCTCAACCATAGATGGCAATGCTATCGGCACGATTTTTTTTTTCTAAGTTGCTACATCTGTCATAAGCATCCATGTGAAATTGTAAGTCATTCTATCGAGTAATTTGTTTTATACAGCTGTTTTCTGAAGCAAAAGTGTTGTCTGTATCCCTTGAAATGGATAAAATTGAGTATCATGCAGTTATAAAATTCTTTGTAAAAGAAGATTTAATGCCTAAAGAAATTCATTCGAAGTTCATAAAAGTTTATGGACACTCTTCTCCTTCGTTTTCGACAATCAAGAAATGGACTACCGAGTTTAAATGTGGCCATACCAGACTTGAAGATGATCCACGTGAAAGATGTCCAAAAAGAAATCATTGATCAAGTGCACGATATGGTATTGGATGATTGGCGAGTCAAAGTACGTGAAATTGCTGAGACTATAGGCATTTCAAAAGAACGTGTAGGATATGTTTTGCATGAAGAATTGCAAATGAAAAAGCTTTGCAGAAGATGGGTGCCACGCTTGCTCACAGCAGATCAAAAACGCACTCGCACGAAAATCTCTGAACAGTGCTTGGAGCATTTTAACAAGAATAAAACTGATTTTGTGCGTCGATTTATTACTATGGATGAGACTTGGATTCACCATTACACACCAGAATCCAACCAGCAGTCAAAACAGTGGACAGAAGCCACTTGTTCAGCTCCAAAGAAGACAAAGTCGGTTCCATCAGCAGGAAAGATCATTGCATCAGTGTTTTGGGATGCTAAAGGCATTTTGTTTATTAATTATCTTGAAAAGGGTAAAACAATAACTGGGGAATTTTATTCCAATCTTTTAACCAGACTGGACGAAAAAATTTGTGAGAGAAGATCTGGTTTGCAGAAGAAAAAAATCGTCTTTCATCAGAGCAATGCACCTACCCACAAGGGTGTTTTGACAATGGGAAAATTAGGGGATCTGCACTATGAATTGTTGAAACATCCACCCTATTCCCCAGATTTGGCTCCCTCTGACTTCTATCTCTTCCCAAAACTAAAACTCTTCCTTGCTGGTCAGCATTTTTCTTCAAATCAAGAGGTGATTGCAGCTGTAGAAGGGTATTTTGCAGATCTACAGGGACGGGATAATGGTGCGGAAGCATCGCTGGAATAAATGAATTAGTCTTAAGGGAGATTATGTTGAAAAATAAAAATAATTTTGAAATTATAAATTATTTTTTTCATTGTTAGGCCGAGAACCTTACAGACCACCATCGTAATTCTACTAGAAGTGCAGCTATTGACATAGCAATAGCTGCACTTCTACACTTTCCTCCAAAAACTCCATTGACTGATGAAGTTTTTGGAGAAAGTTCTATAAATATTCTCTATATGAACATTCAATTTGAGAGTGGTGTGGACAATTTCAAGATACTAGGTGTATCTGCAAAAGCCAGGGGTTAGCGTTGCAAAAATGGTTGTAGTGGTTGATGATTCCTTAAGCGCAGCCTCGGAAATCAATGCTTTAAATTAGCTGTTAGCTGCATCCAGTTCAGTCAGTAGTATGAAAGATTGAAGGAATGTCTTGCTTCCTGTCCCTATAACAGTGCGCTGTGTTATAAACCTTATTGATATAGACTCTTGGTGCAAATGAGACCTATTTGTCCAAAATTTTGTAATGAGACAGCATTTCACCAGGATGGTGAGATCATATGTTTAGGTATAGGGAAGTGAAAATCCTCATCGTAGAATTAAACATATGAGGCTAGTCTCCTAAAGATTTTGTGCTACAGTTGCTGATGTAGTCACTTTTTAATATATTAGAAATTTGACTAATGTTCCAGCATTGTTGGAAGAGAGAAATGTTTATCAGCCAGATAATGTGCTGCTATCAACAGTGACATTGTAACATTCCTAAACAATGCTATGATTGCTGTGTGTGCTCAGAGGAGGAATATTTTCTGACTGCTATATGTTCCTACCTCTAATGCATTTCCCACAAATTTCTTCTTTTAGAGCTATACTGTGAATCAAGTGTATGGTCTGTCACTGTAAGCAAAATTAAGCTTTGCTTGAAATAAACTTGATGGTCTTCAGGAAAATTTAAAGGAGAGAATATGATAGTATTGGGAACAGTTATTGTAAAATACAGTGAAAGTGCTTGAGATAAAACAGAGAATCATTTTGTGTGTGGAGCCATTCATACTGAATTCTACATACTAAAACATTTTTTAAAGTTTTCTTCTAATGATGGTAAGGTTCATTTCAGCATGCATTTTAGTTTTCCTTGTAAAGTTTAATTTTGAAACCACTCAGATCATTTGTATTCACCCTACATATTAGGAGTCTGCTACCTTTGGTTAGACCAGGCTCTACTTGGAGACAAAAAGTTGGTGAACACACTTTGAACAAATATTAGTTAATTTTTTTTCCCCTTTATATTGTTAGAGTTGAGCCTGGTGTTATTATCCTTTTATTATACTTTAATTCACTGCTGAAGGCAGTGAGTTAAAGCATAATAAAATTAAGTAGGCTTTAGAAATTAGATAAACGTTATAGGTAAGCTAATTAATATTGGATGCAGCACTTTTTTTCAGTTGATATTGTCAGCTTACAGACTAGCAAACAGTGCATATGTGCAAGCTAATTCAAAATGCACCTTAGCTGATGCAATTCATGCTTCTTCCTTGTGGCTGTAACCTCCTGGTTTTTTATTTTCATTGGAACACTGACAAATACATATCTACAAAAAAAGTATTAAATGTAATTAATACTGTTGATTTATTCATATAAAGGATATTATATATTTATTTTTTATTTATAGTCAAATTCAAAATTTTCCTGAGAGCTTATGAGAATGTAGCCTTCAGCATGGGTATTGCCTAGGTTAGCACTACTTAAAAGACATGAACCCAGTCCACAAGTTCGTATAATCTCCTTTTATTAGTGTGTTTAGGTTTCCCTGATACTGTTTTGAACCACTTGCAGTGGTTCAAAAGGTTTTGCAGCCACTCAAGGCAATGACCCTGGGAATCAAGTTTGCATTTACTAGTGAGTGACCTTTCTATTAGGTTTCTTTCAATTTTTTTAAGTTGAACATTTAAAATATTTTGGTTCCGCTTGGTCTCTGAGTAATCAATACCTGAAAGGGTCACTGTCTGGCTTTCTGTGAATCAGTAGGCTCCATCTGAAAACTGTGCCTAGCCTTTGCCTGGTAAAGTGACAGATAAAGTCAGCTAATATGAATGGGCCTACTGTTCTTGTCAGAGACCAGATGGAAAGCAAGAGGGTAAAATTCTTATGTTAGTTCAAATCAGAGACCAGGCAGAAGGTTTTCTGCCTGGTCTCTGATTTGAACCATAGTAAATGCATGTCATAGAGTTACCTTTTTTTTCATGGTGATGATGATATATTGGAAAGGGTCTAGAGAAGACTGATTAGGGTCATAATTGGTTTTTGGGAAGTGGGATAGGAGGACATACTGCAGGAATGCCATTTGTAAAGCTTCTGAATAGCAGGAAGAGAAGGGATATGATTGAGACATTTAAATTGGTAATGGCTCATTATTTACTAACTACTTCCACATTAAGTAGTGATCAACTTAATGTGGAAGAAAGTTTTTATAGAATGAGAGAAGGGGTAGTACAAGAGGACATACCTGGAAGTTGTGTAAGGAGGGGAGGGTGAGTAGGGGCATAAGAAGCAAGTTCTTTATTCCTTATGCATTCCACTCTTTGGAGAGTGGAATGCATTGCCTGCAGTGTGGTGAATGCAGATACATTGAATGAGTTTAAAGCAGCACAGTTTGATGGGCTTTGTGTATAGCAGTGTGTGCCTCCTATGGTGAATTGTTTAACTCCACGAAGGTCTGGTGTTAATAATAATAATAGTATCTTTTATATAAATAACTTTCCAGAATGAAGCCTTTTAGGCTCTTTATTTTAGTATTTTATGCTTGTACCTAGAGTTCCCTTATGAAAAAAGGTAAATCTCTGACATGGGGTTACTATGGTTAGACAGAAGGTTTTGTCTTCTGCCTGGTTTATGGTTTCTGCCTAGTCTGATTTGAGCCACGTAAGATTTTTATCCTCTTGCTTTCCATCTGGTCTCTGACACGAACAGTCACTTTCTGTGAAAGTGACTTTGTCTGTCACTTTCACAGAAAGCCAGACAGTGATCCTTTCAGATATTGATTACTCAGCGACCAATAGGAACCAAATATTTTAAATGTTCAACTTACAAAATCTTGGGAGCAACTGTAGAAAGGCCACTCGCTAGTAGATGCAAACTTGGGTCCCACAGTCACATGCACAGTAATCCATATGAGGCCTAATAAAGGTGTTATATAATGGAACCAGAACCTCTTCATTTCTGCAAGTGTAAGGTCCTCACATTGTTGCTATAATCTGATGTGATGTCTTCATAACTTGTGCAGTGTGACCTCTGAACTTCAGATCCTTATCCACCACCACCACTCCAAGGTCTCTTATCTCCTCAACATTCTCCAGAATTTTCTCACCAAGTGCATACTTTGCATTTGATTGTTGCCTACCAAATTTCAGAACTAAATGCTTTCAACATTGAATTGAGAGTTCCATACTGTTGCCCACTCATACAACTTGTTTACTCATAGTAAACAAGTTGTATGAGTTGTATCTCCTGTAAGGCCACATCTGCTTGATTCCTTATCACTGTCCCCAGTTTCACATCATCTGCAAGCAGTTGTGTATCACTAGTTAAACCTTTCCCAATATCATTGATATACAAATTAAATTGCACTGTCCCTAAACAGACCCTTGTGGCACACCACTAGTGACTTTACTCTTTTGAGTAAACTCACTAGTCTGTTATCCAATCCCATCTGCTTTAGTTTAGTGATGAACTTGTGGTATGGCAAGCTATCAAAAAAAGCTTTTGCAAAATCTGAGTACATCACTATATGCATCTCCCTTGTTCAGTACATTTGTCACCTTGTTATAGTACATAAGCAAGTTTTTAAAACACAACCTCCCTTTAACAAGCCTATGCCAGCAAGCACAGAGAATACTACTCTTATCAACCTTATTTTGTATCCTATCTCTCATCAACCTCTCCAATACTTGAGCTATAACTCCAGATATACAGATGGGGCCCATAATTTGTTTCCTTAGCCATATTGCTAATTTTGTGAAGTGGAACAATTGTGCCTTCCTTCCACTCCTTTGGAACTTGTGCTGTTGTAAGACTTTTGTTAAACAAGTAGGACCAGGCCGATGCTAATTCCTTGGAACATTCCTTTAAGACACATGGTGATATGTCATTCTGTTGCTTATTGACATCTAGCTTAACTCCTTGTATACCTGTTGCATGCTTACCATGAAGTGCTCTCATTTCATTCTCTACACTTGAGCTTCTGATTTCACACTGATGAACTGCTCACTTAATACCTTGACTATTTCCTCTGTGCAGAAGTTACCAATCTTCCACCTTCATCAATTAATATCATCATCAATGCTTTTCCATGCCTACTGGCACATAAGACTGCAATGGTGGTTTTCCATCTGTCCCTGTCCTTTGCAGCTGATCTTGCTTCTACCCAACTCACCCATCCTGCTCATTCATTTTGGTTTCCATCATTCTTCTCAGGTTAATTTTGGATGACCTCTAGAGCATCTCTCTTCTAGTTCTCAACTCAATACTACTTGGGGAATTCTGTTTGTCCTTATGCATAAAGCATGACCAGTCCATTTCCATCTTCTTAGGCAAATCTCTTTATCTATTGACTTAGAGAAAGTTTTCTTTAAAAGTTCCTTGTTAATGATTGAAATTGGCCAGAAAATGTTTTAAATTCTTCTTAAACATTTGTTTTAGAAAATATCCAATTTATTACTTTGTGCCTTGGTAAGTTTCCAAGTTTCAGGAGCCATATAACAGTACTGCTCGCACAATAGATTTATATTTATTAATTTTCAATTTAACTGTAATATTTGATGCTTTCCGTAATTTATTTAATGACTTGAAACAGTTTTTGCTTTAGCAATTCTTTGTAAAATGTCTTTATCAGTGCCGCCTTGTTTATTTATTATTGATTCAAGGTATGTAAAAGTATCAAGATTTTCAATTGTTTTATTTTTTAACTTAATTTCTTTATTTGATTTTTCATTTATTCACATGAATTTGGTTTTCTTCTTATTTATATGAAGACCCACAGTTTCTGCACAATGAGCAAAGTCATCACTTTTTAGCTGTAAAATACTAACTTATTCCTCTCTTTTGATGATTAATGACCTTGCCTAACTCCAATTTCTGTGATAAAGAAGTCTTAAGTTTTCCATCTACTTCCACGCAAGACTTGCTGCCATTATACATATTCTTGATAACGTTGAGAAATTTATAAGGTATTCTTCTAATATTTTCCAAAGTTTCTCTTTATCTACTGAGTCAAATGCTTTACTAAAATTGATTAAGTTTTGGTAGCGTGGAGCTTGAAATTCTACACATTGTTCATTTATATTTCTAAGAGTGAATATTTGTTGGATGGTTTCACATCTGGTCTGGAAACCTGCCTGTTCTTCTCTTAATAAGTTTTTGATTTCTTTTTTTTAAAAATCTATTAATTATAATTTTGGTAAAAACTTTTGCGGGAATTGAAAACGGACTTATTCCTCTCCAATTTTCGCACTTGGTCAGATCTCCTTTTTTTTTATAATTTTTATAATTACTACTTCTTTCCATTGTTGAGGAATTTTATCTGTCTTCCATATTTCATTATATAACTTCTGTAATTTGGTAGTAATTGTGTTAAGATCAACTTTTAACATTTCGGCATCAATATTGTCATTTCTGTATGCTTTGTTAGATTTTAGTGTCTCAGGGCATCTTTGACTTCACTCCAATGAGATCTTGTCTTCAGAAATGTTCAAAGTGGGTATTACACCAGTTGTAATATTTTGCTCCTGTTGAGACCCTGTATCTGCCTTTACATTCGAGGTTTCATCAAAATATTCCCTCCACCTTCAATTTTAGAATCAGGCGTTAATAACTTTCCTTGTTTGTCTCTAATGGAAGGAGGAATTGCTTTTTTGTTACCATTGATTCATTTTATAATCTGATAAAGTTGTCTAATTTGTCCATTTTCTGCAGTATGTTGTGCTTCTTTTGTTAATTCATCAATATATTTTCTCCTGTTGGCTCTTGCAGCTTGCTTTACGCTTTTATTTAGTTTGTTGTAACGTTTGTTATATAGCTTGTATAATCGTTTTGAATTTGTATTATTCATTAATAGTTTAATCTTTTTTTTTTTCTCTCTTCAATGATCTTCCAAATTTTTGCAGTTAACATTCTTTGTTTTTCTTTTTTCTTCATGTACCAATTACATTTTCAGCAACTTCATTATAGGTGTTCCTGACATTTTTCCAATATTCTTCTACTTTGTTGTTTTCTGCTGTTACATCTTGATTTTTCTCTATTTTTCTTTATCTCCAAAGCACACTTTTCTCTTGTTTCTTTAATTTTTAATTTTTCAGTATCAAATGCAGTTTTTGAACTTCTTTTCTTTCTTAATACACTTTGAAGTTTTAATTTCAACTTCGTCACTAACAAGAAGTGGTCAGAATGAACGTCTGCACCATGTTTGACTCTCACATCAAACTTGGATTTTACAAATTTACTGTCTATAACGGCATGATCAATTTGGTTTCTTGTATTGCCATCTGGTGAGGTCAAAATCAGTTTATGTATTTCTCTGTGCTTAAATTTGCTTCCTCTTATGACAAAGTTGTTCATTTCACAAAAGGATACAAACATCATGCCATTTTCATTTTGGTTTCCAAGCTTCAAAACCTAATGAGTTTTCTTCTACACATGACTTTTTACCCACATTTGCATTAAGATCATCAATGAATATTATCATATTGTGTTTTGGAATAGAATTAATTACCTTTTGGAGTTGTTCATAGCATTCTTTTATTTCCTCATCTGCATCATTAGTAGGTGTGTAAACCTGTACAACAGAAAGTTTGATAAATTTGGAATAGAACCTGGCTTTTATAAATCTCTCATTTACTTTCCCATTCCAGCAGACTTTTGGGTTCAATATTAGTGCAACTCCTTTTTCATGCTTCTCCTCTGATCCGGAATACAATATTGCCTTGTTGTCTCTAGTCTGATCTAATTTGGATCTTACTGCATCATTAGTAGGTGTGTAAACCTGTACAACAGAAAGTTTGATAAATTTGGAATAGAACCTGGCTTTTATAATTCTCTCATTTACTGGTTCCCATTCCAGCAGACTTTTGGTTACTTTTGTTCAATATTAGTGCAACTCCTTTTTCATGCTTCTCCTCTGATCTGGAGTACAATATTGCCTTGTTGTCTCTAGTCTGATCTAATCTAATAATCCATGATCTAATCTTTAAAATTTTGTGACTTCATAAAGTGACTTTCAACATGAAGGAATTCAAAAGGCTTTCCCCTTGGTGTGTCATATATACCTTATCCACATCAGACCAGGCTAGATAACTGTCTTCTGGGGATCTCGCAAGTCACGTCTGTCGCCAGGAGCATTTGTTCATCCAGATTTGCAGTTTCCGTAATCAAATAGTTTTTTACAGGGAGGAGTGATTAGCTCTTTGCCCAACCCCCAAAGAGGATCCAGCTATACCATGGGGACTGGGTCTCCATTTATTGCCTCTTACAATATGCAGGAGTGTGGTTGGGGTATATTCTACTACCCGCCCCAATACGGGACATCAGTTAATATCCTCTTACCATAATCATTCTTCTTTCTACTTGCTACATCTTAAAAAAACTTCATAAGAGTTCTTGACCTGATTTACTAATTTCTGCTTGTATTGCACTTTTCTTGTCCTTACTAACTGAGTCACTCTCCAGGCCTACTCTTTATACTTTTCATGCAACTGATTATTGTCATTATTCATCTTGTGCTGCCTCCAAAGTGTCTTCTTCCAGATTTTATGCTTAATTTTCTCATTCACTCATTTTACACCTACCTTATTCAGCCTTTTGACTTTTGGAATGCATTCACACATTGATGCTATTATGTATTATATATATTATGTATATCCATTTTTATTTATAACCATTATTATACTGTGGAACTGGTTAAAAAAAATTAAGAAATATATAAAAAGAAAAATAATGGAGGCAAGGGCAGAATATATATAAATATATATAAAATATTTATATCAGCCACATACATGAGAAGTCTCAAGACCTATGATACATCAGTGATTAGTCAGTGTATGGCTCATCTACTGATAATTTTTTTTTTCCTGCACTCAGTTGATCTTGGGATATTAGGTTGACTTTTTATTCGTACTGTAGTTTCTCCTTTGCATTATTTCTCCTTTCCTGACAGTAGGAATTGAGTAATTTGTAGCATCCACTGCCATGAACTTGTCTCTCAAGGGATGCCTGATAATATTGTTTTAACCATTAACATAAAACATTTTCCTTTTAAAATAGAAAATTTTCCATTTTGTAATGAAAAATCTTTAAGATCTTTATTTTTATACATTTGAGTTCACAAGTGGTAAAAAAACACTCAACAGGCATACAGACAGGAATACATATCCATACTTGAAGTAGAAAAAGCCATCAAAGGCTTTAAATGTTGAAAGGCAGCAGGAGTAGATGATATTCAACCAGAAATGCTGAAGTATGGTGGTATAAAAGTCTTACAGTGGCTGCACTGCATAGTTCAGAAAGTCTGGACAGAGGGACGAATTCCCAATGATTGGAGTAGAGCTCTAATAGTACCCATATATAAAAAGGGAAATAAAACTGAATGTGAGAATTACAGAGGTATTTCCCTACTGAGTGTTCCTGGCAAGATTTATGCAAGTATACTTAAGAAACCTGTGAGAAGAATTGTAGAGAAAAGCTTGGTGAAGAACTAGCTGGATTCAGGCCAAATAGAGGCTGTCAGCATCAGATCTTCACTTTACGACAAATAGTTCAGAAAGCATGGGAATATAACAAAGATCTCTATTTAAGTTTTATCGATCTGGAAAAGACATATGATAAGGTGCCAAGAGAGAAGCTATTCAGTACGCTACAGTTATATGGTGTCAATGGAGCATTATATCAAGCAGTATTTAGTCTTTGAGTTGGAAGTCAGCAGTTAGAATTGCAGGAAGTACAGGAAGATGGTTTAATGTTAAATCTGGTGTGAGACAAGGATGTATATTATCCCCTCTGTTATTCATTATCTAGATGGATCACATTATGAAGGAAAGTAGTATTAAACATGATATCAAAATTGGGGATGTTAATGTCAGCTCTTTGCTTTATGCGGAAGATGTTATACTTCTAAATAAATCTGCTACGTCTGCAAGATTCCCTGACTAAATTGAATAGCTGTTGTAATAGATATGGTATGAAGGTCAGCAATAAAAAGACAAAGACAATGAAAATAGGCAGAATCGTTGAAAATGTCAACTGCTTTGTGAACGGAGAACCTGTGGAACAAGTAAAACATTTCAGCTACTTAGGCACGATTTTTACTGAAGATGGTAAATTAAATATGGAAATAGACAACAGAATCAACAAAGCTGGTATGGTAGGAAGTCAATTGAATAAATTCATATGGAATAAGAGAGAAATTAGTCGGAACACTAAATTAGCTGTATACAAGACAGTGTTCAAACCAGTTTTAACTTATCGATCTGAGAGCTGGGTCAGAAGTAAAACACCTGACCAAAGACTAGAGACTGCAGAATATGAGAGTCCTGAGAAAGATTATAGGCGTGAACAGATGGCATCAATGGCAATATCATATTAAAAACGAGGATATTAGGAAAGAACTTGACATTGTCAGCATCCAGGAATGCATTAGCAGAGCTAATCCCAGGTAGTATGGTCATTTAAATAGAATGAGCAAGGAAAGATTAGCAAAACAAGTGTTCTCTGCCACATTGGCAGGAAAATGACCCAGAGGAAGAACAAGATCATTTAGGTGGATTGATATGATACAAAGTGCCTTAGATGATAGAAATATAAGATATGATAATGTGTCTTGACAAGTAACAGGCTGATTTGGAGGAAAATTGTAGATAGGCAGTTACTAATGATGTAAATTTTTCATGTACTACTATCATATCCTGTACACCCCTTGAGGGTACATGGCAGGAATTTGATGATGACGACAAGACTTTATTACAATGAGAAGCTATAACATTTCTGTAAATATTAAAGAGGGACTCCACTGCTATCTATATTTGGAACAGCATGTCAAGAATCTGAAATTCATTATTTTGTATGCTTTTTAGAGATGTATGTTGTGAAATCATGCTGTACTGTTTGGAGTACAAAACTGTACAGTTTTGGAGTAGAAAACATTTATGTTCTTAAACAGACCTGCTCAAAACATTCCCGAAGTGAATATGTGGTTTGCTGGTATGTTTGGCTACATTACTGGTTTATTCTTCACAAATATGTTGAAGGATTTAATATTTCCATAGACAGCAGAACTTGGTCACATTTTCCAGCAGGATATGGTAGATTCATATACATGACAATTATAGATCTCTTTCATCACAGATTGAAAGAGTTAGGACTGAAGAGTCTATTTGATCTTTCTTTTATGGAGCTATTAAATTAAGAATGCCAAGAAATTATATTGTTTAAGAAATTATAGCTGGACTGGTTGGGCGAGTGGTTAGCATATCCACTCTCCAGTCAAGAGGCTGTGGGTTCAAATCCTGCCATCGGCATGGATGTTTGTGATTGTATTACTAACTCTGTGTAGAAAGGCCATCTGTGACCTTTCCACTTCTAGCAGAAGGCTTCACTCCCAAAACCCGGTGAGGTAAGGGAGTGATCATTCAGCATCTATGGCTGTCAAATGTGAAATTTTTATTTAAGAAATTATATTCTTGTTCAATCCTTTATCTGAGTGTTAGCAAACGAAGTTTGTGTGAAGTTTCTTCATGACTAGGCTACTTATATATATCGAGACTAACGACTTCATATTAATTGCCTTAGTATCTCATGATAAAGATTGAAACTAGTATGGGAAAGGCCACTACTCAGACTAGTTTTGACCGTTACTGAAGTACTGTTGAAGTGCAGGGGGTACTTCTCTCTCTCTCTCCAACTAAAAGCTCTGAGTGATTTTCAAGATCACTCAGCCTTACTGAGTAATCCTAAAAGGATCATACTAAACTCATTGCTCCTGAGCTGAATCGCTTCAACTCCAAGACAGGGAACTCAGTGACAGGCAAAACCTGCCATGAGCATAACAATTCTACTCTCCAGGAAGCAAGCAATCCCTTGATTAATGTGCCGAATGCGTTCTTTAAAACATTATCGAAAAGGCACTAATTGAATATGATAACCTATGGGAAAAAGTATAATTTGCTTCTCAGATTTCTTTTTTGAACCTTAATTTTTTTTATAAAAGAAATAGGGTATATCTCAGGGCCTATTTAAAAGAAAATCATGAAGCTGAAAGACAATAAAACATATTCAAAATATAAATTTATTATTCTACTTCTTAACAAAGAATTCCGCTAATGTAGTTTGGCGGTCATTCTGTTTCTTTTATTCATACAACTGGCAGTATGGCCCTATTTCCTCTTCTACTACTTCTGCAAATTTTACTGCTTCTCTCTTCATCAGGGTCAGCCTTTAAACATTGCTGCTTAAAAACTTCGATTGTACGAAAAATATTTTCAAATTGTTTTTGTGAAATCTCTTTGTGCTTGTCAGTGATTAAATTTTCTTCATATTCTTCCCGCTGTGCATCTAAATGTAGCAGGTCTGAATCACTCAGTTTCTCAGAATGAGATTTAATTAACCTAGATTCATTTGAAAAAGCCTCTAAAATCATTTACACGATGTGGACGAATGTGTTTCCAAATGGCTTGCATATTGCTAATAGTAATTTCATTCAACTTTGCAACATTATAACCAGGCTGAGATTTCTCTGATTTGGCCAGAAAAGTCTTGAAAGACATTCACTTCCAAAAAAGGCTGGTTTCATCAATATCAAATATTTGTTAGTCACAATAGCCTCCTCCTTCCACAATTTCCTTTAAAATCTCTGGATAATTTGTGGCCATGTCCTTATCTGTACTTCAGATTTGCCTGTGATTAGAACATTATGTAGGCTATTTTTCTTTTTGAAATGCTCAAACCACCCAGCACTAGCCTGTAATTCTTCTTTTCCATCATTGATAGCCCTTTCTTTCAAAGTTGCAAAGAGGCTTAATGCTTTTGATTTAATAAGGTCAGTGTTTAGTGGGATCCGTTTTTGGTTACAATCTTCGATCCATGTAGAAAGAAGTCTCTCTAATTCAATCATTATAATACTTTGATTTGGAGTTGTCTGCATGTATGATGAACTTGAAGCAGCCTTACCTTTCTCTTTGTATTCAGCAGCTTTGCTTAAAATTGCTCATATAGTTGATTCACCAATTTTTGTGTTCTTGTCCTGTCTTTGCTCTGAACTCGCCTTGTTCATTTTTCTTTATTATTTCAAGTTTTTCTTCCAGTGAGATATTTTTCACATTATTTTCACACTTCCACTTTTTTGCTCACTGATTCTTTTACTCATGATGAAAGGTTGGGAAAATACTTTAAAATAAAAAAATAAAAATAAAAAAAAGTAAGGAAAACAACTGCAAAGGAAACATGAGATATGATCATCAAAATGCTATGTAATTAGCAGGCGACATAAATTTTGGCAGTAAATTTGGAACATAGTGTACATGGAAATAGTGTAGTACTGTATGCCATTAAAAAATAACTTTGTAAAATGTTCCAAATCGGTTACTAAATTATTTCATCCTGGTGAGTGATTTTTTAAAATAGTTAGCCATAAAAATATATAGATAGAAAATTTTTAAAATCTGTAATATTTATTTTTAAGATGTATATAGGCGCACTAATATCGAATTTGGGTACAGAAAAAAAAATGATGCACTAATCAAAAACACACTAATCAGAGGTGCATTAATTGAGGGATTGCTGTGATGTCATCAGTAGGTGCCAGGCCCAAAAGAGATATCAAGGTTGAATTAATGCAGTTGTGTATATCTCATATACATGTAGTAAAAAGGTGTAATAACACCTTACTATTAAAGTACTCCCAGTACTCATTAGAGCTAGTTATAGAAAGTTTTTTTGCATGGTTATAAATTAAATTAAAAATGCCTAGAAATTACATTACATTGGGAATTACATTTAATTCTTGATCCAAGTGTAAGCAAACAAAGTTTGCACATGAAGTTTCTTCATAACAAGGTTACTTGTATATATAGAGACTAATGACTTCACATTAATTGCCTTAGTATCCCATAATACAAAGCACTCATCCTTTTGGGTGAAGTTTCTTCATGGTTAAATGAGGACTGAGTTAAGTAGTTAAATGGAGTTAAGTAAGGACTGAGGAGTCCTTATTTATTGCCATTTGACTATGTTAATGGCATCCTTTTTATATCTATATAAAAGTGGACAGAACTATAGATTTGAAGCATGGAATTACAGCAGCAGTTGTTCTGACATGCTTGCCCAGATGTAAGACATCAATTATCACAGATGCAGAGCAAAATTTTGAAAAAAAAAACAAAAAAACTTCTAGATTAATCTGTAACTAAATACAATCAAATACTTTATATCTTGTTAATTATATTGTGATTTTACAGAATACTACCACCTGTTTTATTCCTGACTGAGGATGATTTAACGTCTTGTTGAAAGCCAACGTCATTTGCAGAGTAGCACAATTATGAAAGACAAAATGACATTCATCTGTTTTTGCAGTCTACAAACCTCATAATCCTAAATGAGCTTGTTTAGAAGTGCTTGGACAGGACTTTGAAGGGGAAACTTCCTGCTAGAGTTTCACTTTGAATTCAGACTTTCTCACCTGGAGGAATTAATAAATTTCTATGTGGGAGAGGAAAATAGTTATTCTAATACACAGATTTTTTATGTATACATGTTAATTGCACTATATGAAAAGAAATGAAAGGAAAGATATTCACTATATGTTTTCTGATTTCACCTGCCTGTTCAAGTTCTTTCTCTCTGTCTGTATGTGGTAATGTAATAAATATAAAATCACTTGGTATGTTGTGTAGTGTGTAAATTTATTTTCACATTCTTTCATAACTTATACAAAGCATATAAAGTGATTTTTTTTTATATTCAGAGAGAACGTCATCTTTTGTACTCACAAAGAGAAAACGAGAATGGATAGAGTTTGACACGGTAATTTCTGGTAAGAAAGAATCGTCTAATGCAAAGTTGGATGTGATTAGGTACACAACTGAACATAGTACAGAATTTATAATCCCTTTTTGTGAAACAAAAAGAGATGGAGAGCTGAAGAGTTTCATTTAGCATGAATAATTTATTAGTGGATCCTGTCCATTCTTTTTATTGAATTAATTTTGATTAAATGTTTATTAAAGCAATGGACAAAGAGAAGTTGTTCATAATGTTGTTTCACAGTATAACAACACCAGAATCAAAAAACAACTTATTAATATTTTATTGGTTTTTCTAACCAGTATCACCAGGAACACAAATTACAACTTTGTTAAAACAGCACTCAATAGAATTGTGTAGAAACAATTCAGATTGCAACTGAAAAGGAACTAATATCCTAACAAAACCTCTAGAGACTGAATTAACAATGAAATTAATTTGGAGAAGTCAAGCTAAAGGTGGTCTGAGAATGACTGTTTCCTAGATGTTTGCCAAATTAATGCAGCCATACTTGTTGAGGTTAGGGAGGTACCTTATAGATAATGCTTATTCTAAAAATAGTCTTAGACCTCTGCAGTAATGGTATGACTAAAATTTAGGTTTTAGAATAAGCATATATATATATATATATATATATATATATTTTTTTTTTTTTATTTATTTTTTTTATCATGATAAGCTTTCATTAAAACCTTGAGACTTTCATTTCACTCTTCTCATGAACACATGCTCAGAAGATTTCATAGTATGAATGTTATGCAACTAGTTTCGGCATTTAAAAATTTTATCTATTTAATAATGAAAAAAGGAAAGATGGTATTTTTCATCATCATCATCATCATCAAATTCCTGCCATGTACCCTCAAGGGGTGTACAGGATATGACAGTACTACATGAAAAAATTACATCATTACTAACTTCCTATCTACAATTTTCCTCCAAATCAGTCTGTTACTTGTCAAGACTCCAACATTATCAGATCTTATATTTCTATCGTCTAAGGCACTTTGTACCGTATCAATCCACCTATATCTTGGTCTTCCTCTGGGTCGTTTTCCTGCCAACCTGGCAGAGAACACTTGTTTTGCTAATCTTTCCTCTCCCATTCTATTTAAGTGACCATACCATCTGAGATTAGCTCTGCTAACGCATTCCTGGATGCTGACAATGTCAAGTTCTTTCCTAATATCCTCATTTTTAATATGATATTGCCATTGATGCCATCTGTTCACACCTCTAATCTTTCTCAGGACTCTCATATCTGCGGTCTCTAGTCTTTGGTCAAGTGTTTTACTTCTGACCCAGCTCTCAGATCCATAAGTTAAAATTGGTTTGAACACAGTCTTGTATACAGCTAATTTAGTGTTCCGACTAATTTCTTTCTTATTCCATATGAATTTATTCAATTGACTTCCCACGATACCAGCTTTGCTGATTCTGTTGTCTATTTCTATATTTAGTTTACCATCTTCAGTAAAAATTGTGCCTAAGTAGCTGAAATGTTTTACTTGTTCCACAGGTTCTCCATTCACAACACAGTTGACATTTTCAATGATTCTGCCTATTTTCATTGTCTTTGTCTTTTTATTGCTGACCTTCATACCATATCTATTACAACAGCTATTCAATTTAGTCAGGGAATCTTGCAGACGTAGCAGATTTATTTAGAAGTATAACATCTTCCGCATAAAGCAAAGAGCTGACATTAACATCTCCAATTTTGATATCAGGTTTAATACCACATTCCTTCATAATGTGATCCATATAGATAATGAATAACAGAGGGGATAATGTACATCCTTGTCTCACACCAGATTTAACATTAAACCATCTTCCTGTACTTCCTTCAATTCTAACTGCTGACTCACAACTCAAATAAAGACTAAGTATTGCTTGATATAATGCCCCATTAACACCATATAACTGCAGCGTATTGAATAGCTTCTCTCTTGGCACCTTGTCATATGCCTTTTCCAAATCGACAAAACTTAAATACAGATCTTTGTTATATTCCCATGCTTTCTCGACTATTTGTCGTAAAGTGAAGATCTGATCCTGACAGCCTCTATTTGGCTTGAATCCAGCTTGTTCTTCACCAAGCTTTTCTTCCACAATTCTTCTCAACCGTTTCTCAAGTATACTTGCATAGATCTTGCCAGGAACACTCAGTAGGGAAATACCTCTGTAATTCTCACATTCAGTTTTATTTCCCTTTTTATATATGGGTACTATTAGAGCTCTACTCCAATCATTGGGAATTCGTCCCTCTGTCCAGGCTTTCTGAACTATGCAGTGCAGCCACTGTAAGACTCTTATACCACCATACTTCAGCATTTCTGGTCGAATATCATCTACTCCTGCTGCCTTTCCATATTTCAAGCCTTTGATGGCTTTTTCTACTTCAAGTATGGATATGTATTCCTGACTGCATGGCTGGTCAGTGTTTTTTATCACTGTGCTGTCATCACTGCTTGTTTCATTTAGCAGTTTTTCAAAGTAATTACTCCATACTTCAAGGATATCTTTTTCTCCTGTTTTCATGTCACCTTTATCATCTCTAACTCCTTTTACAGCACTCTTTCCTCCATTCCTAAGCTTCTTCAACAACCTCCAGAATATTTTGCCACCTTCTTGATATTTATTTTCTATATTCTTGCCAAAGTCCTCCCATGACTTTTGTTTAGCTAGTTTTACACACTGTTTAGCTTTCTTACATTTGTCTCTATATTCTGTAAGAGTAAAAGCTGACTTATTTGCCAGGAACTTTTGATATGCTTTCTTCTTTTCCTTCACTGCCTCTTTAACTTCCTGTGTCCACCAGGGAGTTCTGATTTTTTTATCTTTGCACACAACCTCACCACATGCCTCTCTGGCAGAATCAATCAATGTTTCCTTCAGAGTTTGCCACTGAATCTCCAAGGTTTGATTCCTGTTCTCAAACTCTTTCATTTTCTTTTCAATAATATTTCTGTATTTTAGTCTACAGTTTACATCTGAGAGCTGCTCAACTTTTATTCGCTTTAAAACTTTCTTACATGTTATTCTTTTCAATATGAAATTCAATTTTATCCTGCTCAAGACTAAATAGTGATCACTTCCAATTTCAAATCCTCTGTACACTCTGGTGTCCTGCACCAGGGAGAAAACATCACTATCAACAATAACATAGTCAATGAGACTTTTCTTATTCCTAGCCTCTTCTCTCCATGTGAATTTGTGCACATTTTTATGTTGGAACATGGTGTTAGTAATAACCAGTCCATCTCCTGAGCAGAAATCCAACAGATATTTGCCATTATTATTAGCTTTGCTCTTTTCTCCAAAATTTCCCAAAATATTTTTGTATGTCTCACAATCATTTCCTACTCTACTATTTAGATCCCCAACAAGGACCAACTTTTCCTTTTTCATTGTGTCAGTTGCTTTTTCTAAAGCCTCAAAAAATTCCTCCACTTCTACCTTAGTAGAACCTTCTGTGGGACCATAGGCACAAATAAGTCTCATTGTCCAGTTCCCCATTCTCATATTTGCCCACATTACTCTACTTGAGACTGACTGCCATTCAAGAAGATTAGCCTCGTATTTTGTGTTGAATACTATGGCAACTCCTTCTTTTCCTTGATTGTTATTGCCTGAATATAACATTTTGTATTTATTGCTCAGAAAGATCTCACCAGTTTTGGTCTTTTTTGTTTCAGTCACCCCTATTATGTCAATCTGGTACTTATCTAATTCCTCAGCTAGCTCCACTTCTTTGCCATTCAGGCTTCTTACGTTGATAGTACCGATCTTTAACTCTGGTGATGTTGAGTTGGGGTTTGTTTTCAGATTTGTTCCAGTAGCTGACTTTTCGCTGTTCGCCCTGGTTCCCTGGCGAAAACAACGGGGGCCTTGTTTAACCGGGCGACGCCCCAGCCGGCATGAAATTTTGTCATGTTGTACCATCATTTTTTATTTTGGTTTAACCAATAAGAATACAATTTGGTCGGCTAAATCCCAAATTGCCAGCCCATCCTCGTTCGTTCAGTATCAAAGTAGATACCCAACAGGGTGCACCACGAGAAGGTGAGGATTGGACATTAGGTCAGAAGCCCTGGTCGGTTCTCCGCATTCCTTTAAAGGCTATGTGGAGGTCTCCTCTCAGTTATACAGCTTTGACCCTTTAAGGTATTTTTATATTTTATAAAATGAAAAATATAAGTTGTGTTAAACTGATCTTGAGTCCATTTAGTAAAATGGACTTCACACTTATAAAACATGTGTGACAAGTTTATTGATGTCACTTATAACATTAATTCATTAGAAAAATATCAAAATATTTGATATTTTGACTGTATTATGCTGAATCTTAAGATGTTATATGCAAACAGAAATCCAAACAAGTAGAACGTTTAAAATGAAAATTATTACCTGATCCAAAGATTTAACAATATAATTAAGAAAAGAAATCTCAAGTTCAAAATTATTTCAACGTGAAATGATAAATAGGAAATGGCAGTTATCAGGTGAGAAAATGGGGGGGATTAAGCGTTTCTGTTTGTGGGAAATCAACATTTACTGGCAGGTTCATTTATGTACATTCTGTGCATCTATCACAAAAATTGAGAGTTTATGACTTGTTCATTGAGCATGCTTTGTCTACTAAATGTATCTTGAAATGGGGGGAGGCTTTGATGCATACCACAGTGCTTAATGGTCATGACCAATCTAGACACAACATCCACAACTGCTATTATGTAAAGGACATGTTAATGATTGACAATGTATTCAAAGAATTTGGTTCTTCAGATAACCTTCAAACCAGTAAAAACAGCCTCATCTTTTATCAGTTAAGGATTAGCTTCCATCTACATCTAACTACAAGATTCACTATTGTAGTCTTTTCTGTTAGGGCCAAATGGTCCTAACAGAAAGTTTTAATGTAAGGTTGACATTGTCACTCTAGGAGTGGCATCTCAACAAGTCTATTGAGATCTTCCTGAATGTTTCTGCACTCATCACTCTCAAGCAATGCATTCCACTCACACCACTCTAAGCAAGAAAAATCTATTTCTTGACTGTCTTGCTCAGCTCTTATATACCTTCCAGGAAAAGCAGTTTTGTTATGCCTTCTTTCTCTCTATTCTCTGAAAAATCTTATCTGCATTAACCTAGTACAGAATCCTTGCCAACTTATGTCTCATTCATATTATCTCTTTTCTCCTCCACCAGACTTTATTAATAGATTGTCTCAAACTTAACATTCTAGAGACTTGACACACTATCTTAATCATTCTTTAATCACTCCTTTTCAAATATTTTTTTTCTTCAAACTGGATAACCAAATTTGCATACAGTACATATGGTGTGATCAAGACCATATGTAGCAGAAATATAACTCTGTAATTCTGCACATCATCAATTTCTTCTCATCCTTGCCATAATCTTGCAGTTAAGCCACGAAATTTCAGGTTCTTGTCATATTTGCCTACCCACTCTCAGATTCCTATCCCACTAACAATATATATATATAGCATCTCATTCTTACCTTCTAAATTTCAAAACTTTACGCTTCACACCATTGAAGTGGCAGCTCATACGGTCTATTGAGATCTTCCTGAATAGACTGGAGAGCGCCACAGCTGTTGCTCCTAATAGCACATCTCAATTTAAACCACTTTCAGTATCATATAAGTAATAATTGGCCTCCAGCAGAGACAATAGTCGTACATTACCATTGACATTTCTCTTCTAGAATCCCCCTCCATATGCAGCTTGATAATGCCCATCATATGTAGTATCCTATCTGGTTTCTTAATACATTGTCCATTCTCCTTTGCCCCAGTTAAAATACCAATTTGTTAATGCAGCATTCTCTGAAAGGCCTTTCCAAAATCTAGCACATGTTACTGCATGTGCATCCCCCTTGTCCAATATATATTACCTGTTTAATATTTAGTAGTAAATTGTTAAAACATAACCATACATAAAAAAAAAAGCTTGCTTGCATAGAAAATTCTGTTGTAACCGATCCAGTCCTGGATTCTAATCCTCATTGCTTTATACAAAGGTGGCAGTTTCCTCTCCTGGAAACTCAGGTTTTCCTCCCACATTACAAGAAAAATAACCAGAACACATACATACACACACAATTACGTAATTCACTGGTCTCATAGCCTCAAGCTGTAATTCAAAACAATCCAATCCAGCCTAGCTTTCATCACTCTAACCATAACTTCAGACATACATGCTAACCTGACATTGAATGAGTTTAAGGAGACACATGATTGGCTTTTTGTGTATAAACCTTAGTGTGGGTCTTCCATGATGAGTCTCCAGAGGGAGGGACTTGTAGTGAGCAGGTGGTACAGGAAAATTTGCTGGCTTGGTGATTTACAGTACTTATGCTTTGCAACCAGCAGGCAGTGGGTGTTCAAATCCCTTGTTACTCTTTTGTATAGTATAACACATTTACACTCTTTCTCTTTTGAGGCTTTCCCTTTTTACAAGGCTGTTATTAAACAAAACATATCAAGAACACCAGTAACTATGGAATATTCCTAGAAAAATAAGTGATATGTCATGAGTCCTAACTACCTTGTTGGTATATAGTTTACTTTTTTTTCTTTTTTTGTAATCTCAATCTCATGCACAAAGTGTTGCAACACTTTGTGCACGAGATCATATGTCTCCTTAAACTCATTCACTGTCAGGACACTCGCAACTGATTCTGGTAATCCATTCCACTCGTTGACCACTCTCCATGCAAAAAATCTAGACCACATATCCTTACTAACTACACTCTTACACAACTTCTATGGGTAATCCCTAGTTCTTTGACTATTTGTCATATATTGAAAATTTTCCTGTGCATCAATTTTATAAAAGCCCTTTAATTTAATATCTTAAGTTTCTGTCATGTTCTTCCCTCTTTTCTGCTTATCAGTCAAACTTTGCAACCGACACACCTTCAACCTATCCTCATAAGGAACATTCCATAGACCTGTCACAAGCTTGGTTATTCCTCTCTAAATTCCCTGTACCATCTCCTGATCCTGAAGAAACCCAAGTGATTAAATCTCTGCACAGTGGTCAAGATGTGGAGAGAGCCAAGCCTTATAAAGAGGGATAATAACTTCCATATCTTTATTTGTTAGTGTGTTTTTCAACATCCAAGTAATCCTTTGAACTAATTTTACTAACTTTTTCAACATGCCCTCTGAACTTCAACTCTCTGTCCACCATTATCCCTAAGTTTTTAGCCTCATCAATTACTAGGATTTTAGGAAACCTTGTATTTTGCAACATTAAATTGACAATCATTATCCTTTGTCCACAATGCCAATTGATTCAAATCATCGATCATTCAATTTGATCACCTTTATCATCTATTGCCCTCTCCAGTTTTGCATAATCAGCAAACAACTGAATATCTCCCCTTAAATCTTTCCTTGTATCATTGATATACAAATTAAAGAGTAGTGGCTGTAGTACCGAATCCTGAGGTACTTTATTAGTCACATCCCTCATTCTCCTTGATTCCACTCCACTATATACTATTCTGATGTCTGTCAGCTGCCACTCTATCTATCATACAAGCATAATATCGTTTTCCATTTACTCCGACTTTTGTAATAGTTTTCCATGTGGTATTCTATCAAATACGTTTGCAAAGTACAGCAGTATCATGGTGTATAGCCATTTCCTTTATCCAGTTCCACTATCACATTTATTATACAATGTGAATAAGTTACTAAAACAGGACCTATCCTTTACAAAGCCATGCTGCCCTTTAGACCATCGTATCCCTATCCACCCACTATTGGATTTCGGTACTGTCAACAAGGTATAGCATAGAGGCAGCCTTCCTCATGGTGCGGCTTAATAAGGGCACTCGTCGTTCAGCCATATTGCGGTAGGCGCTGTTAGCATAGCAAGTGCAGAAAGAAGTTTTTCCCAGCTTAAACTGATAAATTATTTGCAAACAGCAATGACACAAAAAAGATTGGTTGATCTAGCAACTATATCGATAGAGGCGGACATAGCTCATAATTTAAATTTAGAAGTTTAAAAACAGTTTTATTGTGTGATACCCTTAGAACAAACATTTAATTAATATTATTATGTAATTGTTTTGCATTAATGTTTCTGTTGTAATAAAAGCAAAATAGCAATTGGAGATTTTCTTATATATTTTTGTCTTATAATCCATCAGGGGTGATATTTAATTGTTTGCTTCAGGGCACGATCTAATCTGGCGACGGCCCTGTTGAATTTTACCTTTAATCATCTTTTCCAGTATTTTAACAACCACTTCTGATATATTTGGTCTGCAGTTTGCTACTTCTGCCTTGGAGCTACCTTTATATATTGGAACTCCCTTGGAATCTTGTCAGAGCTCAGACTTCACCAGAGGCAATGTCAGTTCTGCACATTCGCATTGTATATACACAGGCTGACATACCATCGAGACCCATTGCTGTATTCACATAGATATTTTTTAATATGCTGAACACCATTTCATCTACTTCAATTTTGATATACATTTCTGTCATGCAGCAACTGCAAAATCTTCACCTGGATGATACGCCTTTGCAAAACGATCACTCAGCAACTCAACAATTTCTTTTGTCCCTATCATCTTTCTACCATCAGCATTGATTAAGGTCATTCTACCATAGTCATTTTCTCTCTTGCTGCATAATGAAAAAAAAAACTTGGATTTACTTTGGCCTGCTTAGGTAACTTTTTTTCTTGGAGGTAGAGTGTCGACCTTGGTTATGGATATATCTTCTGATACTGTTACCGTTACCAGATCTAGCAGCCTCAAACCCCTGGTCCATTCTATACATGTTGTTTCAGGTAATTATCCCTTAGCAACTGTATAAATTCCATCTTGCAAATGCTTCCTTTCCTCCCTCCAATCCATGTCTCCATAGTTGAAGTCTCCCATAATGTTGGGCTTGCACTCATTGTGCTAATGCTATTAAAAAAATGCAGTGGTTCCTATGAGTTTGTTATGGTAAGAGTCAGCTGTATAATATTGCACTCACTAGCATGAAAATTTTGATAAACTATTAATTTTTTTATTAAATTTATTAACAACGATCAGAGAGACAACGTCATCCGTGATGGGACAGTGCAGTACGATATCGGCTGTCACATAGCAGTGCCATAGTCGATGTTGAATTAGCTGCTGTGCAGAATGTCAGACCTCAGTGACCTTTGAAAAGGCATGACATTGGAGCGCGACCCTGCAGTATCGAAGATGATGACAAGGTATAGAAACGGACAAGGCGTTGTTTCCAATCGGTTCGATCACATTTTCCGCCCGCAACATCACTGGCACAGTTGGGACATTTTGCAGGAAGAATGGTTCCAAATTCCATTATCTTATGTGCATGACTTGTACCAGTCTGTTCCACGTCGAATTCATGGTGTTCTAACAGCCCAAGGTAGACCTACATCTTATAAAAAATTCTCCCAAAATTTGTAGGTGTTATTCCATTATTTTGATAATCCTGTACATACAAGAAATACTAGTTACGATTAGGAACACCAGTTGGCAGCAGTTGCCTGTTTCCTCGTTCCCTTCCCCTATCGTGTAGCATTCAATGATGATAGCAGTGGCTAGAGGTCGGCTGTCATTCAAAAATGAGTGTGAAATGAAGGAATTAGAGGATTTATTTTATAGTTAAATCGTTTAAAAATGATGTGTTAACCTATAAACACGAAGTTATAAATTAGGGTATTTTTAATTTAACACTTAAGTCACTACATTTATTTAACCTCAAAAAAAAAACAACAACATAAGTTTCATTTCAGCGATGTAAAATTACATAGGCAAAGTGGATATTAGATCCAACATTATTTCAAAGTCGAATGTTTATAGTATCTATGAAAGTTTAGTAAAAATGACCAGGGAGTTTACAAGAATGCCGAGGATTGTATTCTCGTAAGCTCTCCGATTATTTTTACGAAACTTTCATAGTTTCTAAAATATTTGACTTTGAAATAATGTTTGATCTAATATCCACTTTGCCTATGTAATTGTTTCCATAGCATTTTTTTTCTTCTAATTAGCCAGATAGCCAGAAAATGCTACTGTTTGTATTACTGAATTTGAGGGGAGGGGCAGCAAATTTGTAACGCAGTCTTCGACTACGTTACAAATTTTATTCAAATAGATAGGAAAATAAGTCAAAGATTTTATTCAAATAGATAGGAAAGACTCCTAGATTTGCTTCGTCAAACATGCCTGAGAGTATCTACGATATCGATCTAGCTGGTAAACAAGCAAAATTTCTTTTTACTGCACGTGTATACTGATGGAAAGATAGATTCACCTTTAGAAACAAGCTATGTAAAGATGAAGATTTGCAATTAGGAAATAATGCAAAAATTTTTAATTCATATAGAGTAATTGTTACGTTAAAAATATTGCATAAGGACCACATTTTTCTTAATATTTTAAATTTATATAAAATTTAAAATATTAAGAAAAATGTGCCTTTGCATCATGTGCCTTTTTATTTTTTTCGTTTTGCACATTGCCTTTCTTCCTTTTATAAATTCTTGAAAAACAGTTCTTCAAAGCATCTTGAAATTGCAGCACAGACATTACAGAGTTCTTTACAAAACAAACAAAAGTCAGCTTATTTCACTGGCATTAAAATACTTCAATAAAAGTGCTTGCAAGTAATCAAAACAAACACGTACCGTGTCTTACTGCTTTCAGACATGAATGATTAACTTTATTTATTTTTTTTATTTTGTTAAAGTACACGACTCGGTTAAAAGATTTTCGCGATGCAGAAGTTAGTTTTATTAGGGAACGGCTGTAGACATGAAATAACCGAACAGAACATCCTCGGAACACAAATAAAGATGAGATATTTACCTATCCAATTACATTGGTAGCTTATTTCGCCGGCGTAACTAGGGAGATTTAGAATTAGATACTAAAGAACGAGATTAAGACCTAGTTCCAAAAATACTCTTGACATAAGTAATAACGATGTTTGTTAGTCGTCTGCTTTTTCATAGTTAACAAGATCTTGAATTACTGCTTCAAATGATAGACATTTGAAGCAAGAGTTAGATTCTACTAACAAGTTCCGAATTTTATTATTTTTTAAATATAGAATTGTGAAATTAGTTGTGTGCTTTTTTTATTTTGGTTTCCAACTCTAATTTTGTTTCGTGTCGTCCCAGAACGACGAAGTCCATTTAGAATGGTATTTAATCAAAAGATGGCGTATTAATAAAAACATAAAAAAAACTGTCAATAAAAAAACAAAACATACAGTCTGCATATAGTTATTGACACGAGATTGAAGTAATGTTTTTATTCAGTGATTTATTATTCTTCATATATGCATAAAAGTTCCTTAAAAATAGTAAAGCAAACATCTTTACGTTTTTATTTTTTACTTCGTTTCGAAATTAAACGAACGTACTGACTTGGATAAAAACATTTCCTTAAAGTTAGATTGAAATAGAACATACACTGGAAGTTATCCGAAATGCCTTTGAAATAAATTTAGCAGAACTAAAAATTTTGTATCGATATTCTCAACATGCTTCTGCAAATACTTTTTTAATCGTGGAAGTTTTGGTCAAGTTAAAGAAAAAGCTAAAATCAACATCTTTGATCATAAACAAGGGTACCAAACCTTGGAATGTTATCGGAAAAGTTACTACAGGATTAATAACAGGATGTTGCAAGTCATGAAATGATTTATGGTGCCACCATTCATCTCTGTAGGTAAAAAAACGAAACGATACGCTATTTATTACTGGCGAAAAACTAAAATTTGTTAAGAATTGTTGTGTGTGTGTGTGAGAGAGAGAGAGAGAATATATGGTTATTGAATTTTTTTTTCGTAATCGTAAACTAAAGATGCCAAGAAATTATATTCTTGGCTTATCATATTATATATATGATTTTACATTGTTTTCTTAGTGGGAAAATCATTTGGTCCTAAAATTTTTGCTATAGTTAAAGTATTAGAATGACTTCACTTTAATGAGTTTGAATTCTTTTAGCCCCCAGAATACAAAAAAAAAAAAAAACATTAAAATATAACATTTTCAAACAGCACATAAATGGAGGGGGAATATATATATATATATATATACACACACATATGAGGGTGGTCTGAAAAGTTCTCAGCCTAACAATGAAAAAACGAATTTATAATTTTCAAATTATTTTTATTTTTCAACTTAATCTCCTTTAAGACACATTTATTCCAATGATGCTCCAGCGCCATTATCCCGTTCCTATAGGGGACGTAAGATCTGCAAAATACAGTAAGATCTTACAATAAGATAATACTTACAGTAAGATCTACAAAATACCCCTCCACAGCTGCAATCACCTCTTGATTCGAAGACAAACACTGACCAGCGAGGAAGAGTTTTAGTTTTTGGAAGAGTTAGAAATCAGAGGGAGCCAAATCTGGGGAATAGGGTGGATGTTCCAACAATTCATAGTGCAGATCCCTTAATTTTTCCATTGTCAAAACACCTTTGTGGACGGATGCATTGCCCTGATGAAAGATTTTTTTCTTCTGCAAACTAGGTCTTTTCTCAAGCATTTTTTCGTCGTCTGGTTAAAAGATCAGAATAATATTCCCCTGTTATTGTTTTACCCTTTTTAAGATAATTAATAAACAAAATGTCTTTAGCATCCCAAAACACCGATGCAATGACCTTTCCTGCTGATGGAACCGACTTTGTCTTCTTTGGTGCTGAACAACCGGCTTCTGTCCACTTTTGGCTGCTGTTTGGATTCTGGTGTGTAATAGTGAATTCAAGTCTCGTCAATAGTAATAAATCGACGCACAAAATCAGTTTTATTCTTGTTAAAAATGCTCCAAGCAATGTTCAGAGATTTTCTTGGAGTGTGTTTTTAAATCTGTCGGAGCAAGCGTGGCACCCATCTTGCGCAAAGCTTTTTCATTTGCAATTCATCATGCAAAATATATCCTATACATTCTCTTGAAATGCCTATAGTCTCAGCAATTTCACGCGCTTTGACTCGCCGGTCATCCAATACCATATCGTGCAATTGATCAATGATTTCTGGTGTTACACTTTTTGGACGTCCTTCAAATGGATTACCTTCAAGGCTGGTACGGCCACCTTTAAACTCAGCAGCCCATTTCTTAATTGTCGAAAACAAAGGAGAAGAGTGCCCAGAAACATTTATGAACTTCGAATGAATTTCTTTTGGCGTTAAGCCTTCGTTTACAAAGAATTTTATGACCGCACCATACTCAGTTTTATCCATTTTAAGGGATACAGACACTTTTGCTTCAGACAGCTGTTAAAAACAAACTACTTGATAGAATGACTTGCAATTTCACATGGATACTTATTATAGAAGTACCAACTTAGAAAAAAAGAAATCTTGCCGATAGTGTTGCCATCTATGGTAGAGGCCGAGAACTTTTCAGACCACCCTCGTATATACTGTATATAAATTACGCTAACAACTTCCTTTACCAAAACAAGTTGAAATCTTAGGATCCATTTAGATCCGGAGTTTTCTTGCTACTCATGAGAATGTTGTCCTTCATTTTGTGTTTTGATAAGATTCTGATCCCTCACGAGATCATTAAACTACTTTAGTTATCAAAACAGGTGCTCGGGAAATCCAGATTTCCCGAGCACCTGTTTTGAAATCCAGATTTTCAATATTTGATTGAAAATCTGGATTTCAAAAGAATATATTGCCATATTTTCATCTGGCAATATATTTCAAGGTGCAAAATCAGGTGTGTCGCTGAGAGTGGCAGTTGTATATTTACCTGCCTGTTTCTCATTCTTCATGGTAGTACGAGCACATCTTTTTGGACAATGACAGCACATACACACGATTGGTGAATCACATTGATTTTGTCATCACGATGTGATGACAAAATCTTTGCTATACCTCATTCCCTGGAGAATATTATTCTTGAACTGACTCAACAACTAACACTGCTGATTTCTGAACAAAAGGTATTTTCTGAAGTAAAATTGTAGATGGTAGAACCATATGAATGTCTTTTCTTTTAAAGAAAATCTAATAGGAACTGCGAAGATAAAAATGTCGCAAATAGAGCCAACGGTTTTATTTTATTTATACGGTAGTTCGCGCAAAGTTTGGTGGTGACGATGTCCCATGACGTTTGGTGGAATAGTTGGAAAAGTTGCGTTCTAAAAGGTACAATACACATTTGTATATAGGAGAGAAACATTCACTTTTTATCTACACTATCCTACCAAAATTATAGGACCAGCAGATACACACGAAACATGTCTGTATTGACAAAACCTGTTGTTCCACCCTTGGCTGTAGTTGTTCTAACGCGTTGTAGAAAACTTTATAGAAGGAGCAAAAAAAGTAAACAGGATAATAATATCCTGTTTACTTTTTTTGCTCCTTTGGGACATGGGCGCTATCATATAGGAATGTGTGCAAGGACAACTGCTATCGTCCAAAGATATTTGATTAAAAAATTAAATATGTTAATATGTACAACTACAATAAATTCTGCTTTATTAGAAAATATTGCTGTAGTAATAATAATATTTTATTTTACAAGAGATATACAATTTCAATAAACATCGGTTTTACAAAAATTTAATAATTGATGTGTATCCAAGAAATATAAAAAATCGATATTAACTAAAGCTTGTTAGAGCTTCATAACATAGTCCGTTTTTAATTTACGTCAATCTGCAATTTAAACATCGATTAGATGCAAAATTGAAATCTGCTTGAGGGTACCAAAGCGTAGCGTTGTTAGTTCAGCCTTGTTCTTACTCTCTGTGTGTGATGTTGTTGCTACACAAAATTGCTCATTTGTGTTTTCATATTAGCATTTTTTTTCCTCTCCCCCTAACGTCAGCGTCACTCAAGATTTCAAGGAACGATGTACATTAGGGATAAATTGCCAACTACAAAAAACGACGACGTCGTTACTTTGATGTAGTTCATTATTTTTGCGAATTTCATTAGAGGTTTGCCAGTTAGGGATAAAAGGGTGCAATCAAGAATAGATTGGGAAGAAAGCAAATGGTGGATATCTACATCATTAATCCCACGACCAAGCATATTAAATTGTTTGTTATTGCAAATATAGCATGCAGCAATTACAATTAAAAAAAAGAGAGAAGAGAAAGATTTGGTTTAGTTGAAATTACAATCAAAGCAACTGAGTCCAATGTACTGTGTCACCTCACCCGGTTTGTCTGCTTTGCAACAAGCTGAAAAATCTCACTTTCTGGAGGAAAAGCTTGTCACCTTCGTATGTAAAGGAGAAGGATATCAGCATAAGTAAGCTGTCGAACGCGATATATATCCTCTAACGTCTTTTATTCCCCACAGGGAAGCTCCATTAGCCCTAACTTTTTGAAGACCGATTGGTAACCATCTCGTAACCCTAAACTTTAATACTTATATTTCTGTCTGTAGAAAGTGAGTTCTACTTTTTGGATATACGGGAATGAAACTCCCGAATTTCCAGGAGAAAAACTCAACTTGCACATGCCAAAGATCGATTGCGTAGAGATCCGATTCTTGTCGCCAGCTGGAAAACTTAGTGCATTTCCAATAAGTTGCATAGGCACCTATCTCGATATACAATATCCATAAATCATAACAAAAAAAGGAATAAAAAGAACAAATTACGAAAGTTTTTTTTCTCTCAGGGCGTTTGAAAACAGCTTTTAGCTTGTATAAATCGCAAATCCGTCTAATTATGAAATACTGTTTTCACATTTGGGTTGGTGCCTCGAAGAATTCTCTCAAACGTCACTCGATACAGACGAGAACAAGTAAGCTTATGAATGATGCAGCTCTCTCTCTCACCCCCCCTCCCACATAAACAATCAGTTCCTTCTATTTGCATTTTCTATAAATATTTCCGAACTTAAACTGGCATCAATAATTCTCATGCTGGTCTCCAAATCTGTTAAAACACATAATACGACACTTCTTTAGTATTCAAATTCAAACTCGCACAACAAATTTTTATTCTCCTTAATTCAGCGTATAGACTAAGTCTACCTACATTAAATTAAAATTAAAATTTCATTTAATTTCCTCTTCACTTTCTCCTTCGTTATCATCTTTAAAATGAGGAAGACAGTCATCCCTACAAAGTTCAAATCCTAGCATCCCACACATACTTAATAACCTTGTTCTGACTATTGTATAATCTGTTATGGATTTTTCATTTTTCGCAGGTTCTACTCCAGTGTAGTTATTTCTTTATGTATAAATTGTGTATTTGTAATGATTAGGTGGTTAGCAATACAAAACCGATATTTGTTTCATTGTCTGGAAGAATTTCTTCGCCATTTCTATCAATCACATTATCAGGCATTTGTAGTTTGTTCCCCACTCTTGCATTCAAATTTCTAAGAAGATAATCTCTACTATTGCTTCATCAAATGTGTTCGGCATTTCAGGAAAGATATAGTTGTTGGTTTTCACCATCACTTAGTTCGTATATTATAATCAGAGTAAAGCTTTGGAGGAGTTATACTGGATATAACATACACACTATTGCTTTCTTGAAACTCCGGTTGTTAGCATCATTCTCTTTCTCCCTTTCTCTCGCTCTTTAACAATTTAAAACAGGATTTTCAACCCACATCATTGAATTATTTGAATTATCAATTATACTTATCAAAACAATCGGCGTCAGCTGTCTTGACAACGAACTGACTCATTCTTTGTCGTAATGCCCTTATCCAAACGAAATTTCTAAATAGCTTTGTTTGTATTACGATAATCAAGCGAGAGGTAAAAAATGTAAATTTTACTTTGTAGCGTCCAGTGCCAATTGTTTAATGTATACAAATTCAGACGACAGATAGCGCCACAGTCGCATTTACAACTTATTTCCCTTTTTGAAATGGAGGTGAATGCGGATAATGAAGTAACGCAAGTACTAGGTAATTTAATTTATTGATTATCTGAACAACGTACTGCAATCTTTACAACCATATTAATGAAGTATAAGTTATGTTAAAAAAGAAAACGAACCTTAATGAAAACAGAAAACAGAAAAATGCAAAATTTTATAAGCGTAGAGAATTTACAGTTTTTTTGTCTTATTTCATGTTTCCTTGAAATCGAAGCAAATAAATTTATAATATGCTAAAACACGATTAAACTATTTGTAGACGGTACAAAACAAGAAAAGGAAAAAAAAACATAAAGCCTATAAATTCATCAATTTCATATTCCTGTATCAGAAATTTTATAATTGGAAATATACCAACTTCTGCTATTTCATTATTTATTTATTCTTACCCAGTTTCCATATAATAAATAAAAAGAAATAGCAGAAGTTGGTAAATTCCAAATATAAAATATCTGACAGAGGAATATGGCTTTTTATGAATGCCTAAGACGTTATGTTTCCGTGGCAACAGTAGGATGTACACCAGGAGGCGTCTGGGTATGATTTTAATGTCGACAGAATAAGACAGTTGTGACGTCATTGGCTCTGTTTAACAAATGACTGTATACTAGATGAATCAAGTATACAGTCATGAAGTTACAAAATACGTATATTTCAGTGAGCCAAAGCTCGAGCCTTATATCAATCATGTAGACGTTTTATTCTAAATTTAACTTTATATACAGAAGTCTGATAGGAAAAGAATTGATGCTCTTGAGATGTGGTATTACAGGACACTATTTTGGAATATTTTGGGCAACACACAGAAGAAATGGAAGGAGGACTTCTCAAAAGATAATAGAGGATAGAGTTCTTGTCTCAAAGAGATCGATGGATTGTGTCTGAAGCGACTGGTCCTTGGAGAGTTGTCCAGAAAAGCCTACAGTAGGACCACCTGGCGAGAATTCTTATGGCACATGACTGAGGTTGCGGAGTGACTATACAGCATCTGCTGATGTGAAATAATGGATGTAGAAATTGTCCCATTTGTGTAGAATAAATATTTTTGATCACATTCTGTTTGTTTGGATGGAATGGAATGAATGTTGTTTGTCACTAAGAGTAAAGTGTTCACGCACTGCTTCATATGCAATTTCGAAATTTATGGCTGATTGTCTACTAATAAAAACATCTTGTTTCATATTATCATTTTTTAACGAATAATAATGACCTATAAACGCATAAATATCTACGAAGTTATTTTTAATTAGGTATACACCCTCTGTCCAAACACAAACCGAACTTTTCGAAAATAGAAGCTAGTGGCGCCACCTGTTGTATCTTTTTGTTGTCGAAAGCGGCAACCTTCATTAGTGTTGTGTCAATTGTGTATGACATTTGTTTCACTAGAACCCTAGTTATAGTGCCAAGAGTGACAGTGTGTTTTGAGGAATGGTCGGTCGTCACGATATTCATGCCGTACGTGACGAATTCTCGCAATCAATCGCATCGAAACTTCGAGATAAAACTCACTATTGACCGTTTGTCCAGGCGGAATGAATTCTTTGTGGATAATGCCCTTGGAATCGTAGAAACAAATCAGCATTGTCTTTTCTTTTGACTTCTCCAAGCGACTTTTATTCGGATGCCCCTCTTCTGGTGGTCTCCACTCTGGCGCTTGGCTTCGAGCTCATACTCAAAACATCATGTTTCGTCACCAGTAACGATCGATTCAAGGAAGTTTGATCCTAGATCGGTTTTAATGAGGTCCTTGCAGTGTTCAATTCGAACACTTTTTGGTCGTCGGTCAACTTGTGGGAAACAAATCGCGAATTCAATTTACGAAGGCCCAAACTCTCGGTCAAAATGTTGTGCACAGTTGATGTTGGAATCCCAATTCATCTTCAATCAATCTGACGGACGATTTCGAGTTTTCTTTGATGAAATCAGGTACTTCTTGGATGTTAACTTCGTTCAGTCCAGTTTTTGGATGGCCCGGCTTTTCGTCGTCCTCAAGCGTCCCACGACCACTTTGAAATCGCTTAAACCACTGATAAACTTGAGTATGGGATAAGCATTCATCACCGTATGCTTTTTAAAGCATTTGATGCGTTTCGGCAAAACGTTTACCAAGTTTAACCCAAAAGTCAATCGCAGCTCTCTGTTTGAAACTCATTTTTCGACCGTTGGTCAAAACACACTATAACTCGGCTCCTAATGAAACAAATGTCATAAACAACTGAGACAACACTAATGAAGGTTGCCGCTTTCGACAAGAAAAAGATACAACAGGTGGCGCCACTAGTTTCTTCTGTTTTCGAAAAGTTCGGTTTCTTTTTGGACAGAGAGTGTAGTTATTGCATATCGCAATATTCCTTTATTCATTTCTAGCTAAGGCCCATGTTACTTTATTTTGTGCTGAAACTAGAAGTTTCAGTGTGAATTAGAAACCTTTATACAGATATACAACAACGTCACTAACGCACCGTATATGAAAAATACTCAGTCATGTTCGTCACCACGTTTTCTAGGCAACTGTTCAAGCATGCTGCTGGTGAGTAATCGCCAATAATGTTGATCACAATGGGAAAAACAAACGATCTTTTGGAGTTCAATAAAAGGCTTATTGTAGGTCGCTGGAGCCACGATTTTGAAAACAGCAGAGCTGACTGTTTTCTGAAAAGGCGAGATAACCCGTGTGTTTAATCAGTGGGAAAATAATCCACATCGCTTGTCTAAGAAACGTAACTGTGGTTTTAAGACAGGAATGAGATCGGTCAATGCTTCTTTCCATTGCTGCGTGCAGCAATGGACTGAAGCATTTAAGGAAGGCTGTTCCAGACCCATATCTCACCGAACTATGTTGAGGGAATTGAAGAGGATCAGTATTGGCATGCATGCTATACGGAAACCGCTGATTTGTGCGAAGAACCGGAAAGTTCGTCTGCAGGTGGTATCAGAAACAGTGTTTGTCATTGGACACTGAAAAAAAAAAGCATGGGATCCGACAAGAGATGGTAAATCTTGTTCTACAGTGACGGTAGGCAGACGTTTGGCAGGAGCCCCATGAAGGAATGAACTCAGTTTGTTCTGTAAACATAATTCACGGTTCTGAAGGTAATGTCATGATGTGGGGCATATTCGGTTGGTACACAAACGAGTCTCTTTAAGGTTGGGTGTCCTCCAAGGAATATCTGAACATCGTTACTGATTAAGTCCATCCTATGACTTGTTGACTTTTTATCCAGCAGGTGACGGTGGTTTCATGGACGACAAAGCTACTGTCCATGCGCAAGAATTGTTCAATAGTAGTTCAGTAAGTATGACAACAATTACCATCGTCTTTCATGGCCATCATAAAGCCCTGATCTGAACCCTATTGAGAATGTAAGGGCCAGTATGTGTAGATTCTTCCTTAAACCAGGATTCCTTACTGTAGAGTGCTTTGAATCCACGCAGAGTATAATATCTAAATGTAATTTTTTCAATTTAAGAATCTGGAAATAGTTAAGTCTGTTTAATATCGAGCCTTCGCAGCTCAGTCAATTTCGACGATATCCTTTGGTTTGAAAGACTTGCGTTGGATCCCCGTTCTAGTTGAACTGAAGATGAATTAATTGGTCGCGTAAGGAGATGAAGGGTTTTCTCCGGGAAAACTCGAGTTTTTCACTTAGCAAACAAGCCAGAAGATCACCACGAATATAAGGATTAACTATCCGATTCCGCTAATCTAGTTTCACAAGGTTGCATGGTACGGCGTAGGTCAATGCCTCGGTTACTGATGTGCTTTATATTTCATCGTAGCTAATTTTAATTCTACGTAGATTATAAGACGTTAAGTTTTTCCACGAAGGTACAATCTGACTTTTCTCTGCAGTTCCAAACGAATATTTGAATAGAGAAGTTCATTTTGTATACTGAATTTCGCAAGTTAAAAGTTAAGTATTTTGACATTTCAACTAAGTTTATTTAAGTAGAATAATTTTGTTACTTTTAAAAGATCAGCATATACTATCATTTCTTTAACACTAGAGAAACGTTCTTATTTCATTAAATTAATCGCATTATAATAAAGTTTTAAATGAGACAAAAAATGGTTCAAGAGATTTCTTTATCTCCAGCTGGCATTCTTTTTCTCATTACCGCAGAAATCTTCGTATTTTCTACAATTTAATTAGCTGTAACTAACTTCGCAAACTTTACAAATATTCATTTGTGTTTTTTAGACATCTTACACAGAAAGCAAAATAAAGGTTAGTTAGCTAATGGATTATTTTACTTTAAACGAAAGAAAAATTCGTATTTCAATAGAACACTAACTCGAACATTTAACATAGAGTGCTCCCTGCGCATATTTTCATTTGAAAGTTGCACAACATAATTTCCATTATCCCATTAAGTTGTAAAGTGCCTATTTGCTCTATTAATAATGTAACTGACTCTACTTGTTGGTTTACTCAAAAGTATTTTATGCTTCACGTCTTTTCTCATCTCAGATGAGACGCAAGTAGCTCATTATACGTTAAACAAATCTTTTAATGACGTCTTTTCTGTATACAATAAATAGGCAATTTCTGTCGAAGAAATAATTAACATAATGTCTCTGGAGAATTTTGGAAAGTAACCTTTTAAGAGCTTGAATACTTTTGTGTATTTTATGGTTCAATTTCAGGGAACAAAAGAATATTCTTATTACGAAATTAAGTAGTGTATGTGTGTGCGCAATCATCCACGAAATGTTTACCATAAAATGAAACAACACCGCTGTCTTTTCATGAATATTTACTTACGTTGATCGTCTAATCTTCCAAGTATTTTAATAGAGCAAATGGGTTTTAATTATTAAGTGAAATATAATTCCACATAAAGAAGATGAACTTGATAAAACCACTCAACCAGGCCAACATAAAGGTATGTGTAATTACAGAAACAAAGAATAAGAAAAAAAAAACGTCCTCCAAAAACATAGAGTATGTGCTGGGAGGACCACTGTGCTCCAATTACATTAATGATACTCATTGTAGTCAGACAAACCCCAGAAAATACTTATGAAAGATGGAAGGACCATTCTAAGATCAGAGATAAATATGCGCTTACTCAGCTAACAACGGTAAAGCCTTAGGCTCAGATTTCTTTTCTCTACTACATTTTCTTAGTTTAATGATGTCAGTTCACATTTCCGTTGACCTTGGCTGTCTTGTGCTGTTGATAATTATTTAACATAGTAACCTACAGTAGTTGTTTATTTTTCTGCAAGTTTTGTGAGCATGCGTACTTGTCCTATTGTAAATTAGTAGATGCCTAGATGAGATGGAGTTCAAAATTAAAGAGTTCAGTATACTCCATAACTCAAAATCTGAATCGTTAATCTTCACTGATAATAACCTCGAGAAATCTAAATCTACAGAACACTCGAGAACTTCTCAAGAATAGTTCTAGGTGTACATTGTAGTCTTGAGCTTACACACCTAAATTTATTTCTGTAACAACAACTTTTTTAACAAGAGTTAAATAAAAGAAATAGACTCTATATCTATAGTTGCTTTGGATGTATTCTGAGTTCACTTTGAAATCTTCATACCAAATAACTTATTCTTCACGCTATCGCCACAATATTTGTCAATGAAGTTCTAAACGTACATATTCCATTGAATAAACGCACATTTATTTATTTATTCTTATGGCAAAAGGAATACAAAGCAGCTATAGGTCAATGTCTAGTCCAGAAAGCCAATCTAGGGCTCATTTGTCATCTCGTTGATGTCTTGGAGGTTACCATGGAATTGGCTCCTTGGGGCAGTCATTCACAATATGAGTAATCGTCTGGGCTATGAGGGAACAGTCACAATAAGGGTGGTCTGACGTTTCCATTTGCGTAGTAGGTAGCCACATCTGTCCTGGTTAGTTCTGATCCTGTAGACAGATGACCAAATCTTCCTCGGAAGAACAAAACCAGGCTGCGGGAGCACAGGGATCTTTAACCAGGAAGTAAATGCACATGCAAAATGGATACAGGGATTAAAAAATTAGAGATGTTTGGTCCTACTGTTGGAAGTGCGTTGTCTCATCCATTGATTTGCTGCCTGAAATCAGAATTTCAAACTTTGTCAATTAGAACACGTCCTTCAGGAACATCCCAAAGACTATCGTACTTTGGACGGAGCGAATCTGAATTTCAGTCTCGGCGAGGTACATTTTTGTAACCCCTATTTCATGCGGGGTTAATTTAGTTGATCTCAGATAAGGGCGATAGCAAAACTCCCCTGTTAAGTTTCGTAAAATACACCAACCGGTTTTAGACCATATCCAATCGATAGACATAATAACACACGTCTCATCACCTTCTCTTGCTCGTGAATAACTCCAATTAAGGCAAAATCAATTAACATTCTGGGTAGAATTGAAGAAGTGCGTTAGCTAAAGTTCTTCCAGTTGCAACTGCAAGCTGCGATTGTTGACTGACAAAAAAAAAAAATATGTGCCATTCAGTGCTGATATATTATCACAGCTGAGAATGATGAGGACTTGAGTGAACAGGTACACATTTCCTGACAGTGGAAGCGCCTTGAGTGAATATATCTACTATCCGATTTGCACTACTTCCTGTTACATTTATGTGGAAATTTACTGTAATTAAGTGTACCAGTTATATTACAAAGGCATCTAAATAAACTAAAAAAATAAATCCATTGCGGCTATTTTGCTTATTAAGTGGACATCAATTTGCCTTTGGATGATGTTGGTAAAACCCTCATCATCATCATCATCATCCGCATAGATGATGGAAGAGAGAAAAGAAGAAGTTCAACTATTATAGGAACATCTTCGGAATCTTTCGCGAGCAAACTATTCATCTCTCACGTGACAGAAATGACAACAATACGAGAACTACGTTATATTGAAGACGTCCGATCAGTTGTAATGCTAGTTTACAACAAAGAATATTATTGGTCAGTTATGGATAAACATCAATCTACGTTAAGCCTGCAAATTAGCTGCAGCTCTCCCATACATAAAATATGCGAAGGATAAGTCAGCACATATTTGAAAGAATAATGAAGCAAAGTGTCCTTCATTCTTAGGTCACCAAATACTTAGTAAGCTGTTTCTGAATCCAAAGTTTAGTAATAATGTAACCTTTGAATTCAAGAATTCAAAAGTTACATTATTCTTGATTCTAAAAACACTCACAAACGTATTCCTCCGGTACAATTCGAACCCGTTGTCTGTGTATCGGAGGGTGGAATGCCATTCTCTCTGAGTCAGTCTACACGGATGGCAGTGTTTTTCTCAAGAAAACAGGTTTTTCATCCCGCAAAAACAGGCAAAAGAACAAACGAATTAACAAGCACAATACGTTGGCTTCAGCATTGGGTGCTTCGTTCGTTCTAATTCAGATCCTGAAGAAGCTGTTCATACTTAACATCGTTAGTCAAATAAATGTCTACATTATTCGACATTATTCATTGTGGAAATACGTAAAAATAACTTGTAAACAATATAATGAAAAATCAGAAAGTTTGAAAACAATGTTTTTTTTTTCGTGTTGTTTTCACGCGTTAATGATTTTCATCACTCGGTGTGAACAACGATCCTTTTATTAATGCCTTAATATAGACTGCAAAAGTGATCTCAACTCCAGTGGAGGGTTTCAGATTATTTAAACCTCATTCTGCCCACGATACTAATATTCTGTAGGTGCAATCAGTTTTCTATATGGTTGGTCCTTTCTTATTCTCTTTCAAAATCGTCTTCTCTTTCCTTCGATCCATATATTTTTCTTTTCTTTTCTATTCGACACACAATTTTCATATTAAACTTTCCTCTGACGTTATGACAATTTCCATTTGAAAAGTCCATTTAGTTTTGAAAGCGTTTCCATTGGCAGTCACCTGTATAACAGAAAGAAGTACACAGAGGATGAGTAGGAGTGTCTTTCGAGAGGATGGGGAAACTACTGGGATTTAGTTGAAAGGAAGAAACTATCAAGAGAGTTTTACCCACTACTTTTCTGAATTTCGCAGTAAAGGTTAGCGAATCACCTGAAAGGAAAACACAAAGAAAAGCTAAAGTTGAGCGCAATAAAAATCTCTGCGGATTAGAGTCGTCTTCGTATGTGCATGTGTGTGTGTGTGTGTGTGTGTGTGTGTGTGTGTGTGCGAGAGAGAGAGAGAGAGAGGAAGAGCAGCTGGAAAAGTTCATTCTGGATCTCATACTCTGTATTATTAAGTGGTTCTTTATTACCATTTTTGGTGTATCATTCATATCCACGGTAACAGATGGAAGAAATAAATGAAACATGAAATTGAAAAAGTATATCTAGGTCTCTTCACATTTTTCCAGTGCACAAATCTACACCATCCTACCAAAAGTCAGTAACACTACTCGAATTGTAGGAAAATGGATGGATGGCTACCTCACATGCATTTGTGGCTTAGGATGAGATCTCTTTTCGGAAGTTATTTCGATTTTATATATCGAACAATGAGTACACGGGAAGAGTTATTGATTTTTCAGAGGGTAATGACAGATATCATTTGCGGATCTTGTGGTTGTTTTTGTGTGTTATGTCTGATAATCGCATGTCTTCTGGCCTGTTTAAGGAAGATTAAAAAAAACAGAGCCCACGGGAGTAAAAAATACTGGTCACTTCCGTTTGGGACTGGTTAACTCACCTTAAGATGAAATGACTTTTATATACATTGTCATTTGGGGGAAATGACAATGTGAAGAAGCGTAGGACGCTCACTGACCTTCAAATAGTGGTAAGCAATGCTCCTGAGAATAACGGCTGTTTATTTCGTTGTCAGATCCTAAATAATCTGCACTTAATGGGATTAAAAAAATCCAATTAAATGTTTTCCATCCCTTGAACTAAATGCCACGAAATTTCACGGCTGAAATAAAACTCACAAGTCTTTGTTAATAACAGCGAATATATATTGCAATTACATTGATATTTTTGTCCATAAATGGAATGATACAAGTACAGAAGCAACTTCTACATTCGGATTTAGCTTATTTCTTTATTGTTTTATTTGAAAGGACACCGATTTGTTTATATCGAAGCAGTTTCACGCATTTTTTGAATTTTTTTGAAAACTAGCATCTTTTTTTTTCGTTTTAAATCTGGATAAGAAATATAAACTTTTGACGTGCAGATCTTCGCTATGGAAAAATGTGTAGATCTTATTTATCACAGTACGTGAAAAAAGTGTAAAAAAAACAACAACTCGTGTCTCCTTCAATATAGTCATAGCCATTCGCGGTAGTCATGTTTATTCGCTGAAAAAAAAATAAAGAAATAAACATTTCTTAGCCCACCCGTGTAATATAAAAAAATGCAAGCATATTACGTATTTAGGAAGAAAAAAAAAAAAAACACTAAAACAAGAATAAAGCTAATGAAAACACCAGTGGCGCTGTAGTTCCTATTTCACTAATGCAAATTTCAGTAAATTGTTAAAGTTATGTATTCATCTAACAGTAGGAATAAAAAAAAATGTTTTTTTCTTGCTATATTACAATAATATCAAAGATATTTACATTGACAATCTGAATATTTTTCTCAATTCTATTTTTAAAAAACGGGTAGGTCAAAAGAGAAGCCATGAGCCGCAGCAACAAAAACAAAGTATGTGGCTGCAAAACATGCTTACTTTGAAGGGAACTAAATATCTAATTCTAAATATTTATTACTGAGGCGGTTAGAATTGAAAGATGTTGAAAAGTTCTGGTGTGGATATTAGTATGCAGTTTTACATTACTGCCTTGAATTTAAAACAAAAAGTTTATTTTATTATTGATCATTATTTTTAAAAATTTTCCTACTGCTTTATGCTAGAACTGACATGGGCTGTAGGGTGGTTTGGAATTTCCGGCCAATAAAACAAAGTCCTAGTTCTTCTAGCCAATTTGGGAGAAGAAAAACCCGATTTTTTTCAAGGAACTATTAAAGTTAGGGGAGTAGATACAAAATATACCCTCCATGTATTATTGCATCAATGTATAATATTGAATTTTATATTTTTTATTTTATATATATATATATTATATATATATTAAGCATTACTTTTCTATTTAAAAAAATCTTTTTTCTTTTTTTTTTAAATTTTAGATTATTATTTTTAATATGGCGGACTTTAAAGTTGAAGAGCACCATTCACGTCATTGTATGCTGTTTTTGTTTCACCAAGGAAAAATGCTACCGAGGCTACCAAAATCATTTGCTCAACTTATGGAGTCGTATTGAAGGTTAACTAATGTCAGCGATGGTTTAGGAGATTTGCAGAAAAAAAATTTTGATCTCTCTGATCGTCCTCGATCTGGAAGACCTCTTACTCTAGATGACGATGCTCTTAAGACTCTCGTTGAATCAGATCCAAAACAAACCATACAAGAATTAGCAGAGAAACTTAATTCATCATGGTCAACTGTCCAAGAGCACTTACATAAGAGTGGCAAGGTTCTTAAACAGGGTGTATGGGTACCGCATGAACTGTCAGAAAACAATAGAGCACAGAGACGGGCGATTTGCAATTCATTATTGACCAGACAACAAAATGACCCCTTTTTGGAACGAGTCGTAACTGGTGACGAAAAATGGGTGCTGTATAAGAATAATATATGCAAAAAACAGTGGCTTTCTCCAAATCAAACTCCAATTCCAACACCTAAAGATGGACTTCATCCATAAAAAGGTTCTGTTGTACGTTTGGTGGGATATTCATGGAATTATTCATTACGAACTCATGGAACAAGGTAAGACTATCACAGCAACCATCTACTGTGAACAATTAAAGCGACTACATCAAGCATTGTTAATCAAACGTCCTGCGCTTGTCAATCGAAAAGGGGTAATTTTGCAGCAAGATAACGCAAAACCACATTCTGCAAGAATGACTCAAGAAAAAATTAGGTAATTAGGATGGGAACTTCTACCACATCCTCCATATTCGCCGGATATTGCCCCTAGTGACTATCACTTGTTCAGGTCCTTAGAACACAGCATAAGAAATAAAACCTTCCGTTCGCAAGATGATATCCAGAGGAGGTTGATATCATTTTTTGCCTCCAAAGAAAAAACGTTTTTCGAAAAAGGAATTCTAAACTTAGTAGATCGTTGGAATAAGGTTATAATTAACGATGGCGATTATAGAATTGAATAATGTTAATTTGTTCTTTAATAAAATTTATATTAAAAATGTAGTTCAAAAAATTGATTACTTTTCGGTCCCCTTATATATATATATATATATTTATTTATTTATTTATTTTGGTAAAGAGGATGATCTCTTCTTAACAGTCTATTTGGTCTTCTCTATGCTGAGCGAGAAGATAACAAAAAGACACCGAGCTAGTTTCTATAATTCATGGCCTTCTGCAAACAAAACGATGCTATAATATTAATTATAAGGAGTTATGAAGAGCCTGACAAGATAATATATGCGGTACTTTATAAACTGACGCTAAGCTTCTCCGTCGAGTGTCGAAAGAATCGAGCTAAATGCCAGAGTGAATTTGGTGTTTTTTTTTTTTTTACATATTACGCACTGCCTTCCACGGCATCCAACCGCAGTAGCGGCTTGGGAAATAGTTCTACTCGAGACAGAGTTGTCTTTAACGTATGGAATTGTTATGACCGGAAAACTCGCGGTGGAAATGGAAAAGTCATGTCACACTGGAGAATTCGCTAAGCCTTCTTTTTTTACGGATTCCGCAAGGAGAGAATGTTTTACAGAAGTATTTCCAACTCGTATTATATGACATTGGAGAATACGAAGACATTTTTCTTTATTCGTGGGAGCGCTCGCTGTTTCCATTAACAGATGGATTAAGATGAGATGCAAAGAGATGCGTGCTCTGAAAAAAGAACCCAGCGTGTCTACGACAAAGAAATTTAGGGGAAGAAATTGTAATGAGAAATAAAATTATTATTTTGAAAGAATGTAATAAAAAGATTAATTGGATGCAGTGTTTTAGACTATTTGACAAGTTAACACAAAATAATACAATTACTATAATTAAAGTCAAACATATGAATAAAAAAAAAAAGAGAAATAAATATGTCAAAGAGTGTGTCTAGGTTTGTTCCGTTATTCTAATATTCGGATACAATTATCCTGAGCTTTTATTTTTTAAATTGTTCAAAAATAAAGCTTTATTTGTCAGTTAAGTTTTAACATTTGACGTCTTATAATATTTCTTCCAATATATGAATGTTATGGCGTTGTTAAATGATTTCTATTCAAGACCATGTCAATTATTCATTGGAGAAGATGAAGATAGAAATAAATGAAGACAGCATCTTTAGAAGATAAAGGTGCTGCCGTAATAATGATTTCTGTTTTTTTTTTAAGTATTTTTTCTAAGTATTCGGTATTTCTTTAAATTTAATAAGTATTTAAATTTTTAAGCAAAACAAAGTAACTCAATGTCTGTTATATAAACGAGAACTTGAAGGCAAATATTCCGTATTAACAGCTTCTTGTAATTGCATGATTTTTTATTTTATTTTCTTCTTTTTTTTTTTACGGAATTACTACATTTCCCGGAGGAAATGACTGCTACAATCGTTTCATTGACCTGAAAGCCTTCTTTCTTTATTTTTTATTCTTTAACCTTTTGGTTCTGCCCACTGCTGGACGAAGGTCTTCCGCATGGTTTTCCAGGCCATCATCTTCTCACTCTTCCTCTTCGTCTTGCTCCATCCATTGGTCTCCACTTTGTTGTTTTTCTACTCCATCTCCCGTCATTGTATCTGGCAATATGATTAGCCCATCTCCACTTAGCCTGTTTAATGTATTTTACAATATCCATGACACCTGTTTGAGATCTTATCCAGGTATTTGTCTTCCTATCTCTAATGTTATTTTTAGCATAATGTTAAGACAGGAAGTAAAACTGAAAGCCTTACTGTGCTTATATTTATCTATTTAAATAGAATGATAGAATTACTTGACAACTGTTTTAAAATTTTATCGTGTTATTTATTATTTGATCATTTTTATTATTCGATAGGCTAATTCCCCAACAAGTCTCGTAAGACAAATTATAGTTCTTGAAGGAAATATAGACAGGGAAAGTCCTGAGATAAAAGAGTACCTTAGTGGAGAAATAATTGACGGCAGCATCTCAGTACCTGGGATCAATTATCAATATGAAAAACTGCGTTCAAAATACGATTAGGAATGACTCAAACAATACCCAGAGACTTATCTAAAATCTGAAATGAAAGATCTATCCAACAGAAGTAAAATCGCTTTTGAGATATGGAGTTACAGGAGACTGTTGAGTTTCTCACACACCGAAAGGCGGGCAGTTGAATGAGTTATCGAAAAGATTGGCAGTATTTGGAAACTTCTTAAGAAAACTGACCAAATTAAGCTGAAATGCTTTGGACCAACAGAGAAGCGATAAAATGCCATTGATGGATGGCGTGTTTAGGGACAGTCTTTGGAGAACTGAAGCCTCAAGAAAAACTTACAAGACCACCCGTCGAGAATTCATGTGGCGCATCACTGAGGTACGGAGTGATCATATGATATCTGCTGATGTCCAGCAAAATTATAGATACTGAACCACTCCCTTGCTATGCTGTTGCTCACCAAGTTTCCACTGCACTGTTTACTTTCTTTATAGCAAACAAAAAATTGAACTAGAATAAATTAAATACAGTATCAAATAAAGTAGAATTATACAGAGTGGCGGCTCGTGGCTTGAAATCGTGGGGGCGCTGCAACTTTCGAAATATACACACACACACTATAAGTACAGTGTAAATACGTGTTTGGATAAAATATCAAAATTATGGTAAAAATTTAAAAAAAAAATTAAGCATGAAAAAGTATTGTTTATTATCGATAAAATTATACAGTTTGGTATAATTCAAAATTACTTAAAAATAAAATCCATTATCATAACCCCAATAATGTTCTAAAATAAAAACTGTAACAAATGTTATGTCTTTAATTGTAATGTCCAAATATTTAAAGAGACGGAGTAAACACAATAAGCACTACGAACACTCTACTACCAGCGCAAACTGCATATAAACAACAGTGGAACTGCGAGACGGACAGTGCCGAATTACGCTAATAGCTCGTATCTCCCTATGACGTGCATATGTTTGCTCGCGTAGCAATATGACACTGTGGTAAACACGGTGCTGCTAGCGTCCTCGCTCTCCTAAGTGCTACAAGATGGATTTTTATTATTTTTTATTCAAAATAAGAGAATTGTATAGGATCGTTGATGATAAAATTAAATATGACAAGCAAATATAAATAAATTAATAAATATATTTTATATAGAGAGAAAATTTGGTGGTGCTGGAGTTCCCAGTGCCTATGCACGAGTCACCCCTGATTATACATAAACTACGAAAAAGCTAAAAGAACGACAAATATCGAAGGAAACCAGATAACAGAACAAATGATAATAGACAGTAACAAAATACAGCAAGTACAAGAATACGTATAGAATAGTTTTTCCAAGACTATCTTGGAAAAACTTTTACATTAAGGGAAAAAGAAGCATTGATGAAGAAATAAAAAAGAAGAATTCAGATAGGCTGAGTGGCTTTTAGCAAATTGAAAAGATACCTGTGCAGTAAAATAAAACCAGAAAATGGAGTCAAACTTTTCCGCCAGTGTATCATCCCAGTTATGACCTATGGGATAAATTTTTTTTTGCTTTTAGGCTTGTAACGATGTATCTACATCCGGGTGATAACAAATACCGAATCAGAGTCTGTCGCCTTCCAGTTGCGATGACTGTCAGTAAATGTACGCTTGCATTTCTGTTGCACAATTTGGTTGGGACTGTAAATCAAATTCAAATATGGATTACCTGCTTAAAAAGTATTTTCTTTAAATTTCATAGAATTTTTCCTCGATGGGTAGTTGCGCCATCTTTGGTATGACTGATTTAAGAACTTTTAACGTAAATAATTGGTAGCTTTGTCTTATCACGATGTCAACTTATATCTCCGTTTAAAGACAGAACTGCGAGACCTCACACCGAAGCAGAAAGCCCAAAGGAAGGACCAATTTAGCTCATCAGAAAAAAAGGAAGTATTACATTCCAGTGTTTGTATCCATAACGAACCAGGCCTCCAGGCTAAGTTAGATTCTATTCTAGAATTTTTTCTACGCTTTTCTTCAACCGGTTGAAGAAAAGCTTAGAAATCGGCCGTAGAACTCACCATTACAGACAATAATACGAGTGTTAGGATTAGGATCACAATATGGTAGCAGTTGTCTCTGTCATGCTCTGTGTTTCCTGAAACCTTTGATTTATTGATAGTCAGGAATTGTTATCAGCTCGGTTTGGCTGAAAAGATTCGTGGGTTCGAATTCGATCTAAGATATGAAGAATCTTTATAAGGAGATGAGTTAGCGGGTCTTATACGCAATTGGCAAGCACAATACATTGGCTATTTCACAGCTTTAGTTGCTTCGTCGTAAATCGTAACCAACCCAGCAATCAAAGCAACCAATCTTCATGTACTTTCGTCGATGAACACCAATTACAGATTACACTGTTCTTTCGGCGATGGCGAAGTGCATTACTGGCTGCCAACCAATCCCCAAAACAGTCTAGGCCAGAAAGTTCCACCTACTCTTAGCCTTTTGGGAATAAAAAAAGCGTAAAGGATTTATAACGCACATGGAGTAGTCAACAGTATTGAAAAAATATTGCTATCGAAAAGTGGGAGCAAGATTTATATTTATAACAGTTTCAGATAGTTTGTATTGTTTTTCCCACAGAAAATTTTCCAGATGTGCAATGAAAGAATTCGCAGTTCGCTATTAAATATTCATTCAAAGCATCAGTTCCAGCGCCACAAAAGAAATGGAAAATAATAACATACACCCCATGCCCATTTTTCAAGATAAAATTCTTATACAACTTCACGATTTTCGTACATGATCAATATTTCACTGTCTAACAGCGTAAAAAATACATTTTATCCGCCTAATAGTTTCAAATAAGAATTTCTAAAGTTAGACCGCATATGAGACTGAGGTTTTTCCACATAATCCGATTTGTTCGGGAGTATTTGTTTGTAATAAGTGTACAGACGTTAGCTACTGATTTTCTTGGTTGGTTTCCCTCACTGTACATTTCTGATATTTCTCAACTGAAATTTGATTTTGAGAGAAAAATAAAAATGCGAACTTTTAAGTTTTGTTGCAAAGTTTCGTTCATACGGAAGGATTCATTGGAAGATTTATTTTCGATCTCATTTATAAGTTAATGTCTCACTGTTAGATATATTTAGGTGTTCACGGATGCGAAGAATGGCTGATCACATTTTAATATTTTCGATTTCAAAACCTAATACTATTATGTGTGGTTATCATGCGCTCATATAATTATTTTACAAAAAAAATAGATTTTAACGAAGTGCATGCCATACACAAACAGCTACTATGTTTTACACAAATTAGAAACAATAAAAGTCTTATCAATTGCGCCATAATCTAATGGTGTTTTATCTTCTTGGAATTACCCTGACATCAAATCTCTCCTGGCATAAACACTTTACAACCATTACATCTTCAGCTTCTAAGCTGAAGTAACGTCTTGAGCGACGTTACTTCACCCCTGAACAGCTGTTAACATACAAATCACAAATTCGCCCAGCGATTGAATACTGCTCTCGCATATAAGGTGGGGTCCCTAAAAGCTCCCTCAAAATGCTCGACTCTATACAGAGGAGAGCAATTAGACTTATTAATGATCCACCTTTTACCAACTCACTCCCTCAACTTTCGCACAGACGTTTGGTTTCCGCAATATGTATATTCTACAAATATTTCCATGGGAAATGCTCATCTGAAATAACATCAATAATTCCTCCACTCAGTACTAAGCTCGTTGGAACACGTGCAGCTGCTGCTCAACATCCCTTCACAGTACACCTAGAAACAAACTGAACAAGTTTCTTTATCTCCTCCTTCATCCCTGCAACTGCTGTATTGGGGAACAGTCTCCCCCCACTGCTGTGTTTCCCAAGGAATACAGTTTACAGCCATTTTTTTTAAAAAAAAGTAAAAAATAAATAAATTTTAACATCTTATCAGCATAAAAATCATCAACATAAAGATAGAAACAAAACTATGAAAATAAGCAGAAACATTGACAATATCATCTGCATCCTGACTGGACAACCTATCGAACAAGTCAAGTACATAAGCTGTTTAGGTACAATTTTTATCGAAGAGGGTAAATTAAATATAGACATTGCAAAGTTGCCATGATAGGAAGTCAACTGAATAAATTTATGTGGAATAAGAGTGAAATTAGCCAACCACTAAACTTGCAGTATACAAGACAGTGTTCGAACCAACTTGAACTTATGGATGTGAGAGAGAACTGGATTAGAAATAAAACGGTAAGTCAAAGGCCGGAGACTACAGATATGAGAGTTTGCTGAGAAAAGTCAGGGTAGCAAATAGACTGGTTCAATGGCAGAATCATATTAAAAATTAAGAAGGAACATGATTTTGTCAGCAAAAAGTATTGTGGGCAGAGCTAATCTCAGTTGGTAGGGTCATTTAAGCGGAATGGATTATCAAAAGAAGAGTATCGTGCTATAAGAAAAAGACTGGAGCAAGAGCAAGATCTAAGTGAAGTGTACCAGAAGATAGCAACACAACATCTGATAATACTGGACTTGACATATAACAGATTAATTTATTGATAGGCCGTTTGACTGAGGGACAAAAAACCCGGGTTTCCAGAAGAAAAAATAACCCTACACCCCCGTGTGAAAACAGCTACCTCCCCATTTGATTGAAAGAATATTTATCAGGCGTTTTCAACCGGAGTGTTTCCAACTAAAGAGCTCTCTAAATCAAAGTACGGAGGCTTTCTAGA